>NW_026706863.1:1260000-1892025 GCF_024137745.1 Phymastichus coffea
CAGCTTCGTTCAACTTCTGAGCCTTGAGTATACGACCCCTTCCTCTCACTAGCATCGTTTCCAAGAAAAACATAAGGAACACCGTACGACGACGACGCGACATTGCAAGCGAAACTGTTATTGATATTGTTTACGTTGGGGTTATCTTGATTTACGCAGGATGAATAAGATAAGCAATGAGGATTGATTTCTGATGAAGTTTCTAATAATGAAGATCACGATAGAAATGTCATTTCCAAATAAGCAACTACTTATTAAGAGTTAGATTCACATAATTTTCCCGATAAAAATTTCCTTGATCCACATTCATCGGCCATTCGTAACGAGCAAACACGAATAATACCGCAATAGAGCCGTTGATCCAATCTCTCCCTTATCCACTACATACCATTTCCAATCGACTGCGGCAAGATAACAAGATGAGAATCTGTTGAATTGATCGTTCGGTGCCCTATATCTCTTACTCCTTATCTCTTATCGAAAGGAGTATAGACATACCGCACGCAAAGCAAAAGAGAGATTAGGATATACATTGAGATGCCAACGTCGCGCATAAACAACCCACACGATTACATCTCTGCGTAGACGAAATTCAAATACCTAAGAGCAATTATATTCAATAAATATGTCTTTGCGATTGAAGTTTAGATTAAGCTCACTTACAGCAACGATCATCCATAAACAAACTTTTCGAGAGAAGATGAGTTAGCTTAAAGGGAATGGCACATCTCTCCCTCACCCTTCTCTACATGCGTAAGTTATATTGACGCTATTTGTCTACTTAAGGAGGAAATTGCAATTTGAAGGGTTTCAGAATTAGTCGCCAAGTAGAATTTGGTTGAAAATTATTATATTAATGCCATTCCGTAAATGTAATCTTTAGAAATACGTAGGATCGGTAAAATTATGCTTTCCGAAAGAGCAAAGATATGATTTTATCCGTAGCAAGTGAAAATCGTAACTCTATCGCATTACTTTCCAATATCCTAAGGTAATGGATTCTCCACGAAAATAGGGATATTTAAAAATCTGCCTTTCTCAGCATTTAAAATTTTTAAAAAATATGCAAGATAAACAATGTATCCAAAAAATTAAAATCGAATCCCTAATAGCCTTATAAACCAAAAAATAATTCAACAAACACAAATAGCAACCACCAATATAGAATACATGTTGCTTTCATCACTATGTACAAGCTATGCAATATTTGCTTTATCATATGTTTTAAATCGGGCGACGGTAAACCCTCGTGTAAACACAAATAACTTGCGGGAACGCGGGGCTCTTCTTATTTGTAATAAGCCCAACGACGAGAATGACTTATTGAAAATATCTTTATTTTGTTCATTCACGCGCAGTCCTAATTATTATATACACTTTTACATGTCTCTCTCTCTTTCTCTCGTATATTGAAAGCTTGTCTTTTGATTTATCAGTTGACGTGGAAAAAATTCTTGCGGATGTCACTCGTACACGAGCTTGCGCTATTAACAAGTACAGCGAATGGCAGCGATTTTTAGCTGATATCCTCGTTTTTTACGTCATTATTAAGAAAATACTTACTGAAGAATTTTTTCAGATTATTATAACCAGAAAATCATAAACAAGAAAATAATTCTTGTTAAAGTTGTCAAGATAAAAGGAGACTCAAGTAATCCTATATACTTCTCCGATGGTTTCTAAAGTAAAAATAAACGTGGCGTCTAATTAAAACTCGACATTCATTCAGAACAAATCAGAGAGAAAGCTTGCTATATAGATCGTTATTCAACTGCGATGTGGAAATGGGCAAACCCCGATCGAATTGCATCAAGTCGTGCCTTTGAACAAGCGACACACAGCCGCGTTGTAGCGCGAGAGTAAGATGGATGTCGTATTTCATTAGCTTTTCCTTTTTGCGCATACGTGGCTTCATTCGTCATTGTCTGCTATTTTCGACTATACGCTCTGCGCTCGGTTTCGCTGCTGCTGCTACGCTGTTTTGTTCGATGTTTCTGTCTTCATTTATTCTTTCGCTTGAGTGCGGATTCGTCGTGCACCTGTATTTCAAATCGAAATAGATATACTTTCAGGAAATAATATGAAAATGTTAAAAATTAAATTTTCAGGGATGTAAATCAGAATGATGAACCAGATGAATTAGAAAGAGTCCATTGTGAAATGTATGCCTTACCAGGGTATACGTATGTCCAATAAAATGGGAACTGGTGAAATTTAACACAGTGTAAAGCCAAAGGTAGACACGAAGCTCGCTGGCGAGTAGTCACGTCCCTAAATAAACTCTCTCTCTCTGTCTCTCTTTCGCTCGCTGGTGCGAGACCCCGGCGTAGATAGCGCTGTTCAAAAATAAAAGAGCCTGAAAGTTAAGCCCTGCTAATCCGTACGTATCTCTTTCGCTCGAATCTCTACCTCATTTTCTCCTGTTCGTCTTCTCGATTTTCAGTGCCGATATCTTCTGATCAGCCTGTCGCAATCCATCCAATAATTTTCCCTTTGCTCGTGACTCCCTCATTTTCTTTTTTTTAATGAGATGGTACAGCCTTACCGTTAAATTTCGCTTATTAGTTGTTGTACTGTTCTAATTATTTGATACAGTATAGTTGACTAGTATTATGACTGTAGTGAATAAAATAATATTGGTTGATCTATCTTTTCTTTATAAATTTGTCAGCTCAAAGCTAGCTTAACAAATATCGCTAGTTGAAAAAGAAGTTTGCAGAGGCCCCTATCATACAATTTTCAATCTAATTTCAGTCCAATAAATCCTCGTTTTTTTCTCACTCCCTCAGAACGCCTTTCATTCTCAGCTACAAACCCATCATTTGAACTCCTTTCAGAACTCTCTTTCTCTCGCTCTCGCTCTCTCCCATCTCTCGGTGGTAACAACATCAGAGTTTAGGCTCCTCGCTTCCGGCGTCGCTCGTTCGTACCAAAGATAGAGAGAGAGAGAGAGAGAGAGAGAGAGAGATACAGAGCGAGATTGGAAGTTAGTAATGAAGCCTCTAGAAATTGAATCGATCAGATTTTGCGCCTCGATTGCCTCACTGCAATTTTACTCTCTCGCGTCGCTCTGTTTATTGCTCGCGAGTGCGAGCTTCGAGTAGCCATATATACACGTGTGCACAAAACTCAATTTCTCGGTTGCCAACTATAACAAGATTCTCATTATGCTGTCGTGAGTGTGAGTGAGAGAGACAGAAAGATACGTTCGGTTGCCGTGTCGTCTGTTCTATTTTCGTTGTATTGAACACGTGCTCCGAGATTCGATAGATTTCTATACAGCTGAGTGGACTTTTGTCGATGATTTTTTCTCTCTTCCTATGTCGCTATTTTGCCGTTCGTTATAGTCGAAATCTCATTGTAACTATCTATAAAGAAATTTTATGCTGTGTCATCTGCGGATTACAGTGAGAAAATATTGCGAACGTATGTGCATTTCAAGAAAATATTTCAGCAAATGGAATGCCTGCATGGAATAAAAATCTCATTATCAGAAAGCACGTATAGATACAAATAAAAAAGGTTTGATAAAAATAAAATACTTGGAAAAGTTCCTACATGTAAAAGCCGTGCTATGCTCTAAGGAACAATATAACCTGAAGTTGGTGAAATTCACAAGGAAAAGCTAATGAAGCGATATAGGGACAAAAGACAGTAGGCAAGAAGTTGTGCGCTCGCGTATAAAGACGGAGTCGAAGCCACTTAAGCAGTCGGTCGCTACGAGTTTTCGTGTACATTGGCAGCGGTGGTGGCAGCAGCAGCAGCAGCAACAGCAGCAGCAGCAGCAAGACGTTTCAGGGAGGTCGTTCTACGAGCGCGGAATGCGAAGGAGCTTGCAACTTTGCGCAAACTCCTAGGCGCGCGCGCGCGCGCGACAATGGCGTTCGCTCGCGCAATTGCCAAGGGAACGATGATAATTAGCAGCCCCACCGAATACTAGAGGAAACTCCTTAAAGGTATTTGCTATATGTGTTTTTGGGCACTTGACCTTGAATTGAGTCCAGCGCAGAAACAGAGTGAGAAGACGTATACCCGTACGTAAGTGAGCAGCCACACCCGATAAGCATTGTTTTGCAAGTTTAATTAAGCCGCTGAACTAATTTCGTGGTTTCGTGCAAATCTCGCCTTATCTTCGTTTATTTGCCAACCGAGATTTTGGCTAACGAGATGAAAAGTTGTTTTCAGCAGTGCAATTATAGATTGATAAAGTGACTTCTGATAATAGTGAAATTGCTTTTACATAATTCCTGATTGATCTTAGAAACGTTGTGTAACTGAATTTCAAATTACTTTCATTCAGTTCCAACACGTATTTTATACGCTAAAAGGGATTTCTGCATTGAAAGCACTTACTCACGGAAAGAGACGATAACAATGGGGGAACAGCTAGACGTGAAAGCTCTAGAGCACGATGAGTTTGATTGAAAGCAAGACGAGGAAGATTTGAAAAAGAAAGTGGAAGAGGTAAGAGAAGATGAGACGTCAAAATGCGAGCAAGAAGGGAGTAAAATGCACCATGTACAAGTCAGATATGTATACGTATGAGACGTGAATGGAAAGAACATATACTTCTATGTTAAATGAAGATTCACGCGTTTGTGTTCTGTCGTCATTCTAAGACGAGATCATTATCTCGGAAGTATGAAGAACCAGTGAAATGCGACATCAAACGTCATCGTTATTTTTGTGCACGGAATAATCATCAAAGGTCAAAAAAAATGTACAAAAAGAAAAATTATTTTATGTTAACCAGGTTACAGGCCTCATCACTTTTACAAGGATCAATTGATAGCTTGCTTATATTGAAAATGAACGATGTGTAAAATCTAAGAAATGCATTAGTTTCAATTATAATGTTTTACTCCCAATTTCCATAATAACAATGATTTATTTTTTATACATTCTTGGAATCGTCATTCAATTTCATAGTGTTAAAAAAATACTTGACTCAACACTTTAACTATGTTGAATATTTAACGAGCTTTACGAAAAATAAGTAACTACATTATTTTGTCGCGCAATAATTGTCGAAGCTTAGGAAGGTAAAAAAAGTTGGTTTTTAATTATGGTAAGCGTGGTTTTTTTACAATTTCCTTACAATTCGTTCTTTGATACTTCTTTTTCATAGATAAAGCGAAGACTTTCAGGACGAAGCTTGCGATTATCGGGGCGCAGTGTGCTAAGTGCTGGGCTAAATTGAAAAATAACAGAGCTGCTTTTTATTGGCACAGCAAAGTTTAATTTAAAAATACCGACAATGAAAACCAAGACAAAAGAAAATGCGTTATGCAGTTACATAATATAAATTCCATCTTTTACTTATAATGCTGCAATGAACTTGGCATTATTGGAAAAAAAATTTTAATTAAAAAATTCCATTGAATGCTTGTGACAAAAATATCCGAAAGCAATTGCATAACCACTGATATTTCAAAGAATTTTTGAATGATGAATATGAATATAATTGTTACGTGGAAAAATCTATGTAATTCATTCTAATTTTTAAGCCAAATTATGCCAAAAGGAAAATAAATAAAAGAGAAATAAAAATTGGCCAAGCACGAATTTCGCATTCGGATTGTAACATGAAATCATATTTTTACAATGAACTATCATTGAAAATTTTTATTTGCAAATAATCTATAAATAAATTAAAAAAATTTTTTTTTGTTAAATATAATCTATTGATTCAATACGCTCCATTACATAATATTATACTAATATATTGATATAAAATATCAAAAAGTCAGTATTATTTAATCTGTAGCCAAATACACAAAATATTTCCAACACTAACAGCTAATTTTGCACTAGGTACCCGAGTGTAACAAAAAAAATCAGCGAAAAGTTATATCCCCTATCCAAAAAAGTAAGTAGAGAGAAATATACGTAGGTATGCACATAGCAAGTATGCACGCACTCACATAATTGAGCCTTCGAAATTCACGCGTGCACCCTTGACATGGGAAGTGCTCCGACGTCATATAAACCCCCTTGAAAAAAAGACGACGACGAGACACACACACACACACACAGCGTAATAATTTCTCGTAGCAGTCATCGTCCCCTTTTGGACGTGTCATCGGCCCTTGCTACTGCTGAGCAAGTGTGCGGTGTACGTGCCATATCTTTGTATCTCCCGGCATGTCGCGAGCGATGGCCGCGTCGCCTCATTAAGCCGAAGCTTCCTTCGTCGGCAAACAAACCCTCACTCACTCTTTCCACCCTTTCTTTTCACTTCCTCCTCCTCCTTCGTCGCTTTTTTTTAATATTCGTGCGTTGTAGTAGTTTCGAAACTCTAATGGAAAGCGTATAAGTCGCGGTGTCAGACAGAGTAAACTTGTAATTTTCTCGTGCCGCGCCGCGTGTACAAGTTTATCTACGGAACCTACGCGCAAAAGTTCAATGTGTTTACGCAATTCACTTTTGCTAACATTAATTATGATTATCGAACTTGACAGAGTCAAAGTAAAACTTTGTAACCCGTAGCAAGCTGCATGAGAACGATTGTAAAGTTAATTTACTTTTCTGTTGTAGATTATGATGGACGAAGTTCAACAAACTCAGCGAAACGATTAATATTCATTTTAATGCTTCATACACACTGAAAGCCACCTACGCGTATATCCAATTATTTATCAAGTAAGTAAATATGGAAAGGCGGAGCTGTGGCTCAAACAGGGCAGATAATTTGACTTCTATTTATACGTTGCACACTGGCTTGTGCACAGTCGTATTTACTGTATACTACCACAGTACGATAATGAATTGTTACGACCTATTTTGTACTACGATACTTCAAAAGAAGATATTTGACTGGATTAATTCGAAATTCGTATGATATTTAAGCTCGGCATTTAAACATTGTCATTCGTTTTTCAAGCTCGCTCGTCTCTTATTTCCAAAGGCCATTGTCATCTTTAGCTAAAATACTTCTCCCTCCAAGTAAGCGTTTCGTTGAGACGAAAGTTGAGTTAATTCGTCAAATTCATTCAGAACAAAATGCATCATTCCGTTCGGGCTACTTGCAGCTCACAGTAAGGTGAGCTGTCTCCCTCTCTCGCTCTATCCCCGGTCGTAAACAACTGAAACAGACTTATATATCTAGCAAGCCAGCCAGATAAGAATGCACTTTACTAGGATCTTATCACTGCCGGAAAGAAAGCTGTCGTTTACGTAATTGCAAACATTTAGGCCGAGCTACTGATCTTTTAAAAAATGAAGTGAAATTCGGCGGAAGGAAGTCCCCCGAGGCTTTCGCGTGCTCAAATGTATATTCTGCGAATGAGGTATCTCTCTTTTTTCTTATTCTCGAGGAAAAGTTTCAAGTGAAAGGCTGCGTAAAACTGACCTCGATCAAAATAAAAGTTAGAGAGAAAGAAGAGCGTTTTTCCGAGCGAAAACTGCATGATCAAAGATGAACGGTGGTTGGGTCGGGTAAAAGTGAAAAGTTCCTGATGGAAATTTTTATTGGCATCTCCCTCGTGAGTGATGTAATATTGAACTTGTTAGGTGTCCCTTTCAAAACTTCTCATATTGAAAAGTCTCTAAGGGGAGAGGGAGAGAGAGGCATTTAGCGATGTTATTAGATATTCAAGTTTGTACTTTTTAATAAAAACGCGGCTATGCCAAAGAGCGAAATCATTTGTTTCAACAAATTTTTTCAATACTCTAAATATACAAATATTGATAAAATATTGATGGTACAGCTTGGACATGTGTAACTCAAAATGTATTTGTGACAAAAGAAGTATCAAACGTCGAAATGATTAAGAAATAATCAACTTTAATCTTTTAAAATTAGTAGGATAAAAAGATCACGATGTAGGTGAGAAAATTATCCGCTTCCAATAAACAATTTCTCAGAGTCGCAAAGCGGGGCAGCTTTTTGGGAAAGTCGCTCGTGAAAATCGCCTTGGCACACGTTTATATTCTTTTCCCAGAGTGCCAAACAAGATATCTCCATTTGGCTCTCCTCTCTGTTTCTCGCGATCTCACTCGCATTTCTTTTTATATCGACACACACTCACACACACACACAGTCACACGCCGATCTATTCTTTAGAGCCAGCTGTTTTTTTTCTGTCTTATCGTCATCGGTTCTTAGACTTTTTGAAGTTTCAATCTTCGTTCTTTTTTATATCGCAAAGAGTAACCTTACACGTTCTATCTGTAGATTCTGTTGGAACACTCTGAGCATGAAGTAACGATTCAAAGCTGCTCGAGCGATCCCTTTCGGTTTTTGTTCTGACCTCCTTTCATTCTTATATTTTTCTTTCTTTCGTTTTCTTTTATTTCTGGGGCTGAATTTCTAGGCTAAGGGTTTTTTTCACTTCTTCTGATATTTAACATTAAAACGATCGGTTTGATTTTACTTGCTTTACTTTTTCGAGCTTTTGAAGACTACTTTTCATTAAAAAGTTAACTTAGATTAAGCAGAGTCGTGCGTTTTCCAAAACTAACTTTTTGTCCTCAAAATGCTGTAAATATATTTATAACACTGCGTGGCTAAAATCTGTACTTGAGTAACGCCTATATGTGACTTAAGTAGTTTATTTTTGCACCGTGCTTAGAGCACTCGTTAGCGCCCGTGCCTTAACCTTACGGTTCAAAACTGACCCATCTTAAGTCACGGATAGACAAATCGTAAGTGCTGATTTAAGATCGACAGTACTATAAAATGTTGTACGATACTTGTGTCTCAAGTATCTTATCGTTACGCGGCGTGATATTAGCGCCCGAGCACGAACGAGGGCTAATATAAGCGTGCAATAATGAGCTACTTAAGTGACACCTATCGTAATATACTATATCATAATGACGTCTGAGGAAACCAAAGTAGTTCTACTTGTCTATATTAGTTTTTTTAACAGTTTATTCGGTTATCACGTTCATTAAAAGAAGTATCCAATCTTAAGAGATAGACTTACGTTCAGATTGACGCATCAGAAAAAAAGAGCTATCAGATGAAAATCTAGTAAAAAGAGAATTGTACTCTCACTTCTCGTGTAATAGCATTCGGCGAATAGCATTCTATCGAAAATAGATTTGCGGCGCATTCGACATGCTTCTCTCTCACATACTCACATAAACACACACACACACACACACACACACACACACACACACACACACACACACACACACACACACACACACACACACACACACACACACACACACACACACACACAGTATAGGTATACGCAAGATTCTTTTCGTCAATACACCTCGAAAATAAGAAACGCACGCTGCTGACAACTTTTCTCGGAGGGCATACGCGCGTCAATATCCGACATTGTCAGCGAGTGAAAGGTCGCTCCCGGCTAACAACGCAACTTCCATCCGTCGCGTATCACATCAATTCACCTACGTGAGTTTCTTCTACTTTTTTTTATTTTTACATTACCGTCTTAACACTGAACAATGTCTGATTTTTTGTGTAGCTGTGCAATATTCGATGGAAAAACCTCTCACGATGATTTACCAAGATCTAGTCTAGTCTAGTCTTAAAGAGGGTGAGATGAATCGGTAATGTTGTTGAAAAGCTAAATATAAGTTCATTGATTTTAATGTAATTATATTTGTAAAAAAAAATTTTAAATAATATTTATTTAAAAAATTAAGTAGATTGAGTCAATGCTAAGTCGGACATGGAATCAACTATCAGATATAAATTATACTGCTTGTGTAAAATGAGATTCCTGACATTATAGAGTCGATTATTTACGCAGGATATTTGCATTGGTCGTTAAAAGATAAATAGTTCCTTCATAAAAATCATAGTATCGATCATTATAGTGGCATTAAAAGATCAGAATTTTAAAAACAAAATATTTTATAACGCTTTCTTATCTTTTCGATATTTTCATACTCAAATGCTCCTGTATCATATTCTTATTATCGGAAAAACCGTTAACTAAACCCAAGTAATCAAAATAAAAATTCAGTTGGACAATATGAAAATCCTAGTATTTCACATCATGGCAACATAATCAGTAATGCCAACAGAAGTCGTGATGAACGCCAACACGTCCAATAAATAAATAGATAAAAAAAGTCCAGAGGCAACCAGGCCAAGCTGCATGCAGTATGAATGACAGAGAAAAATAGCGAGGACAAAAAAAAAACCGCTCGTAAATTGTCAAGCCTGCTATCGCACACGCGGCAGAGGCGCGAATGCTGGGCTTTATTACTACCCACCACTACCACCACTGCTGCAGTCGAGAACCGCGAGAACGAGAATCCTTTGGGGGCATAGTATTATGTATACGCGTTGGGCCTCGTAAACGCTAATACAGCACAGCTGAGTCGCGTCGCTGTATGCTTAAGCATATATACTATCCAAGTTTCCTTCGTACACACTATGGAGGGTAGATATATTGTTTTGGTTTATTGCTATATAAGATATCTTTGTTTTGTTTGTTCTTGAAGATTCCCTTTGAGATTCACTATCGTAAATAAATTAACGTAGTTCTTTGTTTTGCGTTTGTAAATGAATGAAAAAAAAGAAGCTAACTTTTATTTAGCATTTGTTTAAGATTGAAACTATTCCGAAATATGAATATTTCAATAAAAAATCTTGAGATTTTCAATAAGCCTGATTACAAAATCCCTTGATAATTTGCGTGTCATTATTTCCCCTAGGATACGTAACTGCCACGAACATACGCATAAAGTATGATAGAATTTCTTAGTGAGAGACGAAGCATGGGAAGCAGACTCATGCATTAAATCAGTTAACGAAAGTAGTCCATAAAACTGAGTATAGCAAAAAGACGAGTGGTGAGAAAGAGAGATACAGAGAGAAGCGAGGGAGATGAGCGCGTCGCGAGGGACCGTCGTCGTCGTCGTCGTCATCGGATTTAACGCTCCGTGCGACTCGAGAATTCCTTATCCGTCCTTGGTCCCAGTCCTCTCGTAAAATGCTTACTCGGCCGTTCACACGATGTGGCCATCTCTCTCTCTCTCTCTCTCTCTCTCTCTCTCTCTCTCTATATATATATATATATATATATATATATATATATATATATATATATATGTACATTCATATATGCCTCGTATTTTTTTCTCCCCCTCCATCCTTCTTTCTTTTCGCCAAATGTTGAGTATTTTAGAGACTGCTTTCTCTCTCTTTCTCTATCTCTCTTTGAGGGTAATGCGTATGAATCGTGAATTAAGTTGATCCATCGGTAAGTGAATAATGAATATGACTATACGAAAAGCAGAAACTTCGTACTGATGAAATTTTTGTAGATCATGTGTACCAAAGTTTATAATTGATATAGCTTAACAAAAAAATATAATTAAGAATTTGCTGTGTTCTTAAATCAACTCATCATATATCGTTTCAGTAAAACTTGGAATAAATGACGTTTAACCATTAATATTTTATTTTGATATTTATTCAAACAATTATCTGAATTCCTTATGGTTTTTTATCGATTTAATCCACTTATCACGTAATAACCACGTAGTTCTCATTACACACGTAGCCGCCGAGAGAAGAAGAAAAATGTACGAAACCTCGCTCGTAAATCCGAGCTTTCGCTATAATGTTAGAGAGACTCGGGCGACTCAGGCGCTACTACTACGGCTCGCCTCTTTTGGAAAAGGAAAGCGCAAAGTGAATCGGAGATTGTGTCAACGTTGGAGCAAAGTAGGTAACGTCAGTGCGCATCGTCTCGTTAGAAACTTATGCCCAGCTTTTACAGCTCTCAGCTTCCATCCAGCTAATAGATCCGCTGGCCCCCTTTGGCGCAACCAGATGCCTTGGAATTTATTTCATTCGCCGTTGCCGAGTAGATTTTACTTTGGGTGCAGATATCTAGACGTGAACTTTTATTTGAATTTTTGTCTGAAATTTTACAAGTGTCTTTTTTTCTTCATATTGAATTTAAAAAATTAAATCCACTGCTGCGAAGAAAATTGATTTGAAAAACTGCAATTCGCCAAAGCGATTTTGAAATATGAATTGTTCTTCAAGCACAGCAATTAATCGATTGCCTTTCAGCCTAGCAAGCCCATCCCAAAGAGCAATGGATAACTTCCGCGTCGGCCGACAACAATAGTAGGGTGGAAAGCGCGGGAGGAGGGGGGCGCGAACAATTAAAACCAGCCCGCGAAAGAGTGCAGTGAGGTAGCAAAAAAAGAGAAGAAAAAGAAAAAGCGTCGGTAGCAAAGAGTTCGAAACGAAACTCAAACAATCGAAAGTTTTAACCCTTGCCAGCCCAATTAGAATCCGTCCGTCTCTGCTTATTACTGACGGATGTAGAGCTAGCTTGATTGCGAGAGCTCACCATTACCGCAGTTATTAAGTCTTCAGCGCGTGCCCGTCCATCATGGGAATTGAGTTGGTTGTGCGAGCCGATATCGCACGTGCGGCTAACGGCTCTCCTCCTACTACCAACTTCGCCTTGACGTTTTCATTGCACCGCCGTAACGAGACTCGCTCTCTCTGATCGACAACTCTTTAAATGAGGGAATATCGAAAAGAGATGCTTACAAGTGATATTACTTGGTCTAAGAACTTCAGTTTTAGCTATTTGAATTGTGAAGTATATGTCTTGTTACAAATTTGTTACGGGATATTTAACGTATATGCGCACATGCTTTGGGAGCTAAATTTTTATGCTCTGCTTTGGGGCATGGAAACGAAGATTTATATCATTCTAGTCGTAGTATATGTTGATGTGTCATTTTTTGATTCTATAGTCATTGTAATGATTTTGTGTATTTCAATTGATGAAAGAATTGAAATGGCAAATACTAAATATTTTCAAGATTCGAATATCGTCCATACTTTTATAAACTAATTTACGATACTACTTACAACGTTCGATTATCTTCTATACATTTATAAATTAATTTATAATAGTCGAGTTGAACTCACCTGTAACAGAAAAGAAAATTCATTATTTTTATAATATATATAAAAAAGATATTTTTCTTAATTGAAATTGAGAATTTAGATATGACTCATTCTTCAAAACATATATTTAGAATATGACAATAACTGACGTATCAGCATAAGACTGCGCAATTCATAACTTATCCATCTTGTTGGCATTCACTTCGAATCAAGCTACAATGCAGTAACAAAAAGTCCCTTGGAAAGTAAACAAAAGTTTTTCTGAACCGTCTATTCTTTCGCATACGCTATATCTGACATATGCGCAAGTTTTACGTTCCATTCTTCGGTAAGTCGATTTAGACGAGTCGGGGCGAAAGTCCGACGCAAGGACAAGAGGATTGCCGAAGAAGACTTTAACGAAAGTTGCGTGCTTATGTTTGCCTCCATTTCTTCTCATTTTTTTTTCACGCGAAAAATATTTTATTTAGCGAAATTTCCGGAGCAATGAGCTCCAAAGTTGAATTATTTGACTGGGGTGCATGTTTGGGAGTTTGACTAAAAGCGAATAAAAAAGTTAGAAATGAGTTTTATAAAAAATTTCTGACCAAGTATCCGTATTTCATACACTGTGAAATGTTGAATTACAAACTTTCTCTCTTTGCAGGGAATTTTAATTTAATTACGCAAATATGTCGGAAGTCTTGCAGCTCTGACAATGAGAATTAGAAGTTTGTGAAAGATTAAAAAAATATTATGGCATCACTTTTTAAAATTCATTAAACTGTTAATAGCCATAACTAGTGTATTAATATCCTTTTTATTGTGCATCCAAAAATTGATAATACATCAATAAAATTTTCCCCGAGGTTCTCTGGAGCTTGCGTGTATAGATTTCATCTAATGCCGGTAATGCAGGTCGACACAAACGCTTTAGTACGCACATTTACTATGTTACGAAAGAGAAACTATAACAATGAAGCTCGTTAGATAACTCAAGAGCTTTTAAAGGATTGTATGAAAACTTTTTTTTTCCATTTTATAAATGTGCAGAACAGTATTCACATTAAAAATACATTTGTAAAGTAAGTCATAAAATGAAACCAAACGGATGCGCAATCGATTAACCTCTTAACTTATATAAAATATGAAACAATGGAATTTTAATATCATGCACTCTTAATTCGTTTCGAATTACGAATATAATGCACACATACACATACATGCCTGAAAGGTGAACAAAATCGCAGTTTAGAAAACAAAAGACAACTTTCCTGGAGCTAAGCTCTCATTAATCCGACGGAGGACCGGCGCCTCGCTCAAAAATAATAGCCGGCTAATTTTTTGTCTCTCTCGAGCTGGGCAATTTCGCACAACTGCCGCTTCCTTTCAATTTACATCTTTGCAGCTCTTTCATCCTTTCGCGTCGACCGTGTGCGCGCTCGCGTTCCTCCAAAAAGAGAGAAAGAGCGGAGAAAAGGATGAAGGTGAACGCGCTTAGTTAAATCTCGAGAAAATTTTCATCACTTTTCTCCCAGAGCTTATCCGGTAGTTACATGTCACATTTAGTATTTTGCTTTCTGTATATTATACTACGTAATTTTCTTCTTTGCTTGCATTCATAGTTTTAAAGGAATAATTCGTTCATTCAACTTGTTTATGAAAAACTTTGTAGACTGAGGTGACGAGTATTGTAAAGTTTAAAACTACTTTGATGTTTCATTATTTTAGTTTTCAAGATACATGGATAAGTAAAAATAATTTTGTTTTGTTAGTTTACTCGTTCGAAAACGTGAACAGTTTCTAATAATTATCAAGCTATAAAGAAGAAAACAATTAAAGTAAAGTTTACTCGTTCATAAATTCAAAGCGATTGCCGGTATTTTATAGGTCGTATATACCAGATGCACTTCTTCTTTCTCTTCTCTTACCTTCCCTGCGGCTCTTTTTTTTTCTGCTGTAGCACAAGAAAGACGGTAATAGAATAAGTTAATTAGTTACTCAAATGGAACCCTGATGAGTCTTTAGTCCTTGTTTCCGGGTTTCGAGTTTACTTCTAACGCCACTTTGGCCCATCCAGCCGATTTAACTTCTTCTTTCGTCGTTGCTAATTTTCCAAAAATCACTCGTTCTTTTATATTTTTTTCCCTTCTTCTTATTCTTTTATTTTTAGGTTTACCGTCAGATACCGTAACAGTAAACAGAACATTCTATTTGGTGTAGAAAAGAAAGAAGAAATTTTAAACCGACGCTATTTACATTTGAAAGCTTTTCATAGAAGGAACGTCGACGAGGACGACAAGTTGCGAGGCGTATAAATGTACACCGGATTGTTCATCTTTTTTCCAGCTTTTATTCTGCAGTGGGATTTAAAATGACAATTGGATTGCTTTCAAGGAGAATGTTTTTTTAATAAGCTGAAAACTTTTTATTCGTGCTCTCGGCTAATTAAAAGTCGTGGTAAAAGTATTACGCGAGAGTGTGTTCACACTATGTTATTTTTGTTAATTTTAACTTCTCTAAAGAAAAAATGTTATAAATGTTGAGTTGAAATTGCAGCTAATACGCGCGAATCAGTTTCATAATAAAAATACATAATTACTGCAGAGTCTAAAAAGAAAAAAAATAAATCACCTTTTACATGGCTGTACTCATTCCTATTTCAATGAAAAATCGATGCTGCAGCAAAAATCCGTCGAGTCTCAGTACTCTGTCATTCAGATAGAATATAAAAATGAAAGAGGCAAAGTCTCCTTCAAAGCTGTCGAAAAAAAAAGTTGTCGAAGAAAAATCTCGACGACCGCGAAATTTATCGTAGTGCACGCGATAAATATATAGGGATCTCAAACCATCGACATGGGTGGGTGGGTGGGGGGCTCGAGTGTATGACTCGCGCGCGTCGTATAAGCCGTTTCGGCTCCATGACGTGGCAAATATGCATGGCTGAACAAGCTTCTACACTCGTAAAATTCGAACTCTCCAGTACGAATTGTATACGCACCACGATCTTGTGTGTGTGTGTGTGTGTGTGTGTGTGTGTGTGTGTATGTACGCGCGCGCTTGTGTGTAATACGGATGTTTGTAGAGGTTTTTTTCCTTGTTGTCTAGTATGTATTTTTTTCGTCGATGAGTGGGATCAAGTTTTACGAGTGAGATCTGTGAAAAAAATTTATCTTGGTTAAATGTGGATTGAGAAAAATTTTATAAAATAAAGTCCAGGATAACAAGTATGAAAAATCTGTCAAATTATATTTTGAATGAAACAGTATTTTTTAATAATTGCATCTTCAAAGCTCCGTGAATAAGAAATTTTTACGAATTGATTTCACATAGAAATTATGAAAGAATTGACAGTATTGAACATACAGTTAGACATTAATGAATCCCTAAATTTCACAAAATTATTTACAAATAAAGAAAAAATGCTATTGTGTGGTTCAAATCACCAAAAACATCACTTTTAGATGAATAATATATTTCAGAACCGATTGGATCAACGACATTCCACATGAAAGAGAAAGATTTTTATTTCTCGTGATTTTTCCACATCAAAAATCCAATTTCCTCATTTCGTTCCGTTGTCTCTCTATCTCTCTCTCTCTCTCTCTCTCTCTCCCTCCCTCTCTCTCTCTCTCTCTCTCACTCTCTCTCTCTCTCTGTTTTTTTTTGTTTCAAGCCTGCCATCAACAAATCCTCAGAACGAGGGATAACAAATGGCTTTAGGTCGACACTTTACGAAACAAATACACACACATATAGGCGTTCCTTCTTTTTACGCGCGGGTCGTATAGTTTTAACGTGATTACGCGAGGAATAAAAGAGGCCTCGTCGCTCTTCTGTACGTGTGTGATACGATCGTCAACGCGAGGTGCTTTGTTTGATCAGACGCCGATAGCTAAAGCCGTTTTGTAACAATCCCACCCTTCTCTATTGGATGCTAGAGATGCGGAGATGCGGTTCTGATACAGCTCAATGGTCAACGTGTGTAATTTCAGAGGACGGGCAAGTCATTTCTTTTGTTAGATGGACTATAACTATATATTCTTACTTGGACGAGTAACGTATTGTATTTTTTTGGGAGATGTACGTGTTTCTGTAATTTTCGGTCATTTTTTCCGAACAAAAGAAAAAACTTGTAAAATAGTATTGTATGGAATTCATAAGCTTTAGAAGTTTTTAGGACGCTGCGTTCGATTACGACAAATGAATTTGATGCTATTGCTTTGATCCCCTATGTTCGTTTGTATCTACGCGATCCTTTCGGTTAAAAAAAGAAGGTTTCTAGGTGAAAGGCACACGCAAAGAGTCGCGTTCAGAATGAGAGAAAGGAAAAAAAACCATACACTCTTTCGCGTTTTACGCGGTCTATCTACGAAAAGGAAGGCAAAGGGGCTCAATGAAAAGGCTTCTTCTTTCTCTTCGGCAAAAGGTCGATACTCAAAGCACATTGTTCAAAAAAAAGACTCACGAAAATGAGGCAAAATCTAACACATGTGCCCTCGTGCGCGAATGCTCTGGCACATATGGGCGGAAGCACGGGAAAATTGAAGAATACTCCGCGTTGGTTTCAAGAGCTTTGTTGTTAGATCGATGGATTTTCTCTATTCCTCTCTGTCTGTCTATCCTCCCCCCCCCCCTTTCTCGCTCTCTCTCTCTCTCTCTCTCTCTCTCTCTCTCTGGCAAACGTGTTTTTAATTTCGATTTTTATTCTTTTGGATGTATTTTTCTTTCCCGGTATGTGTATGATTGAGCGCTGATAATAAAAACATCAGTGATGATGTAAATGACCCTTTTGAGAGTTTATACAATTGAATTTTTAAGTCAAAATTTTCATCTAAACACAATGGATTTATAATTGAACGAATTGAGCTTTTTGTGTGTTATAATTCTGAGTCCTTCTCGCTGTTATCTTGAACATCTCATCTACGAGCAGAATCCCGTCGTCAAACAGTAAGAATTCCAGCTCATAATCCTTAGTACTTTCCACTCAAACTAGCTCTTCCTTCCTTGAAGAGGTCAGTTTATCCAACGAAGCGTAGCATTAAAGAAGAGAGAGAAAAAATAGAGAGATCATCGCCATTCGGTTTTTTCGTCGTCGTCGCAAAATGAAATCGCTTGCGAAAGTTACGTTGGGCTAATTAAATTCTCCGACGACTGTCCAACTTTATGATCAGCCGAGGAGGATTCTTCTCTAGAGGAAGTTGCCTAATAAAATTACAGTTTTCGCCGAGTTGTTAGTCGGGCCTTCATACGGCTCTCTGATTTTTATCGTACTCCCCCTTCCTTCTTTTTATTTCGCTTGCCTCTACCAAACTCGAGAGAGCTCATCTGACTGGATTTTAATAATTTTGAATAAGAGCTACTACTCGACAAGATAGGATTTATAATTTGATACCCTTTCTGTGATGAAAGTTTACTCAGTTTCTCTTGCGCTTATTAGCGCTTTGATGTTATTTCTGCTCATGAATAACATATTTTGAAATTTTTTAAGCGATTGACATGAAAGCTTAATCTACAAAATTAATTATTCATTAATTAAAACAAGCATAATTAATTTAAAAACGCATTTTCGTTTACAATAAAAACAACCGCCTTTTTAAATAATTTATTTATATGTTTCTATACAATACCTCTAGTTGTTATGCTTCATAAAGTACTACTAAATAGTTCGGTGAGATTTTGTGCGAATCATAGGTACTGGAAAAAAGCCGCTGGGCATTTTTCTTTGCAATGGAACTTTTTATCCGCAGATATTCGCAAAAAATTTTGTGTGATTGGAAAACATACCCTCCAGCTATTTCATTGGCTCTCAGGGAAAAAAATTTATACGCTACTTCGAAGATTATTCCACAAATTAATACTTTTTTTAGGCGCTTATATGTAACCCAAATTTAATAATATAAACCTGCACTCTATTTCTTTTGATGCTCAAGTCATGTTATATTACGTACTTTGCGCACGGAAACGAGATTTCGTATATTTTTTCAGACCGCAAAAGCGTTTTGCGCGTGGAGCGGCACCGTGTGCGCCTCATGTATTTTGCGCATGTGGCGAATATGATATCTTTCGTGTATGTATATGAAATATTCTCTTTCTTCTCTTATATTATTAAATTAAAAGCCTTTTGTCACGCGGAAAATGGATTTTTTTCACTGGACATTACCCACACTAAACGCAGTTTAATAATTTTGATCGCACAAATATTCAGCTATATAATATAACAATTATATTTTTTGAGTGAATTCATATGTCGATTAATTTAGAAGAGAAAAGGGGAGAAGCAATAGACAATGACAACTATCAGCCAATCACCAATATCCTTGAGTTAACTCTAGGTGAACATACGCTTTGCGAGAACGTAGAACCGTCTCCGAATTCAGTACCACACAAAAGGGCTTTCCACTCCCAAAGACAAGACAAGAGTGACGCAGCAGCAATGTCGCTTTAGCTGCAGAGCGGCAATGCCGGTAATTAATTATCTATCGGATAACGAAGCCTCCAGGCGAGCTTCTAAGCTCTCTCTCTCTCTCTCTCTCTCTCTCTCTCTCTCTGTGTTCACTGCATCCCTTTGTCATCGCAGGTTTGAGATTTCATCCGATGAAAATTGCGATTATTCATTATCAATTATACAACGTTGTTCTAAAAGCAAGAATAAGCTTCCTAACTAATTATAACTATTTCCGAGAGTATAAAATGAAGAAAAAAGTTTTTCGCAGTCAATTGTTAAAAAATGTGTTCTTTTACCAAGTGCAAGCTACAAGTGACAACCATGGTGTATGTGCACAGGCTTAGCATTTGATGCACGTTTCTTGGAGAAAATATGGATATCAATGTCATGAATACATATTGCCATGAAAGCACATGAATTTTTCATAAAGCATTAACACAAAGTTAATAAAAAAAAAATGTAGAGTATGCACTCAATTTTAAGATAAAATTCCGTTTTTTCCAAAAAATGTATTTGCCGTTAACTATAAAAAATATGTTTCATTATCGATCGTTGCATGAGTTGTTCAGAAAGTATTTTTTATCGGCATCGAAAGCAATTAATCTCTCGTGACAACTTTAACCAAAATCTCCGGATAATTGCGAGAGAAAAAAAGACATTCATCAATCTCGATGAAAATACGCTTAAAAAAAGAAATGTTTGTCGACAACGGCAACCTTCAATTTTCATGGTGAACAAGCGACAGCACGATGCCGCAGAGCATCGGGAAAACTCTCGCCTGAAAGATCAAAAGCGTAGGCTAGCTATATAGCTACAGTGACAGCCACACGCCAAAACGAGAAACAAGAAAGAAATTCCGCGCGTCACACCTCGATCACGATAGCACACCTCAGCGCTTCATTACCTCCTGGCTTTAAAGTCTCTCCTCTTTTCCCCGTCCGACACAGCAATCTGCTGTCTCTATCTGTCGCGTCATCGTTACGGCGAGCAGTGTAGCTCACTGCTGCTTCTTCTTCAGGCACTCTCCTTTTTTATTTCGTCGTCGTGCTGTGCAACCCTATAACCGGAAGAGGGTACACAGTTGTGATAAAACACGACTCGACGTATTAATTGCGTGACGGGTAGGGTTTTTGTAATTGGAGGTGAGGGTGAAAAAAAAAACGCCAGTCGACGCTTGATTGTTTTTCCCCACCGGCGAGTGGATTTGGCTTTTTTTGAGTTGGCAGTTTGGAGTGGCGAAATAATTGATTGCCGTGTGAAAATGCCAGGCAGGCAGCATTTTTTGTTTCCCTTTTAGAAAGTTTTTTCTCAACTCGATTGTGTCACGCAAACTTGGACTGATTGTGAATTCTCTTAACTACCTACTGACATTCTAAGTAAATAAAACTTCTTTGAAGTGATTTTTGCTGAATGATAAATTACGTTGCTATTGAAATAAAGAAAATATTTGTAAATCACTCGTCCCTAATGTATAGAATATAAAAATCTGAAGAGAGATATAGATATACTTTTGCAATATTCTTATTTTGAACTAACGAATATTTATGAACTACATTAAAAGCAGGAGACGTCAAACATAGTACTTCGATATATAAAAACCGCGTAAAGTTTATGAACATAATTACTTTCATCTGATGTTTTCATTGAAAAAAAGTACCGAAGAGAGGAAAAACGTTATTTTTCGCGTCGATGAATTTTATTTGGATTTAATGCTGGACTGAAATTATACATGTGTAAACACATAGGACAATATCAAAGACAACCAACATAAAGGACAAAGTGCAACGGTTACGTGAGATTTCATGAAAATGATTGCCTTTTTATTATGTTTGTAATAATATTGTATGAAAAATAACGAATATTTGTTAACTCTTCCATATTCAGTTTCTGAACCGCGTGTAATTCAACACCTTTTGTTTCCATTAGCGAAACAATATCTTTCAGGAATGGCAAATTTACGTTCGTGCTCGACAAAGAAAACTCTGCAAGTTTTCCTTGCTTAACCGTGATTAACTTCTAGGGGCGAAATCGAATCACAAGCTGCCTGCTGCAACGAAAAACTTTCCATACTTTTTCCTACGTTCTTTCTCTCTCTGTTGCAAGCACGGTGGAGGCTAGTTGATATACTGCCCCGTAATCGCGATCGCTTATGGCGTTATACAGCCCAGGATTCTTATTTTTTTGTTGTTCGCTTAACCCCGCGTTTTTTAAGGCTGCTGCGCTGCTGCAGCGCACTAAAAGCTTTACGCTCGCGGGTGCGGCAAATTTTTATACGGAATTTATCGGTCGAGCGCAAGTTCCTTTTTTCCCTCGCAGTGAATTACTGCGTCCGGAAATGAACGTCGGGATGAAAATATAGTCGCTACTTTTTATTTCGCTGTGCGTTACAAAAAATAATCTTCGCATCGTTAATGCGAATAAGTTTACTTAATCCGTTGATGGATTATTCAAGGCGAAGTGAATCAGTTGCGAGTTTTGGTATATTACTATTTTTTTCAAATATTTCTAAACTATCAATTTCAATAAATGATTTGACGTACTTTGTATATTGTTAATTTTACTGGAACGAAATGACGAATAAAAAAAAGTTTATAAAAATCGACTTATTTTCACTTCTTGTTTTTATTAGTTATACTTTTTTCAATAAAAATTGCTTCATAACTTTCTTGTATCGGAGATTCTAAATTGTAAAAAAATAATTTTTTTAGAGAATATTTCATAAATTTACCAGCCATAAATAGTCACCCTTAATATTTCAAATGAGGAAATAGGAAAAGTTCGATTCTATCAATGCAAATGATTATACTGAATGGGCATTGTTTTTCCATTCCATGGTATCTGATTTACGTGCACATTCTTGACTTCCCATTCAATTGAATTCTTCATTGTTCTTTATGCTCACGATACATGAGAAGTAATAAAAAGCACCACTCGCATATGTCGATGTCATAAAAGTATTATGAATATTACAAAACATTCAATCAACTTTTCAATATACAGTTATAGTCAGCGTAAGATTAGTGCAAGTATTTCTACGGTATTTCTTTGAGGTATATTTGTATTTATTAACATTTAAAAACATTTTAATATTCTAAGTGCACAAATTTAACTCTTGATTATTTATTTAACAATTTCAATTTTAACAATTGAATCATCACTTCTTACAAATCTTTTTTCGATACTGATCATATTCTGAAATACTCTCCAACACAATTATCAACATGATCACTTCAGTTTTACCTCTAACGACATTATGTACAAGAGCCCTCAAAAGAAAATTATAATTTGCAATTCAAAATCCCCACATGAAAGTTCATTGCCCTGCTTGGATCTCAAAATGCGCCTCGACTAATCGTAAAAGCATTGTCACCCAAACAAGCAACGAATTTTAAAACCAATATTTACCTGTCACACAGTGATGCTGCGCCAGCGCTTTGCAATCAACACCATCTGCCCCCATCGTGACATCACATTCATCCCCGAAAATTATTATTCTCTTCCGATGGTCGCCCACCTATCCAGCTGGATATGTATATTTTGCCTCAAAAATCGACAGTGGATTTGTCACAGTGATATGTAAAAGTAAAATCGAAGAAAAACAGTCGAAAGTCATAGGTCTGTCAAAATTTTCATCACTGATTTTCTATACGGGGGCGACCACTTTTTTACTCAACACACAGCACATCATAATCACATTGGCTACTTTCTTTTCGCACATAATAACACACTTGTTTATTTATCATACCTATCATTTTTCAACAAAAATCGAAACTTGCCGCAATGTACACGACGACTACACGGTCTAAGAGCGCCACGGAGTAGCGCGCGCCGGAAACGAAGGCTCGGCACGCGACGTTCGCCGGCCGACTGAGGCGCGAATCGTCCGCCAGGATATATCGCGCGCACTCGCGATCTGAACCTCAACCCCCCACTACTACACCAACACTATGTGCCGCCGCACGCGGGAGACTTACTACGACTAGTACAAGAGCGTGAGAGAGAGAAAGAGAGAGCGTTACCCCCGAAAACGACTCGTTCCACGACCCACCCCAACGGGCTTGCAGCGCGCATGCGCACAACAGACGCACACTCTCTTTCACTCACTCTTGGCGATGCTTCAACGAGTTCAAGTGCCGCTCTTTTTCGTTTTTTTTTTTTGCTTGAAGATTTGTTGTGAGTGGCTGCTGATGAAATTCTTTTTTTCAACAGCACGAACTTTTTTCTTCTGCTTTCTATGGCAGCCTATAAAATTATTTTTCGAGCATCTGCTTATTGGGATAGTTGATTTCATAGGTGTCAATAGAAATTCAGTGAAAAGCAAATCCAAATACCAGAAATAATAAATTATCAGTGTTTTTCTGTTTAAAAACTGAATGAGAATTAAATTTTTCTCCTATCGACCTCGATTTTCGGGTCTTAAATCGAACTAATAACATTAAAGCTCAAAACACTTGACGAAGTGGAAAAAGGAAGAGAGCAATCGAGTAAGCACGTTTATACTCTTTTTTCGGAAAAGTTTTGCTCTGCATTCGAAATGGAAAAGTACAGCCAACCGATTAATTTGAAAGAAACTCGTTTGCTTGTAATGGAAAAGTGCAGTCTGGCAATTAATTTGCAAAGAAAATTTCTTTCACGTGTTACTTTTTCATACGACTTATAAATTACATTTATTGCTAAAACTAAATTTTTTGAATATTTAGAAAAAATTAAAATGTAACTTAAATAAATAAGAACCGTAAAAATGCTGTGTATTATCATTCAATCAATAAGTACATTCCAGCATACGTTTCTTTTAACCTCCGCATGTATAATATTATTTTGTGTTTTTACAACATATCATTTACCATAAAACATCAATAAATATACACATAGTTCAACGACCATGTTATTGTCTCGATATGTTTCAATCTAAAAATTAAAAAAAAAACACCCCCTTTCTCAACAATACGAGCAATAAATCATCGCGTCTAAGTAAAGCTCTCTCACCTTCTCAAGATTGAAAGTTAGATTGGGAGAGATCCAGTATTTTTACTGCCTCATGCGTTGCTATAAAAGCCGTCGTCACATATAAAAAAAAATCTGCAGTGTCACTGGAAAGTCATCGTGCGTGAGGGAGAAATAGTGACGCAAAGAATTCGGTGAAAGTAAAGATAGAGGGAGGCCAAGAAAAAAAAGATGTATAGAGAGACAAGGTGGTTAAATAAGGGACTCTCGGGAGAGGAAGTGAAAAAAAGAGTTAAGAAAGAAAGGAGATGACGGAAAAGAGCAATGAGAAAGGGAAAGTTCGAGAGCCAGAAAAAATTGATTGATTGGTACTATTATTTGCCCTCAGAGTTCATTTAGATCAAAACCAACTTTGATGGGATTTGTTTCATTACAGAAAAGTTTGATAAGGTTTTATTGCTTGTAATCATTCGATTAATTTCTTTTGATCGATTATTGGATGTTGAGTGCCAAACAAATAAAAACATTTCTCGCTGGCATTATACAGTGTCGGCAAGTGAAAATTACAGCATCCAACTTATAAAAACTGTCATTTCATAATGACAACTTTTTCACAACAGAAAGATCTTTTATTTTCATTATTACTTACTTATTTTATAATTATTTTCTTAGATATTATTATTTCTCAGTATAATATGCGTTCGTGTGGTTATCAGCTTACGTGTAATAATAAAAAATTGAAATCAGTTTATTATTAAAATACAATTATTTAAAAGAATATAATTATGTCCCAATTAAAATCCCATGAATTTTATCGCTTTTATTCTGCTAATTTTGTCTGACTGCCACTGTATCAGTGTATTAAAGGATTCAAAGTCGTTATATGGACTTCGCAGCTAGCTATATATCAGACTTAGCGCATTATGATAGTAGAGCTCGGTGGGGGAGGAGGGATATGTGTGTGTTGCCGAAGATACGACGAGGAAAAGCCGATCGCGTCTCTATATGAGTGCAGTTCGGCTAAGTTCGAATTTACTGTATGCTTATGTGTAGCGTCGCTGCACCTGCGACGCACGCGTGTTATGTCGTTTTCGTGAATGACGATCAACATTGTTAGCTAAAAAGCAAGATATGAAAGTTATATATTTTTTAAAATCTATTTCATTTTTGACTTCACTGAATTGTTTGATAAAACAAGATGAATACTTGATTCATTATTTCATATTGATATATTCGACAAAACACTATTTTCTTATCAGTTGGAACTTTGTTGGAAGTAAAATTTACTTTTCAAATCGTTCAATGTATGTTACACTGCGTGATACAATTAGAGATTCATGTAATATCGTTTTACTAGAACGACCGATCGAAGCGTTGCTCTTGCAGGTGCATTTTTGGAAATTGACAAAATGCGCTTTTATCATTCAATAAAACAGTAAGTAGCACTCAGTCATTACGGAAATTGGCTGCTGTCAAATGACGTTCAATAAATCGACAATGAAAACAGTCCATCAATACACGCCTAATAGTAGTCGGCTAAAATTCTCACTTGAAATTTGTATCTATAGAGATGTGGCAAAACACGTAGCCGCACTTCATTACTGCGAATCGCTGGATCGAAAGTACAATTCGATCAAATACGTGGAGGTTCGTACGGTCACACTAAATTGGACATGTATATGTGCGTTGTTCCTGTATCTCCTCTCTCTCTCTCTCTCTCTCTCTCTCTCACTCTCTCTCTCTTTATCTCTCTTTATCTCTCATTCTCTCTCATTCTCTGCGAGAACGTACTAATAGAGAGAACGTTATTCGGCAGCTTCGCAAACGATTTCCGCTTGGTGAACGATATACCTCCTAACTATATACATATTAATATCGCGCTTTGATTGGTTCTTCTCTAGCTCGAGTTGAATTTGTTAGGATAACTTGGAGTAATTCAACATGCAGTATTTATTTTTAATTATTATTTTTGCCATTGCTAATTTCTTGGAATTAGAAAATTTCGAATTCGCAATAATTCATAAACAAGTTTATGCTTGTACTAGGAGAAATAAATCCCAATAAAAGTGTAATGTTTGCTAAAATAACTTACCTTCTGACCACAATATTTTATGAGAATTCAACAATGTCACAAGTTGAAACTTTTTTTAATGTGAAAAACAATTAGTAAGATGAAAACATGCTCAGTTATTAATTAGTACTCACTTATTTTTTCTTTAAATTTATATTTAATTAAAAAGATAAGCAACTTTTAAATTTACTTCATAAATATTTTGTATTTGCATTACAAATTCCAGTTAAATGATAGCAAGTTTTTAACATTAAATTTTTTATCGATACCTAACCATTCATAGACAAATGGCTATGTCCACAAGATCATATTTTATTATACGCAAAAGTTACGAACAGTACGGTTGGCTCTTGGAAACTCGATTAAAATCCGTCACGCTTACGATTCTGTCAAGTTAAAAAAAGATACATCCGACCTATCCCTGACCTTTCTATAATCGAATCGACTGGAGGTTGTTTTATTTTTTTTTTATCTTCTGTTTTAATGAAAAGGTGAACTTTGTTAATTATACTTTGTTGCCCACATATGTGAGTATTTTAGGATTCTATTTTCCAACCGTTGATTCGTACAAAAAATATATGGCGTACATATTGATTTACAAATACTATGAAACTATTTATTTGTTTGAAGGGATGAAAATGAGAGAATAGTGAAATTTGTATTGTTATTTTTTTTTCTCTTTATTTCATAAAACTTACATGTTCGCAAAAAATGGTATAAAAATACCCGATTGAAGGAAAAAGCCTTACACAAACGTTTTAAGAAAATAGCTTTCGTCGCACTTAACGGACAATGTCAACTTTTTTCGATTCGGATCGATCGCACTCGAATGGAAAACTAAGACAGACTGACTGTCGCTTTCTTTTTCCTTGTCTTCCAGCCCCCGCTCGCACGCATCACTGAGGGCCAGTTTCGAGTGCCATCTATTTTTCGAGCGTATTTCGTGTCGTACCTCCCTCCCCCCGCCCCGCTCTAGTAGCTCGCCAGCCAACCGGCCCAAAGAAAAACTTGTCAGCCCTCCCGTCCGTCACGAGCTAACCTGCATTCCCTGGAAATGAGTTACTCCCCGTGAGATCGAACGGCCACCAGGATTCAGCCCTCGGTGCCAACAAGTTGGTGCGGTTTCACGGCGATGGACACACCCAATGCGCCCGTCCACATTAACGGGTCGAACCACGTCGAGAAAGAGAGAAAGAGAGAGAGAGAGAGAGAGAGAGAGAGAGAGAGAGAGAGAGAGATCGAATAGACGTCGTTACGCAAATTCGCGATCGAAAAACGTTTCCATCGATAGAAGATCTTGGATAGAGATGGCGCGCTCCTCTACATGCCCCGCGTACGTGGGCCACGCGCTCGCTTCGCAAAGGCCCTACAATTTGGCGCGTCGGCGCTGGAAATAACCTAGTCCAGCATCGTTTCGCCGCCAAAAATCCATCCCCTCGCTTCCATGCTCGAAAAAGGACGCCTGAGGAATCACACTTCCGACATTATTATTTTTCTTATCCTTTTTCTTCAGATCACGTTGAAGATATAATCACGACATAAATTATTCCATTTATATCGAATAATTTATTAAATACTGATGAAGTATATGTAGACATTTACTCGCTTCATAATAACACATCTAATATTTCCTTTGTCTTTTCAACTGGAAAAAAGAAAGTTAAAACATTTATGCTCCACTTAATACTGTTCCATGTAAAATGGCGTCGCTTAAAATTCGCCTATATGCATGCATATGTGCTTTCAAAACACGAGAAAGAGGAGAAGGTTGCGACGGTGGAAGAGGGGGATAGGGTGTTTGAATGCGGTACGGAGTGAAGTGACAACGCAATTTCGTTGTGTGTCTGACTAGTGCTGGCGGCGGTTGCAACGCTGAGAGAGATTGTTCGTGCTATGCGAGAAAGTCGTTGCCTTCGAAATTTGCACTTTTATGTACGTTAGTTGGCTGCTCGATCTGGTCTGGGCCGTTTTTTTTTTATTTCTTGTGGGTTCGGTGGTGTAAACTCTTCTTCTGTTATACTTTTAAGCAAGGTAATACCTTGCGCGGAATTACCATCCGCGGCCGCGACTTTGTTGTGGCTGATGTCTTATTGCCCGATGTATTGTTTTAATTTGTTGCGTTAATTAAAAATTGTGGCTTGCTTTGATATTAATTTATTGTTTGATGTGGGCAAAATTATTAATTAAATTATATCATTACGATATTTTTTTTTTAAAGATTTGCTGATCTTTCAGAGAAACTTTTCTTATTATAGAAATTAGTAGTAATGATCAATGTTTGATCATACATAACTAAAGTGATGCGCATGCATTTTTCATAACGAATCAAATTGATTTCAATGTTATCGAAATACTAATTGAAACAATTGAAATTTGTTTATGCCTATAATTTATTCAATCGGTGTAGCATCGATAGCTACGTTGAATTGTTCAATTCATTTTGACATTTCTTAATTTCTAGACTGCTAAATAAACTTTCTTATTCAATTTTCAACTGATAGGAATTTGAAATACGCAACATTCATAATCAATCACGCCACACATTTCAACGCTTCCGAATTTAACATGAACGTGTAACTACGCGGGATAACTTCGCGCGTCATTCCTCTTATTGGCTGCGTGTTACCATTCCCAAAATAACGCGCGCCTCTCGACTTTGTCGAAAAAGGAGGTCGCGCATGCGTCCGTCGTTACTTTTTTAACTCTCGAAGTCCACCGCTGTGAAATATAAATTTGCGCACGTAGCCGCTCCTGCTGCTGCTGCTGCTTAATCCATACGGAATTCAGAGCGCGATCATTCTCGATCGCTCTGCATGCCAAGTGACCTCCCTCACGCGCGCGCACCCTCCTCCCACGCGCATTACGCCTTTCAAACGCCAGAGAGAGGAAAGAGCGCGACGTGTACGGGTCATTGAAATGAATTTTTGACCGGTGCTTTTTAGAATTTTTTCTATGACGACCCGTGATATATTATGCTGGGGTGAAATTTAGTGTAATCCTATAGATGTTTTTCTTCATATTATTGGAATGAATTATTTTTATGAAAGTTTTTCGATATAATTTGAAAATAGATTCTTAAATTCACATCAAATCGCATAAATTGAATTACTCCTTTTCAAAGTACAATTCTAGTTTAAAGGAGCACAAAAGATCTGTCTCTGCTTACATTTGTTCATCTTTTTTTCCGGAGTATCCGTCTGTCCCTTAAAGAAAACCCCGTAAAGTCATTCAACTTTGTATAGTCTCCCGCTGTGGTTCTTAAACTGATTTGTATTCATTAATCGCCTTCGCAGTTTTGCTTCGTTCGCGTAAATCGTGCCAGAGAAATCGCCAATAGACGAGTAACAGTAAAAAGGCAGACGACGACGACCGAGGGAAACATCGGGAGACGTAGTAAAAAAGAGGAAAACAGCGCTTCGATCAGTCGTTCCAGTAAAATGAGATTAAATGAACCTCTAATTGTATCACGCAGCGTAATTTCATGGATAGAAGTTGTAAAGAAGACCTGCTTTTGTTGAAGTTAATTGAAGCTTTATTGTTTTGTTGAATTGCTTTAACGAAGCGCGGAATCAAGTTTTGCATATAAAATTCCCAAAGCATGATATAAATAAACTTCAATGAAAACTGTTCAGAATTCTTTTCCATGACAATTAAACACTCGATTCAAACTAACTGAAAAGAAAAACGAAAGAAGCGTCTACAGTTTTTTCAACATTATAAAACCAATTTTTACCAATAAAATCAATATTTCTCATTATAAAACCAATTGGCAATTGAGTTTTCTACAATTGTTCTGTTCTCCCTCCCTCTCCACCCCCCTCTTGTTTTATTCAATCTAACGCTGCAGTTTTTGGCAAACTTACAATCCATCAAACAACAGAATTCGAAAATACCTCTCTCATAAACCATCAATTCATTACTTTTGCTTTTTCACACATCCACCTGGCAGCCAATCAAAAAAAAAAGGAAAGAAAAGAAATAGAGAAAAAGAGAAACTCGGAGCCAAGCCGACCCGTCAAATTTAAGAGTACACTCAGGTTGCTGGCTCGGCGCCCTCCGCGATAATTGAATGGCTAGAGCGATAGAGATTCTATCGATTCCCATGGAACGCCTTAGTGCGCGCGGTCACGCGTGTGTCCGGGGAGAAAACGATCGATAGTCGATTAGCTCGTGTACCTCTTCGCCGAAATTGACTAAGTTTTACTATTCATAATCGAACCACGTGTGTCCACGTGCACAATTTCTTTTTTCCTTTCGCAAATAGTTTGACACCATTCGTGCTTAGGAGATCGATTTAATGCTATTCGCTTGTATAATTTATTGAACTGTACCATATTCGCTTTTAATATGAGGAAAGTTTTCACTACTGCCCGCGCACGCAAATGGATTATTGTTGAAATATTACATACGACGTTGATGGAGATTTTAGTGCATTTGCAAGAATTACAACTGCATAGATTGTTTCCATTAAAAATAAACTTTATTGAAAGCGGAACAGGTTAATGAGATTTACAATCGGTTTTTATGATCTTCCTTGAAATAAGTAATAAAAGCGGTAATCAGGCTAGATGTACTGCATCTCATTAATTAACGAATAATTAAAACTATTGGATTATTTCTGTTTCAATGCAGTAATCTAATACTTATTCTATCTACGACATACGTTATGTATAATATACCTTTGAGATGCAAGGAAAACAAAATAACGACTCATCATCACAGAAACCATAAAATATTAGCAAAAAGAAATTATCAAACCATGAACTAGTGTCCATATATATCTGTGTGTATTCCGGCGTAATATGGGCTTGTTTTCTGCTTGCAACCAGCCTTTGTCGTGTGCGCAAGTTTACTGAACGAACTCTCTTTTCTCTCTCTCTCTCCCTCTCTCTCACTTCGCCTGTCCCCTCCTCTCTTTTACATGCTTGTATATACTGGTTGTGTAAGCTTCGCAGCAAGCCTCTGTGTGTACGCCACTTGTCATCAGTCTTCTTCGCGATTTTTTCAAAAGCGGTGTTATTCGTGGCTTTGAAATGCGCGGGCGTGCAAAACAGTCTTTGTTACGACGTTTACTTGACGAGTCATGCGCAATCTTTTAAATCGTTCTTATTGTAAGAGAAAGGTTGATTGTCAAGTGTAGATTTCACAATGATGATTTTCAAAACTGTTGATATACTTCTACTTCTATTTTACGAAATTTTTTAATTTTTATAGATTCATAAAAAAGAACAACCGAGCAAGATACATGATAGTATTCTATTAATTCTGGAATCTAGTCGAGCACGATTTACGATTTGCATTGCACATCGGAGCTAGCGAAAACTCATCCAAATCATGTGCCATCTGCCAAGCAGCAATGTTTCACTTGCATAACCCGTAAAAAAAAGTCTGACGAGGGTTAACTCCCTCTTGACGACTTTGCGACGACGACGATGGAAGGCGGCATGTGCACGGACGTTACGTTCGATGGTGATAAAAATGCGAAATTCCGGACTCTCACGATAAATCTCGCACGTTCGCCCCTCGAGTGCACGCGAGGCACTACCACCTTCGGTCTCCGACGATGTTTTCAAAGTCGCCTTGGTATTACGCATGAAAATATAGCTCTGGGAGTATTCTTTGCATACGAAACCCGTCTTCTCCTCCCAACCATACCGTCTTATCGAATATGTGTGTTTTGGGATTTCGCCCGGCCAGCGGGATTTTTCGGCATTTGCATTCGAATGAGCAGTTCTGTATATTTTTCGTGTTTTTGTTTCACGCGTGAAGGTCTCTTTCGATGTGCCCTTTTCTCTCTCTTCGTAGGGAGTTTTTTATTTTTGTATGTGTGTGGTAGAATAGAAGGAATGAGAGAAGGGGGGGGGGAGCATCGGTATCAGTAACAATAGAGAAAAATAATAGAATGAATATTGAACCTAAAAATGAATATCTGAAAATAATTTTTCAATTAATATTATTCCTCTTTTTTTGTTCCAAATTCGATATGCAATTTAATGTTAACTCAGTGGCATTTTAATATGATGGTAAAAGTAAAAAAGTCATCTCGATTTGAAAAGCGTTATACGATCTTTCCCCTATAAACATTGCCATGATCATAAGAATACTTTTCATAACATTTGATGAAAGGAATATCTTTTTACGATGACACGCACGATAAAAGTACAGCTAAGAATATTTTGATATCATGAATAAAAGTAATAGACAATACGCACACACAGAGGCAAAATAAAGGACGCGAGAGGTGTGAGAATCGTCGTATACAAGTTCCTATCTAGCACAAAAATCGAAATACGAACACATACAGACCAATGTAAAAGGTCGTGTTAAAGGGTAGAAGAAAGAGAAAAGGAGCCAAGGGATCGATAAATATTCCACGCTCGAGATTAGTATGTTTTATTCTGCACCTAGGCCATACGTTTTTTGTGCGACTATGAAGAAGCATCGAATTCATGCCAAACTTTTCCTTGTTTTTTCTTCGTCTTTTGTAATACTCGATTCTGAAACTGTTGTGCAAAAATAGGGATAAACAACTCGTTCACCGCTGAATGTTTCTTCAGTTCATAAATCTATCGTGAAAATATGTTATACGTTCGAGAAAATACATGCGTGAAATATGGACACAATTTATTTCCTATTTTACTTGGAATGCGAATTTCGCTTTCTTAAGAAGATTGTTTGCCCGAGGATATACAGTAAAATATTTACGATGAGAGAAAAACGTTTAACCTCTCTTCCCCTTTCCTAAAAAGGAATAGACATCAAAATTTCCAAGCAAATGTCTAACGAACGGAAAATGATCAAACATAAACATCTTCATGGTCGTCGTGGTGCGCAGCCAGCAAAAAGTATGGCAATATGCTAAAGAAGTGATTTAAGCACGCGGCGTATGATGATTGCATAAATTTTCAGTTGCCGGAATTCTCATCTCTTTCTCGCTCTGTATATGCCGAGTACGGGAGAGGGTTTGGCTTCCGCTCGAAAGTGAAATTCAAATTGAGGGTTTAATATTTATCGTGAGCTGCTTCTCGCTTTCTCTCTCGTACCTATGCTTCTCGAGAATTATGTTTTCGCGCAAACGCTCGACTGCGGCGAAATGAAGAATCAGGATTACGCTCGAAATTGATAATCTCATTAATTGCACACCAAGGGCTTGCCTCTGCTGCTACTCTCGGAAAGCTTTAATCTTTTTAAAAGCGCTGCTCGGAGAAAGCACCACGTGCAGATGGAACCATTGTTGTTATAATTTATTTGAATGCGTTCGCAATATTTTCGTTAGCAGATTGACATTTGTATTCCTAAAATATATAATCTTACGTTATTAAACTTGCATTTGATTCATTAAAATACTTTTCGAAGAAAGCTAAGAAAGTGTTACACTATTCTAAATATTTACTATGATTATCCTTTGACACCTGAAGGCATTTGTCTACGTTTCACGTTGTACATCTTTTTATTAGTTGGTATTCATTAAATGGATCATCTAATAGTTCGTGTGCTATTACTATTATTGATGTTGCCATACGTAATACTTAATTAAGTATTGAGCATTTCCAAAATATACTTCAGCATCAAATTTTCAAAAAATTACCTTTCGCCAATCGTGCTATCTAATTTTTTCGGAAACCACCAAGACCGTTTCGAAAAAGCACGAGAAACAAAATGCGCGTAAGCTTATGAAGCCATGCAAAAGCTCAAAATTGTCGGCCTGTTTCACGCTAAAAATTCATTCGTCCAAAATCTGCAATCCCATAAAAGCAGACCTCTCACTCATAAACGGAACGAATAAAAATATCGCATTCTGAAATATTGATCACCTTATCAATTACATTTGATTTAAACAATATTAGACCACGCTAAAACATATCTCGAATGTATGAATTTACAAGAGGAAAGGGTTTGGTTCAAAGCATTAGAGAGAAGTGGAAGGGGGCTTAGCTTCTAAGTCCGTTATCAGTATTAGCCAGGCGCAACGTCCTGAAATCGGTTAACTACCGATTATAGAATGGACCTTGTAAGCACGATACAACCACTACTATGACACCTTGAGGCTGGACTTGAATATACGTATAGAGGAGGGGTAGAATGTAGGTCGCCCAGAGAGAAAATCAGTTATTTTCTAAGTCAGGCTATTGTTTCGCACGCTCGCATTGTTGTTAATAAGCTATGGCCGAATATAATGCTACTGGGCTATTGCTGCTTTGAATTTGAATTCGCATTGTTTTCATATGTGAAATACTGACGTGGGATCATGAAAATTGACGGTAGACTCTTTGTTAAAGTTCTCATACTACGCCTGCAAGTTTAATTCGATTTCCATTATCAGAACTCGAGCATAATACTCTGAGAAAACCATCAGTATTTACTAAAAGAAGCAGTAAAAGAGTACTCAGTGAAATAAACCAACAGTGCGCATTAACATCTTTAACGCAACGTTCCGTAACTAACACCCGCAAACCAAAGCTGTGCAGCCAAGCTGATTAAAATCAACCTGTCTTCCCCTTCCTTCGATAGCCTCGAGGTAAAGGGATGAGAGTGAAGATCTTAGCAGCCCGATATCGCACGCTTGGCCTCTGTATACTTGTTAGATTGGCGCACTCGCTGCCGAGGCGAGACTTTAGGCGTATAGTAAGAGCCACTCAATGACTAAGTGGCCAGAACAGCTGTACCAGCCGGTCTTGTTTTCGTATGTTTATTTCAGACGAGTTAGTCGATTACAAGTTGTAAGAGATAAATTCTTTTGCGATAACTTTAGCCTTATATAATATGTAAATCGATTTAAGTTAATTACAATTCATAGCTTAAGGCTGAATCATCTTCCCAATGAATATTAAATTTAACATTTATATATATTCTGTATACAAGAGATATAAGTATTTATCAATAAATCCTAACGTAAAATGAAAATACTGCAATACTTTGAATAATCGACCTACCATTGAACGATGTAGCTGACTATGACATATTCTCCAATTCAAGTATTTGTGAACTTTACTTAGTATGTACGAATATTTTCAGCAATAATAATTTACCGATATTTACTTCGAATTTTTAGTAAAAAATATATTTCACATAAAAAATGATAGCAAAAAATATATTTGCGTTAAAAATGGTCCATTTCAGAGTATCATGCTCGATTTCCGATTATCGAATTAAGCTTGCAGACGTAATCTTAAAATGAGGATTTCAACAAAGAGCCTTTCGTCACTCTGAAAGCAAATATCTTTGAAACTCAATATCAGTTTTTATCTACGTATTCCAGATATTATCTCCTTATCTCAGCATTACCTATTTAGTAGAATCATCAACTCGATCTATTTATTCGACGAAAGCAGCGTGGTACCACTGTTTAGCCAAGCCGATAGAGAGAGAGAGAGAGAGAGAGAGAGAGAGAGGGCCAAACTTTTCAGGAAGACTAATCTTGATTGAATCTGAGGGGCAAAACTTTCTTTATTGAATGAACTTTCCAACGGATGCGAGAGACTGTGTGAATTTTTAACTTTAAAAAGTTGCTCTTGCGGCTTGATAATTGAATCCTGCAGATCGTGGGTTACGTTCTCTTCATTTTTGTATAATAAATATGTCAGTCGATGTTGTATGTTCTGATAATATGAATGTTTTAAATTGATTCTATTTTACAGAAAAGGAGTAGTAGTTAATTCATGATAGACGAAGTAAATTGAATTTTAAAAGCACGTTGGCATATTTTTTAAATAACTGAATATGAAAAATATTTTATTAAGCAAGTTTCATTTCTTGACTTGAAAAATGCGAAGAGAAGTTCCTCCTCCCACATATACACACGATATTTCGCGGTCGTTCTTCCTCCTCCTTTTTTGTCTTTGCACTTGTATCTACGCGAGCGGGAGAAAACTAATAAAGTGCAGTTTTTAACAGCACGCGCAAAATATGTTCAGGCTTATAAGACTGTTTTGTTGACCTCGCTTTTCTTCCTCAAAAAGGGACGTTGCCCGCGCGTAGCCTTTCATTGCACTTTTCGCAATAAAGAAGTTTACCTTGCTAAGGCACACACTAAAAGGTCTTGTAATATTTATGTCTTGCTGAATTCGATATTAGTGTATTATTAATTTTTATTTGTTGAGGTGAGGTTGAGTGAAATTGATTATCGTATTTAAAATGATTATTATAATGAAAGAAGAAAATGGAAGTACAAAGAAACAGTAAAGTCTATTATTAAACTATACTAAACAGCTAGCGTCAAAAACTTCAGTAGGAAAAAAGCCGTTATTTTACAATTAAACTTAAGTGATACACGAAGTATATGAATGAGAAAGACAAAATTACGAGTCCGCGAGAGAAAAATATTAAGCTGACGAAGTGACTTGCCTCGTCAGTGCCTAAAAAAGAACTGATTTTTTTCCTCTCTGTCATATGTCGCTTGAATTCACCGGTCCCTTCTTCCGCTTGCCACCGTAACCGCGTTAGGCCTTTACGCACGCATAGCTTCTCGACGTCCCTACTATCCTGCTCCTTGCACTCTTGCTCACTCTTTGCTCATCAGCCTACCAGCTCACCAGACCAATGATTAACTATGTGCTAACCTTTTCTATTTATATGGGAATCCGACTATCTGGTAGCGATGGACATACTACGAAAACTACAGCCTTCAGGACTAACCCCGAAGCTGTAACTTGGCGATATGGCAACGATGACGTATAATACGCTCATCCACGTCAGTAGGTTGAGCTTATATCGAAAGGCATAACGCGTATACGCTGATAGAGTCACATCTACAATTTGCTGCGGTATATCTTGTGATCAATTGCATTTGCAACTTATAGTCCTCATCTAGTCCTTTACATATTCTTTACAATCGATTGTCGCAATTCAAAATTTCTTTTCATCGCTTCTTATCTACTACGCTTATAAATCTTCCTCTTGAATTACTTCTTACATTTTTTTAAGTCGCAGCATCATCACGCTGATCACTAGATAACCAACCTTCATAATAGCTACATTTTCTTCTTTTTTTACTACGTGGACACGTTTAAACTCGCACGCTCAGTTGGGAACTTCTTGTTATGATAGCGACACCGTGTACATTTTTAACATTTTTTACATTATTAGATGAACGAAATATACGTGTACATATTTTTTGAAAATTAAGTTTTGTAAAAAAGTTTAATGCATTCGTTAAGATAAACCGAATTACTGATTCTGTTTACAGTATTTTCTATTATACAATTGAATGGAGTAGATATTATTGCATCAACAATTTATAATCAAGTCATTTAGAAGCAGACCTTCGATAAAGCCATGCATCTTTAGTATAATGCACAAATAATCCTTCTTGGAAAGTCTACGTTAATATCATCTTTTATGCACGAAAGCATAATTAAATTGATTAAAATTGTCAGCTGCAAAAACACATAAGCACGAGATGAGACGCTGATCGATATTCCATTTTCGTATACTTTATTCGTGCGGCGCGTCGATTTCGATGTCCATCCTGTATAACTTTTGCTCGCATGCATATATACATACATAGTCTGCACCGGAACTTTTTCTACTTTATTTTTCTATTACTATTATATCGGATTCTGTGGCTAAAATTCTTCTGTGTGGTTCATTGGCACAACCGAAGCGGCAAAAAGTCAACAGTTTCTTTTTTTCTTCTTTTTTCGTTAATATATCGAGGAATCTCTGTACATCCCGATGAACTAATTAAATTTTTAAATATTATTAAGCATCAAAGTGAGAAGAATTTCTACATGAAAGAATTCATGTGTCAAAAATATACTTATAAAAGGCATTTGAAAAATAATTTTCAAAGTTTTAACATACATCACATAACATATTATGTCATGGAACCAAATTTGCCCAATCACTTTTCAGTTTTCAAATTTCATGAAAATTGAAAAACTCAAAGAACTGATCTTTATGTAAATATAAAAGAATACAACAAATTTTTTTTATAAATAGAAGAATGGTTTAGACATTGTTTCCTTTCTTATTTTCAAAGTACTAACGGTTTGTTTATATCGAAAATTCGGTTGGAAAATCCGAAGAGCAGTTCAAACACAAAGGATAAAGTAGAATCGCCAAGAGTAAAAAATGTCACGAGAATTTTTCACTTTTACTGCAGTATTGAGCACTTCACTATTCTTCGTGATCTATCTTTTTTTCCTTTATCTGCATTCTGCTCTTTGATAAAAAACACAAACAATTCCTGCAGTAAATCAATACTTTATACTGTACATTTTGTATAAAGAATTAAATTTGAAAAGTTTTTTTAAAATACAAGCAAGTATCTACAACAAATATAGGCAAGAAGAAAATGTATCTAAGAAGTTTCATTCGGAAAAATCAATATATCTCCAGAGAGGCAAGCAAAATATGTGAGAGCAGAAAAGTTGCACGGCAATCCAGCCATATGTTAGGGAAGCTAGCAGAGACAAAATTTCGCAGAATTGCGAAAGTCCTTGAAAAATAAGCGCATACCGCGAAGTGTTCTTCCCCTCGTTGTGCAGACGGCGCGTAAAAATCGTCGAGATCGCGGAGCTGTGTTGGGGAGAGAGGAAGAGAGAAAGGAAAGAAAGAACACAGAGAAAGAGAAGTTGGCGGAAAAGAAAAGAGACGAAGGAAGGGAGCGCACGCGACGTCGTCGTCGTCGCCTTGACACTTTCAGTGTAATACGATTATACATCAGAGAGAGAAGGTAGTCTGCGAAAGACGGACGTACGTACGAAAAAAGAGAAAAATTTGAGAAAGAAAAGCTGACGGCTCGGATCGATATACTATCGGGCGAAGGTCGAGAATACATTTTGTCGGTATACATAGGGAGTCGTTTGAATATTCACTCGAGTTTTCGATCAGAACGGGATACTGTATCACAAGCTTTACTCGATTGCTTCTTAATTGAAAACGACGATGGTCTTTAAGTCAAACTTGCGAGGCTAATGTATTTAATTCACTTTTTTATGATTAATAATTCTACTTCTCATGAAGTAGAACATAAACGTTGTATTGATAATATGAATAGAAATATAATATAAGATTAAACATATAAGAATTAGCGGAATTTGATATAATTTTGTTGGGCGGTTTTTTTTAGTAAATTATTTTTATGGAAATTTTTTGAAAAGTTAATTGAAGGAATAGCTATCACAGAGAAAATGACATTTTTAGTAGTGTAAACTATTTCAAAACAGTATAGGTAAAGTTTAGTCGATTAGTCTTTCTATATCATATACAATTCTTACAATTAGATGAACCAATAGATTATTTATTGATGAAATAATCGAATAAATAAAATTTCTGTTAAAAAATAATGTAACTCCGGAGAGTCTCAACAATCACAATATTGCATCCAGACAAGCCCGGTGAGAGGGAGTCATCGGGTCCTCGACTTTATGCGTCATAAAGCCAGTGGGGTATCCGACAGAATTAATGAAAAATCTCCTCTTGTGCTGGCGCGCTCGCGAGCAACGAGTTTTCATCAGCGACACACGTGCAAGCATAATAGCGCATATCCTCGGCTCGTACAAGCTCAAGCGTATTAAAATGCGCTCAAGTCACCGGCTGCCGGGAATGCCAAACAGAGAGAGAGAGAGAGAGAGAGAGAGAGTGAGAGAGAGAGAGAGAGAGAGAGAGAAAGAGAGAGAGTGAGAGAGAGGATGATGGCGGTGTGCAAAACTCGGAAATTCTCAAGGATTTAATGAACGTCTTCGCTCCACGCGCAAAGTTCGGCCTTCGTACGGATATATACACTGGAGAGAGCGGGTCATGTGCGTCAAGTTCAAAATGAAATTTCTTTGGTTGACACTTACTGGCTCGAGCAAGTCTGAATAGTCGCTTGATATGTAAATTTTCGGAAAGATAATCATTTTTAGATACATTCCCAGAGAAATGGGACATTTTTCTGTGAAAAGTTTTATAAAGTGATCTTTTGTTTTGCAATGTTCACTTTCTGATCGAAATATCCCCTTATCACCTATCTGAAATTCATGTCCACAAAGCCATGGAAATTATACGGAATAAGCACCTAAACTTTCTTGGCTGACCAAAGCTTCATTATTCTACTTGCGCTACCAACTATTATCACCATCGCGAATATAACTTCTCGGTATCGCAGCTAGGTTAAATATTTTAAAACTAGATAAATAGTTCGGAACCATTAGCGGAACATGTCCCAGCAACCACAGGCATTAATTATTCGTATTCTCGGAAAATCTGCTCTCGGACTCTCTCTCTCACTCGCAAACTCATCGCCAATAGTGTGGTCATCATTCGCGACCCAATTTCAGAAAGGGAAACTAGAGATAAAACGTGGTATATATGCGCGAACAAAAGCAATGCCGTGTCCGAGATTTCACTGCCGCCGACGGATTCAAACAGCCGTAAGCGGCTACACGCGGCACGGCGGTACGAATCAATCCCTCAGTCCTCTATCACCCCCTTTCCGCTTCAATGTGTTTGATCGCATTAAAGGGGAAAAGGGTTCAAGGCTGTTTGCAGAAGACAAATAGGGCAGAGCCGGTAATTATGTTTGCTGCTAATTCCTTTAGCACACACGGCTCTTTTGAAAGAAACTCACGAGAGCTTGACGCTTCTCAAAAGATGCTTACACCCGAATGATTTCATAATTAATATGTTTTATAATTATATTATAAATATGTTTTAACTCATAATTTTTAAATATTTACGAGAATTTTCAATTGACTGTAAAACGTAAGAACAAAATTAATTGATTTCCCTGGATCAAAATTTCTTGCTCGGAGAAAAACATCTCAAGTCCGTAGAAACCTGACGTGCTTACTTTTGGGACGCGGATGAGAAAGGAAGATAGAGAGAGAGAGAGAGAGAAAGTGAGAGAGAGAGAGAGAGAGAGAGAGAACGCCCTCCGAAGCTCGTTACAACTCGCTTCTACATTCAACATTTATTGTGGTAACGAATCCAGCGAGCGAGTTTTGTCGAAAATTGGACTGTCGAAAATACAGAATCCGTTCGCCGTCGAATAAGCTAACGTAATTAGAATGGGGTAGTAACATTCCAAGTTCAAGCGTGCGTGTTTAAACTTCTTTATCCCTTTGTTTTCTTTCTGTCTTTTTTTCATATTTTCGAATGTATTGTATGGCAAATATTGTCTTTCATTAATCTGTTTGTTATATTTCATCTACTCGATCAATTCAACGTAATTTGTCAAGTAAAATCTAGAAAACAATTGTAAAAAGACAATTATCTCAACAAAGTACGGAGTTTAGAAATAACATCACAGAAATACCAAACTATACGTCTAATCTCTTACGAAACATTGTTAATACCTCGTAAAGTCGAGTGTACTTTATAACAAGCTTCGACAGGTAAGTATGTACTCGGCAAATACAATCGCATAACCGAAATCCGAGATCATATTCTGCTGAGAGAGTGAAGTGGCGCCCGTTAGCTCTTGGCACAAAGCAGCTGGAAATCGAGTTGGCCGCAAAGCGATGCTCCCTAAGTGACTCTAATCCAGCCCAGCCAGATAAATAAGAGGTGCGCATGCATTTCCATAAATGAGAAGAGGGAAGAGAGGGAGATAGGGCCAAGTTCGACGATTAATTACACGGCGACTGCATTCTCGCGCACGTGTCCGCGGAATACGCGCGTTCTCCGGATGACAATACAACGATGAGAGAAAAAGAGAGAAAGCGATCCAGTAGCAGCTTCTACGGACGTTGTTAAGGATGATATTCTCTCGCCAAATTTTAGTTGTTATATAGTTTTGCTTGATGGGTCGTTTGATGTTTGATGATACGTATTTACCATCGCATTCGCACTAGTATGAAATTGTGTTTCAGGATGTGCTTAACGTCAGAACTAGATTTGGTTTCGCAATAAAATACTGGTATCAATTGATGTTTCATGAATTCAAACTTATTGTCCAATTTCAGTTGATATTGTTATTTAAAAAACTAATAAAATTTTGTACATTTTTTGCAGCATCAGTACTAAGTTCTCATAAAGCAAACTATAGCGAAAAAAATAACAGCAATAAATAAACTTACGTAATTAAATAAAGTTTTTCACAACGCCAACTGAAAGTCCTCGTAAAAAATCAAAGTAAAAGAAGTAAACGCAACTTTTTTCTCTCGGCAAACTCAAAGAACAAAGAACAGTTGCGCATAAACCGAAGTGCTTTTATTGCCAAAATATCTACCTTATTTTGATTCATGAGCTATGTTATTCGTATATTGTGAGAGGCGCAAAGAAGCTAAGAAGCGTGCGCACCACGGGAAAACAACAACGAAATGGCTTTTATTGTGAAGGGAAACGCCCCTGCATAAATGGCTCGGGTCTACAAATCAAATTAATGTGAAAGGAGCAGCATTCACCCGCGTACAGTTTACATAACTAGCAGCTTGGAAATTAAGCGGCGTTGTTCGCATCGCGGCCGGACAATTGTGATTTCGCGCACGCCGCCACTCCAACGTTAAGAAGATGAGGAAATGCCATGAGCTTCTGCTATGCATAACTTCAAACTTTCTTTTTTATTCTCGACTATCTGGGTTCATCAAGTTTCAACAACAAAGCTTAATTATTCGTCTATGATTTATTCGAGTTGAAGGTTTGAGTATATAACATTAATTATTTTCACTAATTTCCTTAAAGGTTCCATATTTATTGGTTGGCATAAAAGTACATAATTCATATTTAAGTGTTGTAATTTTCATAAATTTCTCGATTAATTAGGTATATTGGTCTTTCTCTCTCACTGACGTACTGTACAAAAGTTTAAAATAAAATTAGTATTATATTAATATGATATAGGAATCCATTTCGTAAACGAGTAAGGCCAATATTCGAATAATCACATTAGACAAGCAAAATCTTTGTGTAATTTGCAATCTCATGGAAAGATCGATATTTGCAGATAAAATTTACTCTACTTCATTATACCAATATTTGAAGCACAATCAAAATTTCAAGTGTTCAGCAATCGCTGTTAATTATTGTTTTGCACTGCAGCTCGGCTAAAGTGCTCATAATATCTCATCGATAAATCTCCGTGAAACTAAGTTGTACGCAGAGCGCCACTGACTTTGCAAAGTGCACACGGCCAATGCTCAGTTAATTCGCAAGTAAAAGCCTTCGAAGGTAAGGCAAGGGCAAAGGGGTGTATAATCTTAGTCCTTGACTCGCGCGTATAAGTTACCAGTGCTAGTACGGAAGGGAGGTATATACAGTTGGAAGTAAGTGACCGACGTCTCGCTGCGTCTAGACGTCTTGCTATACGCCCGCAGCTTTAACTTACGTAGATATACGCCTATATAGAACAACCGCAGTGTGCGAGATGAAGTGCTACGCTGCTACTGCCTTTAGCTTGCTGCTGCTGCTCGAGAGGTCACGGAGTTAATGCTCCAAGGAGTGGCCAAGACTACTCTCACGTCGCTGAGAGTTTGCGATGCGCCTCTGCGAGTAAGATGTTCATTCGATTTATGGACATTTATAATTTTTGAGATTATTTCGGGAAAATGTTACCAAGTAATTATTTTTTTATTCAGATAATGTCGATGCGAGACTTTTAGTAGTATGTTGCTTGTTATTGTAAAATTAATATCAGCTCATTTCTACACGTTGTTTATTCAAAGGGCAATATTAAAATCATGCTATATTTAAAGTGCATATAAAAAACTAATGAATCATATTTGTTTAGTGCCATTCATACGGCATCATATTAAACTTCATACAAATATTTTATACTTCTCAAAGAAGAATCTGTGATTTATATTTATACTTAAAACTTCTTTCTCGGACGAAATATCATTTTTATTTACAAATGTAATTTTTCAAATCCTTAAAAATTTGACGTTTTATATGTAAATATATTTTTTTACGTTGAAAAATTCAACTACGTGACTTATTTATACATATATTACTGAACAAACATATGATTTTCTTATAACGGTTGTTTAACAGTTACAAACAAAGCATCACAGCTTTCATTTTCGCTGGCAGAAAGGACAGCAACGAATTAATGATTAATTTGCCCTGCAATTGCAATTACCCGCGAGCGTATAATTAGACTCAGCAGCGTAAAAGAGAAAGAGAAATATCTTTTGTAAGGGTTAAAGGCATGGAAACTGCCGAAAGCCACGCGGCTAAAACCTATATACCTACTACTGAGTGGCCCGTTGGCCGAAAAAGGAAGTAGGGTTAAGACATAAATACCTGGGCTTAAGCTTACGGGAGCGGCCGAATTAAAGCAATAAATATACGTAAGAGCGTCGGTTGAATCTCTCTTTCTCACAAAAACGAAATAAGAGCTAAGGAGCCGTTGCGTTAATAGGGCAAAGTTGACAATTTCGTGGAAAGATGCTAATTTGATCAATTTTCTTTAACAAGCGTAATTAATAATAACAGACTTTTATCTATATAAATTTCTAATGTGTTGAATAACTTTGTCAATATAGTAGATATTTATAACATTGAAAAAACTTCACAATACATTATTGAATGATATTAAGCAATTATAAATTTTCTGTTATTTCATGCTATTTAATGCATTTCTGAAATATTGACGTGTTATTTTATTAATATCAAACGCCTTTTTAAAAGTTGATTGATCATACTAACAATTTATCTGGTACATGCAAATTCATACCAATAAATAAGTTCACAATTCAACTTACAAAGTTCTGTCACAATAGTCCAAATAAGTATACGCGTATCCACCATCTCGACTATCGTTGAATGATATGCATGCATAATGTTAGCCTGAAAGAACCTCCGTAAACTCTTTCTATATAGTCATGTTTCTCGTATCGATCATACAAGATATTCCAATTTGATAGTAAAGCGAGTAGGGTAAGGGTAGGCGACAAAACCGAAACTTTTTCAATTCTCAAGTTTCACCCGACAACCGATGCAAATTCTCTAGGCGCGCACTAGATAGGTATATACACGCTACCCGCTTATGACGCGGCACGCACGTAACTTTTAATTCGCGTGTCCTACGCCAACCAATCTGTGTCGTGCGCGCACGCGCTCCTATTACTCCTGATAAGCTTAAGTAATTTATTTACCTTTTGCTAACGTGGGATGCCATCACGCGACTATACCTTTCAGCTCTCATTTTTTTACTTTTTCCTTATGCAGTTGTTGTTGTGGTGTACTAGTTATTTTTGTTTCCCTTTTGTCTCTGACTATCAACAGTTTCGGATTTTTTTTTCTTTTAATTATTGTGTTAACAATCTCGGAAGACTGAAACTGTATCACGCAGAAAAAAAAAGTTTTGTTGAATGATTAATTTCATTGAATTTAAGTAAATACTACACGAAATAATTGTTTACATGTATTTTCGTCGATTTGGCATGTGTAAAACATCGACGGGGCATGTGATGAACTATATATTGATAGTGTCAATGCTTTTCAATATATTTAGCTGATGTTTCTTAAAATGCGAAAATAACTGTAAATACTGTTTGAAAATTATTTAATACGCACTTCAAATTATAGATGTAGTGCATAAGAATGACAATAAAAAGAAATGATTTATCGATATATATCGTACGAGTTTTAAATGCATTGGTCTTATTGTAAAAATAATTAAAATTAAGAAATGTTTTCTTTTGGTGATAATGTAGACAATATTATATCGTATTTACAGGACTTAATTAATTCAAGTATTTTACTAATTAATTCCTTTTTTGAAATTAACTAAGCAATCGAATAATTGATTAATGGATCGATCTTGTGATTTCAGCTTCAGTTGAGAGCTAATAATATAAAAAGAATGTATGTCATACCAAATAAAAAAGTTTTCAATCAAAATATGGATTGTTTTACCATGATTATACTATTTAATTTTTCATACTAGTATATTTAAAAAATAACTAATCAAAACTTCAGACTTTACTTACTGTAATTGAAATATCTTCCGTGGAATCTTAAGAAAATAATCAGCAGTTATTTCAATAATCCTACAGTGTCTTTATCGGTGTAGATATCACTGTCTCTTGATCTCAATCATATCTTTCACATTTGACACATACTTCAGCAACACGCGAAAGGAGGGTATCAAGTCGATTTTTCTTCTCTTCACTCTGTTCCCCAATGACTAGGTGTCGTCGCATTTCTTGCTCTCCAGAGAGAAAAGACCTGGCTGTGTGGCGCTAACGACACCAAAAAGACAAGCTACCGACGTAGAAATTATAAATCAAGCGAGCTTTGGTCATCAAATAGAGCTTTCATTTACACGTGTTTTTTTCCAAACAGTATTATTTTTGTTATTTGAAACCAATTTTCGATCATGTAAAGCCATAAACATTGAGAATTGTTTAAGTGACTTTAATGCTAAATATTTTGTCTTTACTTGTTATTTAGTCGGTAGGGTGATAGCTCTGTTTATACATGTATACGCTGCTATAATGCAAAGTTGGAAAAAAGACGGGGCCCTATAACGAAGTTTTTGAAATCAAATTCATCGATATCGGCGAAATTGATAGATTTTAGAATCTTCTAATTTCAATCGGAATGGGATTTGAGGCATGTGAAAAAGGTCGAATAATTATATAGTCGATTTAGCGAAAAGCTAAGCGAAGATATAACACATACATGCGGCGATTCATTTCCATTCATTTACAAGTGCTTGCGGCTCCTCGCTAATCTTTCGACCGATCAATTAATTATACCGATCGGATATCCAATTATTCGCAAACTTCTCGAATTGCTCTCTCTCTCTCGCTCTCTCTTGCTCGAGGGTAAATCAGTGAGAGCCAAAAGCCGAGAGAGCTGGAATTATTCAAATCGTATCGGCGAACGCAAGCGCGAGCTCATTCGCCGAGCATAAAGCGATATAACCGCGCACTACTATTCAAGAACTCGCTCGCTCGTCATCCTTACTTGATCGAACTTTTCCTCTTACTATTTTTTTTATTTTCTTCTTTTTTGGCTTTAAAGAGATCAGCCTCGTTAGATGACTCTGTAACGTTAGTAGACTTTCGGGAATTTTGTTTTAATTGCTGTTATATAGACGAAAAAATCGCTAACGATGATTTATATAGTAACTTTATCCTTATGATCTTTATGATCAAATTGATGGATATTGAAATGCAATGCGTTTATCGAAGGCGATCAATCAACTCTAACACAACGAAAGTTTAAAATACAAATTTCTGAAGATCTTTTTTGAAAGCTGGACTTTTGCACACAAAAAAAATTTCTCAAAATAACAAATAATAGGTCCAACACACAGCAGCCAACAAAAAGGAGGACAGACGTGCAAAGGAATGTGACTTACGTGTCAGCTAATTTTTCAAAAGCTCGCATGGAATATGCTTTTGAGCGACAGAGCGACGATGATCGATGGATCTCTCGGAGGATGGATTGTGTCGCCCTTTTCCGGAAAGCTTGGGCAACCGCTCGCGCTACCTCTCGTTTTTTACTTTGACGTTGAATGGGTCCCGTATGTAGCATAAAAGAGGTATGTACGCCAACGGCTATTGGCTAGCATCGTCGTCGCTGAAAGCTGCGCGTTGCGCCGCGCAGTTTTCTGACCAATATCACCTGAAAGGCTTTTACATGGGAATGTAGGAATTTTCACTCTTTTGCTTCCGATGGATATGACATGCATCCTTTTATTATGAGCTCTCAACTGAAGCTGAAATCACGTGAGTGATTACTAAATTGTCGTTTGTTTGTTGCTAATACGCTGTTACGTTCATAATTATTTCATGTTTTTGTAAATTGTAAAAAGAAACATGTATTTATTTTAAACAATTTAATTTCTTTATTGGTGGCTTTATTACATAATTTTTTTTCGATCGTGGGTATGCAGTGTTATAAAAATTTCAATTTTTGTTTCCTTCATCTTTTACATCGATTGATAAACTCACTCACAGATGAAATTCACATTAAAATTTTGAATTTAAGATACATTTACCTAATTAGCCCCGCTTCCTAATATTCCCTTTTTGCTGGTATTTTAAATTTAACTCCACTATTGCTACGCCACTTCGTCGCAATCATTTAGTACGGTTAACTGATGAAAGTGTCAACATTTTGAAGACTACGAAACATTGATTTCAAATTTCGAGTGTCTTTTGTGCTCCGGTTAAACAAATTTTTCATTTTTAAATACGTAAATATGAAAAATTTAAGCTATCTAATTATTTCCAAAACAAAATTTCCTATATACATTTCGATTAGTTGTTTTTCATCCTTTGCAAAATGCTTTTCAAAATTTCTGTAGTGTATTAATTAGCCAAATGCCACCTCGATCATTATTTTTACCCAAATCATCCTAATATAACCGCTTGCGAAAACAATGTATAAACAATTTATAATAACTACAACTATGTCTCTATTGTTTTAGTTTTGAATTTATGAACCCAAGCAGAGCACAATGGACACAGGAAAATTTAATATGCGCAATAAAAGTCATATTTTATTTTTTTTATTTTCTATTTTGTTACATTATATTTTTAAATACTTATTCAAAGATATTTTTCAATTTTGTTTAGAAAGTACATTCTGTTTTAGTTTTTTTGACGTTCGTGTGCTTTCGATTTGAATAAAATTATTTTTTTATCATTTTCAATTGAAAATCTGTGTTAATTAGAATTTAAATTTTAATATTATTTTATATAAGTTAAAGCATAGTTTTCAAACTTAGCGTAGTTTATACTTTTATTAAACAGTATTAAAAAAATTAATGTTAATCACAATAAATTTTGATATTAAAACTTATTTTCAAGTGTCTTACATGATTTCCAAAAGCGGCCAATTGAGCACACTAACTCACGCATGTAAAAAAAAAAGTCTGCTGCCAAATAATATAATTCAAACCACTTGTCATCGAATTGATCGTTCGACTGATCATTTTAATGGATAGAAGAGTAGCTTTCAAGTGAATATTTCTACATCAAAAAATTCATTTCCGCTCAAAAGTTATGGCTGTTCATTCCAGGGTAGGGCATATTAGGCACATGTACCGCATTTATAATTTAACGACAAATTATAATTTATGGATTTCTTTACACTAATAATAAAGAATATGTCGACTTCTATTTATATGATTATCATTCAACACAAACGCAATCTATAAACTACGATATTTCTTCTTAAAAAAATGATGGAATCTCATATAGTAAAAAATAAGTGCATATATATTGCAAGGAGCGAGCAAGCAAAGCACGCAGACGTGATCGATAAGCGAGTATCTAGGATTAGATTTCACGCGGATATTACAGCGACGGATCTTCCGGTATATGTATATATATATAGGTTGAAGAGGGAGAAGCAAACGCGGATATAATAGTGCGCAGGGGGTTGAGAGAAAATGAAAGTGCATCTTGTGCTCAGCTTTCAAAGGATAAACAATCGTGACGCACTAGACGCTGTGTTGCCATCTAATCTTTTGTCTTATACGTTGTCCTAGACTTTCTTTTAATATCTTATGTGGCGTACATATTGAGTCGATTTGTCAAAGTGTTATGCAATCGTGCTTGGTTGCTACCTCCAACATTTTAAGACAAACTACGATTTTTATTCGATATCTTGTGGAATAAGATGTAACTCGAATTGCGTGTAAACGAAAAAAAAAACTAAAATATATAAGATTTCACGTTGATTAGTATCGCTCTATCGTGCAGTATTTTCAATTACGCATATTAGACAGATTTTTAATATCTATTATTAGATCATAAGATTGGAAGTGGCCAGATGTTGAATGATATAAAACGTTGAATAAATTATATCTCAAATCAAAATTAGTTTAATCGAGTATAATGAATATTAAATCTTTCCGTTCTAAAAGAACATCCGTCTCCACAATACCAAGTTAATCTTGTAAAGAAAACATTTAAAAATATTATTAAAACAAATAAAATATAAATAAACATGAAAAGTTGAAAGAATAACTGAAAGTATTTCTAAAGTGTAAACTATATGAAGTTCAAAATCTAAATTACTTTTGACGATTAAGTATCGATGATACCAAATGAAGTTAGGTCAAGGGCTTATTTTGGTAAGTTATGTCCCTGCAACTTGCCAGAAGAAAAACCCATTTGATATCATCAGTGCAATCCTCGGAAACAATTTGATTTTTGAACTTCGCGGTTTGCGAATTAATGTCCGGGCATAAGTGATGCCGGATAGGATAGGTCACTGCATTATCGTCAGCGAGAAAGAGATTGTAAACGTGCGGTCGATACATGATCTTGAGGTGAAACACACGCACCTTCGAATTTCTCCACAACGTTACTTTTAAGCATATGCAGATCGAAATGCCTCAATGTCAACAGAAAATAACTAGCACGCTTCTTTCGAACGTTACACGATGCCTGATTTGGTCCTCTCTCTTTCGAGTTCAAAAGTACCGATAAACGAAATGAAAACGAAAAAGAGGAAATTATATTTTACGCCAGTCAACTCGTTAAATGATACAATTAAAATTCTTGCGACAAACAACCAAAAAAAAATGGCCTGGGCACTTGAGATTTCTGATGCTCAACGGTACTTTACTGCGAATTGATATTTGCCAGATGGCTTTCTAAAGTGTCACGAAGAGAAAAACTTTTATGATTATGGAATATCTTAGATAAGCTTATACTTTAACTTATTGACGTCAACAAACAACAAAAAATAAGTTTTTTTATCTTGTCGTAAGAGTAGAGCTCGAACTTACAGTTATTAATCGACGATAGAAGATTTTAATTTTTCAATTTACGATGAAATTACTACGACGATATGCATACTTTTACAATACGTAAACATAACAGCCAAAAATAGATCTAATAACGAATTTTTATTTATCGAAAATCGTATCGAACTATTAAGTTCTTGGCTTCCTTTTTTTACGAAAGAGAAGAAAAACCATATTGGACAAAATTGGGGAAGTACTTTACGAGGGCTACTCGTTTTAAGAGCACGGCAACGATAAAAAACCGCAAAGGTTTTATCGATGAGGTTCATGCGTGGCGTGGAGCTTTTACGACGTGTCTCCGTGAATATAAATTCGCACACGACGCTTGCGCCCAATTGAAGGCAAATACTTTGGTGCGATCTTTATCGGTAATAAAAGTACGATCCACCCTCTCGCTCTCTCACTTTTTTTTCATTTCAGCCTGTGAGAGTTGTTTCTAAACCACCGGATCCTTCTCTATCGATGCGCTTACTTTTTTGTGGTAGGATTACGATTAGCCGTAAAAAAATTTTTTTTACTCTTAGACACATACGCTATATTTACATGACGCGTCGAAGATTTTCGTTTTATGACTCAATGAGCACTTTCGATAAAATTCAATTTTACAACTGATGTCGGAATTTCTAACAAATTATATTCAACGAGCTATTTTTGAAGCTATTATGCTTTTCTTCTCGTACGCACTTTTAAATTCGAAAAAAAATCAGACAAGATCCCTATCGCGACATATATTTCGTTTGTTTATAACCCTTTATACGCGATCACTCAGTTGAAATTTATTCGAATGAACTATGGTTACAAGGCATTAAAAAACGAAAACCTCGCGAAGAGCGTGTTACAAAAATAATACTTTAGCGAATTCACTTGCGCCGCGGCCGACGCGACGGGATACCTCTCGATGATTTTTTTTTCGCAATATACGCACCTACCGCGGCGCTTAGGAATCGACGATCTCCACTTGGTTGTAAATTATACGAAATCGATGTATCGAGTTTCAGACAGTGTTTTTTTTTGTCGATGTACGTTTCTTCGGAAGCTTTCGAGTGAAAGTACCACGAGGATAAGAGATTATTTTTAAACTCGAACATTTATTTGCTTTTCTAAAGACGTGATGACACGTACTTTTCTTATGTCGGTGCACTTTGGTTTTCCTTGTCAGGACTAACTTTTATAGGATTTTAGATTAAATCAAGTAATATGTTTCTTTTTTTGGTAACTCGAAACTGCGCGTGGATGAGAGAAAGAAGTTTCTGTTTACGTAAATTGTGGAAAATACGGGTCGACAGAGCCATTTTCTCTTGGAATACTATACCTTGCATATATTAAAAAATAGCTTATCGCTAAATTACTTGACAAAATATCTTGTTAATTTTCACACCCTTCACGGAAACATAAAATTTCTTCAAATAACATTTACAGCTCATCCTAACTTGATCCAAACTTGTCGCCGCAACGTAAATGTTTACCTATCCGACGCCTTTCACAATCGTTTTTCAACATCGGAAGTTCTTGTTTTATTTTGGCTTTTATTATCCTGTTCCATAACGCGATTTCGACGAGTCCTCACGACCACTCATTGAAGTCTCCTTGTGTCCCCGTGCCAACGTAAATAATATAGAGGTGTAATTGATGATATATCTAATTGGCTACTGGTACTTAGTCAAGAACGGATACGTTTAGTAAACGCAAAGTGTTTATTTGTTCTGAACAAAAATCATTTTTCATGTACACAAGATAAAAAATCTCATCTAAATAACACAATGTATGAAGATAGAAGATACTTAATCGTATCGATAAACTAACGAAAAATTCATCAATTTATTCAAGTACGAATGAAAAGTTATTTTAAGACTAATTGTATGAAAAGACATTTTCACGAGACTTCAAAACATGTGATAGCGACCACTTTCCAAATGGTACAATATGATAATTTGATTCCAGAAATTGCATGTTACAGGAAAAAAAATGTAGAAAAGTAATGTAGGCATTGAAACTTTCTAATCTCGTATACGTACACAATCGATTTCAACCGACCTCCTCAATCATTCAAACTATAAGCAAAAATTCATCAGCATCCCATCCAATCGCCTTCAAAAAAAGTACATTGTCTCGATGACTCATTTGTCAAACCAAAGGCGATAGTAGGCGATCCACGCACATACATGCACACACGCATACGTATGTCCTTTCATTCCCACATCTCCCTTTCTCTATATCACAGGCGACTGAGACTACTTGGGCGTGCACGATATTTATGTTACTCTTTCTCCGGATATCTCGCAGAGTCACTGCGTGACCGAAAATACGAGGGCGATCGAAGATGTATAGTCGAGGTGTGGAAGTTTTTCGATTCCGGAGACACGTTATAGTATAGGATAGAGAGAGAAAGAACTTGCGATATGCATCAGGTGTGTTGCTGAGATAATTAAGGTGAGACATCTTTGGGAAGATTTCTTTTTTACGCTTATTTTGCTTACAGGGCGGCTGGATTTTTTATTTACATTAAAAAAGGAAATTTCTGAATTCTTAGAAATTCGCGATCATGACAACCAAAATAATGTTTATGATGAAAATGAAATATTTTTTCGTGACATGCTAATAAGAAATTTCTTATTTTAGCCTTTTTCATTGCTTTTAGCTTTCTCGATATTTACTTTGGAGAATTTATGGACCGATAATCTTTTTATTACACATGCTTAACTTCCCAAACAATTATCCGCCCACGATCTTTCTAAAATTTTAGAATTCACGTAGCGGCCTTGCGGATATCATTTTACAAAGTCACCGCTATCGGTCCACTCTAAATAAAGTTACCGATCGATGTCCTCGCTAAATAAAGTTACGACAAAAGGAACAAAAATCAGGGCGGCTCTGCATGAAGATATCAAGGTCTCTTAACCGATTACGGTTATCCCTTGAAGTGTAGAGGGCACGATAAATCGGAGGTGCGAAATTCGAACTCTACTCTCACCTTGACGACTGTCGATATCGTAAATCTGCTCTCGATTCGACGAGTCGTTAAAACTCCTTGGCGATTCGTTTTCGTTTTTTTCTTCTCTCTGTGCTGAGCTGAAAATCTAGAGGGAGCTATAAAAAACGTTAGATTTCCCTGTGCTTTGAAAAGTTAAGTTAGATTGTTTCGATTTCTATAAACTTAAATTTTATTATATTAATTAGAAAACAGTGTATTCAAATTATTATTTTGTGGGTGGATATCGTGATTTGACTAATTTTCAATAAAATATGCTCGCGGATAGATTCGATTCATATTTTCCAAATATGTAATTTTTATAAACAAAAAATCATTCATACTGGTTGACAATGATGCAGCTCTTAGTGCTTAAGAGGCAAAGCATATTCGGTCAATTTCACTAAAATTCAATCTCATTTTTTTTATTCCACGTCAAAAGTAACATTCGCTCGCTCGAGTTTCGTGTGTCTCACCAATCCATAAAAGGATAACGGTCGCGAAGCTTATCGGTCAACCATGAAGAAAGAAGCCGACGCGTGGTATATTCCGTTTTTATCTTGTCCGAGAGACAATATTTACACGATTTAAAGTAGTCTGGCTGTTTATGATGCGTTTCACAAAAACTGCAAATCGGCAGAATGATAATGCAATTTTATTTTGTTCTCTTAAAAGTATGTCTTTAATCTCGTCGAGACTTATAATGCTTGTAATGTAATTTTATCATTGATAGAAGAGTTACCGTCGATTTCTTTCTTTGGCATTCGCTTCCGATTTTTTTATAAACGAATATGAACGGAAAAGAAACCCTAAAAAATGCACCAGTTTTTTTCGATAATAATACTACCGTCTTTTTGAGCTAAAAATAACTGGATTAAAATAAATTATTCAATATCGAAAATGACTCTTAATGTCGCTTCAAGTTTATTTAGACCTTTAACTACAGACGACCTAATTTTAAACCTTCGCTATCTGAGCTACAATTAGATTTTATACTTTGTATTTATAAACAAGTATCATAATAAATTAACATCGAACAATTGAATAATGCTGCTATTTCTAAACACACTTGTCAATTTAAAAACAAGTATAACAAACTTAAATCATTAAAAAACGAACTCGAAATTTTTGGCTGGATACAATAAGTATAAATCAGCTAAAGTATTCATAAGAAAGCTCATCTTTCACGCAGGCTTGAAATAGAAATGTTATATTTATTCTCTCACCATTGTGGAAATAGTTTGTCGTTGCAAACACTCACCTGTAACAAAAAAGTATCATTCAAATCAATGTCCCTGACAACCAGTATACCCGCAAAATATTCAAATATATACGCATTGCAAACAAAAGATCCTTGGGCAGAAATAAAAAAAAGAAACCTATTAGCAAAACGAATTCTTCCTCCCGACGTATAAGTTGACAGTTGCACGCATAGTCATTGCGGTCTACGATGTCCTTTAAGTGCTAAATGAAAACATTTCAGGACCCGGAGGCAACGTAATTGCGCGCGTGTCTCGTGGAATTTCACGATACAAAGCCTCGCTCGTGAGTTCGTAAATTACTGGCGCGAATATGCAAAGAAGCTTATATACCCAGAGCTGATTTATGGGACACGTGTTGATCGATCTTTTATTTTTTAATCTTTTTCGACATGCGAGTGAAATTGTTGGTCGATGTAATGTAAGTATTTGCCACGTAGGTGTTATTAACACGAACATGCGGAGGCACGCATAAAAAAACACTTGTTTATATCAAGTACTGCACAAATTGCATCGAGCAAACCTATGCCGAGCTAATACATGTGTCCGCAGCGTGAGCAGCAGTAAGCGCGTAAGCTCTCGCATTCTACGCGTTTACAACAAAGCACTTTATTGTGACTGCCGTAAAATGTGGTTTCGCATTAGCAGATACGCATACCGATAATAAGTGTCATTTTCAATTATGGATTTTGAAAACCGGATCGCATCGCGCTGCTGCCGCCTTGCCACTTGCCTTTTACGTAAAAGCTTTCTATAGATATATGCGCGCGACCTAAACATTAGATTATACGAGGGTTTAATAGATTATTTGGCACGTCGCATATACTAGTTCCTTTATCATTCGTCATCTGGCTTGCGACTTTAAATACTCTATTTATGGCTTGTGGATGGAATGTGCGGATAGATTTCTAATTTTAAATCTACTTTCTGAATCTATTTTTGAAACAAATCTATACTAGTGCAATACGAATGATGGTCGGTAGATCGATTTATGTTTTACGAAATAAAATTTTGACATTATTTATAAATTTTAGTTTTTAATTATTTTTCCCTTTATATTTTGAATGAGACAGGATTTCTCTGTTAAATAATTAATATCTTCAGCTATTACTAGAAAAATAGTTTTATATTACTTTACTCTCTTCCATCCAAGATTGAACTTCTAAACGAGCATACTACAAATTACATTCCCCTTTCGCGGCATCATCATCACAGTAACGATGCATGAAAATCAGCCACTGGCAATTGAAAATTTTTGTGATATATGTTTCTTCACCTCCCTCGCAGAAGAACACAAGACTTATACACCGCGATATTTATTGGCGGGCTCGCAACCATAAAGCATGATGGGAAGGATATGTGGGTAATCGCTGCCGTCGCCACACAAAGCGAACCGAGTTTATCCGGAACAAGCTGCTAAACGCTATTCATCATGGGCCAGTTTGCGCGAAGCTGCTAAGTGACTTTCTCCGACGGTGGTCGTTCAAAAGTTGCAGGTTGCTACTATGTTGCTACCGCGATGCAATGTTATCGCCGGATAGCTTTTCGTTATTAAAAGCGAGTTATATTTGATAAAAAAAATTGATTTTACGTGGAATATAGACCTTATGTTATAAAGCCAGATATAACTTTTAAAAAAGAATATCTAGAACTGATGTAAAACAAAGGTATTAATAAATAATGGATCAACGAAAATCAATAAAACACGAGCTGTCAACAGTTTTGCCTTCAATTGCAAACAAGCATAACTCACTAATGGAAAAACAATAAAACAATAAATAATCCTGCATGCGTAAGTAACTTTAGCAATTTCGTCAAAGCAAGAACTCGATTACGGAACTATCGATCTTTACATAGCTCTAACGAATACATATTTGCAGTGGCTGATCATAATGAAGAAATCGCCTAGTCTCACCTTTAGCGCACACAGCAACAGCTCGTTGTTAGGATTTATGGAAGCTGAAAAGCCACTGGCAATGTCAACACATAAGTTCGATGCTCTTCGAACTCCATTTCTAAATCTGAACTTTGTCATTATAGAGTTCATTCTTTTGCCGAATGTTTATTGGGGAAGCACAAGTTTATTTTCGTTTACGATGGGAGTGTTATTTTGAGGATACTGTGATGAATATACTGGAACTTTTATGTCATAAATATCGTGGAGAAAAAAGAGAACATTGAATCAGGGTTCACTGGGAAAGTTTGGATGATATTTTATGAAACGGTAATCCTTAAAATACCATTCAGCAAATATATTGAATAGTCTTAGAAATACATTCACATCAAAGTTATTATTCAGCTTATACAAATACAATTCTTTTTTATTTCTTAAAGAGAAAGACACGGTCCAAAATATAAGTTTGTCATTGCTACAAGTTAGAAATATATGCGATATAACTACACATACTATAAGCGAGGGTGCACGGCACACACGAGGCACTTGTGTAACTCATAAGCCTCGTGGAAGGCGACAAGCGTGGCACTTCTCGCATTCTGCAAATTCATAAAGCGAAAGGCGCCCCTCACCTTTTCATCTCGGAATGCGTCTACTTGGCGCCGTGCCTTATGTGACGAATTTATGAAAACGCGCATGAATGCACAGCACCAGGGAGAACAATGTTTCTTTGCTTCCACCACCTGCTTCTTCTCGCTCGTGTTTACATTAAATTAATTGATGCAAGATAAATATTTGATGACAAAAGGGTAAAAATGTCTAACTTCTGTCGGACTATTCTATTCTTTTTTTTCTTGTAACAGTCATGAATATTGTAGTTCTAGTTGGCATTATTTATGTAAGAGCATTATTTGCATAAGAAAGAAAGTGGCTTTGTTATTATGTACGTGTATTAGACTAATCAAGCGTTAGTTTACTACATATAGTACGTAAGTTACTTAACTTGTATGTTTCCATTACTCGAAGAAACTCTCTTAAGGTCCGAAGTTCTGTATTTAAGCGTAAAAAACGTTGGAATTGTAACTTTTCAAACTTCGTCGTTTTTATGTTAAGTAACCGTTATTGAAAATTTAAATCAATCCTCTGATAAATCATGCCTCAATAACCAGTCAAAAGCTCATTAGTAAAAGGGAAACCGCAACGATAAGGAAATCGTCAATAAAATCTTTCTCCTTCGTTAACATGTAATTGTACGAATGGGTTTGAAATTACCCGCCGAAACGTTCAGCTGCCTTACGTCGCTCATTATAATTGCTAAAAACCTCGGGATATATACGCATACGCGGAGATAAGCAGCTGAATAAATTTTCCGTCCATGCCGATATGAAGTATTAGGCATGTTAGCAAGATATGCACCAAAGGGTAAGTCTTCATTACAACCCACGGCGAATTAATGAACGACGTTGCGGACTTGACAATTTATTTTATTATCATAAATTGGCTAAGGACTCCACCTGCACATATGTTACGCTATTTAAGTTGATCGTCGGCGGACTAAATTTTATTTATCGAAAGCGATGCTTCATGCTTTATGGATGAGAAGAAAATGGACGAGAAAAAAATGAATGAGAAGTAATACCTAATAATGGGGAGAAGTCATTTGAATTTTTATGCACTTTGTCATAGTTTTTGAATAAGGTCGTATCTCATCACATCGTTCGCATCTATGCAAACGCGAGTGAGCGTATATTAGAAAAATAATATAGCGCTTAACGATGTATTGCATAAAAATGTGACTATAGTTCTAATGATTTATGAAAGTGATTATCATTAATAAGTATCTATTTGGAAAAAAACATTGTATTCTCAGTGCTTCGGTACGTATCACTCGTGTTGCGTGCTATTGAAACGTAAATGACTTAATTTGGAGAATTTCATAGTGTGTATAAAAAACGTATTAACAATTTTTTACCATGAACTTTATAAAGTACTTTTGATGAAGGGAAATTTATTATCCTAACTTTTTATGCTACCATTCGAAATCCTCTTACCTCTTGCAATGCGCGCATACACATACACACACATATAGCTGTGAAATTGCATGTTCCGAAATCGCCTATGACTATGCTTTACGGCATGCTCTGCACTTTTTAACATTTAAATAAATATTTAAGCTGCGAAACGAGCAAAGACCTTGAGAAATTTTCTACAAAAGATACGACCATTTAGTTTTCCTTATAGTAAGTCAGTTTTTCTTCGTGAAGTTTGACGTCGTAGAATAGAAATAGTACATTGCTAGATAGATGCAATATATTCATTTGTATCCTCTTTTACGCCAATAAATGTTGAATACGCCAAATAACAAATGGTACAGCGAAATAACCCTTCATGAGGGTCGAACTTGCTCAAATGAATAAAAAACACAAACGATCAATTTAAAATCGTAACATTTGTCAGTTGCTCAACTGAATTTATGGCATTACAAAATCATAGTACAATAACGAAATTCCAAATAACTCATATGCACATAAAAATATATAACCAAAACGTAAAACACAAGTCGAGTACCTCCTTCACAAGACATTACGAATTCAACAAATTAGTAATCAGAATCGCGTGAGAAAAACTGAACAGACAAACCATCAATTTCTTGAATATGTATATATGTGCAGCACACTATGCTATCGTCTAATAGGCACTCGAGTGCACCCATGAAGTAGGAATGTCAAGAGCCATATGCCACCGGAAAGCCATCCAAGAAAAATGATAATCCCATGCGGTGGTACATAATAACTCTTTGTAAGTATTACCAAGATGGAAAACAGAAAAAAAAGAAGCGCAACATTCCTTTGGACTAATGAAGCTGTGCGTGAATGTGTTATTTTACGACCGACACACGAGCCTCGAGGATGAGGAGCAGCGAAAAAGAGCGTTGTACGTAAGATGAGCTCTGTACTTTGACTGTCATCGAGGTGCGTTATTAACGATCGCAAATTCGCTAATTTATGCTTTACAATTTTTACAGCTACTCGAGTATTTTTGTGTGCACTGCATTGTTGCATTTTTTATTGTACGAAGGGAAAAAGCTGTATAGTTTTTAACGTAAAAATATTAAACGACTTCCAGTCTTTGGTAGCTTATGCATGGAAGTGAAGAAAGATATCCTGCGTGAAAATCAGTATACATTCAATCGGACATTTATTAGAAGCTAAATGAGAAAGGCATTGCCAAGATAATCGACGTGTAATTTTCAGTTGTGATACACGCGCGTGAGGTATACACAAACGCGGCGTGACCGAATTTATAAAAAAATATACTTTACCACGCCTTTCAATTACGGGTTATTACGGGGAAATAAACGCTCTTAATTTCAGACTATACGTCAGGGAAGTTGTTTTTTTTTCATTCGATCATGCGCTTTCTTTTCGGCGCGCTTTCAAAGGCGGCAAAAATTTTGATAGTTTATGATAGGCCTTATACAAACTCGTCGCAACTTTACGAGTGATGTAAAAACAGAATTTACAGATAAAAGGACGCGAGACATAGTCAAAAACAAAAAATAAAACGAATGCATTCGTGTATTATCGTAAAGTTTAATGCATTTACATTATGTTCGAAGAAAAAACAGCTGAGGAAAATACATATTTTAATATTTACAGTCGCTGAGACTCTTCAATAAAGCAACAGTACTTTTTCTTTGTGTGTCAACATTTTCAAAGTAAGTAGTTAATTTACGGCAGTTTACTTCTCCAACACATCTTGCAATTTTCAAGTTCTCTCTCTGCAATTTCATCGAACGTGCGGTTTTCCCACACGAAAAACTCGAAAACGCTTCTCTTGCATTTGAAATCAGGAAGAACTCCGTTCGTCATTTCTCTCGAAGAAAGAAAAAAAGAAACGAGCTCTTTCAACGAAGAGTGCATTAGCGGCGCAAAACATACATTCTCGTCGCGGTCACGAGCGAAGAAATGTGCCAACAGAAAGAGATGCACGTTTCTGCTTTTTCGATTCGTGTGTACTCCTCCACTCTTGTGCAAATAACGAATTCGTTAGTAGCATAATTGTACTTGCTTGTGTACCTTTTCGGGTGTAAAAACATTATTTTTACAGTACGTCAAAAATAATATCATTCGATAGCGAACGAAAACCGGGTTGTACTAAATCAAACGCAAACTTTGCTAAAACTCACGTTACATGCCAATTCAACCCAATGGAAATTTAAGCGCGCGTTTCGTCTGTAAAAATAAAACCAACGTCAACATTTTCACAAAATACTAAAATCCACAAACATGTACCAAAAAGTAATCGAGCTCATTAGCCCGCGTAAACCTTCTTATCTTACTTAGGTCATCGCGAAAAGCAAGACCAGTAAATCTCGTCTTTGTCGGCGGCAGCGCGGGCGCGTGTCAGGTCAGCGAGAGTCTGTGGCGTGCGTTGCAGACAGATAAAGTAACGTCGTTGCACGACCATGTGCTGCGCATGCAATTAAGATCTTGACTTGTCAGAGTCGAGCTGTTTTCTGTTGATCCGCCAAATCAATCATCCACTAATCGATCTACATGGTGATATGTGTACATATGTGTGCTTGTGAAGGTGTTTTTGCAATCTCTTTTATTTTATTTTTATTTTCCTTGATAATTAGAGCAAACAAACAAGCGCGTCATTTATTTTTAATTATTCAACGATCACGTGAATCAATCATCTTAAATACCAATGCAATCGATCACCCCCACTTTCTTCGATGTTGATTTAAAACTAATGAACGTTGCTTTTCAATAGCGCCGTTCATTTCTTTTCTCGACTGTTAACGGATTGATAATCAAGAACAGCATTGGAACCACGCGCGACATACCGACTGTCGTAATTTGTCGGGTCGTGCCGCCAAAACAATTGGTCGCGGGGACTTAATTGAAAGACTATTAACGACACCTGAAAAGAAGCGCATCCAGTTCGGTACGGCGTTAATTGCCCAGGCGTTCATTTGCATATTACGAGGTTCGCCACGAGCGAAAACTCGTTTAGCTCGAGCTCTCCGACGACGACGCCGTATCGTAATGATCCCAACACCCGAAGAAAATTGTTATTTATCGCGAGCACGATGTTGCATTGACAAAGTATAATTTTGCCAGTTCGCGTTTGCAAGAATGTTGTGCAGGGCGTGTTTTTATTACAAACAGAGTTGTCTACTTTGATAAGCTCCTTGACACGTAACTAAAATGCGAATGTTGAAAAATTTGTCTTCGAGGTAATTATTTATTAAAATTATTTATTATTTAATAATTAACTTTAATTTTATAAATCAACACTAGTCAACGTGTGAGCTTCTCGACAATCTAAATCTACCTGCGTTTTATTTGAATTCAAGCTTCGTTACAAACTTTGAAAAGTCGATTTCTTCTTCTTTTGTTTTTGTTTCGATCGTTTTTAGAGATTACGATAAGCATGGAAATCTAATGCTTTTAACTTCGAACGCGTTCTTGCGACATTGAGTCCATGAAGCCTCGGGGCGATGATTATTTTTATTTTTTTACTCTCTTATCTCTTGTTTCGTAGAGGGACTTTTCTTAATTTGCATAAAGATTCTCTCGCCACGTTTTGCATGTCGCATGAGCGCCGTGTCGTGGAAGATTGCAAATGCCAAGGTATCTTTAATAGGCAAACGATTATGGTGATGAGTGCAAGTAACCATCGATAAGATACTAAGCATTTGAAAGAGCTTTTTGCGTTAAAAATATAAAAGTGGTGTTATAAAAACTTTAATAATATTAGTATTCGAATCACTCATAAAAGTTCCGTTATCATTTTAACTTTCTCAATATAAAATTAGGCATAAAAAATTCGGCATACCAATGTGCATTTAGAAAGTTCTATCAATTCAAATATCAGTTTAAGTGAAAATCCATCATCAACTAGACTAACGAGCTATGAAACTGTATTTAGCTATTTCATTTAATGTTTGATATTGCAAAGAACCTGAATTCCTATACGTTTATAGAAATTATGCGATGGTCGTAAATAATTTTATAAGCGTTTGACGATTAGTTTGGACATTTATTAAATAAATGACAGTAAATATTTATAGAAATATGCTGCCATAGTATATATTTGAAAACCAAACGGGAAAAATGAAATAATTGAAAGAAAGAATAAACAAAGTTTAAATCAAATGTCTAACCCTTCTATATTTGTCTCGCATTGTAAAAAGTATATCGACTATATGTCATACTAATTACAGTTGATAAAGAGTTCATACACGTATGAATGACTAACAGGTGAGAGAAGACAGGCTGGCTAGTTAGCAGGTACACGCATGACTTTTTGCGTCGCCTCGCGGATTCAACAGGCTTGTAATTGTTTTGTACTTGCCATAGTACGAGGAGAGACAAGATTCTACATTCTTGTCGAACAGGATACATAGATAGGCCTCTCTTACTCTCTTGCTATATACCTTGCAATCGATGAGGTATAAGAGAATAATTTTTTCCCTAATCTCATGACGACTTACATCATGATTCGCACACTTGTAGCAAGTTTGTAAAGAATGGCTGATCTTCTGCTCTTGATAATACCTAACACGAAAAATCATACGGATACTAATTTTATTGATAAAAAGAAAAAATACTTTTAACAAGTTTGCTAATTAAGCGGCGAAAAGAATCAATTACCTGGATGTATTGTAACGATAATTTATTCAATAGTACTCGATCATTTTGTAATTGTTTACTAATTGCAAGATATTTCTAGATTGTGACCTAGCTATAGTCATTTGTTAACCTTTCGAAACGTGAAGGTTTTCAATCAATCTTATAAGTGATTTAACAGAGCGTAAGCGAATGCAATGTAAAAATATTGTTATGAGTAATCGCTTTATATAACGTATACTTGCGGCATATAAGAATAAAAAGAAAAATTTATTATCTAATGAATTCAGCTGCACCTAAAAGTATGATACTTTCATGCCACCCTATAAGCAGTGTCTCGAGTATAATTAACCGTAAATCACCAATGACCAGTTCAGTCGTGACTCAATGATATTTATGTGCATTTGTCATGTGCGTTCATTGTCATTTTTTGCTACACTACAATTAAAATTCTTATATTGAAAAATAATTTTTTTCTTGAAACCCCTTTCGTCAAATTATGAAATATTTTTTTGTTATTAATGCCTTCGTAAGATCTTCAACTTTTCACCGGGAACTTAGTGGATTTTAAATTGGCTCGAGATATATCCAAGTCAAAAGCACCTAATTGTCATGCAATAAACTGAACGAACTGATTCAGGTGATCCATTTCATTGTCGATCTCGAATATGTAAATGCAGATTCGGAATTGGTATGAGTTCGATTTCTCATTCTACCTTTTTCTACTTGTCGCCGTGCCAAATAACGAGATTTCATCGACTGATCTTTAAGAGATAAAGAGTGAGGCAAGAGCCCAAAAGGGGAAATATTTATTTAGAAGGCAAATGGAAATGCTCGTAAATAACTGGTTGAGTCATTTTTTCATTTGATATACCATGATGTTTAATGCCAATTATCGAGCTTTAATTTTGCATTCGTAAGTAGTGAATTTTTTTAATAAATGAAATGAATTTGGCGAACAGTACATATATTGTAGATGATAATTGAAATTTAGTTATTTATAATACCTAAACAAATATCATAGCCACCATAGTTCATAGCCAGTATTTTATTTATTAACGTGGATAAGCTATTCTTGTCGTAGTTTATTAACCCATCATCTAGTAATCACTTTACGAATTATTAAGTGACAATCGATTCAATAATCATAATTGTTCGTTCAGATTTACACATTAACTTGCTCCAGTAACAAATTAAATTACCCGAGAAAATTTCAAGTTTCAAACTTTATCAGTCCAACGCAACCAATCCACTAAACTGTAACTCACTAGTAAACATCTCCACGAGTTTCTTCTCAGCAACCTCATCAATCGAGAGTTGCACTTCTCGACGAAACGAAAAAATAAGACTCGGCATATCCCCATTATCGACGGCGATTTTCATTAAAGTGTCGCCCGCGCGTATATATACATGGGAATATTGGTCGCAACTCGCCGTAAGAGGAACGATCTCCAATCTATATGTAAGTGAGGTTGCTGCTTGCACGCCTCGGGTCGTACAGCATCAGTAGGCAGGCAGATAAGATCGTCACTGGTAGCCACGGGAGCTTTAAGCATAGATCATATTAATGGCACGTGTTCGATGCTGGACGAGTCTTCGGATTAATTGACGAAGCGGGATTTTTCGTTAATTGTCGCTGACGAATTAGGCATGATTTACTGATTAATTCATTCCTTCTATACTACTTTGTATACCGGTTTTCTGGAATCTGAAATTTCATGCGCAAACTTCGACTTAATTTATCGAATGTGTGGTATGCAGAAGTAGATCTTGTAAATACATTGAAAATGTATCAAGGTATGTCCTAAAGGGTATATTCAAATAAATAACTTCTTCCTAGATCTATGCGATGGATTTACATCTAAAGATGTTGTTGCGACAAGGCATGATTTATCATTGATAACTATTATTAACGAAGATTACCCGTTGCTTACAGTCGATTCAAAGGTATATTTTAATTGAACACCACTCCGTTAAACATTTTTGCAACCGTCCAGTGTACAATTGTGATTGCCCACAAATAAACAGGTTAGCAATTAAGGCACGATAAAAATCGAAGGCCGCAACCGAACAGATAGATCATCATCGAATACTTTGCATACGGTAGAACCGCGTATCAATATATATAAGGCCGAGGGCTATAGCTAAGACTTTCCGTGTATCGATCATCGTCCTGTCAAATTATATACAGACAAACGATGATAAGCTTCTTGAGCAAACGATCAAAAGAAAATTATTATTTTGATTCGACGGCCAAATTCTTTTTGATTGATACGCAAGCGTATATGCGTAAGCTTTTTTAATTGAATATGTTGCAGGAAGAGTCGATGATTAATTTGGAATTCTATTTGCAGAAACTTTACAAGGACGAGTTTGCAAATGTAATCTTGTTATGACAATCAATTAGCATAAGTTTGTCATCGTCAGCGAATAGACTTCTTTTTTTAATATCATGAAGATGATTGCATCGATCCAGCGCTAACAGATAGAAATTATATTGTTGTGAATTCGTTTGATTGACGCATAGAAAGAGTTCTCGATGACAAATTTATTAAAGCTGAACATTAGCGTTATTTCAATTTTTCCGGGGACCCGTGTGAATTTCACATTTAAAAATTTGCACTACTTGAAATAAAATGTTATAACAATAAGGGGTAGAAAGGAACGATAAATTTTGAGTAAAATTATAAGCAAAAGATAAATTTTTTAGTATAATAAATAAGTTATATAATAATTCATTCGTCGAAAAAATTCTCATTAATTTTAAACTTATTCAGTGTTTCATGTTGTTCGCGGATTTCTGTTTTTGTGTAGAAACTATTTGTAAAAAATTCTTTTCAAGAACAAAACATTCATGAAATATAAAAAACACTTTCCGAACCATGTAGAGTATCATCTAAACAGAAGTTATTTTAAATTTATTCGACTAAGCCAATAAAACTCCAACGTAATTGACACTCACTTGTCAGTTTTCAAAGCACCACTCGATCAAAAACCTCGTGAACAAACAAGCAACGAAAGCAAAAAAACCACAGCTTTACGCATCAAGTGAGGTATGACGGCAGCGGCAGCGTGACAAATTTCACGGTGACACAGGCAATGTGGACGTCGATCGCTACCGTCGATTTCGCGCAATAGCATGTCACTTGGAATTTTCGACTGGCAGACCATCGAGTCATCTACATATACGACAGCCGCCGCTGTTCCACATTAATTACCATAACCTCTCGAGTCTATATACTACCGTGCGAGGACAATATTGTTTGCTTGTCGTGGATGCAATTTAATTCGGTTGGCTTTTGGAGTTTCTTTTTTTTTTCGGAGAACTGGTTGCCGACAGCTACTTGAAGCCGTGCGCACGGGTGAAAGGCTCTTTTACATTTCGAATGATATCTCCTTTTTCGGTGTTGGCAAGAAGCATCCTGTGTGGATAAATAAAAAGAAAAATAAAGGGACTAGTAAAAAGAATACGTGGACTATAAGGTAAATTTATGGTTAATTCTGATAAACTTACTAAATATTCACGCGAGATGGCGTCGATTGGTAGCATACGATTTGCATACTTTAAGAATACAAGATAACAAAACTCAAATGATCATTATTTGAAAAAGTAACGAAATACAATTTAGTTTTACAAAACATTACTTGCAAATTTCTAAAACAGAACAAACAGTTTTCTATTTCACCAATTTCATACTGATGAATAGTCGATTCCTAAGATATCACAAATAAAAAACGCACATTAATGAACAAAAGGGTCATATAAAATCGAAGGACCAATGGAATTCCCGAAAAAGAAATCGAACTCTCTCACACCCTGGGTCGATAAATCGAGGACCACCGGAGGAACGTTATTACAATTTCCAAACTACACGGCGGCGGGGTGATGGCGGCGCGAGAGAAGCCAATACGAAATTTACGAGCGACGCATTCCTAAGCACCCACGCGCGTAAGTCCGCAGTGCCTTCGAGTCAAAAAAGAGAAAGTGTATGTATATATACATATATAGGAAGGGAGAGAGAGAAAGAGTGCGCAGCGATGAGAGCCAAAGGTGAAAAGTTTCTTTAGCAACACAGTGAATAAAAAATTACTAGCCTAAAAAGTGAAATAATTGTGATGAAATAATTGGAAATGACAAGTTCTTATATCACTGTAAAGTTTGACCGAACACTCATAATATATCGAATTAAAAAAAAACATTAAAAGTCCAAATTTATTAGTTTTACTCATAACATTTCGATGATTAGAAAAAACATAAAATTATCCATTCCATGTTTATAACCTTATTAAATCAATCAAGAACAACTTCCAAAGAACTTTGAACACGCACACAAACAAAAGACTTTTCCTTTGACAATAATGCCAATAATAAAAAAAATTACCTGTTCGACCCGGTGAGAAAACTCGAGGAAACGTTAAGGTCGATTGAATCTGATTAAAGACCCTTTTGGGAATGGGGCGTACGCACAATGTCAAAAGAGTTGTAGGGTGGTAGATTTTCAGCCGCGGGACTTTTCATTCTTAGCCAAGTCGTAAATTTTAAAAGCGACGTAAATGAGCGAGCTATTATCCTTTTATAGATTTCTTTCTGTTTAAAAGTGTACATTTCTTTAAAGCGAGGAAGAGCCGCTCACGGAGGTGGCTTTTGGGCGTCGGAGGTACTAATAAAGTGAATTTATGTTTCTTGATATAAGAGTGGCATAGTGTTTGTGGGTAAGAGACGATAAGCGGGCGTGATTCGGAATTTTCTAATGAATTGGTTTTGTCGAACAATGAATGAAAATATAAATCAGAGTTGGTGTAATTAATCGCTTTAGCTTGAATCGTATGGTGCTCAAAGAACAACACACGTTAAGATTTATTCCTGTATACGTATTGTATTCTCAGGTGCATTTCTAAAGTACAACGTAATTATATTAAAATTGTATGCAACACCCGGTCACCATCCAATGCTGATGAGAAAAATATGACGATGGAATGTCTCTTGCATACTGATATCACCGCCACAAAACTTTTCAAAGAAAGAACCTATAAAAAATGTCGTGAGAGATAGCAAGACAAAGTGGTGCGCATATCTCGAGCGGATAACCGGGCGCGCGTTCATTCAGCACTTGATATTACATTCACACGTGTTCATTTTTCTCTTTTTGAGATAACATTTCTTTCTGAGCCCTCAAGCAATCATCGTTGCTGCTCTCATTCGAAGCATCTCTTACTCGCTTCCCTCATGTAATTGATGATCGGCTGTTGACTAGATATTGGCTTTACCACGGGAGTATCCCTGGACAAAATCTTTAGGTTGTACGGGAACCAAAACAATATTTTTCACATATAAACAGAGCACACTCTTCTAAATAATACAACTTAATTTTGTTACAATGCCGCTTGAGGATAGATTATTTATTTGTTAGGTATTTACTGTAAAATTAACAGTGTCGCGAAGGTTATTCAAAAACTTTCAACGTATTTCTAAACAAAAGCAATATTTTGCCATAATTCGTCGTACTTAAAAATAAATAAAATATAATATTAATTGTCATTGAATTTCTGGTAAGCTTTAAAATAGTCCCGATTAGAATCTGCCTAGTCACTATTGTAAGATTGACGTTAAGTAGTTAATGCCAGACACTTAGTGTGCAGTGCCAACTGAAGAATTTTTTTCTTTCCGGAGCGTAGACGACGAGAAAAAAATGCCAAAGCCCATTGTCGGCTCGTCCAACCTTTCGAGAGAAAGAGAAGAAGGACAAAGCTGGTAAACAAATGACTCTGTTATTGGCTCCTTCGACTTTTCGTTCAAGTCATTTTCGACTCCATCTTGTTTCTCTCGAGTCCTTCATTTTTTTTCTCTCCCCTCGTTGTTTCTTTACTTTTGTGTATAGCACTTAATAGCCCTCGGGTAACATGTATTTTAATATAGATAGAGATAAAGTCGAGCGTCGCAATTCTCTGATCTCTTTTACGAGTGTGTCCTTTCTTTCTATTTTACATATGCGCAAGAGCAGACGATAAGCTTAAAGCTGTCGATGATCATGTAAATGGCTTTTTGAACATAAATATAACCAAAACCTTAATTGAAATCATGTAAAACAAATTGTACGAGTAAAAGCAATTTTATAATTACTCGAAACTACGGTGATACGACAGCGAGACAATGTAATTAGGAAAGCATGGAAAAAATAAGAATGCCCTTCGTGTACCAACCAGATTCTCATCCTCGAATACCATATACGGTCAAGTGAAAGAAGTGCGAACGATAAAGAGAGAAGGGAAGAGAGAGAAAGGGGAGCAAAACGAGCGTCCGAAACAAGCGTCCCAAGAAGTTTAATACTTTGGCTGCGCGTAAGCAATTACAAAAATAAAGCGACCGAATATATACACGAGGTAATAATGGCGACTAATTAGAGAAACAAAACCTAAGAGTTTCGACAATGAAAAACAAGAAGAAGATGAAGAAGGCGTGTCAAGAAACGTCGCTCTGCCACGGATTTATATTTCATAAATTATGCGTTGAAATTTCGAATGCAGATTCATTATACGTCGCAAGCGGGACAATTGTGCAAAGCGTGTTTTTGTGAACGACATTTTCAGTGGCTTTTTATGTGTTTAGTCGTTGTTATACAGCTCCCATACCGTCTATTGTATTTTACGTATAATTATGCTTGAATATTGAGGCTCTTTCTTTATCGCTTATTATTTAATTGTATTTATACGTGTGTGTCGTGAAAATAGAACTTTATTTCTTATTTTACTACTCGTGACAGATTAATTTGCGTCTAATTTATGTAAATATTTCGATATTCCATAAACGCATTCAATTAATCTCTTGCGATTCGTTTTCTTTTTCGCTAGAAAATCTAAATTCGAGTACTGCTCAAGTTGATCATTTTACACCTCATTGGATGAATCTCTCGCTACAAGAATGTTAATCGATCCGGTACATATATCATTATACTCCAGCAGCTACGAACGCGTGAAAAATGTCTAATCGTATCCGGATTCGAAGTTAACTATTATTCCAGTCACCTGTTACTTTGAATAAAGACACATCGTTGGTACGGCCATTGGAAACACTTGGTAAGCCGTGATTCAAATTCGCGATTTAACGAGGAGTGGCGCTTTAATGTTGGCTAATCGATTAAATAAGATGTATCGAGTATAGCGATCAGAAGAGTTAGTTGACCTGACTTTTCAGTAGATTATTCCTTCACATAGCCAAGGCGCCTCGACTTATATTCTCGGAATGCGAAACCTCGCGCTAGCCTTGATCGATTCAGTGATAATTGCATATGGAATATTGATCTATGTATTTCTGTCAGACTGTTGGAAAATTGAGCAACCGTGTGCAACTTCCAAGTAGAATGCCAATACCTGCTGTTGAATTTTAAGTTTATTTTCACTGGTGCGCGAATAACTTTATGACTCAAGGTTACGCAGTAGACTTTGATAAAGAATATAACATTTTTATTTGAAGAAATCTCGTGCGTAACATCATCAGCTGTGCTATCCGCTAGCAATATTCACAAGAGAAAGAGAGGCTGTATATGAAAACTGCTGTACGCTAACGAGACGTAACACGACACCGGCATCGAATGCCGAGCACGCAAGTCGATCGCATAGAACAAGATGGCAAAAGATAAGTGGACAGAGTAAAATGGAAGGGGAGGAGAAGAGAGGTAAGGCGGCACGCGCCGTTATCTGCGCTGTCGCGAGATCAATCGAGCGTAACGAAAATCATACGAGTGCGGATGTGGCTAATGAGCCGGAGAGAAAAAAAAGAAAGAGCAATGAATTTCGCACTCGATATACGGTTACAATGGTTCTCGACCACAAGGATTTACAATGCTGATATCGTTCGGAAAAGAAGTTTATTTGATTCATTCTTTTATGAAAAATGTTGAAACGTTGTGGTTTCATGTGTTTGGTATTGAATTGATTTGTTCGACGACTGGTAAAAACCTGTTGAAATTAAGCACTTTTGTATAAGAAGACATTCACTGTGCTAAATCTCATATTATACGCTATAATGCTGATTAAATATTGTGCCAATCGAATATTCTTCATACTTCAATCTCGTTGTTTGCATCAGCGAAATATCATAAAGAACGATATGGTAATGCGAACCACTATGCGCTGTGCGAAATAAATGGAAAATATACCATATCAAGGAAAAAAGAAGGCTTTTACCTGGTATGAGTAATGCGTTGTCGCCTTGTTTCGGACTGGTCGCTATTTAAAAACGACGTAAGCGCCGTTCGAGCAGGTATAGCTATAGAAAAACAGACAAACTAAAGTCCCGCGCCATAGAGAAAGTTTAGTTCTGCTATAGATGAAAAAGAAACGCAAGCGGGAAACATATAATTTCACGTCGATTATTTCTTTACTTCGGTGTATTGAATTGCAAATCATATCTTTATCATAAAGTTCGTTATTTACGCGCAGCTTGGGATTCTATACTTAGCCAATGGACATTGTGAGAAAGTTCGTTTGCAAAAGGATGCAAGCATTTAATTCGTGTACTTCTCTTTTTTTCGGAGAGGTAAGAAGACGCGCATCCGATGAATCTAGTTATGCGTAATTAGACGAACGTATGCTGGTGGATCGGTTCCTTTCTCTGCTTGGCACTCACGCGCTAGGATAATAAAATCCTTCGATGTAAAACATTACGTCAACTCTCGGTGGTGCATTGTGGCCGAGTGTGCGAAGCATAAGAGGATCTCTTTGAAAAACGACAACCAATTTTGGTTTGGAACGTTAGTTCAAAAACGGGTAAATTGTTAGATTAATTCTTTCGAATATTATGAATACAGTGTAATTTTTTAGGATATCCTGTTACAGCTAATAAAAGACGGATGGCCTATGGTACAAATTATTTTTGATAAATCGCTATATATAAACTGTTGAAGTATTCCGATAACATGCATACAAATATAGACATTCCTGTCCATGAATAAGGGACAATCGAATTGATGGCTTTCTAGGAGGCCCGAATTTTATTGCTTTCCCCTTCCACTCAAGTAATCCCAAAGGATACACTTTTACGAGTGCAAGCGGTCAGTCCGGAAAAAGCTGACACGACTGACAGTTGCAGTTTACAGTTCTTCAAAGATAAACAATTCACATCAGCTTATTCAGTGTTTTTTGCTAAAGTGTTAGAATCAGATCTCCCATAAGACAATCAAAATCACATATACTTTTCTTATTTTGTAGAATTTACTACATTTGTTATCAATAAATTTCTAATAATAATATTTAGTATTACTATCAAAAATTAATATCATAAGTAAAAGCTAAATCTTAATCATCTAGTAAACTCATATAAATTTGCTTCAAGGTTCTTATATGTATTTTTATTCCCGTTGAGCTTTAACATTTCAACAGTTTCCACAAAAATTTTCAATCTCAAAGATCTAAAAAAATGACATTACGTAATTATTCTCAAGCGAAACATTCTGATTTACACATCTACCAAATAATGATGCAAACAATTTTATTGCATGCACATTTCTAAGTCATAAAATATTGATGTGTTTTCAGCAGCTATTTATCCATGTCATTTTTCTACATAACGCTCGTTATGTTATTGCTTGAAAACATATACTCTGTACAGGAATCCAAGCTACCACATTCAAACAATTCACGTATGAAATTAACAAGCAAACTATCAACAACCGCAACAAATGAAAAGGAGAAAGAGAGGAACATATACCTCATCTATTCGTACCTTCATTAAAAGGGCCTGAAGCGATAAAATTATTAAATGCATAAACGTCGCCTCCTCAGCTGCATCGTGTGAAATTTGCATGTTTGAAGAAGATACCGCCTTTATTATGCGAGATCGGCCGCAAGCGATATCGCTGTTATGATAATGCGAGAGGAGGCGCGAGCGCGTGAACGATACGGGCAATAAAGAGCTTATTCGTGGGCGAGGAGGGATGAGCGCGCGCGCGCGCGTGTGTATGTGTGTGCTTTGACCTCGGGCATCGGAGTCGCACGCTCCGATCGGAGATCGATATCGGGAATAAAAGATTCCATATGGCACTGCTGGGAAAAAGTGCGTATTGTTTGCTTGAGGATGCATTTAAGTAAACTGATAGTGATCGGAAACTTACTTTTATTATACTTTTTGCTTTTTCAAAGGATGGGATTCAAATAAAAATTTCGTTTTTTTCAGAAGCAGAAAGGAATTGGATTCATTGCTACTTCTCTTTTCTTTGTCATTAAAATATTATTCAATTCAACTGGATTTATATTTATTTATTTGGAAACACGAGTTAAAAAAAATTCAGGATTAAAAATTAACAACATTTTTATAACAACGAATGTTCCATACAATTCAAAAGAATACCCGTAAATTTCTATACATAAAAACCTAATCAAACAAACGGAAAAAAGAGAAAAAGTGAGAAAAGTAACACGCGAGGAAAATACCGCATACCACGCGGCGAGAGACGTAAGCGAAAGAAATAGCATCAAATGAAGAATTGCCGTCACATTGCTAACACGATCTCCGAAGCCGAGAGTATATATCTGCGGACACGTAGTGAATGATTGTCCTCTTACCCAGAAACGTTGGACGACAGCGACAGGTGACACGGGATCGAGTGGCTAATAAATTGAAGATCCTCTGCGTTGGTATAGAACAATGTGCTTAATTCGGAACCTCCTTACTCTCTTCACGCGAGATGAGTGCAAAGCAAATCGATTCTACTTATCGTGAACCAGTTTTTCACAATTGAACTTGCGCGCGCCGCGCCATGTGAATAATAGTCACGAGAGTGATTTAGAAGCGAAAGAGAGAGAAAGAGAGAGAGAGAGAGACTGGTTTTGAGGACGCCGGCTTTGATGCTTTAATTCATTGCATCGTTGATTAGATTAGGCGTGATGCTGCTAATTATCTGGCTTTAGAATTCGTTTTCCTATTTTCCGCGTGCGGGTGCGCGCGCGTGTGTAGTAAACGAGTCTACGTGGAAAGATCGAGATGAATTGTCTTTGTGACTTATTTCAGGAGTGATCTTTTTTTGCTTCAATTTCCTTTTTATATATTTTTCCAGATTCTTTAAAATTTAACCATAACAATCAAACAAACCGAAATATATTTGAATACATCCGCTGTAAGTTTTTCCATTATTTTAATTTCTTGCGTTGCATAATTCTTTTACATCGTACATTTTCATTTTACTATTTTAAACATTACAAAGTTGTATATTTTTGTGAAAACTATAGCAATATTACTAAAACTATAAACTATAAATTATCAATGTATAAACGTTTATTTTATTACCAGCGTAAATCATCACAAACTATATATGTAACTGTACACAGTAGTTGCAACAGCAAAACATTTTTTTCCATGTGCCTATTACAGTGCGGAATTCGAATGATACCCCAGAGAAACTTTCTATTTGCGTCAGCTGCATTCAAAAACTTTTATTTCTGATCATCCACACATCACTAATATCCCACCTCTCTACTTCTTCAAAAGCGAATCGACACGGAAATAGTCAGTTTAAGTGCGAGATCGCGAGAAAGAGAGAGAGACAGAGAGAGAGATTCTATCCGGAAGCAGCGCGCGCTTGGAATAGCTTTCTAGACGACGACAGGCAGAAAATAGCTTGGTCGCGGCGCTAAGAATGAGAGGAAAACCACTATAGACGCAAGGTGTATGTGATTCGTCTTCGGACTTTGAGGCTTTAATTGAGCTACCGAAATACATAACTTGGTGCGACGAACGTTTCCGTTGATTTTCTCTCTCTTTGAATCTACGGCTAACTGATAATTGATTTGGTATTTTTCTTTACGAAACACCCGTCCAGTCATTTTTTGTAATTTCGACGTGTAATGTGTTATTTTCTTTTCGTTATGTCTCCTGTCAGATGGAATTCTTTCTCGAAAGGCATTGTTTGCTTTTTTCTCTTATTCAATAGAACAATCTTTCTGACATAAATACACAATTAGACACTGTTTCTGGAGTAGTCAAGAAAATTGTTAATTACTAAAGATTACAATAAAATAAAAATACATCATTTCAATCGTAATATATTTCTCGGCTAGAAAGTGTACCGTGATTCAGTTTTTAAAACGAAAATCGTCCTATACACAATTATCATTCCTAATACTTAATGCATAAAAAAAATCAAAATTTGTATCCTAATCGTATAAGCATATAAGTTACACAAGACATATGCGGGCATATCGTCGATCGCGGCTTTAGCTTTAAAGGTGCGCTTATAATGCGCATGTCACGTATTATACACAGGAACCGCCTACCGATGGCGAGAAAACGAGATGTCGCGCGTAAGCAATACGGGTTTCGGCGAGCGAAGTGAGCGTGGGTTACATAAAAACGGTAAGGATGAAAATGCGAATCGGCTAATCCTCAGAGAGGACACGACGCTATACATGATATGCGTGGAGAATCGTGGAGACGATGACGAGTGGCAAAACGAGATCTGATTGTGCCATGAATTTTTTCGAGGGATTTTTTGCTATAGCAAACTTACACTTGTCAGGGAATCCGAATTATGTTTTCTTAGGCAAATGAAGCAGATGAATATAATGGTTATTTGTCATTAATTTGTACGTAAAAAGAGATTTTTTTATCAGAGATTAATATTATATTTAATTTTAAAGCGTAAATTCAATATTGTATATGAACCTTTATTATTGACTTTAATTAATTTTATTTTGATAAATTTTATTAGTCTTAATAATCAAATTTTTAAAAAGTCTGAGAAATTGAAATAAAAGTAGCTATTTTATATTGAATTTACATCCAACTACATTACAAAGTATTAATGAAAGTATAAGGAATTGTATTTATTTCCTTTTTTCTATATGGAGTTAAATTACTGAATCTGTATTATAAAAAAATCGTAATTATTTAATTAATTCTTGGATCTTTGTGCTTTACAACATCGAAGAAAAGTCGGAGTTTCTTTTCTTTTTTCTTTTATTGCAAATTTATTTGAATCTTCTACACTGATTTCTAATAACTGTGTATCTGCGTTTGTACGATTCATAAATAAATCCTGGAGGAATTAAAAATATTTGCATATGTGTCGAGCCAATAACTACAATTCTGACCTTCTCGCTTACACGAGAAGCGCTTCTCTTCTTTTATCCACCTCTCTTTTGTTCGTTGGCGTGAACGTGTACCACGTACCGCGCCTCGCGTTATAAATCGCGATTGCGCTCAAGTTTTACGATCGTACAATGCACACATATATATATATATATATATATTTACGCGTTACGCATTGTGCGAAAATTGATAGATGACTCGCAAGCTGATGAGATTTGCTCAGATTTGTAATTCGATGACATTCAACGAAACACGCCGACATATTATACGTGTATGAAATAAAAATAGTTTTGTAAATGCTTGTAAGTTTTAATTAAAGTCGAATGCATTTTTCCTTTAACTGCGCACGCGCCACCACAATTACACCGCGTCAGGCGTAAATCTCTCGTTAATATGAAATCCGCTTTTATTGCACGTCTCGGATGTTTGAATGCCGCAAGCTGTTGCAGGCGAATAACGCACGTGCCGAGTAATTAGTATGAGAAAATTACGGTTTTCATTGAATTTTCTCGATGTAACACTTTATTATCATAATTCGCTTGGGAGTTTCTTTCATTAAACGTCGAGTTGTCTTAATCGAGACTCGAAGTGCTCGGGGCGATTTCTTCGCGCATATTGGTGTTGACGAGTAATGTTGTTTTTTTAGCATTGTTTTGCGTGAAAGTTTCGCACGAGTGAATCAATTTTGAATATCCTTCTCCCGCAAATTATTAACTTTGAAAAGTATATAATTTACAGAAGAGTTCTTTTGTGCATGAAATTTTCGAATTTGATTGGAGAGATACGCTGTTATTTACTCTCGAATTTATGAAAATATTTTATTTACATGAAAAACAATATTTTTTTGGATACATCTATAGTTTGAGTTCGAACATTTTATAATGATTATTTTTGTTGTAATATTAATTAATTGTATTATAATTGAAAATTAAAATAATAGTTAACATATTTTACATTAATACGTGATATATGGTAATTCGTTAAATAATTATTTTGACAAAATTTACTAAAGTAATCGAACATTTCTAATACATCGAAAATTATCTCTTTAGCAACATTGAAAAAGACTTCAATAAATCTGTGATTTCAATCTCAACGTCGATGGGTAAAAAGAATAAAAAGTGAAATCTACGAACCCTAAAGGAGAGAAACCCGATGATCCTACACACACACTGGCTACTTTTAATGTACTCGCTGGGTGTGTCACCGTCGCGCGTGTGCCAGCGAATCTCGCGAATCTTTATCCTCGCCAAGGCCTCTATCTCTATTTATCTTCGCCTTCGGCTTTACTTAATCTCGCGACTTCTAATTTATCGCAACTTTTTTTCTCACTGCCGAGTACTTTGTCTTATCTCTCACTCTCTGAGATTTTAGAATTAGAGAAAGATAAATATTGGACACGTTAGGCGACGTGTGATAAAATTTCTTTAGGTTGCGATCGTAGCAAATAAAAATCTCGGGATGTTATTTGACAGTCAAGATGAAGTTGTGAATGAAAAAGACGTTACAATTGTTAAGACGATAATGTACAATGAAATTTTGGTATAGTTTTCACATTAAAACTTTATTTGATCTTTGAGAAGATTTGTATACTGTCTAATTAAAACTCTAACTTTAGTAACAGTCAATCCATTATACCATTTATCTCATATCTAAAACATGACTTAGTAGTAGTAGATTTATATCCAATTTCAAAATCACACAAATCAACAATAACTGTAAAACCACTCTCTGAACTTCGGTAATATTTCACGACAAAATGAAGTGACAAACGCTCAAGAAAATGGTCGTCCTCGTAAATTTCTTACTTATCGTCTGACAATAAAATGAAACAAAATTAACACAAGAAAAATTAACATCGACATTCCCGAGCGTAATCCAGTCGTCTAGGATCGGCGTGTGGCAGTAGAAGCTAAGTGGGCGTTTGATTATGCGTCGTTGTCGTCGTCGTCTCTCTCCTTCGTCAGACAGTTCAACACAACGAAAAAACTATAAACGCAAGATATAATTTCTTTTCCACGTTGAATCGATGGAATTTATATTTTTGAAATTAATTTTCCAAAGTTACGAAGACGCTAATTTAAAGTCGTTATTAACATGTCTTTATTGAATTCGATAGATAGTATTTAATTGCGATTGATTTAAAAATCTTTACGGACTGAAAATATAAAAATTGAATGTAATGTAATAAGTAGAAAAAGAAATCGCCATGCATATTGTCTAATCTAATCTCCACTCAATTAATATCTATCCCACAGGTTAGACCAATAAATGAAAATCCAAAGATATTGCATTAACGCCACACTTTCACTTTTATGCATGTAAATTCGCACTCCGCGTGCACGAAGTGAGACGTCATACTGAAACCACGTATAAAGTATATATGAAACGTGGCTATTCAATAAATTAAAAGTCAAAAATTTTCGGATACACTATATAATTGATTAGATAAATGCTAACGTGAATTTTTCATTGAAGACCACGATCAGCTTGAAATTAAATACTCAAGGTACGCGAGGTGGTGTGTCGAGTCAAATTAAATAATGAGTTGAAGAAGGAAGTCGTTTGCAAGAAAAACAAATTGATACCTGATCAGTGGTAATAAATCCGTGAATCGTAGAGTCGTTAACGCGATTTTTTGTTTCTCTTCGCCAAGATTTATTGGAGTTATTGCAGTTTCTTAGCTTTCCTTGCTATATAACTGTAAAGTCAACAAAGAGTCACTAGAGATACTGTGTAATCGTGAAATCTTCTTTTATCTGGCCATATAAGGCGAGTTGTAAAAGTATCGACTAAAGTTAATTTTTAATTTTACCAATTTAAAATCAAACCACACTATCTACTTTTGTTTTTAACTGCAAAATATAACACAGTATGAACAGTGCTATCTAACAATACTTTGATACTGTCAATTCGAAAAAAAAACAGAAACACGCAGATTATTCTAATTTCTTCTCTATTATAAGATTCGCAACCGCTTCACTATCATTATCACGGATGTACGCTACAAAACCTATCGTACGAAACACAGTCCCCTCTATTTTAATTCTATCCTATTAAATCACGCTAACGAGCGAGCTCTGATTATCACTATAAAAATTGGTTGCATTGCGCGATAACGATCCATTCACATATACCGAGGCCTCATCAGTCTCGTGAAAAGCGCTTGCATCTGTCGTATTTAGATCATCGCTAGCGATGGGTCGACGGACTTCTCTCGACCTCCTCCTCCTTCTCGCTACACAATCTCGTGACTTTAATTGCCTTGACGATCGCGCAAGATGATAACTCGCTCAGCTGCTTGTAGATATGGTGTTGATTTGTTTGTAATAACTGGAGTATCGATATGCCAGGAAAGGAATCTGATATTTATGGCTGATAAGTAGTCAAAACTTTCTATGTGTAAATATCAACAATTAATTTCGTGTTATAGGTGCGCCGAGATTTTAATGAACTTAGTATTTCATTTTCGCTAGTTAGATATCTTGTAAACAGCCGATGACTTGAATGCGAACAAGTCTTCAACTAGAATTTATTTATTTATTTATTTTTGTTTTAGCATTTTGGTGACGCGAACAGAATTTACAATGATCTAATGGCATGAAAGGTGATCGTAAGGAAGTTTTCTTAAGTTTTTAAAATTTTGTATACTAAATTCGTATTTATCACATCTTTCAAATTTATTAAATTAGCTGACATCTCGTATTAGGAAAAAAACGTAATATATGTCTTTAAAATAGAATGCATTACAAAGATTAGATGCAAACTCAAAAACTTCTTGTCAGCGTACACCAAACACTTCCTCAAAGCAATAAATCAACAGGGGTGGGGGTTCGAACGATTTCTCACAGGACTCGTGTGGCAAAAGACATCCACGAAATAAAGAGAAACGACTGTCTGAGGCAAGGCCGTGGCACGTGTCGGAGGCGCATCAAACGCGCTCGTAAATATCTGCGCGGCTGCTCCTTCACTTGCTTACTTGCTCGCGCGCACGCGAGCTGCATTTTACATGGGTATCATACGACTCGTAGCGCCCCGAGGGGTTTCTCGATGATATTATATATCTTTTTACGCTCGATTTTTCAGTACGCAGATCAGCGAGTTATGGATTTTCATGGAATGATTTGTTTAAAGTTCGTATTGTTTCTCATATTAATTTCATATTACGGAGGCTTTTCCAATATTTTAAGCATATTTATTAAAGTAAAGAAGTCAATTAGTTCAGATATAATGTACCATAATAATATATTATAAAATTTAGAAACGTTAGTATTACGCATTTGGAGTTTGATCTTGAAAAAATAATTTTTATGATTTAGTATATAGATCTATTATGTTGATTTTAACTTTTCTTTCTAATTTTGTAATTTCTTCAATTATTATTTTTCCTAGTAACATAAGATATAAAATGAAAAGCTAAGAATAAAGAATAATAATTAAAAAAGAAACAAAATGCTCATTCTAAACCGAAAGATGTTTTAATTTTCTAGGATAAATCAATAAAGTAAGACAAACACAACTTCTAATTATAAATTCAAATTGTTAATTGAACCTGATCAGCCAGCGAACCAATCAAATACAAGCGGCACTATCGATCATCCATTGGCGCATCCTCCCTTGTCGTTGACAAGCGCCTGTACGCATATGGCACTCATATATCGCGATCGTATCTGCTCGCATTCCATAAGGTCCAAGATGCCTTACAGTGGAATCGATATGACGAGCGACAGGACAAATGAGGGGCGCGAAATTGTAAATTATATGGGATTAGGTGCTGCTGACACCATGTCTTTGATTACGGTTTTTCTGTTTTATATTTTACACAAGGAAATATTGAGCTTGTAGTGATCGATTATGGGGATTTGGAATTTAATGAGATGTTATTCAGATCCTTTGAGCATTTCAGTATTGTTTTTTCTTACATTCGCGAATTATTTTTAAATTTTATTGTTAAATACATCGTTTTGATATAACTACTATTTCAATATTTTGTGCTATACCAATAGAGTGCACTCTTTTAGCCGAAACAAAGAAATTTTAGAGTTATTGCTATTTGATTGTTAAAATTTAAAGATTTATAAATATATTTTAAACGTGTAGTGGACGTTTCAAATACTGTTTCTTTGCTGTAAATTTTCATAGGACAAACAGTAATGTCTTAACAGTTTTTCTAATTCTAACACTCGCTTTGACAATACTACATTTCATACATTGTTTTTTAATGCAGTTTATTAAATTGAAATTACGCACTGTTATACATACTTCAATGATAAATATATGCATATTCCGTTACTTATTATTAACGTTATGGATTGATAAATGAACGTTGATATACCGAAAACCATTCGTGCAATCCAGATCTAGATTTTTGTAACTCTATATCCTATACGTATAAATAATTTCGTCGGCATGCCTTATTACTTTCCAGCAACAGTAATAATAACTCGATTTCAAAAAAAAAGAAAATAAATGATTTCTTACACACCTAAAAATATTATAATTAGCATGATTAGTGAATCGATTCCGATTGACTGCGCAATTACGGGAAAAGTCCATCTCTCTCTACTATACGGCACATAACGACTGTCAATTGCAGTGCAGACCAATCGAAATTAGCGTAGTGCGTGGCTGTTACTGTCTAACTGTAGTGCCGCTCTCGCGTAAATCCTCGCGCCTCCTCCCTCTTCTCTCATGTGCATATGTAAACGCATCGTAATAGCAATTACACGAATTATTATCGGCGCAGTAACGCAGTTCAAACCGTTTCGCTTCCTAAATTAATTTATCCCAAAGAGAAAAATCTCTTCTTCTAAGTGAATATATAGTTTCATAGTTAGTGGATTTATAATCATTGGGTGTAAGTAGCCAATCCAATTTTATCCATAATATAGTGAAAATTGATCTTGAGTCAACTTGATTTCGGTATGACTAGCGGTATTGTAAAGTGATCATATTTTCATTGGGTTTAGTTGACCAATCGAAGTGAAATTCATTTTTTAATTTAAGAAAAATTGTTATATAAAAATAAAAATATTCAAAAACTTGAACTTACTCTATCTGATATTTATAACTATCGGGTGATATAATTATTCCGTAATAGTAATTTATAATTCGGAGTTCACTTCTAAGCAAGATCTATATTTTACGGTTAAGTCCCTCTATCGCGTACGGATAATCCACTCGTTGACCCTAATAAATATTTTTACCCGCAAGCAGCAAGCGAAAGAGTAAATAACACCACACGGAAATTGTGAAACTCCCCTATTACGCTCTTAGAGATCAGCGTCGCGAGAGAGAGAGAGAGAGAGAGAGAGAGAGAGAGAGAGAGAGAGAGAGAGAGAGAGAGAGAGAGAGAGAGAGAGAGAGAGAGAGAGAAGCAAAAAAGTCTTTAAAAACTAGAAGCTATTCTCGTGACGCCGTATACAAAAATAAATGATGGATTTTGCTTCTCGGTATTTATAATGTAAACCGATCCCTGATGCATGATGAAAGAGAGAAAGAAACGTGATGACAGTTCGATCAGTTACGTCGATTAAAAAACTGCTGCAAAGAGCGCTTTTGTGTGTCTTATCGCATGAGATTCTTTTCATTCTCGCAATAAGTTATGAATGCAGCGCAGTTTTTCAAACTGTCAATCACGCCAGTTATTGATCTCGCACATTTCTACAAATCTTTGGAATTATAATGATTCCACAATCGGTGTCATATCTCCAGCAATTATTCAAATGTCATATATGCAAAAGATGCTAATCTACTGCGTATTTCTAGACTAATGATTTCATCAAAAATCGTAGCGAAGGTTAATGGAAAGGTTTATAAACTTTTTTTTTACGTGAAATTTTTATTTGCTTTGTCGCAATCGATTTTATACCGGTTTTTGAGTATTTGAATTACCCACTTTGTAAATTTGAGTAAATGTCTAGCAACAGTGATTAATTATCCGTAAATATGCTTAGACATTTAACATCATTTCTTATTATTATGGCTTTTGACGTAATTCCTATTGTAGATTTGTCCCCTTCTGGTATAGTTTCTATTTTTGCGCTTTATCTTTACGAGGTAAACAATTGATGTTTGAAAACAAATGGTGAATTTGATTTATTGGCACTAAAAGGGAACAATTATAATATATACTTATGTCGCAGAGATAGTTAACCCGAATGAGGAAAAATTATTTACATAAAATATCCATGCATTAGCAAGATAATTCTGCAAATATTTTAATGACGCACTCCAACAATTAAAAATCGCCTTGAATATAAAAAAATACATATTTAATGTGTTCTTATGTACGCGCACATTACAGACGTTTCATGAATATTTCATTAAACTGAGCAGTCAAAAAGCATTTCTCTAAACAAACTTCAAGTAATCTTACCTTTGAGAGCAGCGTTGAGTCTATCGAGGTTGGCGAGAGTCAATGGTACAGGACCGAAGTGCATGACGATGCGACGACCCGTAGACATACGTCGACCCATAAAGATGCCAGTGTAGCTATGTCGTATATAGGCAGCACAGGTATCGTTGAGTTGAAGTTCGACGCTGTCGTTAAGGTGGCCCTTTATCGCGCGTTTTACTTTCACGAGTATCTGACCAGCACCTATTTCCCTGATTTTGCCGGTAAGTATGAAATCCGATTGACGCACTTTGTCCCCGAATATCGTCTCGTTTTTTATATCCGCCGACAATTTCGCTCGACATTCTAGTAGCTCTTCCGTTGATGCGAGCGCAACTGTCAGAATACGTATGACGACGAAGAGAACAAATGATAGACGCGTCGACATCTTCACACGCTCGTTTATTTATTTCGTACCGATCAAAATTCTTCTGACACCTGACCAACCAATATTCAGTCGTTTTTTTTATCCCGCGCACATAATCACCAGTGAACACCCACGAACAAATTTACACACAAATAAACTGCACACTCTTAGGATTAAAGGTCGAATAAAGAAAACTTCGAATTTTCTAATAAGTCGAGTATAAACACGTTGCGCGCGTGATATTGAGCAACAGGTTGGCGCCGCGTCGCGCTCAGCGCGGCAGCGGCAAACCGCCCACGCGCGCTCTATGCGTTATAACGTTCACGGCGATTTCCAATCGCAGCGGCATCCGTCGTCGCGCTTTCGCACCTGCGATATCTCGTCGTTCGTCTGTCACTTGCGCGTCGGATTGCCTTCAACTGAGCTCAACGATCGCTCATCGTCCTCCTTCCGAAACACACGACACTTGCCGACATTTAGCCACGCAGCTCACTTCGCTTACGTTTCGCTTGATTTTTGCGTGCAAGAGAAAAACAGGAAGGCGTTATACAGTAAGTATGTGTCTTGTTGGTTGCGCGCGCGCGACTGACTAGTCTCTCTTCTGTGACTCGATCTCGAGTCGAACGTCGCGAGCGCGTGGCTCTCTCAACGGTGGTTGGCTCGGCGGCACACGCACTCTACTCTTTCTCTCTCTCTCCCTCGCACATATATGCGTAGGCGGAGTGAGAGAGCGTGGCATCAAGACTCCCACTATACGCACTACACCTTCTTCCTCACAGATGCGTTTTCTTAGCTGGGAACGCTAGTCGCCTGTATAAATGAATCATCGAAAGTAATTTCTTTTTTTTTCGTTCTTTTTTTTTTATTGTGGTAAAAATTTATATATTTTAAACCGATACATATTCGCTCGCGAGTGCTATCTGTGCGATATACCGTGGATCATTTATTTTTGCCACCAGAGATTTCGTAATTCTGAGTTACAGCCGACTTGAGCGAGATTTGCATATACCTTTATTTGCTTTGCCGCTGCAAGTGTGCGTTCCGCGTGAGATTGTATACGAACGGGAGAAAACGCGTATACTTCTGTGTATATTCCGTTGAACAATTATACACGTATAAATGCAATGTTTCAGAAATTGATAAAACGTGTTGAGAGTCCAGACGTATTTTTCAACCTCTCCATACTTACATTATCTTATCGCCCCTGGCGTATTGAAGTTTATTTATGAGGTGTTGAGTCAACAGACACAGATTATTGGTTTCCTTTATTTTTATTGGAAAATCGCTAGGAATCGGCAGGAAACGACTTATCGCTTGGCGGTCACTAGATTTTCCATTATTTCAGCTTTTTCCTTGTAACCTGATCCATAAATTTTCGGCTCCGCACATAAAATTCTTTGGCTCGCTGTACTGCCGAAAGAAAACCGTCCCCCGACGTTCTGTGTGATCTGAAATACCGTGCGGTCATAGTAAAAGTGTTTTAAATGTCGATAAACAGGTTTCATTAACATTTTCTTTTTTTTCTATAAGGATTTTGTTAGCTCATTTATTTAATAGCACGATAAATTTTCCCGTATGTGTGTATGTGTTTGTGTGTGTGTGTGTGTGTGTGGTAAAGGAAATTAAAGGAAATTGTTTTTAGACTAGCTTTATACGTAAATAAAATTATTATAGTGTTTCTTTTTCTATGATGTAAAAGAACATTGCATACTAAACATATTTTTAACTTGATATTTGTTTACCATTGTATTCCAGCTATTTTTCAACTAAAACACAGAATATTATTGAATTTTATGGTTTGACATGACACCATGTCAGTTTTGAAAAAGAAAACTCCCGGCCAATAACATGCGTGCACGATGAACAGCATCTCTATATTACGATCGGTCGGAGCTTATTAAACTCGTCGCGCGACATGTCCGTAACGAAGACGATGAGAGTGACCTTCGTTGTGAGACCGGCCCTGCAACACGTTCCGGTTTCTTATAGTTGTGGCGCGTATACGGACTTGTTGCTCTCCTATACACCCACGAAACGCAGGGATTTATTTTAACGAGCCGCGCAAAACATTAATGGGTCGTACGGTTGCCGATTCGCTCGTCCTCGTCGTTAGTGATCCTTTGTTCGCCACTAAGATTTTATTGACGGATTATGACGAATCACTTGTAAAATACTGCGATTTTAGGGAAGCTACGAGAGCTGTCAATAAATACGTAAGCTGATATATTTACGTTGGGGAGAGGATTCATTAGTAGTTTATGTGACTAGTGTTATTTAGCGCGCTTTGCGCGCCCTTTCTTTTATGTTTTTCTGTTATTTATTACATTATTTGAACCTTATACATGACAACTTTGAAATTCTAATGGTATATATACGTGAATAAAGCATACTGTTTCAAATAAACTATATCTATTGATATTCATTGTTGAATAAAAATAGAATTTGCATCCATTTTTTCACAAAAACTGCTGAACTTTTACTTCTTTCAAGATGTATCGAAAAATTATTTAGAAGATAAATTAAAACTATAACTGATAAAATGTATTAAGCTATTATACTATTACACAATATTGAACCTTATATTCAATAGTAGTGGTTATGGCCCTAGTCTTATATTCGTATAATACATTTAACATCCTATTTTTGTCGTTGCCTCGTTAAAAAAAATACGTACCATCGAATTTAACGGATCAACTAATAATTAGTTTCTGTTGTTCGTTTACCTCTTAATTTACAATGATAAAAAATAAAAATAATACAAAAGATAAAAATGTATTTTCCTCCATTTTATTTTATTCACTTTCTCTCTCTTTCAATCAAATTTAAGGACAATATTAATTTTAGTATCACAGATGGTTTAAAAACTATTGATTTGTCCTGATAATTTTAAAACAACCTCTTATGTTTATAAAACGATTTATTAGTGGCATTTTCAATTCTTTAATTCTTGCAGATTATTATCTTTTTTGATGTTTCATAAATTGAATTTACTACTGAAATATAAACTTCACACTACTAGAATTGTAGTATAAATATTTTCAAGTATACGAGCATTTAAAATTTTGTGCTTATTTTTAGCATCAACAATTTTAGCGATCATATCACTGGATATCAGTGACTTATCATTTTTTGAAAATAAGATTATCAATTTTTTCCCCTATTAAAATGAAACAGTTTTCATAAGTTTTATATGATTTTTTTATGTTTTTTTTTCAAAGTCGCGAAGAGAAAAATTATTTATTCAATACAATTTGACAATTAACACTAACACTTGCATCCTAATTTTACGACAATCACAGCACAACTGGAAACGCACACGTTTATATCTAACTCTGGCGACCGATGTTTTTAACGACTGAGCGCGCGCGCAAGAATATAAGACGACACTGAAGCTACGTCGCGTGTCTAGAACTATCGCGTGCTTGCGCCGTACTTTGGTCTATTTGCTCATTGTCCTATTCTGAGATCCGTGGAAACGCATATATAGATAGATAGAAAAGCCCGTTTAACAGGCGCGCACGGATTAATGGCCGTTTGAATGATTTTAATTAATAACAAGATCTCTCGAGATTTATGAGTAATGGCTTATTCCATCACTTTTTTTACAAGGATCCAAATGATGTATTTATTTATCCTTATGAATTAGTCATGTATATAACGTAAAAAGTCTAATGCGATTAAAATGTCACTCGGTGATTGATTGTATTAGTGATTTTAGTTTTAAGTATGAATTATTAACAATTACGAGTACAATCTAAATCCTGAATCAGATTGTCGTTTAAGAAATATTGGCGTCTTGTCACGAGCTTTTTCGGTTATTGAATTATAAGTGCATGCATGGATTGACTTTTACGAGATTGGATTAAAATTCAATATATATCTTTAAAATACGTTTTTCTTTTAACTTGAGAACTCTCTTATGATCGTTTAATGTGACTAATTTAGAAAAGCTACCTGATGATGGCTTTAAATAGAATTGAAAAATATGCAAATAGCTTGTAACATAAAAGCATAGAAAAAGATTCACGACAAGCAATTAAGTTGTTAAAGGTAAAATAATGTTATACATCACACACCAATTTTCTCATTATTTTTTTGAATTCGTGCTAATGACCTGCTATGTACGTAAAAAAAAGAAAAATGACTTCATTTTCCCATGGAGGTATAGTGGTATTTTTCTATTTCTCAATAACTTATTATAAATCAATGCAAAATAAAGTTTCAATAATCATATTACCAAGCTAATGTGAAAACTTAAGCTAGTTATATACATATGCATATATGAATATATATGCATGCGCGCACGCGTGTGTGTGTATACATACACATATTTAAATTCATCGACTTTCAGAAGCAATCCAGAAATAACCATCACATAGCATTACACCATACCCGATCGTATATTCGTTCCGTTGTGTGTGCGCACACCTGACAAGAAGAGAAAAAAAATGGAATGGATGAAAAAGGAAGAGACCAGAAACGGAGATAAATTTCGAGATAATCCCCTTCGAGAGAAGGCGTCAAGTACCAGAACGTTAACGCGCTTGAAGTGCTGCCTGAGTTTAAGAACTTCTGTAGTTATATTTACGTAAATATTTATTCACATGGTGCAATTGAGGATTTTCGCAATGAAACGTAAAATGTTTGGAAAAATATCGATTCGGAAATTTACCGTTTACCCAGGAATTGAGTTGATTCGGTAGATTTACGTGAAATTATTTATTTACTAATTTATTCGCTATGTGCTTGCACACATGAAAATTTGAAATGAAACATATTGTAAATTAGAGATATCTGCTCTTATTTTTGCCAAAAGTTCAGTCCCATGAAAACTCAATTGATTTCAGTTTAATTAATTTATTACTAGGCAGAAACAGGAGGACGTCCAAATATAAAACTTTCGATTATATTGTTTCGCTCCTTAACTTAGAAATTACTTAGAAATCCAAAACTCATAACTTTCATCAATAAAACTTCTATATAAATTTTACAATTACGATTATTTATTATCACCGTTCTAACAAATTATATCTCGGGCATCTTCGAAGCCTGCAACCAAATAAATGAAGTTAACAAATCATCACGGCACATTTATCATATCGTTATTTAATTAGCGAAGTTTCCAAATTCATTAATCCTCTTGACTGTCCCGAATTTCGCGGAAAACCATTAAAAGCATTAACGCGCGCTCCCCTTGAAAGAGCATATACACGTAACAGAAATAATGCAACACCTGACCTAGTAAATACTGACAGCGAGAATGACAAATCCACAGCGCACGACGTCTCTATTTCGGATGCAGAATCAAAAAGCGATAGCCTTTCGGCGCGAGAGAAGTTTCTACTAAGCGGACAGCTGCTGCTGCTGCTGCTGCTGCTGCTACTGCGACGACGAGTCATGATAAATGAGATAAGCCGATCGTTTGTGGGATTAGGACGGCCGTGTCGTGGTCACGTTTCATCTGCTTCGAGCTTGAGAAATGCATTTTTGTGTACAGGTTACGCAAAGGGAAAACGAAATAAATTGTTACAACATTATAAATGGATATTGTGCTAAACTGGAATAAGAACGCGAGTCATTTGTACGTATATTGCAATTTCTCATTGATAGATGAATTAGAATACCGTTTAACCGAATTCTTGTTCCGTAGAGATGATTAATGAATACCGTGTAATTTGACACTAAGTCAAAACGAAATTTAGAGTCGCAACTAACGAGGCCCACATGACCCACTAGCCGAAAAACCAATTACACGTAGCAAGTCGCTAAAGCATATGCAAATTATAGCAAACGAGACTGAAGCTTAAAGAAGAAGTAGCCAGTAGGTAGCAAACGGCCGGAGCACCTGGCGAGCAGGAGAATGAAATTTTCTAAAGAGTGAAGCGTATATGTACACGCTCGCGGGCTCCGCACTTTAACATCTTACCTGTCGTGATGGCTTCTGCTACGCTACCTTACTTCGCAAAGATGCTGCGATAAGATAAATCAATCAATGTTGTGCACTTATATTTAAGATCAAACGCTGTAGGTAGCAAGGTTTTTTCTATTCTTGACTAGTTGGTAGATGCGAGAGCTTTCGTTTCGCAAACTATTTCTGTTCCAGTGATTTCCTTTCTAGTTTTATTGGCCTCATTTTCGAATTTCTTCGTGGAAATTTCGCTGCAAATCGTGAAAAATAAAACAAACCCCATTAAGAAAGGAATTCAATCAACAAACAACCATCTCTCATCGCTTGCTCACTCTCCCAGCAGTTTCGCGTCGGCAAACATCACGGAATTTCGAGCGAAACGAAGGCGCAAAAAGAAAAAAAAAGGAAACAAAGCTCCTCGAGGCTGTGTAAAACGTTTTCAGGGAAGTTTAATCATCGTCGAAGTTAATGCATCAGCTTAAATCAATTCCGCGTAGAAAAACGCTTGCGTCGTCGTCGCTCGCGCGGACAGACGCAACATATATACGATAAAGCTTCGCGCATACGAATAAGGGCGTACGCACGTACTTAGCATAAGTCTCGCAGCACAAGCCACCCGAGGCATTCTCTCATCGTATTTCATACTCTCAGCTACACACACACACACACACAACGCATTCGTCGTTTTTTTTTTCTTCTCGCTCTTCACCATTTTTTTTCGTTCGCTCTTTATTGTATGCACACGCTCTCTTGCTGTAGCCATTGATTTTCTCTTGTAACGTGTCTTTGGAAGACGTTGCATCGCCTTGCCTTTATCTTTGCTCTCTTTGTTATAGGCGCATATTTCATAGCTTGTTAGCAGTTTTTCTTTCTTCTCTTCTTCTTCGTTTGACTTTGTAACCTTTGTACAGTGTGATTTTCACTCGGTCGCTATTTTAATACGAGGAAATATGCGGAGTAATGATGTATTTGGGACGATAAAATTTAAATTATAAATACATATTCTTTTATTCATCTGGTTGAAAATTTACCAATAATATTAATATAACTCAAGGCAAAACCGAACCATCTCATTTATCAAAAACTAGTTACCGTTTGGTTTCTTTCCTCCTCTATTTCGTATACTTTGTAGAATTAGGTATAGCTTTACTCTCGCATCTTAGGCTTGCATACTTCCACTGTATATTTTCTACGTCCGTATAATCTTCCACCCTCTCTGTATTTCACATCCTCAAGAGAGAGATAATCGGAGCTCGGTCACGTGCGCGCTGCTGCAGTGCCTCTCTTCTGCATTTCCAGAAAAGGAAATCGCCTCTTCTATTTCCTGAGAGAGAAAGAGAGAGAGGCTCATCCTCGCTATCTCTCTCTCTCTCTCTCTCTCTCTTTCTCTTTGATTTTCTTTTGCGACTACAAGATCCCGCGCGCGAAAGCATTAAAGCTGAGCCATAATTACTTATCTGTTTGCTATTTACTCTTGTCGACTTATAAATTACTTTGGGACTTTATTACAAGCACGAGAGTCTATTAGTACAAGAGTTATAAACGTGCAATATTGTTATAAGGCTTTCTGTAATTTTACGAATGCGTGAGTGTAAAGGAAAGATACGTTGTGTGTAAAATTACGTAACTGTAACAGAATTTCAACAAGGAGGATGCAATTAATATCGAGAGAGATAGAGGCAATTTGTAGGTATGTATTTAAATAAGTTACGTGAAGTTACGGTAAAATTAATTAATACAATGCAATTTAAAATAATAAGTTTGCTTTTGTACCAATATTGTTAAAAAAGAAAAAAAACACGTCATCGATGAACAGCAACACAAAAAAAACCATCTCTATAATTCTACATAATTTCCCATCCGTAAGCAGCGAATCAGTCGTCGTAGTGGTCGCGGGTGTATACGTACACCTTATGCATTACTCTCTCGCTCGTTTGTATAACTGATCGTCGTAGCACATGACTTATTCTCGACATAGGCCCGCGCACGCGTTTGGCCTCAGGTGACGCCTTGCCAATTGAAGTTCTCTCTCGCTCTCTCTTATTCGCGAGCGCGCACTCGATACTTTGAATCCTTAAAAGCCTCGTAAAGTAAGCCGGTTTAACAGGGCTTGCAAGATAACTAGCCCGCGTACGTGTGTGCGAACTTCTGATAAATTGTCCAAGCTCTATTTATTCACGATTGATTGCTATTTTTCGCTTTGAATCATTGTTAACGGATTTTAATTATGCCTCAAAGCAAACTCGATAGAGCAACACATTCAAATAGTTATTCACTGCGCCTATGACTTCCTTCCTGCGTCAAACGCGTAATCTGCGAGCACCGATCAATTTCAAAGATACGGATACCTGTTTTCAAAATCGATCAACATATTAAATTTAATTTTTTTTCTTTGTCGATAAGATCCACGCATGCTCATAATAGAATGTAATATTACTTATAACTTAATCACATAGGAGCGAACATTCATATTTGAAATCTCGGACGACATCGCTACATTAACACCTCGTATTTTCAAAATATTGTCACAAAAAAAAATGTTTTAATTAGTTGCACGCGCCCCTTGACTTGGATATTTTTTTTCGATCATATCTTTGATAAGCTTATAGTATTATAATAAATCTTGTTCTTCTACGTGGAAACCGATTCTTCATATGAAATACGAGTAAGGAAAGAAAAGAGATGACAGGTGGAAAAAAAGGCGTCACGAAGATGAAGGCGAACAAGACAAGCGCTCAATTTGGATGTTGCACGTGTTGGTCTATTGTCGAGTGTTGCGCTTGTACGATAATTCATTTTCGGCAATGAAGTTGTTGCTTACTTGCTTGGTTACAAAATTTTTAAGAAGGAATTCAATAAAAATGTATCTCATGATTGTTAACTATTTAATTATTATATATAGAAGATTAATAGGATTACATAGATAATTAATATATTATTATCCGATCAAAAAATAGCTTGGCTATATAGTACTGAATCTCATACTACTGCATATATGTCAAAAGGAAAAATTGTTCATTTAAATTCTCCTATGTACAATTGTATCATCGTATTCGAAAGATTAAGATCGGTATGTCCAGCGTCGCGACGTCAATGTGCCCTACTTGAGCACCGCTCTGATTCATAAATTCTAATCTCAATCAAAAAGTGCAGTCTCGAATAAAATAGCTCGTTCGAAGAAGAGTTTTATAATGGAAAAGTCAAGTTATTCCGTTAGACAGACACGTTGAATTTATGCGTTCGCCGACTTTTCATTTTCTTTTTGGGTACCGAGTGACGGACGTATCCGAAGTGACAGATTTTTTTCTCTTTTTTCTCAAAACCGTTGCCGCACAGAGGATTAGCTCTCTCTCTCTCTCTCTCTCTCTCTCTCTCTCTCTCTCTCTCTCTCTCTCTCTTTCCCCCTGTCTCTCTCTCTCTCTCTCTCTTTCACGGAGTATAAGTTACACTGAAGCGGCACGGCGGTGGCAACATCGGACCCGGATTACTGTCAGCTTTTTATACGCCACCGATTTGTCATCATTTGGATGGCTAATTGGGTATTTACTTCGAAACCCATATCGAATTTCGGTTTTTTCAGTCGACTATTTAGTAAACTTTTGAAATTAAACGAAAAATGTAAAATATTCAAGCCTGAAAAAGTATACGTGGGAATAATTATGTATCTATAAAAATAATGAAAGGAACACGTTAATAAGCGTACTTGACGGTGTGAACCACTTGGCAGAGGCGTGTCTAGTTTTCTCCCGGTGAGATTTCTATGTAACTGCGTAGGTATATGTTTTCGTGGGTACTAAGATAACTTTTTTCAGATACCATGCGCTTGGTGAAGAAACACTCTGCAAAGTTGAGACACACTCGAAATATTCTTATCAAATGTGTGCCTGAATAAGTGTATGTTCAGAATGCGGGATAAATTTTGACCTACGTTTTTTTTGTCCATGAGTTTATATAGTAATGCTATCTAATATAAAAAGCTTAATATTTAAAAGCAAATTTTAATTAAAAGTGATATTTAAAAAAATTAATACTATCATTAGATTATCAAAAAAAATTTCAAAATAAATAAAACTTAGTAAATGAAAATAATAGTTTGCAATATCCAACTTGTGCTTTTGAAGCATCATTTCCCGACAACCGCGTAAAAACCCAAATATGAAGTTAGTAGGTCTCTTACGAAGTAAAATATAAAAGTGGCGCCAAAGGCAACGGCGCATATATAAATTGCTGCGCACACGGGACACACTAAGGAGAGCGCGCGCACGTCCGGCTAATTACAGAGATCGGTTCGACGCGATTATCGATGGGCGCGAGCCAATAATGAAGAATAAATTAATAATCGTACCTTTGCGATGCGTCTCTCTGATATCGTTCGCGATCGCATAATATTAGAACTCCACACTGCTGCGATTATCAATTGATTTGCAAGTTTTGCTGTCCAGACAATGGCTTGATTTTTTTCTTTTAATAATGGCAATTAATTTTTTTTTTATGTTTACAGTCAATGCGAGCGTGATGAAATTAGCATAATATTTCTTTTAAAGGATCCGAAATTATAGGTTGGTGTCACGAGTATTTTGTATATGTTCGTGTACTGAATCGGTATTATAATTTACATATCGGATATTTAAGAACATTATTGTGATTTTTACGTTCAAGTATGGCATTCAAAAAGTAATTTATTCGAGCTTAAAAAATGTTTTTTTTTATAATTTGCAAATGGGATTACAATATTACTTATAAGTGGAATAATTTAAAACTTTAAAAATGTTTAAAAATTGAGAGTTCTATGAGAACTCATTAAAATATTGAACACTTTGATTTCCATTTAATTTGCACTACAAATATTATTAGTTCATTCATATGTCCAGATATAGAGCAAAGTGAAAATTATAGACAAACGATTATATATCAGAGCAAAAGATTCAATGAAAAAACCCACCCGGAAACGGTACAAAGGTTTTGTATTTCCACTGCAGTTCTTATATCATTTTTCATTTTATCTCATTGACGCCCAAGTCGATGAACTACAGTGCGCAAGATGAATCAACTCACGAACGGCTACGTCCGGCAACTTTCGACTGGAAACTCGATCTACAGAAGACTGATAAGCCAGAGACGAAATTAAGATATTCGATTTGCAGTACCACAATCAGGTTGATTATACGTTGGAAAGTGTACTCGTTAATGTAAAATTTCCATTAGCGGAATGCAGGTTAGCTTTGATGCTTATTATTATGAATAAAGTATTTTACTCAGTTTAAGAAAAAATATTTTTTTATAATTTAATGGTCATTACATTATGAAACTCTGACCGCGTGTTAAAAAGCATAATAGAAATGTCAAAGTTTTAGCGACCGATAATTACGAATGAATCAACGTCCTCGCAAGTGCAACAAGAACAATAAAAGTCACAAATGTCATCTACTATGGTACCAATTACTCTCGAACATGTGAATACATAGTCTGACTTGAATATTTTTCACGGACGTGTATACCGTTAACTTTTGAAAATTATCGTCCTCCTCGAGTTACGAGGTACGAGCAAGCGTAGCTTCTGTACTATTTTATATTTTCTGGTAATATTCACCAGATGCATACAGCAATCTTGCACTCTAGATTTTATTTTTAGTGATCCAGATATACGTATTTATGATAGATCAGCTTAATGTCTTTCAATGTCTCATCCACTCGTGAGAACATTTGACATTCAAAAAAATCTATAATGATTCGTATATATTACAAGTATGCAGTAATGATATAATATCATATCAACACGAATAGGATTTACATAAAACGCGAAAATCACTACGATTGGAAATTCTGATAAGATGGTTACACAAAATTACCTGTACGCACATATGTCATACATTAATTCTAGCACTTCTCACTCGTGGCTTATGTGAAACTCTCGATGCAGTTGAAAAACTAGTCTCGTTTCGCAATAAAATATTCGTAAAGACATTTTTTGATTTCTGTAATTGTCGATTTGACACTGAAGAACGAGCATTACAAAAGTATCGCTAGAAACATTTACATATTTAACTGTACAGTTGTGAGTGTATTACATGTATTTTGCATTTAGCTCACGCGTCGTTTTCTAAGATGTGCCCTCCGACCACACAGTTAAACTTACGTATTTCTCGAATTTTTCATCGATTTTCTGAGGGAAATTTATCGATTGTTTGACATACAAGCACAAAATTAAAATGAACTCAGATTGTATACAAATGGAAAGATGAAATAATCGCGACGAGAAACTTGGAGTGGATGATCGACCATCGCGATAAGTGATTGGCTTCGTGGCGCAAATCCAATTATCGACGAATCATCGAAACAAGAAGATTTCATGTTCCGCGTATGGACTCAAGTGCGGCTTACAGGGTACGTAAGTGGCAGGGATTTGCAGATAACTGAGTGAGGAAATGTCTCTCAAGTTGTAATAAACAAATTTAAATTCTTAAAAGCTCTACTTCAATCGTAAACCCTTAGAATGAAATGAAATTCTTTTTCGAAAAGAGATATAGCACGGATAGAAGTGAAACATTATCGAAATTAGATGATCTAAAAGTATTTTTTAAGACGAAAAATACATTTTTGAATTTAAATGAAATAAGACATTTTCACTTGTATTTTCTTGAGTTAAGAACTTTAATTAATCATTAAGAATGTTTGTGTAGTGTAAAACAGTGAACAGATCCTTAATTTGTTGCATTGTTAAAATATATTCTTAAATTTATAGAACTTTGGTCTCGAGTAAATGGTTACTTTTGAGAAAATTATTAAGAAGATTTTTGATAAATGCCGCAAATTTATGAAATTTGATTTACTGTCAACAAGACAACGAAATAAAAAATAAAAAAGTGTATTATATAGATATGGATATATCATATTTATCTGTGAAACAAATAAACGATGAGCACACGCGCACGAATAAATCACATGGGACTCCGTAGCAACCATAAAAATCATCGTAATAAAGCGTACGTATATAAAGATTCGCAATAAAGTCATTTAGCGTATCAAGCGCGCGTGCGGCGCACGCCGTCGTATAAACCTTTATGATTTTGCACAATTAAAATTTAATTAAAGCTCCTCGACGGCCACCATAAACACACACACTCACACACACATACGGGCGTGTGTGTGTGTGTGTATATATATATATATATGCAACTGCAAGATTTATGCTCTGACATAATCCCACGGTTGAACAGAAAAGAAAAACAAAGAAAAAATGACATCCGTATGTATAGCGCATATGGGACTTTTCTACGAAGGAGAAAAATCGATATGAAGTAGGTGCGTTTTTTGTCGTTATCGCGGACGGACAAGTGTGCAGAAGCTTTTCGAGTGCTCGATCAACGGCGACAACGTTGATGGGAAAAAAGGGACAAGTGCAAGCGCGACCGTCTGGCTACTGACACTTCTCTACGCGCTTTTCCTTGACGGATCTTTCTCGGTTGACGTGACGAAGTAATGGCTGTGGTTTTAACCGATAGATTTTTTAGTCACGTACGATACGGAGGATAATTCATGATTTAGTGTGATTTTTCGAAAGTTTTGCGAAAGTCAGCTACGGCGAGACAAAGAACACAGAAGTGGTGTGGAAAATGAGAAACAAAATCAATCCCTCCAGAGAATTCGAATCATCGTAAATTGGCGTGAAGAGACACGAGGCCCGTAGATGTCGAACTCGCATGTCAGATCTCGCTCGCGAACAAGGCATAAAAATGTCAAGGTGTAAACACTCGCGTGAGAGATTCGTCTGTTAGCGCGACGTGAGAAAGTGCTGATAGGAAATTCGTTCTGGTTATTGCCATACGTGAAAGTTTCCTAACACCGATATTATGTATTTTCTTCTCAATAAATCAACGACAGCAACGTTTGTTTTTCTTTGTTGAATAATGTTCTTTCTTTTTTAATTCTGCAAGTAACCGCCTTTATAAAGGGGTTAATATAATTCCACAAATATAACTTAGCGGGCGCGCCAAGAGAGAAGTAAATCAAGCTTTTCTTTTACAATAATCGCATTATCAGAAGAAATGAATCAATTTTGCAGCGCTCTACCGTCATACTCCGAGAACATCAGATAAATGTTGTTTTTTTCTTAATCTTATGTCAATGGAAGGCAAAAAAAGTAGTAGAATCTCATTCTAAAGTCGCAATGTCGGCAATAACTCACGCAACATTATCAACTCATTAAAGCGATTACGAAAAAGTCGGCGTCTCGCGCGCATAGTCCAGTCATTAATTAAGATTCAGCGCCGTACGAATACGCGGCGCCAGTCAGTGTTTTCGCAGCTGTAAAGCAATTACAGAGTACGAGAGAGAAAGCAGGCGAAACGTAATAACCGATTTGATACACACATGTTTACAAACAGACCATAAATCCTTGCGAGCTCGAAGTTTAGAAAAAAGTCATCTAGGAAGCGTGGACAAGCTGACATTCGGATCCTTCGAACCGAACCTGTGAATTATAGAAATGTCTCTTGAAGATTATTGCGAAAGTCCTATATATATATATATATATATATATATATATATGAATATGAATACATAATGCACTTTGTGTGCCGACATTGCAGTCGCAACAAATAGAAATAAGCGTCTGCGAGAAACGTGTGCGCGCACGCATTACCTGCATAGCTCGCGATCTCGTTATACGCGCGGGGATCGGCTCTCTGCGAATTTTAACGAGCACAGCATGAATATTAAAGCACGGATTTATTTGATTTTAATAGAACGCACCGAGTCTTTGCGCGAATAAAAAAAAGGAACAATTCGGTCTGCGCGTTATCGAGTATCCGTTCGAATTTGATTCAGCAGTCATATGCGTTTGGTCGGATCGAGAGATCTATGTGATATTGAATGTGCTTACGTGTGTGTGTGTATTAGTTTCGACGAGTTGAGTTACAGAAAGGTACGAGTGTTTCTTTCAGTCTGCGAGCTTGAGGTATTTTAATGGGCTTTTTCGTAATGAGCTTGTTCCGAATGCTGAATTAATCATGTCGTTTGAAGTCAAGTACGTCTTAATGAAAAAAAAATGTACTTGACATTTATTTGCTTGCAATTGGCAAATTAACCTTTTAAAAAGTATGTGTATAAAACAATGAGAAACAAATGTTATTGAATCAACTTTTTGATTTGTTGTGTCAGCTCACTATTTAACATTACCAATTACTTTTCGACTATTGATTCCTACTTATTTTCAGGCAATTGAATTTTCCGTTGCAATTATTATGAATGTTTGATGAGTTAAGTAATCAGCGAGCTGTTTGCTTTTCAAGCGTGAGCGCTTCTTCAATCACTAATAAAACCATTAATTCCTCTAGATCAATCATACAGTAATTTTACACGAATCAAATGCATATGGGGACCGACTCGGCGTACAAATATGGCAAGCTCAGGGTGGATTCTACTTTCTACGAGTACGAGCTCAGCTCTTCCCATTAGCTCGCCCACGCAACGTAGCAGAAAAAACGCACACACAAAAAACACCTCGTCGTGTGTGAACGGACGCACACGTGTGCAAGTAGGTGAGGTAAAAATCGACGCGGGGGAGTTGGGACATCTCTTGCACGCGGTATGAATTACGTGCTGGCTATTGTGGCCAAGAATATAACGGAAATGCGGAAAACCAGCTATTATGGATTTGATTTTGACGCTTTCATTTATGTGGGTAATAAAAAACGTAATTGATTGACGGAATAATGCGCGAAGAGTTGACGGGAAAAGAAACACGCAAGTTTTTTCTTCTTTTTATTGTCATCAACGTCGCAAAATATGAATGGAGATTTATTTTGTGATATGTGATAATAGATGAGTGCGCGTGCCAGTTATTCATTTTGTTTATTGTTTGCTGATTGTGAATCGCTGATTCTAATTTGTCGATTTTGATAATGAATTAGCTTAAAATATTTTTAAGCAAAATGTATTTGCAAAACTTGCAATTCTTTAGAGACGTAAAACCTTTACACAATTACACACAGCATTACATCGGCCAAAACTATCAATATTAGAAAGCTAAATTGCAAAAATAAAACGAGCGATGGAAAAAACTCCTAATAATTTATTACGATTTTAAATTAAAGTAATGATCCATAAATTACACAATAAAAACCAACCTTCCTTTAAAACGCCATCAAAATCTAAAAAAGAAACGCCCAGAAATTTCGCCTCGAGAAAATCTTATCCGCTCACGCTTTACACGCCCAATATATAATGTACAGTCACAATTGCAACTTAATAAATTATCGACAAGAACTTCCTGAAAATGTTTGTTTATCGACAGCAACACAAGCGTTGCGTGCGAAAAAAATATCAGTGCAATAAAATTCACATATCGAGCGACGATACCCTTTTATATAAAACAAGGTCGTGTGTGTGCCTCGTCGTCGTTTTATTGCCCACCAAACCCTTATACATACCAATCGAATAAAATTATTATCGTTCGTACTCCGTGCGATATTTTTTTTATTTCAAAACTATCAAGTAGGATTTGCATATACGATTAGCATGCCAGCTTGTGCGAAATAGAAGATAATTTTACACGGGAAATTTCTGTATGAGATTTTTTCATTTGGACTCAGAATTTACGTATGCGTGATGATAATTTCAATTGAATGCGAAACGAATCGCATTTTATTGTTATAAGTCTACTTTATGGACAATACACTTTTATGAATCCTAACGTTTTGCAATTATATCAGTTGATAAATTTAGACTTCTCATCGGGGAAGTAAGTACATACCAAAGTTTTAAAAACTCGTCCTCTAATAAAATACATATCAAAGAAATGAAAATTCCCATTATCTTAATGCAAAAATCGATTAAAATCGTAAAAAAAGGTAAAGAAACGCACAGCTGCATTGCACTTCTCGGCGATTCAAAATTAAGCGACATTTTGCGGAGAGAATCGTCGTCCTCGCTGCGTTTTGCTGCGTATATAGCTACAGCAACAGCAGCAGCCTCCTCGTAAAAACAAACACGTAATTCGCGCTTGCCGCCGGCATAGCGAGCCGATAAATTCTCGCCGTCCAAAGTGCAACAACGAAAAAAGTACAGAGCAAAAATAGAAAAAGGTGAGGCTATGGGCTACTCAATTTACTCTTTGAAGATAATATTGTGAAGGGGAGGAAGAGGAGGAAGAGGAGAAGGCTGCGATCTCGAAATTATTGCATTCGTAAAGTCATGGCTGTTATTGGTGAATAATAACCGATCTATCGAAAAACGAGGGTATATATTCCCATATGCTGCGACGTAGTCAAAAGATTATTTAGGTGTATTTTTTTAATGTGTTATTTTTATAATAGTATTATTTTATAATATTTTCATTTGATACTTCCATGTTTAGTATTTGTTTTTTTTTAATAAAACGTCAGTCAGATATAAAAATAAAACACATATTAAGGAGAAGCTAAAACTTTTACATTAGCAAAAATAAAAAAAATGACTTTATTCAGCTATAGATCTCAAACAACTTGAACAAGAGTGGTATAATGCAAGAAGTAAGTTAATTTATGGGTGAATCATATTGGCCCTACTATATTACGTAAGTGCATTTGAAAAATTATGCCAAACAGGTATTGCAAAATTTACATTGTGATATATAAAATTACGAAGAACATTTATAGGGTTAAAGTTACTGAAGATTATTCTACTCGTAGATGAAGATTTTGATCGGGAAAAATTGTCTTTTTGTTTATACAACCGTTAGTATTATACTTACAACTTGGAGTAACGTGGTGATAATTTGTAATGGTAGAGAGCACTGACATTTTATATATTATTTTCTACAAACAGAAATGTTTTCTTAATACTATCAATATATTATATTTTAATTTATAGAATCAAATCAGAAATAACAAATATTCTAAGAATACTGTAAACCAGTTTAGTGAAACGTTGAAATATTAATTAGTGTTATTGACTATTATTTATTCTAAGCAATGGTTAACTCTCAACTTCGTTTCCAAATTTATTATTCAGAAATGAAAAATAACTTCAATTAAATTATCGTTACTTCTCTTACACTTTATTGTCCACGATATGACTCAGTCTCGATTAATTTCAAGCAACGGGAAACTCAATATCAGAACGTACTTTTTTCTATATTAGCAGCACCAAACCGTATCAAACGTTCGATCTAATAAACATAAAAACTCCGTAATCCCTTATCGTTTCTTGTCACCTTTAAAACCAGCATCAATTGCAATATGCCGGATAATAGTTTTTTACGAAATTTTGATGAGTATATATCCGCACGTTTGGTCGCTTCATTAGTGGTGCCGTTTTATCTTATCGCGATATTTACGGACGTTATTAGGCTCAATTTTATTATAAAACATCGACGTGACGAAATTTTATTGAGGGTTCACATATATTTAGGTAGTTTTTAATATGCAAATGTCTTTATGATGCGAGAGAGGAATTAAAAATCGCAAGAACGCGATACATTCGACGGCGAGGATATATTTTGAGTAAATCGAAGTGTTCGAAGAATTTTGATTACGAATTAGATAAAAATCTAAATGGTTAACACACCTTCGCTTCGGTTTATGTATGAACGTTTCGTTGATATAGAGATGCTATCGTCAAGACACCCACGGAGCGGGCGTGATTTTTAGGCGGATGCCTTTTGCCAATTACCATACTGATCTTAGCGATCATAAGTCGGGCAGTGTGATAGTATCTAGCGAAGAACTGTTATAAGTCATAGATATAGGTTCCGAAATGTTATTACAAGATATTTTCGTTGTTCCTTGCAATTTATCTAAATGAAAATAAAAATATGTGAATTATGGTTTACTTACAAATTATTCCATTTACCGAAAACGCTAAATTTGATAAAAAGTAATGAGAAAGCATTTTAAGTATAAGTTTCAAAAATGTAGTCTTGATAAAACATAAAACAGTACAATTCTTAGTTAAGGTATTCGTGTAATAAATTGCGAAAAGTTGATAGTATCATTTTTCAATATTTAAGTCGTGAAAATGGATACAGCTTCGGTAATACCTAAATGAAAATGCGTTTTATACGATCTAACATTCAAACTACGATGTCGGTATACGTCTAGTGCAATAATCATTTCACTCGCGATATTTCGAATTCGAAGAGAAATACGCAGATCGGATGATACCCTACTGTGATACCCGGAAAAGCAATTCCCGAGTGCACGTTCGAAAGCACAATAGCCGGAAATTTCTGTCGTTTCCTATGTTCAAACGACGACGACGACGGCTCTAGCTCAATAGATCCATTAATCATTACATATTCCCGAACCTCGCGCAGTCTGTGTCGCAATAACGTATCGACAACTTACAACTCGTAATTATAAATTTTCATCACCAGACGCTACGCAATCCGGGCACTATAAGTTATTTGAAAAATTCGCGAAATCCAAACAACTTTTAAAAACGGTTCATTATTATATTCGTTTTTTTTAGTTATTTTTATGTTTCTGCGACGATATTATTTTTCGTTATTTTCTTTGAACTTACGTGAAATTTATTCAAAATATATTATATTGTATTTAGTCGCGAAGTCACTTATAATTATAAGAATTCGATAACCTTAAAATATATAAAGCCGTTCATTAAAAAATCGTAAACGCCACATGAACAGCGTAAAACTTACATTTCGATACTGAACTTTTGTTCCTCGTTAATATTAAAATTTTTCTGAAACTTATTGTCTAAACAAATTATTACAGATTATCAGAATAATAATACTCTAATGTACGATATTGCGAATATATTTTTAATTGTTAAAAACTCTTTACAAAATTTCAATCTTGTACGTTGCTGATAATAAAATCAATATGTTGCGTTTCATTTCAAATTTTGGTCGTCGTGTATTTTGCACCATTTACAAAAATCTTTCAAGTAAGCATACAATTTTGGCAATTACACATGTATATTCATTCTATTATTGGAAATATTTTTGTTGGGTAACATATAACGTTAACAACATAATTTCCTTAGAAAAATAATAATTAATACGTTTAATTAGAATTACTACTAGTGCGACTGTGCTTAGGCAAGATACAGTGGCAAACTTTGCTAATGAATAGGAACTTGTATTGTTTTGAAATACGACCTTATCTATCGGTTCAGATGTGAGTAATGACCATGAAATTTTTTGCTAAATTAGAAGATAAAAATGTACTAAATTCATTCATTTGCAAATAAAATTCAATAACCTATCATTCGTATGTACGGTTGTTGCTTGAATGCCCATTGGAATCTCAATTCCAGTTGGTTACTCGTCAGTACTTTGCTGAAGCTCAATAATTCGAAGCTAAAACAACTTCTTTATGATTCTAAAACTATCTTCTCCGAAAAAGGAATAACATTCAGAATCAAAGTTTTATATGCTAGACATATATTTCACAAATATCCCGTTATTCCGAAATATATGCTGACCGCTGGACTAACAATAAAACGGTTGTCAGCAGCAGTAAAATGCCTGTTAGAGCTTGTGCGCGGGCGCTGAAAGGTGGTAAATTTTAAATTCTTTTTTCCCCGGCAGCCTGCACGAACGCGTTAAAAGTGACAAACGTTGGCGGAAATAAACGCGGTTCTCGCGCGTCGTGACTGTAGTTTGGGTAAGTGAACTTTGAGGGCGGAGTCATGTGTTAACCGCAACCCACCTAAATTTGTCATTCAATATATCTAAATGGATTATATTGTTCTGAGTTGATCGTTCCAAGTTAAGGCAACATTGAAAGTTGAAGCGATAAAGATAGAACTATCTTTGTTGGTTGAAGCGATAATCGGAGAAAAGTCACCGCCGACAGTATGATAGGCAATTCGTTATAAAACAATGACTTCGGAAAGTATATACACAAGCCTCCACGAGAAATGACAATAAAGTTACCGCAAATGTCACCAGAGCTTCCAAGAAGGATAAAGCTACAATAGCAAAAAAAAATAAATAAATAAACGAAGAGGAAGTCGGCGCGCGCTCACGCCGAGCGAATAAAAGGCTAACAATAAGAGAAAAGGGCGAATAGGGACACAGACAGGCCGCGAAGGAATTTATAAGCTATAATAATGCTACCACGGTAGTAAAGCGTTGCAATATATATCAGCATGCGGCGAAAACGATCGGCTTCAAGCTACATGCGCCGCTGCTTTTATTGCCCGCGTATGCGATGCGCACACTTATAAGGCAACGTTCGCGCGCAAAGCACTCGTCACAATGTGGCCGTGCTATTGACTCGTTACGGTTTCTAAGGTTTTTTTTTTCCTTCTACTTTCAGATGCCAGTTACTCGTTAATTAGATAAGATTTTATTTACGACGTGCTAGGTTGATTTTTACCTTGACGTACTTCGCTCGAGGTAATTTGGGATTTAATAATAGTGCGATCTCAAGTATTGATAAGAAAATCCAGATGTAATGAGAATTTTTCTAGCCGTAAGGAGTTTATTGTTAATTAGATTTTATTTGTTTGCTATGCGAGAGACTTAATTCTCGTGTAATTTATTCGGTGGTGCTAGTAGATATGGTGATAATTTTACGACGCTGTAGTCATTATATGAATCGAGCTATTTTGTAGAAAAACACTGTATACAAATGTTAAAATAAAGTAGATTTTATTTGCATTACTTGATGTTTAAGTCTAAAATATATTAGGATAAAAATATAAAATGAATAATAATCAAATTTTGTTTTGTTTAAATTGAAACAATGCACATCTCTCTTTTTCTTTTCTGTCATCATTCAGAAGCAATAAGTATAGACTTAACTAATAGATTAAGCCTGAAACATCCTGATTACAGATCACACGAAATATATCAGCTTAGCATATAATGTACTACAGACCAAAGTATTAGATATTACAATCATTTAGCAAAATTATTATCAGGAAATTAATCTGCTCTCCATCTATCGATTAATTACATATCCGTTAGTTAAATTTTTGTAATATAAAAATAGTTAATATCTCTAACAAATTTTGACCTTACCAACACAGTATTTTAGTTTATTAATTCAGTGTATGCTGCCATATATTGACGAAGCAAATATTATTTACCGTCATGATAACATCGCAGCTTTGGTATCACCACACAATCTTCAGGCGCAGTATAACTGACTTGATTTCGATTATAATTAAAGGAATTCAAATAAAGCATACATATGTAAAAGACGTACAGATACGAGGTTGTATTTTAGTTTTGCACCGCTCGTAACCAGACATCCAAACGATTCGCCTTTAATCCAAGGATTTTCCGCTACATATACTTACCAGTAATATACTTTCCCGTATGAGTGGATTATCAAGTTTTATCACACCCGCGTGATAATGTCACTTATTATGAATTTCACAGTTAAATTGCCATCCGGTTCATATTGTGCAGAATTTCATTTGACCGGATAAGATTGGATTTATGCCAGAAAGTTTTAACGATCGACTTTATCGCACTACCGACTTAGCTTTTAGCAAAACATTTATAAACCTTATGCAATGTGTATCAGGGAAAAGCTATACTTATGCGAGTTAGAATATTTATGGTAATTTATCAGAAGTGGAAGATTTCGTTTTCTCGTTTTATGTAAAATATAAACCGAAGCAACCTGAATTTTATTTTCAATAATTCATCAAAATCTAATTTTCATGTAATATAAATAATTCATTAAATTTATCTTATGATTTTGTTAATTTTAATGTTCAGCAGTTATCAGTGCCAGTGACGTAAAAATATTATAATTATGTTTAATAACTGCATAAATTTAATCGAAAAAGTTTCGATTAAGTTCATAACTTTGGATTTAGCATGAGAGTTGCATTTGAGTAAGCTTTAATACGCATACGCGACATTAATATTTTTAAATTCTCGTCGAGTAATGAACGTTTCACGGTGTCAGTGCAACTTAATAAACCACCATAAAAGCATAAAATCCTGAATATATTATTACGTAATTGCGCGAACTCAATTTTTTTCTTGCTATTAAAAAAACCAATCTGACCTCATAAAGTTTTCAAGTGCAAAAAACGTCGTTGAAAATTGATGATTAAAAAATAAACTATTTCATAATACAAGCTTATTGAAAATTTCGTAGTTAAATAATACTAGTTACAAAAAAATTTAACCTTTTTAAGAGAAATCTTCGAGAACCTAGAAATTTTTTTAAATGCAAGTTTCAATGAGCAACCAACACACGATTGAGAAATCTGCTCATCACGCGTTATTTTCAAGCTCAATGATATTTTTCAAAATGTTATAACTCGTTCACATCCTCATTCCAACGATAAGAAAAAGAAATCATCCTCGTCATCGCGCTCATCATCGTCAACATCTTCGCACGCATGGTTCGAGGAAGCGGTGCGCAGTTGAATATTCAAGTTGCAGACACACGAGAAAGACGAGGTAGAAAGCCATATGCCATGGAAAGAGGCCGTAGGTGGGGCAAAGTAGAACCCGTTTGGTCGCGTGGCCCGCCTACACACCTTCTTCGCCCCTTCTACACTCACTCCCTCTCTCTCTCTCTCTCTCTCTCTCTCTCTCTCTCTCTCTCTCTCTCTTTACGCGCGGGATTAGTATCAAAGGCGTTCAAAGTCGTTCTTTCAAGTAAGATAATGCTCGACTGACTGTAGCTTGCGGACAAATGGCTTTTTTCTTGTAGTTTTGCGGATGATTGAGATGTATTAACAAAAAGGGTAAGAGTCGATTACTTTGCAAAAAAGAAATATTAAAAATTTAATGATGAATCATGAGGTCAACTTACATAAGTCAGAAGTTGATACAAAAAGTGATATTCAAATGCAGAAAAAGATGACTTAGTATTCATCTATCGGAAGATATTCAAACTGAAAACTTGATATATTTGTAACCGTGAGAATGATACATTTGTATCCGCGAATGTTATAACTATTATTATTATAAATATTGGTTAAAAAAAACAATGACATTTATCTGTCAAGGATAGCAGTCAACGAGAAAATACAAAATGAATCCGACAATAAATCTTAGGACCACGCACTCAAGAAAGACCTCGAGTATAATCTTGGCTTTCTCGATAAAGCGTATAATTCAATATTAAAATTCAGATCTGATGGCAGAGCGTAAAAGAGGCGACTCCCCTCTCTGCCTTTTATCTTGACTTTCGCGTGCGACTTTTGCTTGGCAGTAGGCTTCCCTGGTTTTATAAGACACGAGTAGAGAAGGGGTATACCACCGGTGCACGCGTGCATATACCGCTTTGCAAATAAGTCGATCCTCCTTTTGGCATTCCACCGACATGAGAGTGCGTGCGAGGGCGCTTATATGCTTATGGGAGAGAGAGAAAGAGAGAGAGAGAGAGAGTACTCGTTGATGAGATATCTATTGTGAGAATCTAGATTAGTTTTGAGTTTATTATTGAGTTGCAGATTACGATTTTTGAACATTTTTGAAACTAATAAATCGCAAAAAAAGAATTATTTTAAATTTAAACAGTCATAACTGATTAGATATCTTGTTCAAATTTCTATCGTGATTATTATAAATTACGAAAGCCTTGAAAGATGGATGACCAAATTTATAGTCTTGAATGAAAATAATAAGCTGTAGCATTATAGCAATAAATAATCGATTTATTTTTCATAATTTTTATTATGATGATCATAAATTATGTATGTCTAACTTTCGAAGATGAAATCTTTATCATGCATAAATGATAAAAACTCGAATATTGTAACAATAAACAACTAATGAATGAGTGACATATTACAAACAAATTTTTGATCTTTGAATTTGATCTATTTATTTTCCCAGCATCCACATTTAAATCAAGGAAAGATAAATATTTGACGCTCAAACGAACTTTGTATCAACATATTAGAGTTTTTAATTTCATACACCTGGGGTGGCATTCCGGAATTCCAATGTTTTAGTTTTCATTTTCCCTCCTAAGAAAAAGGTTCTAGGAAAATCCATTTCTTTCGTGATTCAACTATATTTTGCTTCATATATACCCTTTTTATACTGTTATTATGTAGGCAGAGTCTTTGATTCTTACTGCATTACGTTTTTCAACGTGTCAGTAGTTGTATACTCATTGTTATTCGGAAAGCTTTACAAAGGTTCGAATATTCTTATTGTTACCTTACAAATCCAATACACGCACCAAGCAATTGCACATCCCAAAGCAAACAATAAAAATTTTTGCTTAAAATATGTAAGTCGGTGCATGGAGCAAGCATCAAAGCGCTCAAAAGTGAGTAAAGGTACATGCACACGCATACGCACGCACGTAACACGTGGGTGGCGAAACTGGTAGATGAGAAATACAAACGGCACAGCGGCTCAGCAGCATTATAACGGGGCGCGCGGAGAGCGAACAGTCACAAAGGCCGGCGCGTGGCCAATGCATGCTCATTGTGCACCATACCCGAGAGCAAGGCAGGCTGCCAGGCAGCAATGCACCTACGTGTGTCCCATTAATTCTTGCTCTCCACGATGTATTTATGATGCCGTAGCTATATGCGCGGCCTCTATCCTGTACTATCAAGGTCCCTCTACGTCTTCTCTCAGGATAATTTGCTCCTGTTGTTGGATCTCTGTTAACTTTCGAAATTCTCAGATTCTCAGATTCTTGAAAACCGTTCTGGATCGATTATCTTTATTGCGAGTTATCAACGTGGACATTCAATGCGGTTTGAGTAATTCAAAATTCAAGACAATAAAATTCGTGACATTATATATGATACAGCAATCGAAAAATCTCAAACTACTTCGAAGCAATTGCGAACCATTTTATATAGTAATTCGCCGCGTGGCTGTAATTATTGTTAATCCTGAATGATGACGTGAGCTATTTAAATGTACAAAGCGTAACAATCGCATTTGATTTCAACATTTACTAAAAGAAATGAAGCAATGAAAGGCGTAGCACAAATTGAAATATATCGTCTACTTTGTTTTCTTTTTTTTCACTTTGTAAGTTTCAGATCAAAACTGGACTATAACTAATAAAATAAACTGCTGGAACGCAGATGATTTAAAAAACAAAACGAGAACTTGTAGAAGTGCCATCAATTAGAAGCGTTCTATTTTTTCTCTCGCTCGTTCCGATATAAAGTCATGATCAATAAATTGGAACGACCCCGCATGTAAATAAATACTTTATCGGCAACATGAAACCCATTTAAATGGATATTCAATTGCAAACCATCTAGCTCAGCCAATTTTATTGACACGGAACAGGTGCGAGCTTCGACAAATTAAGTCTACTTAGCAAGTTTAATCGTTATATATTCTCCGTTAAAATATATTTCACCAAAACTTTCTTTCCATAATAAAAAGTTGAAAAACCGTCAGTTATATACGCCCGGAATTAATATTCTATTCGCAGCGCGATAAACAAAAATTGAGAACACGAGCCTTATCGTCGTAACTGTCTCGACTGCAAACCAAAGATAAATTTTACGAATTAATTAGGCGGCAAAGCTTGCGCGAGTACTGGAGCGAGAGAAACTGGTCCTTGAGTTCGATTCGCCTTCCGAATCCGTCACAGAGCGATGACATGATCGATGTTCAACCAACTCGCGTTGCAATGGAATGTCGCTCCGTCCCTGATATAGCTTCAATTATGGATGGAGATGCGCGCATTTCTGACGCTAGCCGTGTCAAATATTTATGCGCCTTGAATTTTCAACGCTCTCATCCGATTTATTATTTGCATTATTTCTGCGATTAAGTTTGTAACTGATAACCAAGTTTTGATCCAATGATGTTGTGAACCAATAATGTGATTTGTATTTCTAAAAATATAATAATTTTTTAAAGTATCTAATAAATCGGCATACTAATCTTTCAAGTTTCAATACTTGAAGCACATAAACCGTAATGAGTAAAATTTTTAATCATCTTTGAGTATTTTGACCAATTTTACTTACCGATTTTCGTTCTTTTAGCAATTTCTCTTAAAAAAATTATAAAATTAAATAGTTCGTACTCCATCTGACAGTAGAAGTATCACCGACTGTATTATTTACTATTACATTAGGCATAAGTTTCAATTTCATTAACAAGCGAAAGCATTTCTAATTCGTTTTTCAAGAATAAATAATCTTAAAAAAATAACCTTCTATAACGATATCCCAATAATACCTATACATATCTCCCATATAATTTCCATGTTATAGCTATGAAGTAGCGAGAAGCAGTCAAACGTTTAATAATAAGCATCAGCTTCTCTCACTTACATCCCTCATTACGAGAAATTTTGGGTTCAATTTACAAAGTTAAAAGGAGGGAGAGATCGTTTTACGACCTTCTCAATTGTGCCTGCAGCGCATCAGCACGTCTATCTCGCACGCGGTAAGAATTTGCAAATTACAAGCTAGCCTTCACAATAACGTCCGCTTGGTGAGCCAGCTGATTGGACCAAAGCGTTTTCTCGTGGCTGAGTGTATAGAGAAATGAGACAGCGATATATGGAGTAACAGCGCAAATGAAAAGGACAAGTATAAATCTTCTCGTTCAAAGTATGTATGCTCGTTTATTTGTGTTTCTTAAGTAGGTAATTGCACCACTTTTCGCATGCGCTCGTGAAAGTAGTAATTGAACTCGAGGTATAACATTAACAATCGTGTGTGAAACAGTGAACAATCAGTCTTATATAAAATAAAAAGGATATATAACGGCAAGCGCATGTGCATCAATCATGGCGCGAAAACGTTGCAGCTTGCCGAGTTTCGATTCTTCGCACGCACGAGATATCCCCGAGGCAATAATAATTCGATCTCCGACTGATTAATCGCAATCAAGCCCGTGGCCCGACATTCTTTTTTCCAGCAGAGATGATTCATGGGCCCCATTTTGATGGATCCCGATTTTTCATTCGATCGCTCGCTCGCGCGCGCACGTATGGAGATTTTTCAAATGAATTATATTTGATGGATAACGGGATGTTGGAGAAGATGCACTTTCGATGACTTATAATTTAGAAATGGATCGAATTTCATTTTACGTAATAGTGATTTTTAATACATTTTACAATTTGACCATTCGTCTAAGATTATCCATCATAGAAAACATGATACTTCGAAGTAAAAAACTTGAAAATTTGTATAGGCTCCTGTGAGCTGTTGCATCAATTAACATTGTTTTTTAAATTAAAGTAAATATATTTTTTTTGCATCAAATGAAAAAGCGAAATGAAAATTCATATGAAATGATTGTAAGTTTAGAAAAAAATGAATATAACGTTATTTATGTACATATTCTTTTATTTTGTCTTCAAATTTGACAAAAAATAAAATTACTCAGTAAATTCTGATAATTAAGTTATTATCTTTGCAGACGCAATCAGTACATCCATCATTGAGGTATAGTTAGATAGCAATTTACTGAAAAAAAAGAACAACTCACTATAATTAACAAATACAGCTATTACTCCTTCAAATTAAACTTACATGTGCAGGCATTTCACACTTCTGATCATCGTTTGTAAAACAGAATTTTTTAGTACAAGCAGCACTAATGCCATCGCCATTACAAACACAATGATTGCAGCCATCGAAGAAATGTTTTGCCGGACATTTGTCATTTACCTTGTAGCATGCTACAAATAAAAATTATAGATAAATATTCATTCGTTATAAATAATTGTGTTTTATTTAAAACCATAAACTTACGTGCATAAAGTGGCTTGTAGAAGACTATAATATAAAGTAATAAGCATTTTTTAAATATAGTAAGAAAATATAATTAGATGTATGAAATTGATTTTATTGGAAAAAATATACCTGTCCCAGGTTTATCTCTAGAGCAACCCATTCTGCTACAAGCGCCCTGGTATCCATCGGGACAGTTGCATTGGTTACAGTCGTCAAAAAAAATGTTGGCAGGGCATTTTTGACCTGGTCTATAACCGTCTAAATCATAGAAATATTCAGATTTGATTAAAAGAATACGAAAAAAATTATGCATTTATTTTGATAGAAACTATACTTACATACTGTGACTACATTATCTGTAAGATAAAAAAATTAATTAAATTCAGTGCAAATGAATTAACGTTGAAGTATTATTTTTTATCAGGAAAATAATTGAAGTAAGAATATATATTTATTAATTGATTGATAATGGAAATTAAATTTTGTTGGTAATGTTTTTAAATTTGGCATCATACAAATAATTATTTTGTCGTAAAGTTTTGAAGTAAATGCAACAATGCATTTGCGTAAAAACATATATTTTATTTAACTGAGAGAAATCAAAATACGAAAAATTAAAAAATTTCTAATAATTTTGAAATTTTTGAATGCTTGTATATAATCAAATATATTTAGTATAAAATTTACTCACTTAAGGACTCTATTTGAGCTGAGGCTGAAACAGCTAATATAGCTACTGTGATAAATCCAAACGCGAACATACTGTAAGAATCGTTCTTATTTTTGCTAACTCCGCACCTTCTCAATCAATTGCTCTTTTGTCTTTATTGCTCTTTTCTTTTTATCCTTGGCTTTTTATACTTTTTCATCAATGACGCATTTCAGGAAATAACTCACATTTTTTTATCTCAAAGATACATGTGTATTTGACTTTGAGAAGCTCATAAAAGTACAGGAAATTTCAATATCCACCTATTTGGTATATTTACTACGTAAATATCATTCAGATAGAGGATAATCAGATGGGGAATTTTTCCGTTATGATAACACATTATGTAATAGCAAATTTTGAATTCTCGAAATTTTCATTGAAATATTCAATTCCAAATGAAAACCCAAGATATTGTGTATTGTCTATCATATGATAAGTCAACACTACGTTTCTTTTGTTCTTTTGTTATTAGAAATTAAATTCAAAACAGCTTTGATAAATTTGATAGAACTTGCTTTCTTTTGCGAATAAAAAATCATTATTTGTGATTATCAGAATATTGCAGTCATTGTAAAAGTATTCAGCTGAATATTCATTTCCTGACTTGCAGTCCGATGTCAGAAGTAAATTTAAATATATGCAATTTATTATAATGGGAAAAACGATGATTACTTCGAATATAAAAATTCCTCAACTTACTCGCATGAAGTGGTTTAAAATAATTAAAAAAAATTATAATTATTATTGAATATGTTTAACTATAATGTAAAAAAATGTTCTTATTTATATCTTACCTTTATGGGGTAAATGTTCAGGCCAAATTATTATAATGCAAACAGCATTGATTCATTATGGTTTACATACGCAATGTTTATAATCATTAATAGAAATATTTGGTAGGACATAATTCTGACTTGTAACCACTTAATTAACGGAAATCAAGATTTTTAAATATATTTGAACAAATTGTAAAATAACTTTACTAGAGGTATTACTTACATACTAGAGGCAATCCATCCTTTACAGAGAGAAAAGATATTAATAAAATGTATTAATTACTTCGCGTTGCATCAGGTTTGATTTGATATAATATTCTACTTTTACTCATTCAATTCACAACATTCCATTTAGAAAATATTCATTATTATACATTGTGGATTTGTCTATAATATGATATTTGCATTTTAATGTAAAAATTAAAAAATGAAATGTATTTTATAAATGGGCAAAAGCTCACCTTAAACGATAGTAAAAATAATATATAATACAATTTTTTATCTTTAAAGCAATTTGTTAAATTAAGTTTCTTATTGGATATAAATTTTAAATTCTTGTATATTAGGTTAAGATTAATACAACCAATATAACAATCGCAGTTGTGTATCCAAGAATGTTCACATTTTAAAAAATTGTAAAATAAAAGTTGATGTAAAATAAATTTATGAAATTCTTACTGTAAAAATTGAAAAAAAAAAAGCAACTACGAATTATGCGATTGGAAAAAAAAACTTTTTTTTATGATTATTCAAAGACATTGTTTAAGATAAATGTATTTTTTCCATAAATTCATATTCTCTTCTCATTAAATATAAAAATTTTTTGTAACGAAAAATTCCTAGACCCTTCTACTACAAAGATGCATCTCTACAATGAGAAAAGGAAAAAAGCAAGATGTGAGGAAACAAGCTCCCAGACTTTTTCACCGAAATCCGTTCCTAAGCAACGAAAGACGCCGCCCACGTCGCTTACAGGTAAAGAAACAACTTGATACGAGTGTGCAATCTAACCGCGAGAATCGCAGGTTCTTTCTGTAGGTTATAACGAGACACGTAAAAATAACAAGCCGAAAGAGTAGAGAGAAAAGGGAGTTCGTAGGAGAGATAAAAGACAATGAAAACCGGAAATTCGAGTCGAACCAAAGGATGAAAGGCTCTCTCTTTCTTTCTCTCGATTGAGAATTGCATTAGCACTCGATCGATTAACGACCGAGTCTGAATATTCAACAACTGAGTTCTGGCAAGTAGACACTTTTTCAAAAAATTTTATTATTAGTCGCGCAGACATTGCGAAAAAGAGCATACATTGTATACTGACTTAATTACTAAATCCCTATTAATCCATAAGATTATGTCAATAATATTCTTCATCGTCAGTTGTGATTTAATTTTGCAGACTGATTGTAGATAACGTAATATTTATAGTTACTTTCAAATAATTGGAATAAAGCTATTGACAATGTATACCTCGTCTGATCAGTTAATCTTTGATAAATGGATAACTTAAATATGTTTACGTCTAGCTTCACTTTCAAATTCAGAAAATTAAAAATGTTCAATGCCAATGAAAGATATTGGCTATGAAAAGTTATATTCCCACTCTCAGGTTAACCTTGATCATTATTACATGATATTCCAGTCGAACAAGAATCCTTTAAAAATGAACTGCGCGTGTGGTAAAGGCGGTAGCGGCAAACGCTTTTGCGACGTAAAACAAGAGATAAATCACTAAAAGCGCATGGCAAGTTTTACAGTAGTCATACCGACGAGAGCCTTGGTGTCATAAGCGCGCCAGCAAGCTGCGGGAAAATCAAGCTTTGATTCTTTTCCGCCTCGATGTCAAACTGGACACTTTCGTTTAATTATGATTTACGGCTTCGTATGGAATTTCGCGCCTTGGCTGACACATGCACACACGTGACACGCCGTTTGCTCGAATGATTTTCACCGCCATGCGCCACGGTAGCCATTGTCCAATGCTGCCGCCGTCGCGAGAAAAAGACCGAATAACTAAGTGAAAGCCTGTGACATGAGAAACTCTTGGAAATTGTAATTGTAGAACTGTTGATTGACGTAATTCAATTAAAAGTTTTTATGTTTCAACAAAATTTTCTAATCTTCTTTTTGTCATGACTAATATAAAAATTTTCAATTATTATTGAATATTAAAATGGAAACACGAGTTATATAATGGATATGAATTTCGTTTCTTATGTAAGACGCTGATGTCAATAAACCAATGACGCAAAAATTCGTTTTTGCAAAACGTTAGTATTTGTTCTCGAAAAGAACGCAAGTCAAACCTCTTTTCACATTGATAAATAAGACTCTTTATCTTTGCACCTGGTCTTATCAGATACGTGTATTTACGTCCAGTTCAATCGTAATAATTTCATCTATTGAAAGAGATGCTAATGAAAGCTTGCGATGTGTCTTCTTATCTCGCCGCTATATGTACTCAATGTCTACTTTTTATTCTTGTGTGACATCCATCGTGGCTGCGCATCGGAATTAACGAGCAGCTCCGATGAAAGCTGTCGCTCCGGCTCGATTTCCAACTCTCAACGAGGATTATCGTTTTATTCAGATGTAAATAGCAGGGATAAAAAGAGACACGATGCCCTCGTTCGTAGATGGATTAGTCGAGTTTTGTTTTATTTGATTCACGAGTTTGCTCTTCGATGCTATGAAGGATTTTTAATCTCGTGTACACTCTTTTGATGGGACTCAATACAATTGATATATTTTCAATTCAATTTGTGATTCTTATAATAATGAAAAGAGTTCGTCTTATTTGAACTGACATGATACATTTTCTCTTCAGATAAGTTTCAATTTTAATTAGAAAGAAAGATTACTAATATTCTTATCTATTCTGACATGAAAACGAATATAGTAAGCTACATACAAAGTAACATTTTTTTTTAAAGTGGTCGGAAGCAAAACAAATGGAACCGTACGTCCTGATATCTTGTAGGCGTGTTGGTCCCACGCGCCTATAGGTGGGGTCCCACTCCACCCAGCCTGTTAATTCTCACCGTGATCGTCGCCGTGTATTTCTTTTCATTCTTCTTTTCTTTGTTGCTTACTGTAAGAGATTCTGAGCAATGCAAAGAAGGCCAAGGTGGAAAACAATACTACCTAACTAAAAAACTGTTATCATTCAAAGTGATTGTGCGTGCAGGTTGATTTACTGCATGCGATTTACAAATTTACATTGTTGGCATTACTTTTATGAGAATTGTATTTTAAAAATTAGATACAAGGCTTTATAACAGGAGGTTTAAGCTATAGATGGTTAAACTCTGCGGTTTTCATCGAATTTTATTTTAAATCATATTTTCTTCTTGCAATTTAATAATAACAAAATTTTTTAATAGATTCGACAAAAATTGAAAATGCTATATCGTAATTGATGAAAGAAAAAAATTTATATTATTTTGTTAACAAAACGATGTATATTTTACGACGTAACAATATTAACTAATACACAATCATTTGAACAGCCTCATTACCAAATACATAAATACCAGTAAGCTTGTAATACTTGGATAATTATGGAATGACATTACAAGTGCAACATGCTTATAAAAGACTCAGAGATACACTCAAAAACAAAAAGAACCGGCACACACATTCGCTAGTTATGTAGCGCGTGCGCGGGTGGATTCGCGCCATTAACGGAATTTCGCTCGTTTTCTACCTCCTCTTTTTTTAAATGCTGCACATTTTTAACTTTATTATGTTTTTTTATATATGCGTGTGCGATTTCTATCAAGATTAAGAATGAAAGACTAAATAAAAATCTTTAGTGCCGCTTGTTTCTGAATTGAAATATATCATGCTGGAGTTTGGAATTATACGAATAAAATTTTTTGCATTTGGTATAAAACAAATTTTTGTAACTCATTTCAAGTTATTAAATTGTATTTTAATGATATTTAATGTTTTAAAAATATTACATTTAAGGTTTTTTATATTAAATTAAAACTGAATTCTAGTTATGAATAATGATTGTAATCCATAAACGTCGAATGTAAAATTCTAAAAACGAAAACTACAATAGAAACAATAATATTTTGAACATAAAATATTTAAAAATCTTATAATAAAATTATAATAAAATCATAAATTTTCGAAATATGTACCCAAGACTATCAAAACATACCCGATAACAATAACTACAAAAATGGTATCACCCATAATTCGCAACACAGTTATTTGCATTGTACAGGTGAGAGACAGAGAGAAAGAGATACGATATCGCAATTTCGTGTGTGTGCGGCCACGGAGAGCCATTAACATCGCACCACGTATGTTGGTTCGGAGGGTGGCGCGCGGACTCGTGCCAGGCGGCAGCAGCCCGTAAAAGCCCGAGACCAGCCCGCTTTAATTTTAATTTAAAATCGTCTCAGGGACCACCAACATTCAACGTCCACGCATGTGCTCATCCTCTCTTTTAATGCAGCCTTTTAGGGATGAAAATGATGGGCGGTGTGGGTGAGAAATTATGTACGTGTTTTCGCAAATGCAGCAAAACTTTATATCTGAATATTCTTTTCGTGAAAGCCGTGCTATAGTCATTGAATTCGTGAAATTGAGGCAATAAATTTTTCATTCATATTACAAATGATCTTTCACATATATCACAAATTTATTTCAAAAAAGCACGTTTTTGCCAGCACTTTATTCATGATTTTTCCATCCTTTTGCATTAAGTTTTAATAAATAAAAGACCTTTATTAAGACATTATCCCGAAACAATCTACCAATATTTAATATGCATATGTATATTTTAGTAAATATTTCCAAAATATTGTTTAGAACTTGTTTTAGCCATTTCTGCAATAGTTTCTATAATCATGTAGAACATTTAAAAATATTTAAAGTAATGGTCTATCCGGCCTTGAAGTACTTATATAGACTTTGCCACACAGACGGTAGAAAAAAATTGCTTTTTATAACTCCACTAGATGTCTAATTAACAGTTATATTGATAGGATCATGCACATTTCTCCATATATGAATATGAAAAGTACAGAAAACTCCATTTTTTAACTCCACTAGATACTCAGAATTATTCGAGTCATTGTTTAGTACAGAGTAAATAAAACTAGTGCAATCTTGAAAAATAATTTCTTTATTCAGCCATGAAAGTCAAAAAGTACAAAAAGCGTAGAAAAATTTTGCGGTAACCTCAACGTTGCACTAACAGTCAGTGATGTACCTACGCGGCAATCTCCGCAGCATGAGCACAATGAGCAAAGTGCGTGCTTGTCAGATTTATAACACGACGCGACAGTTGAGCGCAGCAGTATAAAGACCAATTTATGTTTGACTCGAGGCAGAACAGTGCTGCGTATTTATGTTTGAAGGTTCCCGAAAATCAACGAATTTATAGTGAAAATCATCCGGAACTGCTGTCAAATTCAACAATGAAGCCTTTGTACTTGCGATATGACGTTTCAATTAGTCGTTTAGACTATTGATATACGTTGACGTCGGAGCAACGTTCTACTGTGAGGTCAGAATTTCATGAAATAGTTTATGTGATAATAGTGTTCCATTTGACAGTACAACAAATTTGCTTGAGTAAGTATGTTTGTGGATGGCAAGGTACCAGATTTTCTACTCGATATACGATTCTTGTGGAGGACCAATGAATTCATATAACGTTCATTACGGGTATATAAAAATGAAATATAGGGATTGAAATAATTCATACTACTTGTTTTTATTTTTAACAATTTAAAATGCATGAAACTCAACCACGGTGAAAACAATGAAAGTTTTATTTAGAACAGCATAATCCTTTTGAAGTATATGGCGTGAAAATTCATTACCGAAGACGTGTGTACACTTAGAAGGTTCGCGATAATACGTTTTCCTCGAGTGTTAGTCAAACCCGTGAGGGTTGCGTAGCCGGGCATGAGTGTCGTGCAAATACAGTTGTAGGGATCGACTAAAGACGAAAAGAATGGGTTTAAGGCTAAGTGTTATTACAGCACATGTGAGAATGCAAGCCTTGAGATCTCTGACAATGATGTATCTAACTGGACGAAGATTTTCCTTTTTTGCAATTCACGATCATCAACGCGATTGTTCTTCAGGCATTGCATTCTATTTATTTTGCGCTGTCGGACATTTGTTGACTGTCACTCGTTAATTTTCATTTAGATTTACGAAGCCGATGGCAATGAGGAAAATGCTGAAGCTTTGAATAAACAATAAGACTGCTTGACTTCTTTATCTAGGAAATCCAAAAAACGAAATTGGATTCATTCGGAAACAATCCAAAGTAATTTGATCTTGAATGCAGAAACATTACGTGGGCATGAGGACAATAGATTTCATTAGATTCACCGAACAAGTGGGCGAGCATCTGTGATTACACGTGCAATTTGAAAACTCGTTGCTTCTTTTCTACAGGCCATTTATATTGCATCTGATTCGCGCACTTTCTATGCAGAGATTTTTCTACTCTATATTTTAATTATTGATTATCAGTAACTTTTTTATAAAAATATGAATAACTTTATTTTTAATAAATTTTGCTTTCCTGAAAATTTTCAACGAAGATTATAATATTTCAAATTAAGTAATATTTGTATGGCATTATCCAAATATAAACTTAGTAAACACTTTGGAATAATATTTATAATCGAAAGTTATACTTCAGTTATATTCAATTTGAAAAAAATATTCACTTCCATGAATACTGTAACTAATGTACTACCCAAGAAGTTCTTGAAAAAATATAATTTATGAAACTAATTCTGAAAAAGTATCGTACAAATGTAAGAAGACCTTCGAGCATTTACGAACCGGTGGTCTCATTCATTTTTCGCCGATGTATACTCTTTCATTGCGGAGAAAGACCCGCAAGGCGCTTACACCTGGTTCATAATAATATCCAAATTGGAAAAAATAACGATGATTATTGCTTGAGCGATAACTCAGCCAGCACGAAATTAATATCTTCCAAATGTAGCGCAATAACTCAGAAAGTCTGAGCTCTTTAGCTCACTTGTTTTTTAAGTTGTCGGTCATTGGTTAAAATTCAAATGGTGATGCTTCTGATATTTTTATAAATTTAAATGTTAGATTACTTAATGTCTGCGAGTTAGCTACTAGAATAGTTTTGAATTTTCCTTGATATGTTTCCTTGATACATTTTCAAACATTGACTCACCAATATTGCTGTAAAACATATACAAATAAGGAACGTAATATAAAAGATCATTCGATTTGCCAAGTGTGTCCACAGCCGTTTATGGATATATACTTGTGATGTTGTGTCTTAGCAGATATTTTTTCCTTGAACGCATCACATATCCTTTGAAAACAATTCTTAAATTCGTAAAACAAGTGCTATAAATAAAATGATGCCAATAATATAGGATTTCCTTTTTTCATAAATATTATTGATATTTTCTCACGCATTGAAACAACTTCTCAAACAATAAAACGTCGAATAAAATACGCCAGTTAACAGATACCTCAATTGTTATTTGCTTTCTACTCTTGGTGTATACAAATATACAGTAATATCGGCAAACGAACATAGACCTATCTCAACAAACGAAGTCTTTCGAGAATCCCGCAGACAGATTATCCCGCACACGAACGACCCAAAGGTATCGAAATTTCCTCCATTACGTCACAAATCACAATCAGCATAGACTTTATCATTTTACCTCGGATATTCTGACGAGTAAACTCGTATTGAAAGAAAAAAAATGCGTGTGACGTTTCCAAGAGGAATTATCGTTTCGGTATAGGGATACGAGTGTGCAATTTCTTCCACGCCCACGTAACTGCTATATGTTCTAGAATAGGTGGATTTATTGTTCTTTGCAGATTTAGGCATATTGTTACATTTTGTATGTTATTTTATACTACCATTCACAATGTAAATAGTAAGTAAATCTATTCCAGAATAATTATACTTGAAAAACGATCCCTATAAAAGTTATTCTAGGACTTTGGTTAAAGATAATAAAGATACTCATCGCAATTAAAATGAATCTCTCCGATGTCTACGAAAAAAATCACTTACCTTTAATAATCTCGAGATGCTATACCATAGTTTGAGAAAAAAAATGGCACCGACAAAAGAGAATAACGTCCGACAAGACACGCGAGCAATTATAACGCGCTCCATGCGCGGAGCAAAGGTCGTGTACACCACTTCGTATGTGTGTTGGTCGCGTGTAGCTAGTGTGCCCCGAACGATTATGCATGTAAACGAGTGAGGAAGTCCGCCACCCACGTGGAGAAGGTGCAACACTTCCGGCCTCTCACACACGTGTGCAGTGTATAATATATACTGCAAACCAGCACTATAGCCGAAGCCAAAAAATCAATATTCGACGCGCGAAAATAAGATGGTTAAATTTGGGCTTGAAGCTCCACCCTTTTGATGTTATACTCGGCCTGAGATCGTTATGTTTCTTTATGTGTACTTTGGAATATTGATCCTAACAAGTGCATCGTGAGATCGCGATGAACAAGTGTATTGTTTGACCTCTAGTTATTATTACGGTTAGAGCGATGACAGAAAATTTTAATTTGAAAATCTTAATGAAATAATGCTATTTCTGATATTAAAGTCAAATTTCAAGATCATTGAACACTTTTTAAAACTGCGATAACAGAAGAATACCTCGATACAAATTTCATGTACAAGCTAAGTGACAACAGGCTACCATGAACATTACAAATAATATCTACCACTTCAATCTCCATACGATTTCGTAAAAATATACTAGACGAAACAGGTGAAATTAAAAATCTTCCTATTGTGCTCGTGCTGCAATCATTTATAAGCCTATTCTCCACACTCCATAGAGATGTACATACATAGGCTACAGCATAAATCTCAATTCATCATTCACACTGTTAGTGATTGCTATCTGCCTCGTTGGATTTATTAACGCGAACCTAATCCGCAACAGGCTTCCCGAATTCGTATCACAATTTGTGTGATATATTTCTGTCGTATTCGGAGTGCATACCAAATTACATTCGTTTCAACTTTTTTTCTTTCTTATACACTTATTTTATTGGATAAATCATTTTTTGAATTATATATTATTTATATAAAGAGTTTTCGAGGTAACTCTATATCATTTAAATTGAGCCCCTAAATTACCTGCAGATGTCACGATTACAAAGTATGATGGGTAGCCTATAAATAGGGGCTTTGTATCGATTAAGTTATGGAACTTTATTTAACTATGTAGCGAGGTTTAAAAAATAATCTTTTCTTTATGTGAGTGTATTGGACAGTATTTTTATGTAAATAAACTAATAATTATTATTCTGGTAATAATTAAATAGCTATTTATAAATCAATAATAACGCTTTAACTTTGTTTCATATTTGTTTATTATTTCATACATTTTATTATATAGATCGGTACTTGCGTACGAAATTGAAAAACAACAATACAATTAGAATTCGATTACACTATTCTACTTATGTATCCTTTGCAGCAGAAGATCTCGCTTTCTGTTTCATCTCATAGCAACACTCTTTATCAAAAGCAAATTACCTAGCACATGGGAGATTTTACACGTTAGCCTTTCGAGCATATAAATATTAGTTAATCCATGGACACGAACCCTTTTATCTTTCAATGAGAATATGACTACACCAAGCGTCTACGATAACACGCAAACAGGAGATTAGTGCAGTGTGTATTCTACGAGGATAACAAGGCAGTACGAATTTATAATACTTTATAGTATTTGAATTATCTTTTGTATTTTATGTGAACTAAGTGTTTATGGTTTCTTAAGGTATTTTCAATAAATCTGTATCTCAGGTGTAATTTCATTCATAATCGTGAGTTTAAGAAAGAGTTTAGTATAAGTTCTAATAAAAAACAAGTTCTAAAAAAATAGTCAATACTTATCTACCTGTGAAAAAGAAAAAAATTTTACAGCATTCAAAAATCTTCAAATTTTGGTCAAAAATTGGAAGTATGATATTACGTGATACAAATTTTCTAAAGATATAAGGATTTTTTAAATAAACCCATGTATATATGGATATTATTATACTAATTTAGCAAGAAATTTTCCATTTAATATGTATGAAAAAATTGATCGAAACCAATCATATAATATTATTTATTTTTATATGCTACATAAATGGATGAAAAAGTGTGACGAGTATCTGACGTTGATCAAAATACCAAAATACTCTGATTGTTATACTCACCTATTGGCAACAGTATAAACTACAATAAATGTATAATGTCGTTGAGATTGTCAGTAACGGTTGCGGAACTACCGAGCTAATCCTGAATGCTTCAACTATACAAAAATCGATATATTTATATTTTGTAAAAAAAATATGAAGATACGTATTTGAAAAAAATATTTCAAGGTCTGTCTTTAAACCGAAGATTGAAAAAGCACTGCTCATTTAGCAGTTGATAAAGTTTTCGTTATAATATGTCAAAAACCGATAATCGGTAGTCGATATAGACGAGTACTATTTTTTCTTCAGTCCATCATGCGGCATATTTGAAATGGCTTTGACTTTCTCTTGTGTTTTCGTTTTTTCAGTTATCGTAAATATTTTTTTACAATCAGCGTACTTCATAAAAGCTAACCATTCCATGTGGTTAATAAATGATTTGTATTTCTTTGGAGGTTCTATATTGAAATATTTTGGTGTCACCATGTTTTCAGGTGGTTTGCGTAGTAATGATCCATGACCATCTGACTCGCTGAAAAATGATCGCAGTTTTTGCTCAAGCGACTTGATAGCGTTCATTCCGTTTGTTCGTACTGGTCGACGATTTGTAAGCTTGATTGTATCTAACTTCACTGAAAGAGAGATTAGATAATAATAAATCAAAAAGCGAATAAAATAAAGAAAATTTTTCTCCAACGAAATGAACTTCGTAAACCATCCAAGAAAACATATCAACATACATGTAGGTTTTTCATCCATAAATTTCGTGACTGCCCAGTCTATTAATTATAACTGTAAGCAAAAATTTAACTTCTTAAACAAACAAAGCATTCGAATCAACAACATTCTTGTAAAACTTGTGAAAATGTAAATTCAAACTAAAATTTCAAACGTACTGAATTATTTGAATCTATTATTTCAAACTGGTTTTAAATATTCATACATCGAATTAATAATTTTTCAAAATTTGTTCTAACGTTTTGTACGACACATGCATAGGATCTACATGATATACTACATTTATGCGTTTGAGCTACAACTAATTTTACACTTATACAATCACTTGAAATAATTTAAAAAAGCTGTAAAATAACTTATTTACTTTTATCACATGTGTAATACTTACGTCAATAATTAGAGTGTAACACTGTATAAATTTACCTTGACAAACTGTGATGATGATGAAGAAATTGTGCATGTAAGCACTGTTGAAGCTTTACAAAGCAAGTGTCGCACAAATTACCTGGATATGCAATTAATAACAATTAAACTTAGCTTATCATCAAACTTATTTATAATTTTTGAAATATTTCACTAGATCTAATCAATGATATTTACTAAACTTTCTCAAGCAATTCTTATCTTATGAAAGTCTATAATAAAAAAATAGCAAATCTAAAATACAAACTTTTCTAACACAAAATGTAATTGAACAGACATTGTATTTAATTATTCCTTTGAATGATTGATGAACGAAACCTGCAGACACTTAGTCTTATTTGATCAACAAGCAAAATGAATTTATTGGGGAGGCGCTCGATGTAATAATAAACCACTTGTTACGACACGATTTTGACGTAACTGGGTCGTGCAGTGTTGAACACGCCAGAAAAATTCATGTACAAACATACGTCTAACAAATAATTTCATTGCCAAATAAATTATTTGCAATACTATATTTATAGTTCATTCATCGAAAAATATGATATAGAGCACTAAAATAAATTGATATATAAATCAAGTAGGTATTAAATCATTTAATCTGATCTGACATTCGTGAGAAATCGTATTTAATTGTTATGTTTATTTTTTGAAATGTAATTATCGCATTGTAGAATAATTACATATCATCACAATGAAAAACGTATTGAGCGAAAAATGTTTTCTGATGGGCTGCTTTATTTGTATACATACACTCTCGTTGGATTTTTTTGTAAAAGTATAAATATGTGCTAATCAATTATTTTGAACTAAGGTTCTTGATATTAGCCGTTAATTAAAAATTACGCGTGATTTATGTATGTACAATAATCATTCTAGTCTAAGCATTTTTATACATATATTGAACAAGCGTATCATTATAATTTCAGTAAAATTAATGAAATGCAAATTTTATTAATGCTTTTGAATAGCATACTTATCTGTTACTTATTGTTGGAGAACCGTTTTTTATATTTTTAATACGAGGTCTATCTACCTTTATATCTCCGCGCTATAGTGTTCGAGCAATGTCTGCGGGGCACAAACGTTAACGCTAAAGTCTCACGGATGTATCGGTTGCTTGCTGACATCAGCCGGACGTATAGTTCATGTGCAGCGTGTCTTTGTTTACAAAGCGATTTTGGAGTTCGGCGGATTTTGCGATTGTTAAAAATGATATTAAAAACAAGATCAACGAATTTGCATCAAATTTTGCTTTCAACTCGGAAAAACGAGTTCGAAAAATATTCAGATCGTGCAGGTCTTTGGGAATGAGTGTATGAGCGAAAGAGTGGTATAATTGTTTCAAAGGAAGTCGCACATTTGTTGATAGTGATTTTCGTTCTGACCGATCTTTGACGACAAAAACATTGGAGAATATTGAACGAATGCGACTTACAATCGAACAAGATCTTAGAATATCAAACATTATAATTTGGGATATTTTAACCTTAAATTTATAAATTACACGTATGTGTTCGAAGTTCATTCCGAATTAGTGCACAGCAAAAAAAGCTTTGCTTAGAAATCGCTCAGGATAACTGAATAATGATCAATAACGATGAAACTATGCTAAAAAAGGTTATTACTGATGATGTATCATGGGTTTATGGTTATTATCCTAACATATAGTAAAACAACAGTTCACAGTAGAAGCACTCTGGATCGCCGAGACCAAGAAAAAGCACGTCAAAGTCGAAGCAACGTTAAGTCAATGTTGATTGTTATTTTTTATTGTGAAGGTGCTGTGTACAACAAATATACATTAACAGACCAGACAATAAAGAACATTACGTTCAAATTTTGAAACGTTTGCGTGAAGTAGTGAGAAGAAAACACTGGTACTTTTGGTCAAGTGGTGATTAGCTTTTCTATCACGATAATGCGCCAGTGAATTCATTGAATCTTGTGCAGCCGTTTCTGAGTAAACATAGTATCGCATTACTTCGACAACATCCGTTCAGTCCCGACGTAGCCCGACCTCCGGTGACTTTTAGCTGTTTCCAAGACTCAAAAAATCACTCAAAAGACAGTGATTCGATGATAAAACGACGGTTGAAAATAATGCGACAAGCGTACCCAAGGTCATCCTTAAAAGTGAATTCCAGGATTGTGTCGAGAAGTAGAAACATCGCTGGAACTACGTTATTTGATCATGTTGGGATTATTTTGAAAGATGCCATCCACCCGATTTTGAAGAATAACACCAACGTGGAGATATAAAGGTAAGTCCAATGCTTTCTGGACAGACCTCGTATATATTTCACTAACATTAAGCAAAGAAAAATACTCTGCTACGTTACTAAATTCTTATTTATATAAATAAATCATATAAATCATTTATTATGTATAATATTATGTTTTTATTACTATTGTTTTTTGAAACGTTGAGCTGTGAATATTATGAAAACAATGACAATAACAACAACAACAAAAAACACACAATAATAATAATAAACAACATATAAAAGAGTTTTTTAATATACAATTATAGGATATTTAAAAGAAAACAAGTTTTGAGAGAAAAAAATGTCAAATAATCTAATTGTTTGAAAATTCTCAGGACAATATTATAAATAAATTCGTAATTTATCGATGATTATAGATCACTTCAAAATCATAATAAAAAGATTTACTGAGAATGCAGATGAAATAAAGATTTGTCATATATTTGAATCAAACGTTTTGTATGGTTATACTGAAAATATTTTTACATCACAAAGTTGAAAAATATGTTTACAAATTTCGGAATGGTAATTTTAATCAACTATAATTCTGTTCAATAAATTATAATTATTGAGGTTTTGAAAAATTTGAGAGAAATTGTTTTATGAATTTATTAAAATAAATATTCGATTTTTCAGGTACCCAACTTACATAAAAGTATTATGCGTAACACAGTAGCTGGCTTTTATAAATTATGAAAGGATTTGGCAATAAGACGCTCATATTTCAAGAATTAATAGTTATGCCTAATCACTATTGAATTTGGGCATGAAATATATACCCAATCAAGAAATTTCTAATATTCCTGAAGTTCTCAAAATGATGTATCAACGCGTGCAAATTCCCATCGATTATGAAAGTTAATAAATTAATATATAAAAATTGTTTTAAATATTCAAATATACTTTATAAAATATTAATTATAAAGTTCTTCAACGGTCATTTACAATACATAATTTACGTTGTTTTTGTTTGTGTTGTAATGCTTACTATAATTTATGAGGATTTCGACTAAGTTACTCAACGTTACCTGGATTTTTTACTTTATTCCAGACAGTAACAGTTGTAATGAAATTCTTTAATTATTTGATTTTCATAAGAGATTTCATAGCGTCGTAAAACTAGTCAAGAATTTGGGGAAGTGCTAGACTACCGTCTGGCAAGGTCTAACAGAAGAGAGGCTTTATCTTAATTAGATATCAATGTCAATCTATTTAGTGACGTTTTAATTATTTTCGACTAATTTTTGTAACTCTTCACTAACATATTATTTAATAAACGATCAACGTAAATTTTTGAATGCTTTAGAGAATAATATTTTCATATCACGTATGTTATATACGTACGCACACGTATATATAAATTAAGACGTGCAAAAAAAGTGTTTTAACGAACAGGTTAAAAAATTCGTCGACTTGACAAAATTAACTGACTAAAAACTGTAATTTTGGCTCTACGACAGAAATTATAAAGTAACGTTAAGTTACATGTCTCGTCAGACGTCCTTGTCATCTTTTAAAGACGCTCTGAGAACGAATGACCGTTAATGATGAGAAACCGGTCGAAATAATTAATATTTCATAAACATTACAAGGGAGTGATAAATAATATCTTTTCTAAGAAAATCATTGTCTCGTAAAGTTTGGCTGATTAAATTAACCATTCAAACTTTTTATATTAATAAAGAATAGTTGAATGATGATTTAAATAAAATATATAAATATATTTTTATATATATATATTTATACACGAAAACTTTGCAGTAATGTCGATCATAATGAAATTAGTAGCAAGAGTTTAAGTAGCAATATTTTTATAGCATACTATTTTAATATCTATAAAGCATAAATATAATTACACGAGAAATCGTATCATACTATTATTTTTTTATATTTATTTAGATTTTAATCTGAATATATATCAGATATGTATATAATCTGTTTTAATTATGTGATATAATAGCGTCGTATTTGAATGCAATCAGTGTAATGTATTTTTACATAAAATTGATTAAAATTCGAAAAATGATTATTTTTGCGGTAACTTATTCATAACATAAATTTTGTATTCCTTTTTTCATTGTCTTAACTAAGTATTAATAGAATATTTTATAGTAAAATATATGAGAACCAACCCGTTAATTTATACGAAATAAGCTAATCTATTCGAAAGTACTAAACAAACAGTAATTTACTCATTCCATTATTTAATTATATATTGTTTGAAATATAAAGTTTAAATTTCTCGGTTAACCCTTACCAACCAAACTCTGTCGATCCATTATACATCTTCTCATTCATCCAATTTCCACCTAGAAATTGCTCACATCAAATGAACTTATATAAAGGCCACACATAACTTTCTATCTAACTTAAAGCATCAATAATTATTTTTCGCATATTTGGCGCCAAAAGCCGGATAACATTTCACCAAATGGTTAGACGCCCCTGGGATATTTTGATCTGTAGAAATGCTGCGCCAAAAATGTGGCAACATGACGTTAAAGTATCCATCGCTCCAATCAGTTACTAGCATACATTTTCATTGGTCACGTAAGTTAAGGATTCGCTGGTGTATGTATATTTCGCAATGGGAGGGAAAAGGTGTTCGCGGATATACGTTTCTTTACTTAGATGACTCTAATCAATGCCAGACTCAATAGTAAGTGACTATTGATCAAGATTATATTTATCAGAGAAAAGAATCTCATAAAATTTTGGCACTTTTGAAATCATTTTGAAATCATGGCTATCTCAACTTGTCTACTTTTGAACGCTCACATGTCACTCTTAACCGACATAAAAGATTTGTTTTATCTGATCAGTAATAATGTATGCAACATTATATAAATATTATTGTAATGCCGTTAAAGTATGAAATAAGGCAGGAAAATATTCCTACGTTAGTTAGCAATGCTTATAGGTTAATTTAGCCCTAATATATAAATTATTAAGTCTAGTGCGCTGTAAAAATGTAGACCTTTGAATATTTTTCGCAATTTGCAAATGGATTATTTTTATATTCAAAAATTATCTTTCCGCTTATTAAGACAGTATTGGACTAAAGCAATGTATTGGAATATCTCATTTTATAAATTATTAGATGAACATATTGTTTTGGAAATTATTAGAAATTTTAGCTAAGGAATCGTAATTCATTGAGGCCCTCGCCACATATGCGCATACGCGTGCGTACAACGGCGTACAAACGCGTACAAATCGCTAAAAATTTTGATAGTGCCAACAACAGAAAGTTACTACTATTCCTCGCATACCCTAAACGAACGCACTTACTCCCGGAATAAACGTATCATAACTTTCAATAATATAGCGTTATGATACGTTTGTTCCGGGAGTGTGTTCGTTTGGGGTATGCAAGGAATAGTAGTAACTTTCTGTTGGCACTATCAAAATTTTTAGCGATTTGTACGCGTTTGTACGGCGTTGTACGCACGCGTATGCGCATATGTGGCGAGGGCCTGAAAGAAAATTTCTTTATTCATTTCATTTTAATTTTTATGAAATGATTAAGAGTGATCATCTCCAATTTAGTAAATGTGCAAATTTCCGATTCATTGGCTAACGCATAGTTATAAAAATCACGTGAAATTCAAGGTTACAGTCGTGGTCGCGAATTTAATGAGACAAAGTAGCCGACGAAGCTTCAACAGCACGTGACACTCAGGGTTGCGGTCACGTATCTCGTACGATTAGGAAAGAAATAGCCAGTGAAGCTACGACAGTTTACGACACTACAGTATAGATGGCGACTTCGGCCTTCTGCAGGAGTTATCAATTTTTTCTTATATTAACGTCTTTGAAATTGATGTTATTTTAGTTGAATTGAAGACTTAGCTTTTATTGTTATTTATCAACTAAAGCCTCGTTCAATGATTTAACAAAGTTATTAGAGGTTCAATATTTTCATATAATCGTCTTGTAGATTGTCTTCAATATATATTCTATCTATATTACGTTGCATAAGAATGATGTCAACACCTTTCAACAAAAAGATACCGAAAAAGATATTTGTTCTATTTCTACTTTATCTATTTTGTAAAACAATCTATTCGGTACAGTAAAGTCAAAAGATAAAACTGATATGCGTGTAAGTTGCAAATACCTGGAAGCTGATTACAAATTGATTTTTTAGCTGCACGCAAGAAATAGAAATAGTAATTTTCTAATAAACAAAAATTGTAATTTTAATTGTAACTACAAAGTACCAATTTTGTATTGAACTCATCGTACTAAGCAGCTAAACAGTCAACATTTGTCTTGTAAAATTCAAAATTGGTACTTCGTAATTACAAACCAAATTACGATTTCTATTTCTTCTGTGCAGCTAAAAAATTGATTTGATATTAATTTCCAGATATATACAGTTTATTTATGTCAGTTTTACTAGAATGGGGGAAACAAGCGTCGAATAATAAGACAAACAATAATTCATCAAGTATTAATAAAGTAATTTTTATAATAAAGTGCTTAATGCCGATCAAGGGTTACTTGTTGAATATAAAGTTTCTAACGTAAATATTTTATGTTGATATGTTGAAAGTAATCCTCATAGTTCAAGATGAAACCGATTAAAATTTTTGACTATAATTGACATTAAATAAATTCTAGATAAAATACATTTTTTCCGAAATTAGATTCGTCGATTCTATAAAATTCTTGATTTCCACAAACAATCGAATTAACTTAGGCAGTGCTTAAAAAAGTTCTATGTAGTCTTTTTTCATAAAAAAGTTGTATAACAACAGTATTTCCCGTTGTTATTTTGATGCACATTTTATTTTCTTGCAAACCCATGAATGAATAACAGTTAGAAATCGTTGTTATTTTTAATTTTCTTACGAAGAAACGGCGCATAAAACGCTCTAAGATGATCAATCCTAGTCTAGGTAGCAACGTCTATTAAAGGGGCCAACCGTTGTTAAATAGTGAATATTGAAAGTTTTGTTTGTTGGCATATAAAGATATCGTCACGAAAACTTTGTCATCTTAATAAGTTCGGTAAAAGCATTATCTTGCTCATAAATACCAAAACCTTATTTAGAGGCTCTTATTTATTGAAAAAATTGACTTCACCAGACATTAGAATCAACGAAAATTATTTTGGGAAGTCTCGTTGTCTTGGTTAGGATCTGTGCTATGGAAAGTCGACCCGAGTTTCAAAAAAATTATTTTTTCATACTTTTCCATTGATTTTTCGAATTTTTTTAAGTAAGTTTGAATAAACTAGTTGACAAAAATGAAAAAAATTTTTTTGAAAATCAGCTCCATTCATTCCACAGTAATTACTAATTTTCATACTAATTTCCACTCAACGAAAGTCTTCTCAAAATGATTTCCATTCACTTTAACGTTCAAAAAAGCGTGGTAAAGTCAATTTTTTCAAAAAATAATAAGTTAAGATTAAAATAGCTTTCTAGGACCGTTAAATAAGATTGTGGTACTTACAAGCAAGAAAATAAAAGTTCTTACTGAGTCCTTTAAGATCTAAATGATATTTCATAATGATATCTTTATTAGGACGACTTTTATACGCTAACAAAGAAAGCGTTCAATTTTTACGATTAAACACCAGCTGGTCCTCTTAATAGTAATTATTGCAAGTATTTCTAATCATCATCTTCAGCACATCATTAAAAGAAGAGACGATAAATTTTCTGCACTAAAGATATATCCATAGAAGCATATAGCGAGTTATTCAATACTTTCAACGTTCAGTAGGAAAACTCTCTAACTTACTTATTGTTTGCATTTATGAATCTGTGATATTAAAATAGAAATCAATAAACAATGTCATAGTAGTCAATTCTTATAGGTTTTTCCCAATATTTCATTATTCATATAAAAAAGAAAATTTTTATCTAATTTAAAAAAATGTTTATAATCTCCATAAAAGCATACTACTAATGTAATTAGTTGCAAATTTGTTATCTTAATTCTTGAGAATTAAAAAAACTATGCATCAGATTTTCACATCCATGTAGAACATTTTTAGTACCTCTTTCGACTAAGCCTGATTGCAGGTTGGTATTTAAATCAAGTGCCAATCAACTTTAAAAATTATGAAACACAATAATCGGCCGGTAGTAGCTCCGACATAATTCGCAGAAATCGCAAAATATCTAGAAGAATCTTCGAACAGATATTGGAAATTTCCGAAGATAAAGTTTAAAAGCAGAATAAATTAAAATATAAAGCATCTCCACGTTCGGGTACTCGCACGTGTAAAAAATGACAACAGCAAATCCGAAGAAATGATTGCTAAAGGAATAATAGAACCATAGTCAAAGTGAAAATAATATGTGAATAAAATTTCTGAATTTTCCATATTTATTATGTAATAATATAATTAATTTTCTACATGTATTGACGTCAAATGAAATATTTACTATTGTAAATCAAGGGAATAAAATTAAAAAATATATTCAGTTTCCTATATCCTTTACTCACTTTCCATCACTTTTCGAATATCGTTCCTTTATCACAATATAGATTCTTTTAGCTAGTTTGTAACTTCAATGTATGTCCGTACTCGATGTATATAGAAAAAAAATTCTATCATAATATTCAGAAAACTTTTGTGAAAAAGATTTTTTGCTTGATTTTAGTCATACTTGTATTTTTATTCGAATACATTTTTAAGTAATGTGAATTGAAGAAAATATTATAAAATATAAAAATACATCACTAATTTATTATATAATGAAAACGGATTACACTTTTTGGGCGAGAAAACAATATCCGTGTTAAGATGATTTAAAATATTCTATAGTATTCTTTTATGTAGATCAGAGCCAATGTCATAGGGTCATTAGTAGCATATACTATCGCATCTCGTATTTACATGAAGGAGGACACATAAATTACTTAATCTTGATTATTGTTTTCTATTTTCCACACTATGTCTATTATTATCCAGCATTAGTTAAGAGTGATAGCAATTTTTGAAACGTATAATAATGACACTAAAATATACTTTTGCATTTCGTTTTTTGGTTGATTTGTTTTTATTCGCCGACGATTGTGACTCACTGTAGCTGAATTGAATTGAATATAAATTTAAATATAATTTTTTCATTAAGTGTCACTGCTGAGCATGATCAAATATTTGAAAATAGGATGTATAAATATGTCTAAAAATGTAAAAATTATTTATCAAATATAGAGTAATATTTGTAGTATTATATGAATCTTAATACTTACTGTTAATCATCGTATTTATCTATCTTTTATTCCTGTTGATTACTTTTAGTATACTTCATTTTATCCATTAATTTCTTTTTCTATTTTATCTACCTTTTTTCTAAATCAATTGTAAATATGCGCAGAAGAATGAACATTATATCATCACATACATTGTTTATTACTCTCATTGTATCATAATATAATATTATTAATATCATGTGTGTGTATATATATGTGTGTATGTGTGTATGTGTAAATATGTGAAAAAACGGTGAACATTTTTATTAGCAAGTTCATGGCACGAGTAAATTGATATTCGAAACGGAATAAATTATAATAACATAATACTATTTCTGAAAACGAGTTTTAGATGGTAATAAAGAAAGATAACAATAAATTTCGACTCGCATTAATTAGCTTTAATAAAACATTTTTTGTAATGTACATGAATTTTAATGAATAAACGTAATTTTAATTATTTTCATATCTATCGTGATAACCAATCCAATATTTGTTTATTCAACAAATCCAAACTTAATGTTGCTTATGTCTGAATGAATTTGCCAGTTTTTAATTTTTTTGCCGTTATTAGTTTTAAAATTTGGTTCGACTATCAATTATGAAAAAAATGTAAAATATATGTTTTCGAAACTCATGTCATCGAACCAATGATTATAAACAGTTTGTCACCATGTCATGTATTCCACTAAAATGGACATCGAAAAAAAATTGGAATTAAGGAACTTTAATTATCAAAATCGTATGCTGAGCAGCATATATTTTTCTTTCCATTAAAAAAAAATCCACGAATATCTTTTAATAGTCTGATTGTTTTATGAATATAAAATGACTACGAGTTTTAAATCTTACAGCGAAGATATAAACAATGCGGTAGAAACACGTCTATTAAGAAGTATTCGTCCGTCTTTCTGATTTTCATCACCCGCCGACGTGTTTATACGGTGCTCTGAACCTTCGATAATTACTAAGCTATATTGAAATCTCAGAAAGGTTAACGTTTCATTTATGCGCGTGAGACACGCGAGGTTCTACCACAGGTCGCTAGCCTGCGGGCCAATGAGCTCGTATAAACTGACCAGTGCCATTAACGTATGGACCCACTTTGACTTCTTTCTTTTGCACATTCCGATTTTTCTCTATTAGTATATGATGCAAAATATATGTGATACATAATAACAATCATTTTGGGATATCAAGATAATACTATGGAATAATTTCAAAAATTTCTTGAAAAGAGTTAATTGATACAAAATTAAAATTGTTGCCATTTTTCGTGTAATATCTTTTAATTAAATAAAATGTTTGATGCAGTCATCGCAGTATGCACATTTGTTAATTTAATGAAATTCAATTAAAAATAGATTCAAAGATAAAATCTACTTTAATAATAGATTTACAATGTATAAATCTTTCAATTTTACATTATGCTGTTAAATAGTAACTTCTGTTTGCAATGCTGCATAGAATAATTTATGTAGATACTCAAATAATCAAATGCATAAGATACATTTGAATCTCTTTCAAAGTATTTCTTTAACGACACTATGTAAATTAAATTTCTATTGTACTAAGTACAATTAGAAATGAGATTTTTATTATTACCATGCAATAAGTTCTTGAAAATGCACTAAAATTACCAAACTATTTGTATATAAACATTCGTTTTCGATTCTTTCTTCTCGTAAAAGTAACGCGCAATCATTCTTTCAAACATAAAAAATTTGTTACCATTCCGTGAATTTAACTATATGAAGTTCATTTTAATAACAGTTTCGAAATATAACAAAATCGGTCCTGTTAAACAAAGCAGAAAACTTGAAAACTAATTTCAAATAAACATTAAATCTATAGTTTTTATGCAAGCAATAAAGGATAACATTGGAACCAATCATCTTATCTTACGGAACAATCAAGTCGCACCTAGCCCAGACGAGTAATTTTTCAAAATAATAAATAAATTTAATAAAATAAATAAAAAGGTCCTTCCTTCCCCTCGCCACCTCCAAAAGTAGATTGTGATCAAATTTGGCGAAAGCAACAACGATAAACGATATCGTCTTCAGTGACAAATATATATATAATCTTAATTATTTTTACCGGCGGACCCGGTGAGAAAACAATACGATGACCAGCAAATAGTCGCAGGTATCAGAACCAGCGATTTCCTGTAGAACATACACACGCATCTTTTGTACGTGTGTTTTTATACGTTATTCTTCTCTGCGGTGGGGATGTGCGCGCTCGGCATGTCTGTGACACGCCTGGGTATAAGAGAAGCCAGTATGTGGAGGCGTAGCCAGTCACCCTGTCTTACCTCCAAGACAAGCACGCGTTCAATTTTATATTTAAATTTTTTATTCTTGCATACTTTTGTTGTGTTTTCAGTATAAACACGTTACATTAACGACGCCTCAACTTTAGACACAGGGCTATTTTAGGGGGTGAGATTCGATTGGTAAGTAAGAAAATACGCAAAATTATTTGTTTTTGTTGTCTATTTATTATTTTGTTGTCGTACACTTATTTCGACAGCAATTATTATAGTTTAGATGACGTGCTCGTGCTATTGCTCAAGTACTTAATTAGAATACTGATATAATCGACAAGTGTGTGTTTATTTTTCTTTGAAAAGTCATTAGCAACGCTACAAATACCGGCTTTTAGTATGTTGTGGGTAATACTCTATTAACCGTTGCATCTAAAAAAGAAAAAAACTGATTACTTAATTGAACAAGATGCAATTAAATACATGTCATTTACAAAACTATGTAATGTTAATGTCATTAGACAATTTTTTATTATTCTTTTATTATTAATCTGTGAAATATTCAATTAAAATATTTGCCTATCGCACGATTTTACCGAATAGAAAAATACATAAAACTTCATTACAAGTAGTAAACGATCGACCTTCGAGTCTACAGTGTGCGGTACTCCCAAAAACCGGAATCTCAGACCCTTTTAACATGAAAATCTAAATGACTTGCTCCCACGAGTATGAATACAATATGAAGAAATTTCTTAAGATTTGAATAAAAATTTAGAGTTTTAATTAAGGATTACGAATGAATAGATTAAAAATTATTCAATCAAACAATAAAATTCATTTTACAATATAAAAATCAATAATATTGTAATGCTTCAAATTTGTACCAATACTATATAGAAGTAAGTAAAAAGTAAGATTCGTATTGATAGTAGAAAATTTAAAAAAATGCACAGATAAATTATTCAAATAAGTATATAGGACTTCAGAGTTTGTTGTGAATGTCCAGAAACTACGATATACAATATTAAACAATTCAATAAATTTTATTAGGTACAATTAATAATAGATACAAAGTTGGAGGTGTCGTTTAGTAATTAGCTTAAATTTTTTTGATAGAATGATTTAATTTTTATATTATAAAGCTCGTTGAAATTTAGAGAAAAAACAATAGATATTAAAAAAAACAATAGATTAGCAATTTTATGATATGCTCAGTAAAAAATTTAAATCAGATAAAATTAGAATTTAATTATGAAGAATATTGAATTCGTATGTGAAAGGTCATTGCCAAAGAGGGTGCGCCGCAGAGTATTTAACTAGGTTCATTTTTAGACAGAGCCAATGATATTTATTGTTACAGTTGTATATTATTCAAAAATGGAACTTATTTAAATTTAATACCCAACATAGCACATTCTGATGTACTAGTGCATTCTAGTGCATTCTGATCAACTTTCTTTTTTTATCAAATATAGTTTCAAATTATTTGACATTAACAACAAAAAGTATCTTACAGCAAATATACTTAAAAAATAAATAAATATAATAAGTATCATTTTTATATGAACAAATAATTGTATTAGCATATGTTACATTGCTGAAAAAATAGTTTGAGAAAATATAATATGAGAAAGTCAATTATTTAAAATATCCTGTCTAGACGATATAAAGAAAAACTGTGATCATAAACTTGAGCTATACTACGAGACCTTTGGTAGAAAATGTGCTGTTACCGTAAGCATATCACAGACGTATTGGAATTTATCGGCATTGCACGCACAACTTTCAGTGTCTGTGAAGACCAGTTATCATAAAGTATACATAACAATAGATATATACTTTATGTACTAAAAATATATTTATTCTTCATTGGATCTTATTTAATTTTCATATAAAACATAACTTGAATCAATATAATAAAAAAAATTGTAAGAAGTAATAAAGATATTTCATACGTTTATCGGTGAAAGAAGACACTACAAAAAGTGTATTAAAAGAATTTATCATAATCACTGGTCTACTTCATCTATTCTAATAATGCAATCGTATTAGCTCATCAAGATATCATAGTATTTAGTTGATTGAACTAGCGGAGTAGGAGATATATATCCAGCTCGTTCACAAAATAATTTCATTGAAAAAACAATTCTAATATTTGTTAAACAAATGCTATAACGATACTTAATAATTTATAATATGAGAATAAACAAATATACGCTAAGCATATTGTGTTGATAATAGTAAGAAGAATACAATTAATTACTCACTTATCTTTAAATTTTTATAAAATATAACCAACCTCTGTTGTAACTTTTGTAACGTATTATCCGCAAATAAATAATTAAATGAATCATTTTAAGTTTTTTTGTTGCTTTTACCGATCTATGAGAACTGTAGAGTATTTTAGACAATACTTTTTTGTTTTTAAGCAGAAATTAAGCCAATTATCGCTATTACACGCTATTACTAGTATACGCGGGTACACACACGAATATATATGTGTAAATATATATAAATATATATGTATAAATAAAAGTTTATCATACATATATAAAGTATGAATATATTACTAGAAATCTTAGCAAATTTCTATTTTTATTCTATACTTATTGAAAATAATATATTTTCAAGGCTATAAGAATAATTCACTTTATACGTATTCGATTGTTAGGTACAATGTAATTATTAGTAATATTTATACATACCTATATAGATGTATACCGTATAGACCGAAAAAAAGTATCATAAACTCTGTTTAAGCTTAAGTTGAGCAGAAAAAGCATAAAGCGCGCACGCACGCACACACACACACACACACACACACACACAATATTTTATTACGCATAAAGTCCTTTGAAATGAAAATTTAAAAGTAATATATATATATATATATATATATATATATATATATATATATATATATATATATATATATATATATCAAATTAATTTTTTTTTTATTTGTTCATTTCAGATTTTACAATATGAGACGATCACACGTCCTAGTACTGTGGGTAACAACATTGACTTGTTATGGTAATGTTCTTGCCGATATATCAGAAATTGCAAATGGAACCTTATTTGAAAATGGATATCACTACAAGAAATCAAGTTCTAGATTGACAAATATATTTAATAAAGAAAATGTCGAAATATCGGTGAATGATACAAATACAAATAAATATGATTATACAAGTAGTAGTAGCAACGAAAAAAACAATAGCTCTAATTATTCAGAACCTTTTGTGCTTGGAGATCCTGCTACTTCCAAACTGGTTAATTCTCAAACTAATGTGCATTCAAATGTTTTGTCGAAAGCAGAAGCTGAAGTAATTGCTATTGAAGATGAATCACTAGCCAATAACAAAGTCATTTATCAAAAATCTCAACAGCAGATCAATAGTCGTCCTAATAAACAAGAAGGCTCTAACTATTGGTGGATGGCTTTTGGAAGTCCTTTCAAACCTCAGAATGATTGCAACGGCAATGATTGCCAAGTTAGTGAAACCTTGACTAGTGAAATCAAAGGAAGCGGTACAGTTGGTGGAATCGCATCTAGCGAAGATTTTACTGCAGGTAGCGACTCGTCAAATGTGGGTATAGCTGGACCATTGGAAAATCATGGAAACCAATTTTTAGATAAATCAATCGATACATCATCTGCTATTTCTTCGACTACATCGTCGAATATTAATGTTGATACTAGATTAAGCTCAGACATAGTTATTAAACCAAGCAATCCCTTTTTGAATGGTGATTATGAAGAATTAAAAAAAAACGGTGGAACTTCATCTGGAATTTATACTTCAACGGAAACTGTCGATTCTAATGAATTACCTGATCATCCTAGTAACACGCATTTTGATAGATTACGCGCCGGACAACTTGGTAATCGTTTCTTTGGTAGCCATAGAGGAATAGGCAGTGGCAATTTCGCAGGACCATTCGCTGGACAATCTGGAGCCGGGATAGGAACTAATGTAAATGCTGGTGCTCAAGGCGGTCTAGGAGGATATGGTAATTTCCAACATGGCGCAGAATCAAATAGAGGCGTTAATTTAGGAAGTTTTGGACCGGGAATATTTAGTGGAAACCACGGAGGATTTCTCGGTGGCCAAGGAGGATCACAAGGTGCAACTAATGGTGGAATTGTTACTCAAGGGGGTTCTCAAGGAAGTTCTCAGTTCGGGGGTCACCTAGGTGGTCAGTTTGGAGGAGGATCTTCTGGTCAAACTAGCCCGACAGCAGGAATCGGAATTAATGGTGGGGCTCAAGGAAATTCTCAGTTCGGGGGTCACCTAGGTGGTCAGTTCGGAGGAGGATCTTCTGGTCAAACTATTCCGACAGCAGGATTCGGCATTAATGCTGGAGCTCAAGGAAGTTCTCAGTTCGGAGGTCACCTAGGTGGTCAGTTTGGAGGAGGATCTTCTGGTCAAACTATTCCGACAGCAGGATTCGGCATTAATGCTGGAGCTCAAGGAAGTTCTCAGTTCGGAGGTCACCTAGGTGGACAGTTTGGAGGAGGATCTTCTGGTCAAACTAGCCCGACAGCAGGATTCGGCATTAATGCTGGAACTCAAGGAAGTTCTCAGTTCGGGGGTCACCTAGGTGGTCAGTTTGGAGGAGGATCTTTTGGTCAAACTATTCCGACAGCAGGATTCGGCATTAATGCTGGAGCTCAAGGAAGTTCTCAGTTCGGGGGTCACCTAGGTGGTCAGTTCGGAGGAGGATCTTCTAGTCAAACTAGTACGACACCAGGAGTTGGCTTTAATGCTGGAGCTCAAGGAGGTTCTCAGTTCGGAGGTCATCTAAGTGGTCAATTCGGAGGAGGATCTTCTGGTCAAACTAGTACGACACCAGGAGTTGGCTTTAATGCTGGAGCTCAAGGAGGTTCTCAGTTCGGAGGTCATCTAAATGGTCAGTTCGGAGGAGGATCTTCTAGTCAAACTAGTAGTACACCAGGAGTTGGCTTTAATACTGGAGCTCAAGGAGGTTCTCAGTTCGGAGGTCATCTAAGTGGTCAGTTCGGAGGAGGATCTTCTGGTCAAACTAGTACTACACCAGGAGTTGGCTTTAATACTGGAGCTCAAGGAGGTTCTCAGTTCGGGAGTCATTTAGGTGGTCAATTCGGAGGAGGATCTTCTGGTCAAACTGGTACTACACCAGGAGTTGGCTTTAATACTGGAGCTCAAGGAGGTTCTCAGTTCGGGAGTCATTTAGGTGGTCAATTCGGAGGAGGATCTTCTGGTCAAACTAGCCCGACAACAGGATTCGGCATTAATGCTGGAGCCCAAGGAGCTTCTCAGTTCGGGAGTCATTTAGGTGGTCAATTCGGAGGAGGATTTTCTGGTCAAACTGGCACAAATTCAGGAGTGCAAGCTGGTGCCAGTGCTGGAGTTGAAGGAGGTTTGTTGAATTCTACATATATTTTCCATTATCCCGTATTCATAAAAGTAGATATTTTACTGTTATTGAAGTTTGAAAATAATTCAGTAAAAATTTATCGTTTTTTAAGATTTTCTAGTTAGATAGCAAATTTTGCTTCAAACGAATCGGATTCAGTATCCTGCTCGAAACTTCGATACTTTCTTGTGTAACATTAACGTTCACAAGACGGTTTTTCGAAAGCTGAGTTCTAATTATTACCACGTAATGTATTTCCCTATGTTTTTGAGGATGCTATTTCTAATGTTGTTGGTTAAAAATCTCGACAAAATATTTTACCATTGAAAAATCAAAAAATATATAAAATCATCGTGAAGTTTTTGCTCGATAACTATATATTTTACAACAAATTTTCTCAGAACAATAATGTCTTAGAATTAGTTAAAGAGTATCCTAGAATTATTTCAAAATTTATTAATATAATTTTGGAATTTTTGAATCTGTGATTTCGTTAATTCAAAAACTTTCTCTGACCATTTTAAGAAAATTTAAGAGTATTTTTTAATAATTTTCAAATAATTTCATTCCTAGAACATGTGTACGAAAATCTATAGTTCTTGAGGAAAAAAATTTTCACATCGGCCGCGATTTTGTTTAAACAATAAATTTAATGTTCCATCAAACTTACTAATACGAGGGTCGTTTGAAAAGTTCGTGCAAAAATAAAAACTGCTTTATTTTTTTAATAATTTTTTTTTATTTTTCAACATAGTCTCCTTTTAGGCTTATACACTTCATCCAACGCTGCTCTAGTTTGTTAATCCCTTCCAAATAATAGGATTTGTCCAAGTCTGTAAAATAGGTATTCGTTTCTGCAATCACCTCCTCGTTTGAATAAAATCTTTTCCCCGCCAGCCATTTTTTCATAGTAGGGAACAAATAGTATTCCGACGGAGCCAAGTCTGGAGAATAGGGGGGATGTGAAACGTGTTGGAACCCTATCTCCATCAGTTTTGCGGCCACAACTGCTGAGGCGTGAGCTGGCGCATTGTCGTGGTGGAAGAGGACTTTTTTGTGGGCCAATCGTGGGCGTTTCTCTAGCAACTTGGTTTTCAAACGATCCAATAACGATGAATAATATTCGCCTGTAATGGTTTTACCCTTTTCCAGATAGTCGATGAAGATTATTCCTTGCGAATCCCAAAAGACAGTCACCATAACCTTCCCGGCCGAAAGAATTGTCTTCACCTTTTTCGGAGCAGATTCCCCCTTGGTAACCCATTGTTTAGACTATTCTTTGGTCTCAGGAGTGTAGTGATGTATCCATGTTTCATCTACAGTGATGAAACGACGCTTAAAGTCTTGCGGATTTTTCTGGAACAGCTGCAAACCATTCTTGCAACACTTCACACGATCTCGTTTTTGGTCAATCGTCCATCTAGCGGATAGCTTTTTTATGTCCAAATGTTGGTGCAAAATATTATGTGCCCATTCGCTCGAGATGTTTACAGTACTAGCAATCTCACGCACCTTCACTCTTCTGTCAGCCATCACCATATCATGGATTTTATCAATGATTTCTGAAGTGGTAACCTCAACAGGGCGTCCAGAACGTTCAGCGTCTTTTGTGCTCATATGGCCTCTCGGAAAATTTTGAAACCACTTATAAACCATTCTAATCGAAGGTGCACAATCACCATAATGTTTATCAAGCTTCTGTTTAATCTCCTGAGGTGTTTTGCCTTTGAAAAAGTAATGTTTAATCAATACATGAAATTCTTTTTCGTCCATTTTTTAACAACCACTCGATTTCTTTGATTGAAACGAATGTAAAACGCAAAGTAATTGGCCGATCTGGCTGAAACTTGGTGTGTGCTTTTCCAAGATATGCTACTAACTAAAAATAACCTTAATACGCACTAGTAGCGCCATCTCTCTGACTTTGCACGGACTTTTCAAACGACCCTCGTATTTATTTTAGATATCGAGGCCACGATATAACGAGGTTTTAGTTATATAAAAAATGTTAAGTTAATGTTAAAATTATTTTGTCGCGATTTTCAATCAACATTATTTAAAAGAGCACACTAGAAAACATAAAGAACAATAGTTCCTGAATGTTTTCCGTTCAAATTTATTACGTAATAATAATGACAACTCAGCTCTCGAAAAACCATCCTGTGAGCGTTAATGAGTTAGGTTAACGACTACTTTTTTCTAAACAAAATATCTGTTCAATCTAGGTTGTGAAAAGAGTTTTAATCTATAGCTTAATAAAAAAAAAGATAATAATTGTTCGATTAAAAAATAATGTTTGACAATTGATCTTCATTAGTCACGAAAAAAAATTAATGTTGTTGTAATTAGGTGCTCAAGGAGTTGTTTCCGGACAAAGTGGATTTGGTATCGGAAGCACTGTTGGTCAAGCTGTTACTGGAGCTATAAGCAATGTAGTTTCGCAAGCTAGTCAGTTAGCTCAAAATGGTTTTGGCATTGGATCTCATAATGGAATATTTGGTGGACACGGCGGATCAGGTATTTTTATAAATCTAAATCGAAACTTTAAATAATTAATTGATAATTAGATAAATAGATAAAAAAGTTTTACACTCACACATACATAGAACTAATTTGCTTGATAGACACTATATTCACGATTATTTCTTGCTAATTAAAATATCTGTCCATTCTCGCTTGAAAAAATAGTGTTTCAATATTTACCTTGATAAAACAAATCGAATTTCAACATTTAAAAAAAAAAAATTCTTTGACAGTTTATGGTAATTAGCCACGAAATAAGAAAATAGAGATATTCTATTAACGTCTTTTAATTTGGCGCTCAATTTCAAGGAGGAAATTCCGGACAAGGAGGTTTCGGCAGTGGGAGCAATGTTGGTCAAGCTATTGTTGGAGCTATAGGCAACGTAGTTTCGCAAGTTGGTCAGTTTGCTCAAAATGGTTTTGGCATTGGATCTCATAATGGAATATTTGGTGGACACGGCGGATCAGGTATATTTATGAATTGAAAGCTAATACATTTAGACAAATATAGATAATTAAATAGATAGATGATATTAGTTGATTTGTAAATAATTTCCGTATTATTTGTAGTAGAAATATAAATAATTAATATTTTTTTGAATATTATTTAAAATTTTATATTCAATTAAGTAGATAGCAATTGTATCAAATGATAAAATATTAAAATTTTAATTCATTTTTAAACGAATGACATATTAATTAAAAAATTATGTAATATCATTATTCTTAAAGACGCATCATTTACAGTAGGAAGTATCACTGGAGGCGTCAGTCAGGGTAGTGTCTCTCAGATTGAGTCACAGAGCAGTAGCACAACATCCGGCGCTGTGTCGGGAGGAGCAAATCAAGAATCACATTTTGGATCTAATTTAGGATCATCATTTGGATCTCACTTTGGAACCGGATCACATGAACTTTCTGGAAACAGTGTAACAGGGGGAACTAGCCACGGATCTCACTTCGGCAGTGGATCCAACGGATCGCAGGGAGTTAATATTTTCGGAGGATCGACTCATGGATCTCAGGGAAGTAACGTAGCGGCAGGAGCCAGTCAGGGATCTCAATTTGGAACGGGAACGCACGGATCTCATGGTGGCGCCGTATCAGGAGGAAGCAGTCACGGTTCTCACTTTGGAAGTGGATCACAGGGATCACAAGGAGGTAGTGTAACGGGAGGATTTAACCAAGGCTCTCACATTGGAAGTGAATGCCATGGATCTCAGGGAAGTAACGTAGCAACCGGAGCCAATCAGGGATCTCACTTTGGAACTGGATCTCACGGATCGCATAGTGGAAGCGTATCAGGTGGAAACAGTCATGGTTCTCACTTTGGAAGTGGATCACAGGGATCACAGGGATCACAGGGATCACAGGCAGGTAGTGTAATGGGAGGATTTAACCAAGGCTCTCACTTTGGAACTGGATCTCACGGATCGCATAGTGGAAGCGTATCAGGAGGAAATAATCATGGTTCTCACTTTGGAAGTGGATCACAGGGATCACAGGGAGGTAGTGTAACGGGAGGATTTAACCAAGGCTCTCACTTTGGAACTGGATCTCACGGATCGCATAGTGGAAGCGTATCAGGAGGAAACAGTCATGGTTCTCACTTTGGAAGTGGATCACAGGAATCACAGGGATCACAGGGAGGTAGTGTAACGGGAGGATTTAACCAAGGCTCTCACTTTGGAACTGGATCTCACGGATCGCATAGTGGAAGCGTATCAGAAGGAAACAGTCATGGTTCTCACTTTGGAAGTGGATCACAGGGATCACAGGGAGGTAGTGTAACGGGAGGATTTAACCAAGGCTCTCACTTTGGAACTGGATCTCACGGATCGCATAGTGGAAGCGTATCAGGAGGAAACAGTCATGGTTCTCACTTTGGAAGTGGATCACAGGGATCACAGGCAGGTAGCGTAACGGGAGGAGTCAACCAAGGCTCTCAATTGGAAAATGGATCACACGGTTCACATGGAGGTATTGTGGCAGGGGGGTCTAGTCAAGGATCATACGGAGGCAGCGTGTCAGAAGGTGGGAGTCATGGTCAGTTTGGTATCGGTTCTTCAAGTCAGCTTGGCATTAGTTCACAAACGGGTACTGGTAGCCAAAGTCAATATGTTGGTGAATACAATATGGGCTCACATGGTAGCTCCCAAACTAGTAGTAGTAGTAGCAATAACAGCAGCTTTGTAAGCAGTTTTGAGTCGAATTATGAAAGTAGTTTTGGTAGTAATTCTAGTTCTAGCTTCGAAAGTTCATCCTTTCAATTCGGAACGTCGCCCACTACGCCAGGTGCTAGTTTACATAATGAATCAAGCGGAGGATACGTGTACGAAAAACCAGAGATACCGTTTGAAATTGGAAATACTCTCAGCTGTAATGGCGATGGAAAAATTTGCATTGCGAAGCATAAATGTGTGAATGGCTATGTAATCTTAGCAGGAGTCTATCAAGTTGGTCATCAGGTGAGTTTTTATACCAATATATTTTAATTTATAAAAAAAAATTTTATCCACCTCCTGTTTTGCTTCAGAAAAAGTATATGCGCAAGTTAAATTTATTGTGAGTTTTTTGCAAAAATATATTATTATATTGGTAAATTATATTTTTATCTCGTGATAATTTGCTCTAATAATCAAACATCTAGTTTTTTATGGTATAAATAATTTTGTTAGGCATTAGCTATTTACGATGTGAAAAATGTTTCTTTAATATAATACAATTTTACAATCAAATTACATTTTTTTCATAATATACAATTATACAAAGAGCAATTTAAACAAGTTTAATAATTTAATTCGATACTTTCATATAATTTATTATTAGTTATTTTGTTTAAAAATCAAGCAAGTGTTAATTTTTTTCCAAACTCTCTCAATGTATTATGTTAGAAATATTATTTCTGATTACAAATAATTTCGCTTTAAGAAGAACAATAGCCTATTACTAGTTTGTAATTAGATTTAATTTTTCTTTCATCTACGATCTACACGACAACACTAATAAAAATAACGATGAAGCATATCAATATTTTGAAAGTAATTACCAAGTTGGAAGAAGTACTCCCTATCTATTTTTTAGTATCACGTAGCCCCTAAAGACAGCCTACTGGGTTTGTCTAATCCGCAGGCAAACCGCTTGTATCCTAATTGTCATGTAGGACAATATCCTGTCATGTGCATTCTATTAACACTGAACTCGGCTAGTCGAAGTTACATGTACAGTAACGGTCGAACTTTTATATTCTCATCGATTGCTACATCGTAGACGTAATCGATTAGCATAAATTTACATACAATTCCGTCCAACTACCATTTGCAAGCGAGAACGAGAAGGCTCCCTCGACTTGCACCAGTATCATCTCGGGAATTCCCTTTTTCGGTTTGCCACAAATCGATGCATAGAGCTGAGTGGATTTAATGGCTATTATCTTATTTGGCTTCATTCTTTTACGGAGGCGGTTATGAATCTAAAGGCCACTATTAAATTTTTTTTTGTCTTTGATCAAGAAAATAATAATGCTCAGTCGCATGTTTTTCATTCTATATTAGTCGCATGACTAAATAATAAAACGTGTCAAATTTAACTATTTATTAAATCAGTATTTCTTTTATTTAATCATCTTGAATAAACTATTTACATTTTATAGAATAAAATTCGTTTATTGTAAAGAAACTTAATGTAAACATAAATTTTAATAACTTATTTGTTCCACGGTAAACCCATGTGTTTAAATTTAAACGTTTAATATGACATCACCCATAAGAAATCCATTGTCCTCAATTTTAAACACTTCTAAACGTTTAAATTCAGCGGCAATGTATTTCTTATGGGTGACGTCACAATTACACACTTAAAACGTTTAAATTTAAACACATAGGATTTTAAGGTTTTGCCCTGTTCAAAACTAATAAATAATATAAAATCAGATATATGTTATACTTTTTGATTTCTACCGGTACTTCAAAATTCATTAGAAGCTCAAAAGATGTATACAAAAGTATTTATGATAAAAGAGTCATAACGAGCTTGAAGAATCCCGTAGAAATCAATAGCTTAATTCTATATAAATCCTATATTTTTTGGAATTCCGTATGACACAGTATATTTTATATACATGATTAAGTGATTTATGAGCAGTCATTCTTTGATAAAAAGTAGAATAAACCATAAAAGTGACGCCATTTTCCGGGTAAGATTCGTTGACACAACGACCGCTGCCGCATATATACGCCTCTTCGAAAGGAAGTGATGCGTGCTTCTTTTATTAAACACGCGTCCTTGTGCAGCTACGAAAAGCCGGTCGGGACCCGTGGAATCTGTGTTTGAGAATGCGACTCAAAGCGAGAGCAATATATTGTCCCACAAAAGTTGTAAAATTTTAAAAAGAGCTTTCTTACTTAGATATTTCTATGAGATTAAAGATGAATTACTCTTATCACTCTAAAACAATGTAGAACAACGTCTTTCCAAATAAAAATTTGATTTGTTCACAAATAAAAAAAGTTATAATTGTTATTAAAATTCAAATAATTAATTATTTCAATATTGAAATCGCTAGTTTTTCATAGAAAAATAGTATACCTTGAGGTAATACGTGTTTTCTAACCGAATAAAAAATATTAACATTCGTGCACTTATACTTCTACGTAATATTTTTAAAAAATTGAAAAATTAATTCAATATATCAAATTTGAGATTCCCGTGTATGAGGTTTAGTTACAGTTTATTAGTTTGCATACTCATATGTCTAGTAAATTACTATATGCAATCTTGAAACAAAAGACAATTCATGTATTATTTATATAAAAAAGTGCGTACAGAAAAAAATAAATAGCTCTACATAAATCACATTTATAAATCGTTAATAATCAAAAGTTAATGAAATCATTTTTGAATATATAACGATTTCTTGAAAATCCAAATAGATAATTTAATATTTTGCAGTTATGATAAATAATGTTTGTCAATTAATCAAGATAAATATTAGCACATTTAGTTCTTACATTAAATTATTTCTTCCGTGAAAAAAAATTGAAATATGAAGTATCTTCTTTTTTTATCGACAGACTATAACTAATTAAAATTGTAATCACAATCACGTGAACAATCAACAAAAACTCATTCAGTTTAAATATATATTAATAAAGACTGTAATTAATTACTGTCAGAATTGAATATCGACACAAATCTCTGTTACGCCGAATGACTCAATTCTTTCACATCCTGAGTTTTTTCGGTCGGGTCGACGCAATGACTCGTCATTTTCATCAATCGCATTAAGCCATTGAACATTAGACATCAACCTCAATAAAAATTCATTTAACTTATTCATCATCCATAAACTTTCATCGATCAATTTTCATGACGATTCAAACAATGTGCAAGACGGCAAATACAATGCTTAATTGCAGCATCGGTAAACATTCAGAACCTTTCCGGCACGAACACGTAAGAGGCACATGCATCGCAGCCTCGGAAATCGAAGGGTACATACGCAGTCTTATTGGAATGCTCTTGCGCCACTCTCGTTATTCCTCCTCCTTTCGTTTAAGGATTCTGTTTCACTTGCAAACTGGTTCTTGTAATCTTTATATTTTTTTCTTAACTTAACACATCCAAGAAAAAGAATTTGTTCACCGTATAAAAGACTATCTGTAATAATTGAATGCTTTTTTGTATAAACAATAACTGTTGGTTTTCATATCTACTCTGTGTACTTAAAAAAGAATAGTCAGTTAACGCCATGTAAAAAAAAGTATTTACAAACGATAAAGAAACACGAATTTATTGATCTAGTAGATAATCTTTTAAATCGAAGAACCAAGAGAAATATTTAAAATCTGTTATTTTAATGAAGAAAGTACTAGAGTATTATTGCTGTAATTGATCATATCCGTATAACACATTACTTCTCATTCAAATTGCTATATTATTCCTTCATTTAGCCACTTTCTTACGTCCACAAACTTGAACGTAGAATAACATACTCGTGGCGCACAGTGAGTATGTAAAATTGACAGTCAATCCATGCTCAGTAGAATAAACTTTCAATTTTACAGTCTAGAGCGTTGAAAAATCTTGATAATTCTCAAGATTCATCTTCAGTTAAGCGAAAAAAGGTGAAGAATCACATGGTAAATCCGTAAAAACATTGACGTCAGCATTTTTTTTAATCAACCTAAACCCACTAACTCCTCTGTTTTGGCGCTTTTAGCGTTGCGTTTTTCGCGTTTTCTCCCGAGAACCAGTCCCCGGGTTATTTATAAACCTCGACTTTTTCATTGTTCACACGTAGCATCACAAAAAGAAGATAAAAAATGTAAATACCAAATAAATCTCTAGGAATTTCTGAGAACGATTCCTACAGGTTGTCAACTCAAAAACGATACGTCAACCGATAATCTCGGGGGAAAAGAGAAAAAAAATAGACACGACAATTAATGTTTTCAACACGCTTCGACAAATTGCTTAAAAACATTCCTTTCATTAACTGTTTCAAAATCTCAACAATTATTTATAGCAGAGTAAACATTGAAGGCGTAGTAAATGCCGTAGTCACTCGAATTCTTTATCGTGTAGCCACGACGATATCATCATTGCCACACTCACATTCTCTGTGAATAGAGAGGGCTAAAGATGAATAAACGATTTACTCACGAAGTATGAGGTGACAATTCGTAATGATCGTAGAGCATGAATAAATGATGATTAATTTAACGAGCAGTGAAATATTAACGTTACTCAATAGTGAAATAAGTCCGACATAAATAGCAATGTATAACTTTCCTATGGGAATGATACATTGACAAAGTTCTTCAGTTTTAAATTAAAGATAATAATAATCATAATCGAATTGATATAATCGTTATTGAAAATACCGGTTTTTATTGTTTTTAAACAGAAAAATGTGAATTTTTAAAAAGATTCATTGAAGGCTGACGTTTAGACATTACATCAACGTAAAAGCAAAAATTCTCAATGGTCGACCTAAATCGTACAAGATCTTCTCGTCTGTCAATGCCATACGGGACGAAAGCGCGACACTTTATTAATATATAGTCACTACTTATGCGTTGTGAAATCAACGTTGTCCGGCGCCAGTGCGGTATATAAATCACTCTATTCTCGTGGTTTTGTATGAGGGTGGCATATAATATAGTTACGCAAGTCATTTCAAATATTTGCCACGGTTTTCAAATTCCATGAGAGGTGAAAGTGAGGTTACATTTAGAAGATATTTACTCAAATGACAATACGATTCATTGTGTAATACACGATAGCGGAGGATCACTTGGCAACAACAAAAAATTAGAAAATGTAGGTACTCGAGTTCATTATTGACACACCATGCGACTAAGAAATTAACATGAGAATTTGTCCGTTGCGTGAATCACAGCTCGTCTTTGAAAAAAGAAAAAACGAACTCTTCGCAAGAAACAAAGTTGCGTAAACCGAGTAGGCGTCAATGTCTCCTGCAAAAGCACAAGAGTGTCTAACATTAATCCGTGACCTTCGCTTTTTGGCGAATTTATTTGTGGCCGCGAAGAGGACGAGTCATTTTTCAAGAACTGATTAAAGTCTGCGCGTTACGCTGCTTCGAGCACAAAAGTCTATGTCCTTATTGAAATTATACCACACTCGCGATTGCATAATAGTAAAACAACTTATGCTAATAAAAGTAAGTAGGATTCGAGCTATTTTTGATGGATGTTGAAAAGTACTATGCAGCAATTTTCTATTTAATTTAGCTTTTTCTCGTAGCGTGATTATGTCGCACAGAGGTAAAAACCCGTCCATATTTATTCGGAAAACTTTATAAGTGAGATTAGAATTTTCGATGATCATTCGTCTTTTTTGGAGTTAATTAATTAATGATGTTATTATTCAATTACATCCATTGAATTAAGACACACGGGTGAAATTTCGAATTTTGAAATAAGTTAAAAGATATTTATTTTATTTCATAATTACCGCTAATACTATTTTGTTAAATATTACGTAAATTTAATTATTTAATTTATTTTAAAATATATTCCTATAATGTCAAACTTTATTAAATCTATATCTACATATCGACTTTCAGATATAGTATATAGGTATCATATTTTCATTTTCTATAGCCAGCCATTTTACGAGAAAATAAATTACAACAAATAGAGACAGACAAACAGAGAAAGAAAGAGAGAGAGTTGACATACCGGGCTTATACATCCAATATTTAGTGATTCTAATGACAAACCGACACGTGCATCAAACTCTTACGATGCAAAGTAGTTCTATGGTACATTTTTATTGCACTCAATATAAAAGTAATCAGAAAAATCTTTAAAGCCATCAGTACAAAGTAAAATTCTCTTTTAATATTTTACTATCCAATCATAAATACTTGTATCAGTAAGTTTAAAAGTATCACTTAAATGGCACATTCTTTGCCACTATCTCATTCACTTCACTTTTACTACTTCAAAATCGCAAAAGTGAATTTTAACTGCATTTCGACGTTTAAACAAGCGGTATTGGCAAATGAATCGACGGCAAAGTACATAATAATACGACAACATTGCTCACGTAATAAAAATCGCCGACGTTTGCGGAAGGCTTCGCTCTCTTTTTTTATTTTTTCTTGAATTTATAACTACAAGAGTAAAATATACTCCACTTTCTCTCTGCGTATATACTCATTCCATGCGAAAAAAAATTTTTTTCTTTCGCCGTACGCGTAAAACGATTATATGAGGATTGGTTTCAAAAATGATCCTTTGTAGATTTTTTTATTATTGAAGCAAAAAATATAGTTCCCATTTGACGCGAGATTGATTGATGGCAGTTCGTGAGAAAGTACGATTGATAAGTGCCATCGATAAATGTTTAGCTTATGTCAGAAATTGGCTCCCGCACATAAAAAGATAAAAAACGCGATTATTTTATCAATAACACTCTTTGCGCAAACTTGCTTTTAAATTTGGTAACGTATATACATTTAATTATGCGACACGCTGCGCAGTTCAAAATTCACGCAAAACAAGCCAGTTTGCAATACAATCAAACTGAATTATACGTTAGTAAACTCGCTGCTGCCTTCAAGGTAGAAAATAAAATTAATTCGATGCATCGACTTGTAAGTATATCGAGAACGAGGAGCCGATTCTCCGCATAACAAAACAGTTAATCGAAGAGAAAACATCTGTTTTGGCTTAATCATGGTACGATGCAACGAGCATTCACAATGGCAATTTGCGTGCTCTCGTATGTACCCTTGACATCAACATAATTAGAAAATTGATGAGTTTCGAGGTATGAGTTTCCTCCCGAGGAACATTGGCACTGTATGCTTATTGAAAATTCATGACGTATTAGCTTTCAAAAAAAAATTATTTAAAATTATCAAATTAGAATTCTCTAGGCTTTGAAAAACTTAATTCCTTTTATACAACAGCATTGACGTATTCTGCATGTATTTACGTCAATTCTTTTTTTTTTAATACCTTTAATTTATCATGAAGAACTAAAAATTTTACTGTTACAGAAAAAGAATATATTGATTGGAATATTAATTAATTAGTCATACAATGTCATATGATTTCATGCCCGACATTTATCAAAATAATTGAGTGATAAAATTCATTGAAAGCAAGGCTCCTGGTATTGTATTTTTTAGCTTGATATCAATAAAGAATCTTTCATAACTCGTTGAGCGGAATTTCATCCGATCAATTACCTCTCTTTCGTCATCGTTATAATAAATCGCCTTCGAAAAAAGGACTGTGCATTGAATTATTCTTATACAGAATAATTAAAGGAACCTACAAGTATTATACGAACGATGAAAAAAATTGCAGAGCAACTGAAATGTCGAGATTCGATAAAAGTTGTGTCGACTTTTGACATCTGATCTTTCATTTTTTTTCTACAACGAATAAGGTAAAAAATAAACGATAGTAGCAAATCATTACGCTTATGCAAATAAAACATTTCGCCGGAACAAACGTGATATTTAGTAGAAAATCGAATCCAATGACGCGTTTATAAAATAAATATCGAATCAAAAAGAGATTTTTAACGTGGATAAAGCTGACATCATCTTAGCAGCAAAAGTCTTTGACTTTAAAGCCAAATTCCCTGAGCCATAAATTTTTCCGACTCAGATAATCGAAACCTTCGAATTTTAGTCGGTGCTTCATTTTTTGTATAACCTGTGTCGCCCATTATGCTCTAACATTTTTCTTTGCGGAGGGAGGAGGCATAAGTTTTGATAAATCGGGGAAAGTCGTTACGTCGGGCTAAACTAACCGATCAGGAAGGATCTAAAGTTGTATAGATAGAGAGAGAGGGAGAAAGAGAAAAAGAAAAATCCTATCTCAATGCCATGTCGATTCGCCCATATATTTATAACTGTTTGATAGAATCGATTACGGAATTGATATTTTCTATTTACCATGAATAGAAGCTTCACTTACTCATGTCGTTAAGCCGGCATTTAATGAAATAGAAAGTTGGTGCGATTAATTGCAAAAAAGAATATGAAAGCGAATTTTGATTATACGCCATCATTTGAAGGGCAATCTCTTTTGCAAATTCAAATCATATAAAGAATTATCTTTTGGAAAAGATAGCGTCAAGATAATTATAAACAAATAATTAAAGCCTTGACTAATATTGCGTTAAGCGTATTTAATACCAGATTTGCGCATCATTAAAGATGCTTCCTTTAATTTCTCACGTCAGTGGTTACTAAAACTGCACTTTAATAGTACATCATATAATTGTACTGATGAAACCGTAATTACAGATTTAATGAACAAATAATGTTTGTTTATAGGAATTCATCTTAGTATAGATACAATTTTTTAAGAAAATATATATCTTCGATAACGTTCTCTTTTACTTAAAGTTTATACAACATTCGTAGGTTATAAAAACTGGTCCGCTAGCCCATAAAATCTACCTTTTGATAAACTCGAGCTCATTAAGGTGGAAGACATACGTGTGAAGTGCTTTCACACGAACTCTTTAAGAATTAGTAATATCGGATCTGTCTTAATTAATAGCTACCACAAACAAATTCAATAATTCTATTTTATTAATATTTTTTAATTGCTAAATGAAGAAGCTTTCAAGTCGATGAGTGTAAGAGAAAATTTAATCATTTGAAATTAAGTATATTTAACCATTCACATCCTTGAGGTGAGTAGTTTGAGAAAACCAATAACAAGTACCAGACGTCTTTTTTTATATGAAAGTGCTTCTTCACATAAGAATCGGCGCAACTCTCGGTGAATGATCATTATGTCAGCGAATGGTATGTCGATGCTGCTAACGATTATGAAATCCGAGCGTCTCTTTCTCTTTCAACAGGCTCTTTTAAAATTGCCGCTGAACCTCCTTTTTTGTCCACTACCAATGTCGATTCATACTTTATTGTTTGCTACTTAGAGACAGTTATTTTCTATCGCCAAGTGTTTACGCTTCACATTCAATCACGTCAAGAAACAACAGTTTCGATTACCAGATTTACAGTAGTCACAGTTGACAAGCATTCGGTAGTACAAGTTAATTTCAGTAAGACATAAGAAAGAAACAAAGTAAAAAAGGATTTGATACTAATTTTCCCTCTCTTTTATTAGAAAAATCACGCGTTTTCGACTGCGTTGCATGAAAGTAAAATGATTAAAAATGTTTAAAATTTAAATAACTCTAACCAATTAACTTTATAGCTCATTAAAAATTAATTTTGATAGTTTAGAGACATATTACTCAGGAGTTGAATATTGGATCGACTACCATTAAAGCAAATATCGTATGAAGTCTGAGTTTTCACACAATTCGAAGATGTTGCAACAGTTATGATAGTGATCCAACGCACATTTTTATTATTACCGATTTAAATCATCAAATAATCCAAAAATTTCTAAAAAAAATAGGCTTCTGTAATTAATCAATTTAAAAATCTGATATTTTATATGTAGGTAGCGTGTATTCCTTTCACTATTTTTTCTAGAGTCAATTATCAAATTAATAGACTTTATTTTACAAAAGGTATAAAGCTCGTTAATTACGTAATCTATACTACTATTGCCTTCTGCTTTTTTCGTAAGATTTGATACAGAATAGAATCGATCGTTCTTTTTGTAGAATATATATATATATATATATATATATATATATATATATATATATAATAGCTTGATTGTGATTATCGGCAATAGATATAATTGTCATATATAAGATAAGATTACTACTTTATTTACGTTTTTAACGAGTTTTAACAATTTTTCTGTCCAGTAGGGAAGAATAATAATGTAATTCTTGTCTTTGTAAATGAACTGATGGCGATATTAGATAACGAAACGGTTCGTATTCTAGGTGAAAGTTTGATTTATACAAAAAAGCGTGCTATTGATCTTCATTATCATTGCGTAAACTCGGATGCCAATAATATTCGAAGTTCAAGTGGCTCATTTGTATACGGAACACGATCATCTACAACATTTTGTAAGTTCAAAAATAAAAAATATGACTACTATAAAGACAATTTTGACAAACTTTTGTATGGACAAAATCAGGCAAATTATATGAGGGTCATATTAGGAAATACGAGCATTGATTTATGAGCATTTCGACGGGTTACGTCAGATCCTAGGATGGGCACCTACGTAGCGACTTTTTCAACGGCACCAAAGACTCAAGGGCTCCTTCTTTTCGTAATTTTTAGCGATTTTTATTTACATGGAAAACAGCACATTTTAAATATGCACGCCAAGACGAATTAACTATTCGTATGACGTCATGTTATATAACATTATTGAATTCCTCACGGATGATTCTTTGACGCTTCTGGTTTGTTGATAGAATATCACTGAACTTTGAACATTTACGTTAATTTATTCTGTAAAAACGATAAGAACTGTTTCTAATTAATGAAATGTCTTGGAATAATTTTCGTTTTGTTCGTAAACAAGATGTAATTTATAATCGTTATTTGCGGCTATATAAATTAGGCACACAACACGTATAATAAATATACCAAAATAGAATGAAAACGCGTGATATCGTGTAATTAAATTCCACGAGGAAGACAGTTACAACGAAATTGAAAATAACTACAAAGTACCCCACAATTACCAGGATTTACAATTATCTTGTAGGAGTACCTTCCAGCAATTTCCTTGAATTTTTTGAACTACTTTAAATTACTCTAATTAATTTGTACGAGCAATCCTTTTTCATGACATATCGATTAGAATTTTATAAAGACTAGTTAAGCCTATTTTTGATGTGACAGAAAATTTTTGGAAGAGATCCGTTTGTATTTTTGAAAACCTATACCTTTACAACGATACATCGCAAGATCGAAGGTCCTCTACGACCTTGGACTTAATACCAAGTGGTCGAGTGAGCGACTTTTTCTCGCGCGTGCCTTCTCTCGATAAGGTCGCCTAAGAAGCGAATACGTTTGCTTAAATCATTGGACATTCGTTTTATCTATCTTCACAAGATTTATATATTTCGACATTTAGGAAGAAACATTTTGTGAAAAATATGTTTATAAAATAAACATATAAAATAAACATATTTTCTGACTTGCAGAAATATCAGAATTTTTTTTTTCAATAATTTCAAAATACTCATTTTTTACTTTGAAAGCATTTGAAATTGATAATTTAATTCTTCAATCCGGTAGCTTATATTTATGAGATTTTTTAATTTCAATAATGATTTTTTTATGTGTTTCCGTCGGTAAAAAATCGAGAAATTCATTTTGATTAGTACTAATAGACGAATTAAAATCGTGTATTTTTTGTAAGGAAAATTGATTTCTCGAGGTTACAGATTTCTTTTTAGATAGAATATATCTGTAAGATACTAGTAGAGAAAGAATCAAAATTTGAGCTCGTCATCGTTTATTTCAAGTTTCAGGATCATCTTCCTTGAACTTGTATCGACAGAAAAACTAACTTTTCAACAAAAAAACTAATTGATGATTTAATTGACGATTTTAAAAAAACGTGTCCTTGAGCTATAACAATAACAATTTTGTAAAATATTTTTAGGAATCATGTAATTTTTAGCTGAGTTTATTAAGCAATGAAACAATTGAAAACAATGATACACTTATTATGCAGCTGAAAAACTGCAGTCGCCATCCTCTACTATAATTTTAAAGCAGACACACATGACATTTTAATAAAAAGATTACTCATTCCGTCGTTAATTTCGTATACCTTCATTTCCGTACACATCCGTAGACATTTATAATGCAGCTCTCTCATCTCTGTTTAATTTTACATGACAATAATTTGGAAAGTTCCAATTCATGACCATTTGTTTCACAAGGCAAAGAAATTTTTTTATTGCTTCACTTTGATATCGTGGAATTCTTTGAGTATCTAAAACTTGTATTTCTGCATTCTTTTGCAACTGTTTTTTGTAAAAAAATTGGCACCCAAATTCAAAGCCGTATTACAGTATAATAAATCATAAGTTTTCACAAAATAATCTCAATGCATTTAAATCAAACATTTAAATAAATTCTTCCTTATCACTTATAACAATTTCTTACACATTGATAGTCACTTGAATCAGCATCAAACGTAGATTCATTCTCAGTGGGCCCAATGTCGTTCGCTGAATTTTATAGCCGTAAATAAAAAAAAACTCGTTTCCCGAGCGTCATTATCTCAGAGTTTGGCTCCCCCAGTTTTTCGAAATTTTATTATTGTAACGTCCTTGGATTTCGTATTTCTTTAAACATGAATTATAAAGCTCATTAGGTCTTCGAAATACTTTTTCTGTCTGCTTGTTTCTCTCTCTCTCTCTCTCTCTCTCTCTCTCTCTCTCTTTCACACTGACAATGAAGAAAATTGTCTCATTGTAAATTATAATCTTAAAACAATATGCTACGGGCTAACATATGTTATTGATAAATCGAACTATTACGACTTTTTATTCTTTTGGTAGTTGCATAAACCGTTGTGTATAGTTTCATCCTCTGTTCTAAGGTTCGTTTAGTTCGCCTTGGTACTGGTTTGATTTATTAGGCAGTTCAGTGCACTTATAAGGTCACTGAACGTCCTTTGCTAATTTGCTGGTTGTAGCAGGGCTTCTGCTACGTTTATTTTGCTCATTCCGTAAATTATATAATGCGAATTAGCACCCTCAAAGGCACTGTTATTCAAACAGCCTAAATGTATACAATGCACACACGCCCGCGCGCACACACATACACACGTACACAGACACACACATAATCTTTAAATAAAGAAATTATGACAAATTAAACTTTTATGTTTTGGATATACAGCAATTTAAATAATTTGAATAAAGTAAGGAATAAATTGTAGATTAATGTACCATTCTCTAAGAGCATTGTTCCAGTAATATTCCATCTCAAAACAAGCTACATTTTTCTACTATTAAGTCAAACTTTTAAAATTAGTTTATTAAAAAAGACTTTGTTAAAATCATCAATGAAAATACTTTATACCATGAAGAGACGATCAACTTAATTATTTCTCTCATTATTATTCTTTGATATTCTTAAGAAATGAAAGAACAAATTTATCATTCATAAAATAGCGTTTGCACGTGTCAGTATCTCAAGCATCAATCATAGAAACTTATGTAATTCGGCAAGCAATTTTAATGCATATTATGTGTAGATACAATAGAAGCATGTACAATTAATATCCTGCGAGTTCCCGTAATTTTTTCATCCTATAAAAACATCTTTCTTCATTTGCCGCCAGAACACTCAAGCAGCAATTCTCGATCGGTTCACGATGAAAGAATTACAATTTTCTCAGATAAATTAGAGAATTTTCTTCTATCGATCACTCTTCAACTTTCATCTTACAGCTCGTTGTTATCTTTTCAAAGCCTGAATTGCCAAGCTGCTTAATTAATTTGATTACAGACTGTTGCACGACGAACGAGGATGGGCTAATTATTCATGTGAAATAAGACTGCGCGATTATTTATTTACCAAGAAAATACTTACCCATTTACGATTTATGCACATATTTTTGAATTGAGGGTCGTTTATTAAGTAATCCTTTCTCGTAGTTTCGAATCATAGTTGTACATGCTAGAAATATAGATGTTTGCCAATTATTCAAATATTCGATTTCGTGAATGACATTCATAGCTTTCTTGTATAATAAATTAGTTGCCAAATCTAAAACTCTACAAGATGATGATGAATAATGACTGTGATTTTTTTAATGTTTCAGAACCAGAAGTGTAATGTTGCCTATGAAGTATGCTGCACTTTAATCAATCAACAACCAGGTTATGGCCAAGAAGGTCAATTGATTAGCATCCCACAAGGAGCAGTTGGTGTTAATCACGGCTAGTTTATTTAATTATCAAAAATGTGATTCAATAACCCAATAACAACAATAACACTCAGTCATTTTTTCCTTTACACACTTATACGTCTAATGTCAAGGTCGAAAGTAAATTAAGCATAAGAAATTTCACACCTCACACCAACTCACTTAGCTAGATGCACGCAGAATAAATCTTCGTGTTTTTTAACGATTCGTGTATGTACTATGTTATTAACTTTATAACAACAAAATTTTAAAAGCATTGTTACTAACGCAATCATGCAGGCGTATCACGCTGAAGTACAGTATGTATTTATTTCATAAAACCAAGAGCGATAGTAGATGCACTAAACAGTGATCTTGAATTTGAAAAAAGAATTTCATAATATTTAAAGGCATATTAAAAAATGATAATGATCATCGCCGTCCCAATTCCTCAGCTGAAAATGTAAAACGACGATGAGCAAATTTTATCACGTAGCAAAACTGAAAATCCATATATATGTAAGATTATCCCATTTCAAAAGCCATAGCGTCTAAACTTGCAATTAGCATGAATTTCTACTCTACGAACAAAAAAGGAGAAGGACGAAGATAATACGGGAAGAAAGTCATATCTATCGAATGATTACGTCAAAAGTGTTTATACGGGAGAATAACCGAGGCCTCAACCCTCGGGCTGGGTCTGGGTTAAGGTCAATCAGTATAGGTTAACTACATTGTTCTTAGGAAAAAAAAATACTCCAGTGGAACTTTTTCAATCTTAAAGTTGAGTGGATCAACTTGAAAATTTATATCTGTAATGACCTTATCACGAATGACGCGTTAACTTGCATTGTATAATTATCGAAAGAATAGTGATTATTGGATATTACAATTAGAATCGATTATCAATCAACTTATTCTCTACATATAAGGTGTTAATCTTACTTTGTATAATGAAATTTTCGCAATCTATACGTGGTGTGTTTTTTCTTCCTTTTTTTATCGAAACATATAACCCAATTCCAACCTTCCACCTCATAAATGTCATGAAAAAATGTCAAGTTGTTAAAAATGAGCACCGAAAGGATCAACTGATCATACATGTTACACACCGAATGTAAATCATACTGCATAAATATGATCCATCAATCGTACAAGGATGAAACATTTTTGTGAATAAATAACGACTTTAAGGTTGCGGCACTTTTATGTTTTCACTGAATTTAAATTGAATGAATATTTGGCGGTCGTATTTCAAGCAGAGAAGACTCTTCTCGCGAGTGGAAAAACCCTACTAACGATATCATCGAAATTTTTCGCGGGCGAATTTGAGTAGACGTAGAATGAAATTCCTCAGAGATACGCGTCATCTATCTCACTAAAACACGGTATTTTAACCGGCGATATCATCGAAATTTTTCGCGGGCGGATTTGGAGACACATGCCGAAATTCCTTAGAGATGCGCGTCATTTGTCTCACCAAAACATGGGATTTCCCACGTGATAGAAACGGTTGAGATTCACGGCGATGACTATCGAATCACAAACTAAAATAGACTATTAAATCATCTGCGACATTGTTTCTCTGTCGTAATACAAAATTATTGAATAATAAAAGATTCAGCTATTGAAACAGGAGGTTGACTTTTCCATTTTGATATTATAAAAGATTCATAGCAATTAATCGACTTATGCACAATTGAACCGCATTCAAATATATAACTTATTAAAATTAAGTAAAACTTATTAAAACGTAAACAGTTATTGCAGAAAGTTATAATAAGTTAAGTTATATAGACAAACCCGATTTGATTTCACAACTGGAAAAATAAGCTGCAGTTCGAATTCTCGAGTTGAAAACAAAGGTAGGTTCGTCAACTGACGAACAATCGATGAAGGAGAGAAATTCGCGAACAAAAAGAATTACGGTATGGCATCTGCCCGAGATTCACTGTAAACAGGTAGACTCCGTTTTTCGATCGGATCCTTTTTTTAGTTCAAGGTCGTCTTTCCTCGCAAACATGAATGTAATGATACACCAAAATATAATCTCAAGTGACAATCTCATTATCTTTAAAAAGTTATTAATCGTAATGATTTTCCGTAAATATTTTTTTTTCCTCCGGAAATATTATATATAATAACATAATCACCTCTGGAAAATATTTGTTTTTCACTCGTTTCTCCAAAAACAATTCGGGGATAAAAAAAAACAAAAATAATACAAATTACGAAAACAAAAATCAGATAAAAATTCATAAATCTTACGAAGACTCAAGTTGGCTTGATTAGAATCACCAATTCGCATAGCACAAGCAAACGTCAATCACAGACTCGAGATCCGTACGTCGATGCGCAATCAAAAAAAAAAGTTTATGATAGTAGCGATGTTCATCTGATGTGAATGGATCCATAATTACGAGGAATGCCTACCAGGAGTAGGAAGTAGTCCAGCCAAAAGGCTGCTGCTACGCGCCGATAAACAGCATACAATTTGATAGCTAATTGATCGGCGATGATGACCACATCATTCACTGACGGGTATATAAGATCGTGATCGTTTAGGGAGCGAGCAGTGTAACTCGAACGTTCGTGCTGGCAACTAAGAGCGCAGCAACAGCAGAAGTAGTAGTAGCAGTAGAGGTTTTTAGAGGGATATAGTCAGATCCAAGGTCAGAGAGAGGATTTTTTGTGTTGTAAGTGGCAGCTGCGTCATGGGCTTCGTTGAGTGTAGTTTAGTGGCTCTAGCGCTTCTCGCGCTGCAGTATCAAGCTTTGGCTCAAGTTCATGCTTCCAGTAAGTTTTAGTGGATGTGCAGTGATTCACTTATTTTATCATCTTCTTTCGCGAGTAAACTTTAAATGATACGCTTTCGAGCTTCAAAAACACATGTATTTTGTATTTGAGTTTCAATATTGTTAAATTTAGAGCATAACTCAAACAGATTATCAATCTCAACTTTATTATTATTAAGTACATTAATGACTACAAAACTATTAAGCTTTTGCGTGGTTAAGTGTGTACAATGATATCCATAACACGAACTTAAAAATTATTCACTATAATATGTTTTTTCATCTTGAAATTCTGATTTTTAGAAAAATTATCTTATTCGCACATCAATATAATATACTGACGTTACTTTATTAAAGTAGCCGTATTTAAAGAAAGAAATTCTTTTACTTTTTCAATTCTTCGCTCTCGATTACGTTGTATTTTATAAATATCTCTGATGATAATATGCAAAATTATGTAAACGTATTTAGATAAAAAATTTTATGCATTTATTTACAAATACGTTAAAAACAATATCGCATTTTTATAAACAATGATATAAAATCAAAAAGTTATTGTTAATAAACTATTATTAAAAGCTCAATTAAAATTGATTTTTTCATGAGGAGGTGCAATTCTAAACGTGATATTTTAAGCAGATATGTATATTATACAAATATTCTACTTATAATCATAAAAGACGTTGATTTCACATTGATGTATTAAGAGTTGATATTTTTCATTTGTAGATCAGTCTATGAATTTTTGCAAGGATTCATTTTAATTTTTCTATTATACTAACAATTTTGATAAATGTTTAGGATCAATTAACATTTTATATTCGATTTTATTAGAAATATAATTCCCTACTTGCAAATATCTAAAAATAAATTATATATGACTACTAAAATGCATTTCTAAGAACTTTATACAATTTTTCTCATATAAGATTGATGTGTGAATTCTTTTACTCATCAACCAAGCTATTTAACATAATCTTTCATAACATCCGCAGAATCCCACGCCTAATTAGTAAATTATGTATTGCAGGTCGAAGTGCGAATGGTCTCTTCGGCAGCGAAAGTGAAATTGACTTGAGCTCTGGAGATAACTCTGCTGCCTATCAAGCTAACGGCTACCTGCCTCCTATCAATGACTCTCCTTCGAATCAAATAGCCTCTTTCTCCGGACTACCTAAAGAGCCTGAAGGTATGTAAATCACATATATTTTTTCACCGACCTCTGATTTTTTTCCAACGGCCTTTTCATTGGATTTGTAAAAGCTTACATAGATTTTAAATACGCATCTTACGTTTCAGGTATTATTTATGAAAGTGGAGAAATTTTATTTTGCATTTGAAATTTTATAAAAATTATAATCCCGTATTCCGGAATCATTAATCACACTTGCTTCTTCCTTCTTAAATAGATGAAGTTGTATAATTGGTTATGAAGATTTCAAAAAATGTAATAATTCTTGTTAGAATTATTTATTTGCCAATTTCTTAATCAAAATTTGTCAACAAGTAACCGATTGACTTATTCCGCTTAACTCAAATGATTTCTAGTATGAAATCATAACGACACTTTCATCAGAAATTAATACGTTTCAAACTTTTTTACAATTAATAAGATATGTTTAGATTCATTTAACGTTTTTTACTTTTCATTACATTTACACTTATGAATCATCTTTAAATTTTATTTATCACGTAATTGATTTTCTTTATAAAATTATTAATCTAACATTCAACTAACAAATTTTTGTCTATTTTAATAAATTGTTTCTTCTTCAAATTCAATCAAATGACAGATTACTATAGAATAATTTGTAAAAATAAATAAAATTTTAATTAATCTGTCTTATCATAAATAGGTTTAATTGACGAATAACATTTAACTTTATTTCAATATTACAAAAATATTTTATAAAAGGGTATTGCGAACTCGTCATTCATTTAAATAGAAATTTTTTTAGGCATCATAATTTTTTATTTATTCTAATGAAAAGGTATTAATATCAAGATATTTACTTTTACTGCAAGGTATTACTTAATCTAGAACAAATGTTTGCTAAAAAATTGTATTAAACCGCGAAATCTAATTGCCTACTTGAATAAGTACAATGAATATCGATTCATTTTTCATACTGCCAATCCGTAAAAACAAGAAAAAATGTCTTAATGGAGACAATCAAAATAAAAAAAAATGTCTTTTAGATCACATAGTAACTATAATTAGTCTGTGGCAAGCAACACATCTCAACAGAGCATTATATGAAGATCTTGAGAAACCTACGTAATATCTAACATCATTTGGAAATGTAATCGTAGATTAGATGTTATAGAAAGGACACGTGTAACACTATATTTTTTGGTAATATATAAGATTGTCCATTACGTCCATCGTAAACAGATTCACGAAAGTGGGAAAATGTCGAAAGACCTCGAAGAAAGTGGCAAACAGATAACGCGGCAGGTAGTGCGATCATTAATTGAGGTCCGCGCCCGCTTTGTGTGTTACGTGTGTACATATAAAAGACACTGTCCTCGCTTGGAGAAATTCAGTCTTACTTAAGCGTTCGGATACAGACAATCGCGAGTGCCGGATACTCCGCAGAATCGAGAAGTTTTTTCTTCAAATTTGTTCACATATTCTCTTTTTTTTCATTTACAAAGTGTTAGAACCATGGCTCATTTCAAGTGTTCAGTGGTTCTAGTTTTATTAATGCTCTCTCATAGCACATTCGCTCTAGGTAATAAGTACAACAGTGATTTTTATTATTTTTTAGTAAAGTGTATTAAATCATGTAAATAATAAGAATATTATTTTGCATATTACATAAAGTGGTGTGGTAATTTCAAGTGATCTCATCTAACCAATTTGTGGTTTGAAATACGGCTTTCTTTTTAATTTGTAAAATAACGGTTTGATTCGAAATGTTATTAAAAAGTATTAAGAATCTATAAAAGACATTTTACACTTAAATAAAAAAATATACATTCCTTTTCACTTCAAAACTTTTACGAATGTACGCAACGTGAAGAGTACACACACTAGAGAACGCGTACTTTAGTTATTTTGCTCTGTAGTAAGAATTTGTCTGCATGAACAATTCTCGTGGAAGTATCTACAGTAAAAGCTACTTTGAGAATATTACAACTCCTGATTTTATCTCATTATTTCTGTCACTCATGAAACCACCGACCCAATTGTCTCAAGTTCATATGGGGAAACTTATCTTACAGATAACTCCGGTCATGACGATTCGCCAACGAACGTCCAACAAAATGTGGCTTTCCCACCTGCTTTCCAACCACAAATTGGATGTGCTGCCGCCCTCCTTTGCGTTGAAGAGCAGTTCTGCACTTCGACCGGTGTCATCAGCAAGACGTCTATTCAACTTACCGAAGAACAGAAATTGAGACGTGTACCCATGGTGGTAGGTGTCGTTGATATTTAATAAAAAAAACTATGATTATTAATATAACTTGTGCATGAATTATCTTTAATAATAAATAGTAGTATTTCGGGCAACGTTTCGACGAAAATGAATTTGTTTACAAATTACTCATGTAAATTTTTTTTTCGTAACGCAGGACTGTAAAAATCCAGATAATGGAGTCATTGGCAAGTGTTGCCGTGATCCTGACTACGTCGACCCATGGCCAGCAGGCAACTTGTCTCCCGAGCAGCTTAAACAAGGCTTCGATGAGCAGGGTTTTCCTAAATTCTTGAACCTCACCAAAAACAAGCCACAGAGACCTTTTAAACCACTCCCAGTGCTAAAGCCGACCAGTCAATTCAATGAAGTTGTCAGGCCTCAAGCACCTATCAAAGTATCTCAACAACCACAGAACTTTCGTCCATTAACTCCAATACTGTCACCTCCGACTAGTTTCCAAGCAAACAAGATCGTTCCTGAAAACAAACCATTCCAATCTCAGCCAACATTTGGCCAAGCTCAACTGCCTACATTCCAACAGAAACCAGTCGAGTCAAAAAATCCATTTTTGCAGCCATCCCAACCTTTCCAACCTCAACAGACCTTCCAACCACAACAGTCGCAGACATTTCGACCTCAACATCCAATTGAATCAGCTGAATTCCCTCAGCAAGCTAAACAGCCCGAGATAATAGTAGTACCAGATCATTTTCAGTCTTTCGTGTCAGAGCAACCTCAGATTTTCAAGCCAAAGCAATCACAAGATATCGTGCCACAAAAAACATACGTTACTGTGCAAAAGCAATCCCAGGCTTTCATCCCTCATCGACCCCAAGCGTTTGTGCCACAACAACCCTCTGATTTCCAAGTGAAAAAACCAAAACAGCCTAGTTTCACCATTACGGTGACTGAGCAGCCCCAAATTTCTCACCAATCTAACCAACCATCATTTATTCAACCAGAACAACCATTATCCGTTCAACCAGAACAACCATCGTACGTTCAACCTGAACAACCATCATATGCTCAACCTGAACAACCATCAAATGTTCAACCAGAACAACCATCATACGTTCAACCTGAACAACCATCATACGTTCAGCGCGAACAACAAGAACACATTCAGCCCGAACAACAATCATACGTTCAGCCCGAACAACCATCATACATTCAACCGGAACAATATTCACACGCTCAACCTGAAGAACCATTATACGTTCAGCCCGAAAAATCAACACACGTTAAGCCTGAACAGCCATCATACGTTCAGCCCGAACAACCATCGTTTGTTCAGCCAGAACAACCGTCGTACGTTCAGCCAGAACAACCATCTTATGTCCAGTCTGAACAACCATCATACAATCAGCAAAAACAACCTGTTCAACGCCCACAGTACGATCATTTTTCAACACATAACCAGATCAACGGACAACCGAAAGGTCCTTTAGAGTCAATTCAACAAGGCCTGCAGAATTTCCAACAATCATTCGCCAACCAAATCAATAACTTTGGCTTTGGAAAACCCCAGCAATCTGATGTGCAAGTTATTGATGCACCAACAATTGAAAATGTACCTGAGCCTATTACCACTAAAAAACCTTTCTTTAGCTTGCCAAGCTTCTCTGGATTTGGACAGAAAACTGTTGAGAATCAAATTCCAGTTCTTTCAACAGTATCCATCGCTCCACACACTCCTGGCGCTCAGTGCGGAATCATCAATCAGGTACATTTTATCGAATAAATCACAAAATATCTTAGCGAAAATTTCGAAAGAAACGAATTCTATATTTTTTATACAATAATTAATGATTACGAAAGTATCACACCGCTAACACGTTATATGATCTCCTATATATGTTCGCATAGAAAATAGTGAAGCATAAGATGTATCGTGCGTATATATAAATGATCGCGATTGCTACATCTGCGATAGCCCAAAAATCAAATTTTATTCTTACGTAATTCGTTTGAAAGAATTAATCGATGATCCATCGAGTGCTTTCGATAGACTTTCTTTTTTCTTTTATGTCATCTTCCGTCGCTTATACGTCATAAATGTGTTGCCAGGTTCAGCATAATTATGCCGAAGGTTTGAATGACGTTCAAACTCCTTTTGGTGAAATACCATGGCAAGCAATGATTCTTCACAATGTTGAGAAGAAACTGCTCTGCTCTGGTGCCATCATCGCACCGAATGTAGTCATGACTGCTGCTCACTGTGTTTATGGGTAATTATTTATTTTAAGTTAATTGCTATTATTTTTGTCAATTATCAAAATAAAACTCACGTAATTATTTATTTTTATTTTAGAATGAACCCAAGTGAAATAGCGATCAAAGTTGGCGAATGGAAACTCGGCTATGAGCTGAAACACGAAGAACCCTTACCCTTCGAAATTGTCCAAGTGCAGACCATTGAAGCTCATCCTGGCTACCAACCAGGTGGACCAGGCTATGACCTCGCAATGCTCTTCTTAGAGAAACCAGTCCAACTCGATCAACACGTTGACACAATCTGCCTGAGCCAACAGCCATCTGTCCTTGAGAGAAAGTGCATCTCCGTAGGATGGGGAAAAACCGTCTTGCAACGTATGAATCATTTATATTCTGACTCTTTTTTTACATCACACGCTACTTGTTGCAACACACACGAAACCACTCCGTTACGCAAGTGTCGAAATTTCTTTCCTCGACGCATGCGATTAATATATTAAAAAACAACGATCTTTCCACAGTCCACGCCGCTGGAGCTCTCATGAACAAAATCGAAGTTGACGCTTTGAGCCAAGACCAATGCAGATTACGCCTTCAGGGTGCTGAAACGCCACTCGACCTCGACAACAGTCTTGTCTGTGTGAAGGCACACAAACAGAACAACAACATGTGTCAAGTTGACGTGGGCGGTCCTCTCGCTTGCGACCGTGGCGATGGACACTACGAGCTCGTTGGTGTCTACAGTCAAGATACTGGCTGTCTTCCCACCAATCAGGTGAGAGTGCACTTTCTCTCTGTTTCTTTGTCTTTATCTTACATACGTGGATGCGTCTCGCAGTCAAAAGTGATTTATCAAGCTAGGAATATGCTATATCGGTTCGTTAATTCTTATTCTCAGTAAATCGTAAAATTCACTTTGTCGCGTTAGAGCATGTCAGTCACAACACGTTACATTGCCTATTAGCAATGCTAATAGCGTCGTTAGATCAGTTGCACAATATTGGTCGCTTGTAACGTCTCTCTCTCTCTCTCTCTCTCTCTCTCTCTCTCTCTCTCTCTCTCTCTCTCTCTCTCTCTCTCTCTCTCTCTCTCTCTCTCTCTCTCTCTCTCTCTCTCTCTCTCTCTCTCTCTCTCTCTCTCTCTTATTTTATCAGAAATTATTCGAATTTTTAACTGATTTTTCAATGCCTTGAGCTTCATTTTAATTCCACAGATCTATAAATGTTAGTATTTTGGTTTTAGTAACTCCCGCGCTTGTACGTTATTTTTAAACTATTTTTTATAACCGAAATCGATTATTAGATTCGACAACTTCTTCTTATAACGTGTATTAAGCAAAAATAATAATGGTCTTACTTTTAAGTTAATGAATGACCAATACCATGCAATCGGACTATCCATATAAAATTTTGCATCGTCTCCTAAATAACACATATTGATGTGTGTGTCTTGTTCCCTCAGGTCGCAACCTTCGCTTTGATCGACTACAAGTGGGTCAATGGTTTGCTGAACCCATCTCCAAGCATAACACTTCAACAGCCTCAAGCATACAACAGTTACGAAGGACCTCAATCTGTACAGAACAATATCCACTATCACCCACAAGAACCTAATGTGCCATGCGATTGCCAACATGGAACTCAGCCCGCTGGCGCTAACGCGTATCTACCTCCATATTAAGATGCTTGAATCTTATCATACGTCAAGCAACGACTGAACGAACAACTATACGACGCTGCTCTCTTATAGGATAAGAGATTATTTTTTGTTCTTTTTTTATCTTATTGTAAATGTAATGCTATAGCGTAGACGATTTTAACTGCTATTTCGAAACGTTCGCTTATTCCAATGCTCGTTAGATGTTTTTTTATTTTTTTTTTTATTTCTTTTGCTAATAAATCCATCATTTATGAGATCGTGAGACTACAAGGATTGAAATCTATGCGTGGTTCAGTAATTATTTTGGAATTGCAGAAGTTAAATTAGAATGATTGCATTTCTAATTTTTGAGATGATAGATAACCCGATGTATAATAGAATTTTTTTTAAATATCAAATTTGATCAAGATATGTTTGTTAATACGTATGTCAAAATGAAAAATTGAACAATTAAGTACAATCACTCAATGAATCAATCTAATAAGCACTGACAATAATGATAAATTTGGCTGTATCGGTACAAATTTTTTACATTTGGAAAGAAATAAGAAAACGAGTTAAGAATAAACGAATATGCGAAAATGTCAGGATAAGCGGCTTTTCAAAATTATTTTTTATCTAGAGTAATGTGAGATCATATGAAAATTGGCCGTTTGTCTTCACACTTGTAAAAAACAAACATTTAAGTATTCAGTATGATTGTAATAAGCTAAATACGTTTAAGCTTAGTTTAATCTAAATCCCCTGTATTGTAATTTTAGTTTATTTGTAATTTTAAGTCTTTAACTTTGCATTTTTTGTATTACAATGAAATGTATTGTACAATACACGAATGTATTGCATCTACGATAAATATAAATTAAGTAACTGTGATACAAAAATAAAAACACTGCATTATTATTTTTATATTCCTCTATTATCGCTATTCATTAAGTACACTTTTATAATATTTTTGAGTAGATGGTTTGTCCAATGTGGTTCAGAGAAACTATCAAAAATTATAATATTCTATATGAAATGAACTATGTCATTTTTGCAACTCTCATCAAATTAATAGAAAATCTTATAAATATCTAATTGCATTTCAGAAAAGGTTGAATCAAAAGGTATTAAAATAAGTTACATTTTATAACATATGTTAAGGAAACCTTTTGTTTTTATTTAAGAATCTATAAATGACACTAGAATTAAAAAAATTTATATATGATGTATTATAACTTAGATTCTTTACAATACTGTACAGAATACGAAAATTATACCTGTGAATACGTAGCTAAGCCTTTATATGGGGTTACGGATATCAATAATGCTATGGGCACCGAAAATTCAGAAAATACTTTTACTTTACATATAAATAAAATAAAGTTATATGCTGGCAGACTACATTAAAAAAAATATTGAATAAAGAAAGAGTATATTTAGATAACTATAATAAATAGCATTTAGTCATTTTTTATCATACAAAACTAATTTTTTTTTCATTCGATGTCTTTCAATGGTGTGAAAGCATATACACGTGCAAAGTTGCAATTAGTTTTACAAGTCAACTTATAACGTAAATATTTTGTGAATTTGAAATGAAAAAATTAACCCTGTTGAGTTCTTCATTTGTTGTTCATCTTTTATGATTCAACGTTTTATTTTCATCTAAATAGTTAACAAAATTTGTATAAAGTAATTTTTATAAAAATCGAATACTGCTAAATCTACAGGGAAAATATTAAAAATTATTTTTATTCTATCTTATTATTACTAGTTATGAGTAAGTAAATAAGTTATGAGTTTTCGTAAAAATTAATCGCTATCTGATTCTGTATAGATTATTTATATATAATATTAGTATCCTAAACCTATTACCAAATATCTATCAGGAAATCGATAAATTCCTACCTTCTGCTATTTAAATTTTATTAAAAACTATTCGTGAAATCAGTCAATAAACTAAAAAATTTTTCTTATATGTTTTGCTTTAGCTGAATAATTTTTAAAATTTTCAAAATAAAAGAATTTCGATAGGAAATATATTTTTCAATATTTAAAAATTCTGTATTAAACATACACTGTTAGTTTTTTTTTCAAAAGTATAAAAATTTGTTATGGGAAATTCTTTTCTGCAAAGGGAAGCTTTGTAACAGTTACATTTCGAGAAATATACAATAAGAACTTACTATAAACGAGATTTATAAATAATAATAAATTGATGGTTGCTGTTAATATAGAATCCTACTATACCAAATCAAGTGAACTGATCGTTATACTTTCAGCCGGTAACAGGTTTAAATAGTATTATGTGGCATATACATAGAATTTCATATTTCCAATGCGGATTATAGCCATAATTTGATAAAACCGTACATATTTGATAATTTGAATTTCGCAAGTCGAGTGAGTCCGTAATTGTGAAATGGAAAATACTATTTATTTAAATAATTCCAATTTGTTTTTTAATATATTCCCCGTTTAACTCTATACATTTATTACATAGTAGCGCTTAAGCTTTTTTATGCTCTCTGCGTAAAATAATTTTTTTGACTCTTCAAAATACTTATTTATTGGAGTTCTTACCTCTTCGCCCTTAAAAATCTTTTACCCGAAAGCAAAGTTTTTATATTAGGAAACAAAATATAATTCGAAGAAAGTCAATCTAGCAAATAAAGTTGATATATGGAAGTATTTCTTAGTGTAAATTAAATAGTTTGGCGTTTGCAATGGAACTCGTGCAAGCCGGTGTATTGTCACAGTGGAAAAGAATTTCTTTTCCACTAGATCGGCCGGCTTTTCCTTGAGTATGGCATTAAATCAATCCAATAATGAGGCATAATATTCTTCTGTGATAGTTTTTCTAATCTGTAGACAATCGATTGATATTATACCAGTTGAGTTCCAAAAAATTATGGCAATAACTTTTCCTTATCTCACCGTCTTCGCTTTTTTCTTCGCAGATTCGTCAGGCTCAGTTCAGATTTTCTAGTGATTTTTCGTTTCTGGTTAATAATAATAAATTCATATTTCATCGACATTAACTTAAAGTCGCAAAAACTCTTTTGGATTACATTTAAAACATATGCTAAAAGAGTGATCACACGCAGCCAAACGAGCTCGCTTGTATCAACTGTGAGCAAGCGCGGCATCCATTTAGCAGATAGCTTCCTCATACTCAAACATCATTCATATAAAATATTTCATGTGCATCTTACTGAAATGTTTTATAATTAGCCTCATTAATTTCACGTACTTTTAATCGACGATCAGCGAATACAGTATAATGAACTTTATCGATAATATCTTAAGTAATTATCTCTTTTGGACGAACAGAACGCTCAAGATCATTTACGTTTATATGGCCTTAATAAAACTCCACTTTTAAACCATACCATGCGATGGAGCTTTTCTTCAGTTTCTATGATTTTCTTTGTAAAAAATAATGTTTAATAAGCACACGAAATTCGCTTTTTTCCATGATTTTGTATACACAATGAAAATCTTAATTCAAATAGTTATAAAAAATTTCTAAACCAACATACTGACTTAAGACTTTGTACATGCACTCATATTATATGGGACTCTCTTAGAGTTTAAAATACATTACGATAATGACATTATCTTCTAAGAAGTTACCGACTTAAACATTCCTCGTAATATTTAAAAACTAATGGCACGATTTCCTGCAGTATTATTTTCAAACTATTCTATACTTTCACTTTTTATTATAAGTGCACATGTGCTCGTTTTATTCCATTCACATTGTCCATCTCGTACTTATTAAAAATAATAAGGTTACAAAAACTGACAAACTTTGGGTAATCATTATATTCATCAAATAGAGATTCCATTCAGAACAATATTTTATTCAAAACAATCATCTTTTTTCATAAAAATACATAATATTGAAAAATAAAATTAATGACTACATAAAATCGATCGCATTATTAAATTTTATATTGAGATACCCGTTAAATATTCGCATTGTAAAACTAAATGTAAAACTTGAATAAAAAAATTTTTTTTTACACCACAACTTATTTTATAAAAAAATGCTTGTTAATTACACGGTAATGAAATCGATTTTACATTTTTATTATCGTACAAACTTTTAACACTGGGTAAAAGGTGAAGAAATTGTATCTAAATAAGTGATAAATACCACTCAATACCGCAGCTAAGATGGCACTCGTGGCAGCGCAAGAAAATCCCTTTTACTTTTATTGTTCTTTTTTATTTCCACAGCCATAGCACGTGTTTTCAGCAATATTTTTATCTTTATAACTGCAATAGATCATATTTTCAAGGGCATTTATAATTCACCTTATATTCTAAAATAATATATATTTATAATATTGACTTTTGATCCAAAGAATGTGTCTAATTTTGTTTTAAAAGTGTGGTTTTTCAGACACTATTCGCATATTATTAATTTGTCGAAGAATTATGTACTATAATTATTCTTGATTAGTTTGAAAATATTTACATATTTTATATTCATTTCAGAAACGCGAAACAGAATTTTTTTTTATCTGTATACTATGTTACTCAACTCATTACAAATAACTATTTATTGATATATTTACAAGTTACAAAAAAACTATTTTGTTTCGCATTTCAAAAATGAAGAGAATTAAAGTGACTTTGACTCACAACTATCTTTATATGTCTATAAAGTATTTAGCAGGAATGAATATTGTTTCCTACGATTTTTTATTCCATGACATAGTTCAAATAAATCATTTTATAATTAAGCATATTGTTGTAATCATTGTAAAAATAGACCAAATTCTTATCGAGAAAATTTCGTTATATATTAACATTGGTAATGTTTTTACATTTTGTTTTTTCACTGTTTTTCAAATATTTTATAGAACTAGTATTCTGCATCAAATTTATTTCAAAAACCCTTGACGAAACTTCCAAATCCAAACTTCTAAAATAAAAACTCAATTTGAAGGTACTAAGAGTTATGAAGATTATTATTTCAACTTCTTTAGACTGAGGCTGAACAGTCAACTCGTAATATTATAATAGATTGCAAACACTTTGTAATATTAAATTTTTATTTAATGCTGCGCAAATCTAGTATTTTCTTTGAAATTCTTGTGTGCATGATTGATTGTAATGTTATTGTTCTTGTCACAAATAAATCTTAATTTGAAATTCTTATTAACGCACTGCAAATATTGATACGGAAAAATATTTAGAAATTTTCTCACTTTCTCAAATGTCACAACATGATATTTTTTTCTAGAAGTAAAAAAAAATATGCAAAATTATAGTCATTAAAAAGGTATTTCTTAAGATAAACTATGAATGTAAACGACCGATAACATGGAAAAATATGATATCTCCAAATCAATTTTCTAGGCTAATCATACTAAAATAATATATTATTTTAGTGTTATATACATCATCAATAAAATTGAAAAATAAGTGGCCTTTGGGAACAATTAATTTGGAAAAGAATACTCATAAAAAAATCATGACACAACGAACCACCGGTTAATTCGTGAAATATTTGATCACCTTTAAAAGCAACATACATATGACTCGGTAACTAAGAAAACTAGATAGAAAGATATTTTCTTACTTCTTGGTAGGAATTGATATTTCAACATTAATAAAGCAAAACTTTAAGCTCCAATCGACCCTAAGAAAAAAGGCATACGAATCTAAACAAGAAGTCTGTTTACCATAATCAAAATAAGTTGTATAAAAAGACAACTAACTAAAGTATAATTTCGTAACTCTATAACCCATAGCAAAAAGTCCATTCACTCCCTTAAATTCTCGCAAACTCTAACAAATATCAAACGCAGAGGTATAAAAATAACATTACTAAATAATAATATTAAAAAGGTAATAATGACAATGATAATAAAATTAATAATATCTACAGCTAACAAGGTCGATATTACATCGAACAAAATAATAACAGATAATATTTTGACGATTTTATTGTCACTTTTTTAATAAGCAAAGGCGGGCTCACCGCTCATGAAAGCCTTCATCGCGCTTTTCTTCTCTTCTTCATCAGACTTGTCATCCGTTTGCAATAAAACATACGAATCCCTGGCCATCATAAGTTTATGCTGGCCATTGACAATGAACGAAGAGCCACGACGTATCGTACGCTTACCAAGCTCGATGGCTTCGTGCGCGAGCACAGCGTTACTGTAGGTGCGATAAGTAACCCACAAGAGGCTAGCCAAGCCGACTAGAATAAGACCATAAGTAGTTAGAGGTACGGCAATGTCGGCGAACGTTGTCGCCAGGTAGACCCAACGTTGAATCGATGGTGTTAATTCGTCGACGCCTTCCTCCAGCCACATTATTGGAAATACGATGTCCGTAAAATTCGACACCGCTGTTATTTGGGGCTGGTGCTCAACTTTCAAGTTTAACTGTACACGCACTTTGCCCTCGACTGGAACACCCAATTTCTGCAAAATGCACCTATTCTTAAAACCACTTTATTCCAAAATATATTACACATTTGATAAACGTATTTTCAGAACCAAATCATTCAAGCCTGTCAATAAAACTAAGACAATATCAAAGTGAAAATTAACTTACCGGTTGTATTTTGAAAAAGGTTTCATGCAACTCTGGCATTGGGTTAAGACCATCAACTGCATCTAAGAGCTTTGGATCAGCTTTATAAAAGTGAGGGAAAGATAGGTATACTGGAGCACCTATAACAAAAATTTTTTTAATTAAGAAATACTCTAAATTATATATTTTCAAAATGAATAGTTAAAGAGTATTTCGATGTAAGATGTAACGATATTAACCGGCGATAATAAATTGATCAAGCATTGAGTTCCTTATAAAAATAACAAATATTTCTTATACGTCAGTGGAATGTTTTGGTCACGCCTAGCTGAAAATCTTCCATCGAGGTGCCTTGTCATACAATGAATTATAAAACTAAACCGCAGTGTCTCTTAACAAATGAAAAAAAATTCGGCATGATTCATTATCACAATATTCCATTGAAACTTTACGCACGAGCGTAAAGTTAAAAAAAAAATATGAAGGAGGATCAATTTTTTCACAACTGAATAATTCAACATTAGTGTTTATTTTAAGTCTTATGTGCTTTTAAAATCCGATACTTACTGTACTGGCAGGGGCTAATATTTTGGAGACCCCGTGGTGGACAGCTCTTCGGATTATCGGGGCAGAAACATTCATTATCAGGCGTCTCATCACTCGGCGGGTCAAACACCGTATCTGTAGGTGTGTATAGATCGGCCTTGACGCCTGATTTAGACGTTGGTCCACGATATTTTAGAGGTAGTATTCGACATAGGTCCTTATCATAAACTGTTACTATGTCTTCACCCGTCTGATCTCGTGGAGGGAAAAATGAACCTGTTGATGGAAAGTTTAATTTTTAATATGCAATTTTTTTTTATCTCCAATGTTTTTGAAATTGCAGCATCCTTAAGCACCAAAAAACTAACTAAATCTTTATATTTCGCCACAATATAAAGAAAGTCAACATTATTTTTCATATATCGTTTACAAAAAATAAGTAGGTTCAGTCTACTGATCATTCGCTCGTAGACTGACGAAAAATTTAAAGTTTACGGAAGTAGATAATAAGTAGTTTCACTCTGTAGCATAGTACGTACTTTAACAACTTATGTTTTCGTTTATACACTGAATAAAGAACAAAATAATAACCTGAAAAAAAATTTAAGCTCTTACCTTCGGAGGCACGTATGGAATTACACGGCGCGTCCGGCCAATATGGTAATCGATCGAGTCCATTTAGTCTATTGATTAAACCAAATTCTCGCATGTCCGTGTGACCGGTGAATATCGTTGATACTTCGTCGAGTGTACCATTTCGCTGCAAAAAGAAGAAAAAAAATCGTTATGCAAGTCAAGATAATAAATTGATTTCAAAAGATTATATTGTCATACTCACACCAAGTAATAAACCCATTTGACTCATAGGCCGTCGACCTTTAGGGAAGAATTGATGCGCTATACTGACTAGAGGATCGTCGTAGCCAAAAACAAGCTCCTGAGCTGTGATTGGCACGAACGGTTTCAAATCCATCCCAGCGATATACATTGAAATGCCCATATTCAGTACGTATGGTAGACTTTTACTTTGCGTCGACAGCGTCTGCAAATGTTGTATTTTTCATACTAAACATAGCGAGCAATTGAATTTTTTTTTCTTTTGTTGCGCGAGCGCTTTCGTTTGGGATTTCGTAAATGTATAATTGCTTGCACGAAAAACGCGTATATCTGCGGTGTCTACGTGACGCAAGGCATTCTGCAACTATTCTAATGTCAGATATAAATTACAATGTTAGGCCTTCGGTCAGACACTGACTTTCACACGTTCAAATTTAGCCTTACGAGAAAAACATACTTTATTTTGGGTGGTCAGTTTATTGATTTTAAATGGCAGTTTTAAGATAACTAATTCATAGAACATATCATATTTAGAAGCTCATGGTCTTTCTAAATATTAAATTAATTAATAAAAGTAATTAATAAAAATTTTCAGCTATCTTACTAGAAGTGGAATGTTTGGAACAAGGACTCGAAGATCCCCATCCTTGGACATCTCCGGAACAAAATTGAGAATTTTTTTATGTTGATAAGTCACCGTTCCATTATCATGAAAAACGATGTTTACTTTTTCCATATCCTCCCTGTTGGCATATAATAGAACGATAAAATAAAATTATGTGCTTATACACTAAAAAACATAATAAAATTCCAAATACGAAAAATGTATAATAGTGATGATTGGTTTACGATCAGTTGTGCTAACATTTTTTTATAGACATATGGAAATGAACCTATAGTTTATTACTGGTTCCACAAATAAATATTTTGATTTGAAACACGATTTTATTAACTCATTGCGGAATTATCTAATGCTGGGGGGTATTATTATATTTACAATAACATACATCATAAATACATTGTTATTGAGCAATTTTTTATTTTGATACAATTAACACAACATGCCATCAAACGGTAATTTTTCATAGCATTTTCCTAATCTAGCTAATTAAAAAAAAAGTAAAATAGAAATCACCGTAGCATAAAATCCAAGACACATAGATCACGCACCAGTCGTTCCTCACATGACTGCATCTCCCGCAACAATGTAGCATTGATTTAGACGTGCAAAAAATCATTGCAGCCCCTCTTCAGTTATCTTTTCGTGATCAAATGTGTTCTATACAAAGTGTGTACTTTCACTTTTTATGAAAAAGTCACCGGACAATTTTTCGCGTGTCGACCCTGCATCTATTACTATAATATTTATGCGCTTGGATACAGAGAGACTTTAACGTTACGTAAAGGACGTCCTAGGCTGCGCAAGATTATGCCATATTCGCCATTATGAAAGTCGCGCTTTTCTTTACCGAAGAATCCCTAATATTTCGAAAGTTAAGATAGATGTAGCTGTTCTCATCGATTATTTTAATTTTTAACAATCAAAAATACGGCTCAACAAGTTACGACACAACTTTTGAATAAGTAAAAATCAATATGAAATTTATTAATTTTTGTAATAAAGTAAAGTAAAAGTAACTAATTGTGTTTCATATATGTTGTAAAGATTAATTCGATAATTCGATTTCTCTCTTTTTAATAAAATATCGAATATTTTTAAAAAATGGTCACCGCTGAATTAAATATGAGCTATACCACGCACACGCACCACATAAATGAGGTCGATGAGATACCAATCGATATAAAGATTCAGATTGAGCATAAATCATCGAAAAAAGATATAATTTTATGGTTTTGACTAAATTTCCATTGGAGGGAAAATATTGTCTCCGATACGTCGAAAAAAGAAATGCAAGTCAGCTCGTCTGTAGCGTACCCAGAGCGGCGTAACCGTTCCTTTCTAGAAATTTCAAGTGATGATGCATATGCATGTGTGTCTATGTGTGCAATGACTAGTTAGTCAGTTGTCAGCTATTTTAAAAATTACCGAGTGAATTCTCCGGGCCGTATGTTTAAAGGCTTTTAAAATGCTTTGTTTACTTTTTTTTAATCCCGGAAAAAAATTGTGTTCGTGACATCGTCTAGTTATCGAATATTATTTTAAAATGAAATAAATGATCAAACCTTCTTAAACTCTATAAATAATTTCTCATTTGATTATAATAAGATAGTATACGTTCAGGGTTAGATTGATACAGAAGTGTCAAAATATCAGCAGTGTCACATGCTATAGAATCGTCCTCTACCCGTAGCAAATCCGAAGTTCAATGTCGCACCCTCAGTCAAAAAACACGAGTCATTGTCCATGTTCGACGTAATATCGCAAACGTAATACAACGCTAGTGTAGCTTCCGCGGAAAGCGAAAGTGATTAGCAGATATCATTGCGCGGGGCGAACATACGATATGCTGAGTGCATAAGGTTGCGAGAGGCTGTTGCACTACAAGACTTTTTTGGCATTTCATGAGAAAAATAGAATTCATGGCCAATGAATTGAAATGTATACGTGTATGTATGTAGCTTTGTCGCAATTTCTTATTAAATTTGAAACATCGTCCTTATATTTATTTTGCGAGAGATTGGCAGTAAACAAATCGCGAAAATTCGTTGGTGAAAATTTACGTTACTATAATTAAATAGAAGTTAAAAGGTATTAATGATCGAGGTGATTTTATTTGAATTCAACTATTGCTGGCGCATAAATTTCTCAAAGATTACGTACTGTTTTCCTTTTTCCCTTTTTATTTAACGCTAAAAATTAAAGATTACAATTCTTAAACTTAAGATACTCGCATAATGATTTAGAATACTCACGTGCGTAACATATGAATATCATAGTTTGGTTGATATTCATCGATAGTGAGAAAGAATAACACACGAAAGAAAGTGAGAACGCACACACGAGAGTCGCGAGTTGTACTCACGTGCACAATGTGTACACATACTTACGCTCACACACAGAATAGAGACAAGTAGAGTGAACTCTTGAGGTAAAGAAGTTTTAGAGAGATAAACACGTCGCGTCGATTGTGTAATTGCTCAGCGAGACGGCTTTAGCAGTATAATTGAAGACGACGGATTTATCGATGCAGGACTGTTGGGGAAGAGAAAAACGAGAAGAATAAGAAGCAAGATAATTGAGGAAAATGCGCGAGTAACTGTCGTTCACACCTTTGTCTTGTCTCTCACAGTTATTCAATGTAGACGCGAAATTATATGTGAGATGAATTTTAAAGTGATCATTTTCAAAAAATTGTTTAAAACGTCACGTTGCGCTTGAATAATTTTAATGATCAAAGCCGGTAGTTCTTGAAATAGAAAGATCATTCAGTTAAGTACGTATATAATTGAAGATTATGCTTACCGCACATAATAATGAATTGTACTTTAAGTTTGAATGATCAAAAATCGTTACAATGTTAAAAAAGTAAAAATAATTATTGCAATTTTATAGAAAAATAAGATTCAAAAGTGGTCAAGGCGCAAGTCAATAACCTAGCACTTTGGAGATAGTTCGTTTCAATCTTCCAAAAATTGATTTTTCCAACGTAATTTACATGTGTGAATCCAATTAACTTAATGTATCATTCAACTAATCAGAAAAGTAAATAACACTTTCAAAGGCGACTATTAAATTTGAATATGTCACATATTTTACAGAAATGTGAATTTAAAGAAAAATCTAATAAAAAAAATACAACACCTCAAATGATAAAAATCAAATTATTCACCGTAGCGAAGGGTAAATCGTGAAATTCGACTAAGAGTATTTCCATTAAGTGCACAAACAATTTTTTCTAAATGTCGCAAAATATAAATTAAAAAATTCAACTAAAGTAATATCTCTGTCTGACAATGACTTTTTATAGAATCGTAAAATAACTCAACAAACGTATCGCTAAAACACAAGTGTATAATCGTGAAGTTGAAAGCTCGCCGATGTAAATTTACTTCGTCAATTAATTGTTGATCGCAAAACAAAAAATAACACGTCAGTAGTCGGCCTTGATGTAACCCCCAAGTTTTTTTTGATCCCACGAACTTTCCTCGGTTACCTTGCGATGTGAACGTAGTTAATAATTGAAAGACAATAAGGTTAACGTCCGATCCTTTCTTTCAAGACATACACTTCCTTGTTATAGCTATATACACCTGCCCGCCAAAGAATTTTGTTGGTTGTTCGCAAGGTTAAGGGGATTTACCTATCAAGGATAAGAATTTTTCCATCATAAGGTTGCGGCTTCAATTTTTCACCTTTTGTTTAAGAAATATAATTTATCGCTGTTTGCTGGTGATGAAAAATAGGTACAATCTTTTGACTAACAGTAGTCGATTAATTTACATCAAAAGTTGCGTGTATGCAAAATACAACTAAAGTCAGTCTTAAAAAAAATGCTATGCTTAACGTACCCACGCGAAAAAGATTAGTAAAAGTGTCACGAAATCAGCATTTAACTTTCCAGCGATTGTTATCATCCCTACAGTAGATACGTAAACATAACTCAATAAACTTGAGATTCTAACCACACGACGATTAGACTTGATAAGGATTAATCTTTATATTTATCTCTCTTGTCCCGCAGAAAGTCAAGCATTCGGATCTAATACGCGAATTACGCTTGTTACAGGCTAGAAATCTCATTACGCGGTTAGAGCTCAGCTCGACTTGCGAGAGATGAATGGACCGGACTCGTTTCCCGCTGAAGTGCGCACGCCTCGTATAGAAATCGACCTGAATCGCCAATAGGACGCGCTCGCGAGCTGTGTATCACTTCTCGTTTGCCACCAAACGGAAATATAGACAATGAAGCTCACCCAGCAAGTGTGCCATCATTCTTCTTTTCGATTTCTAGAACTAACGATTTGTTTGCCCAGCTGATGAGGACGTACGATCGGTTTGTATATTGTGTTCGCTTTCACCTTAGATGCATTGCGAATTGGACGGGGACTAATTGCCGCGCGCGGGTAGCTACAAGTTATTTGTATCTTGTTTTAAATTTACATTGCGTACGCAGGGTTAACGTGAGGATTCAATCTTGTAGTGAATTGTTTGGAATTATTTATCTATTGACAGAAGTATGTTGTACTGCTTTACGATCGTTTTGACTTTCGTAAGTAATCAGGTTTAATCTGTGTTTGTTACACATTTATGTTATAGTGGCAATTTATCCCGAAGTCACTTTTCATTTAAATGATAATGAGATTGATTTATAATTTCAACCATGTGTAATTTGCAAGAATTAATTGATGGGCACCTTTTACTGATTTATTAAGTGTACAATAGTTAATAAAAAATAGTAAATGTATCCAACGTGCTGCTCAGTAAACAATGTACGGTACTTGGTATTCGGACAAATAAAATGAAAAATAAACAAGAACTTACCTATAGACAAAAGGACCAACTTCCTGCAACTTGGGTTTCTCTTGGAAATTGAGAAAATTCTCGGTATTCGTCACGTTGAATATGTACACTTTGGTGAGACGTACGACACCCGGCTTCTGCCAATATTGAAAGCTGAGCGAGCCGTTCCACAACCTCAATTGCTGTTGTAAAATAATAAAAGCTTTAGATTTTATGGGGCCAAGCTACGTCCGAGACGATTGAATAAGTGGATGAGGTTTTCAGTAGTGCTGCTGTCAACTAATTTATAGACTGGGATAACGCGCACACTGGGTTTACTGAACTCGCGCTGAAAATCCTTATGTTCCGAATTGCGTGCAGATTCAGCGCGCGTTGGCGCCATGTAAAAGCATGCAATATTTATTACGAAGGTACCAACTTTTATTAACTTTAATTACCGAAATTTAATCTTCTACGTGAACGTGCTTTATTGTGTAAAGGTTTATTTTTAAAATATAACAGTCTATGGCGTATCCCAGTAAAAACAAAAGTTTAAATTGGAAAAGAATCGATTATACTTTGGTGGGTACATTAAAAAATTAATAACGGAAACGCACGCTCGACGATTAAGATCAAGCACTTGCCGCTACGCTTTTTTTTTGTTCACAGTAATCACGTTAGCAGGGCATTCAATTAATCCACGAAGGGAAAAAAACAAAGAAAAGAGCTGATTTACGAGCGTAAAATGATGCGTACATGCATGCGAGAGAGCTCTCAGCGTGTAATTTCTCTAGTTTTACAATAGAGCGCCCGACTTCTTTTTCTTGTTTCGCGCGCGCAAACTGCTGTAATCTCAAGTTCACGCCTCGCGTATTTTATCGGTCGGCAGCTGAGTTTTGCTCTCAATTATAATGGCTTTCGAAACGTAATTTCTATCGATAGATGGTAAAGATTAATTTAGGTGTGTGTGTGTGTGTATTATTTGTATGGAATACTTACTCTGAGAATGACATAATCAACCCATGGTATACTGCTTAGTATGATGCCTATTGTGAGGGCAAGCAGTCCAAAAAGTATTACTGCTATTCTACCTGGAATGCGAAAGAAAAAAACCCAGCAATTAAGAATATGCGGTTGCGTGATTTCAATCTAGGAAGTAATTGATAATATTGTTCTTTCCCGCGTGTATTATAGTCTACTATAAGGATTATGTCAGCATCTCCATGCTCCCCATAAGAATAGGATAATCGCCTTGAACGTAATTATGTTACTATTACAAAGTCACTCAGGCAGACATTTTTTTACGTAATCCGCACGTAAAACCGATAGTTATAGTAGCGATAATTTATAACAAACGAGCTTCACTAAAAAATATTCACGTGAATTCCAAGCAACACCTATAAAGCGCGATGTACAGGAAGACTTTCACATCAATTTCCTCGATTCAAGATGCGCACGCGCGCACGCGACTCTTGCTTGGGCAGGTGAAAGGAAATTTTATGATAAGAAGCTCGTAATCGTTAAATAGGACACGCTGCGCTCGCTTGACCGACTTATACCGTATTCGACGACTTCGCGACTCTTTTGCCGCCAATGAATAAAATTGGCACAACTGCACCTCGACCAAACGCCACAATTATACGGATAAAGACGGCTTGCCTTTTTCTTCCGTTTCTTCCTTGCTTCTTGCGCTGTTCACTTGGAGTGTACGCTTAATAAAGATTTTTCAGATGCCAAGAGAATGTCGCTTACTTATCCTGTTGGAGATTTACGGATGGGGAAATATGCATACCGAAATCGCGGTTTCGAACGCGTTATATCAATTAGGGTGAAATAAATTTTGCACTGCTATTTATTTACGGGATCGTCGCTTAACGATGTGAGAAAGAGAGCTGTTTACAATTTTGATATCGCAATGTAGATAATTGTTTAAATTATGAAGTTGTCTTGGAAAATAGCACAAAAATAATGGTGTCACCAAGACAAAAAAAGATCAAACAATCACAGTGTCATTCGCCAAAGGTGTGAAAAATTCAACGATCCGCTCTCACTTGTAGCAACTCTCACGCTATAAAATACAGCCGTATCCACGATCGATACAATCAATAAATTCTAACAACTCGACTATTTAGGACAATTGCCCTTTCAACGGCACTACCAGGTTTGTCCTGGCACAGTGCAACGGGTAGCAAGGTCAGGCGTGTGTGTGTGTGTGTGTATGCGTGTGAACACGATGATTTCGCTCACACTGCACAGCATCCATGCACACGTGTGAGAGTAAGAGTCTGGGTCGTGTGAAAAAGCTATACATGTATTCTCCCATAATATTTCGATTTTATTGCAGATTTCGCTTGTCGATGAATGTTTGAATTTTCGTTTTTTTTTTTTATGATAAATTTTATTGGCTTGAGTGTTATTTGCATATACGCGCACTGTGCTAGTTTGATGGAATTGATGAGCAAAACTTTTACACAGTTCAGCATCTGTATTCATTCAATATCTGATTTCTACATATATATTTAAAAGAAAAATTCGTAAAAATAACACGAGGAAAGCATATATGATGAGTTCAAAGTTGTCAATTGACGTCCGCTTTTTTCGGAAGCACCATTATCCACACGTCGAGTATTCCTGAGGAATTTCCAAATAAGTGCGTCAGACACACTGACACTCAGAACCTTAAATATTTGATATGAAAATACTTTAATTTTCGAATTATGCATAGCACTATGCAAGGAAAATATATTTATTATATTTTTTCGCTATCGTAATACATTAATTCACGAGCATAAGTTTGGGTAACGAGAAATAAAAAAAAGTTGATTACGCTAACTTGGCGATAAAAAAATGAAGGAATTACAAATGTAACGTAAGAGCATTTCCCTCAAACGCTTACATGTGTACGGCTAACGAGAATAATCCTGTCTCAGAGCTGTAAATTAAAGCTTGATTTTCTTTCACCCGTAAACACAGTTGCTTATTAGAGGATGGGGTTGACGCGAATATAATGAGCGTTTTAAAGAATCGTTAACGTCTTGCTCAAACATTAAAGTCAATCATTGCTGTGACTAGTTGTTTCAAGGATAATACCGTCTTACATGATTTTGCGAGCCTGATTCCAACGTAAAATTCATTTTTTTTCATGTATGTAATGAGTATTCATGACGTACGGTGACATACAAAAAACAACAGCTTGTGAACATTCTACTGTTAGAAATAAAACGTTTCTTATTTCTCAGTGTCACATTTTTTTTCAAGAGCTGAGCAGAGTTTAATTTGAGACTCGAAGGTGGGCAGTTAAAATGTTTTTCTGTTGTTATCGTAAGAGTTAATGAAAATTATTCCACACTTATCAATGTTGTCGCGTCGCTTGTGCTTGATCAATAGGTAAACAATTTGTCGTTTTTTCTTCCGGCGCAAGGAGAAGAAAAAGTATCCTCGAGCATATTAACACACTGTGCTCATTTGAATTTACATCCATCATGAAGTAATATGTACTTTCCTACTTGCTTGTTTGCCTGGCAAAATCCTATGTAATATAAAGTGCGATTACCGCCAAATTAGACCAAAAGCAAATCGTAAAATACATTAACGCGGCTGACTTCTTGATTTCATAACAATTAATTTCTTCGTGATATGCTTTCACTAATTGGATTCAATTTCTGAAGGACGTAATACTTTCTTGTGTAGATATCAAACATCAAAATAATATTTTTTCCCATCCCTCGTTGAATATGATTTTAGGTAAAGTTATGCGGAACGGTCTGCACTTAACAAAAGTTTTTAGACGTTTCCGATTTTTGGACCATGCGAGTACGCGTGTACAGGTATGTGTTTGCGAGAGAGTTGTCCTGGGAAAGTCATTCCGAGGAAAACGTAACGCTCGCACGTGAAAAACCGCGTAACAAGTTACGCTACTGCAGAAAGAGAGAGAGAGAGAGAGAGAGAGAGAGAGAGAGAGAAAGAGAGAAAGAGAGAGATCGATGTAATATCCATTAGTTCATAGGATTCATAGATTATTTTGTAGACTTGCATTTTTCATGATACTCTATGTGACTTTTAGCAATTGGAATTTTCTTCGAGAGTTTTGTCTATAATTATTAGGTTACTGATTTAACACCTTTCACTATATTATTTCACGGAGAGAATTTTTAAATAAGCCTCAATTTAGACCGTGAGTTACTTTTTCAATATCACTGAAAGGCTTTTCATATAAATATACAATTAGAATTTCATTCCAAAGAGATGTTTATTCGAATAATGATGGCGATACTGTCATGTTTAAATTTCTCTTTGATTTTGTTCTTCTTCTTCTTTTACTGACGTTACCCGAGCTATCAAATACTTTCCAATATTTTACGTTCCCAATGCAATTTGTGTTAACTATCATGGTTCAAGCATCAGGTAAAAATAAAATTCTATTAATTATTGTTTGAAAGCGCGCGTGAGGATTCGGTAAATTTAACAGAATAACACTACGTGCGTGAATGCATATACTTTTTGAAGGTGAAGCGAACTGCAACATTATCTGCATAAGAATCTTCTTTTATTTATTTTTTTTTCATCGTATTATTGTCTCGATGGCTGTATTAAAAAACAATTAAAAATAAATATTTCCCAAAATTACAAAACTTTCTCCGAAACGTAAAGTTAGTATTAATAAATATCTTAGATTCTGATTGACCAATATCCAAAAGCAAGGTAGTCGCAGATTCAAAGAAAATGCAAATACCTCGGAGTTGTCGCATTGCGCAAAGCTTCGGTATATGAACACCTCATGTCAAAGTCCGAAATTCCCCAGACAGGCGGAAAAATTTGTATTCGTTCGTGAAAGGCATCAAGGTCACGTGATCCGAGAGCGCGGCGTCATGGCCCTGACTTCGATCTAACTGTGAAACTGCCTGTTGTGGTCCAAAGTTCAGTCGTCGTCGTCGTTGTGGGGCGTAAACCTTCATATTTTTACTTTATTGACGCCATAATAAGACAAGGTCGAGCAACAGGTGACGATGATGATGCACCTCTTATATACGGCTGACGAAAGTTTTCAAGTGTGCGTAAACGAAACAGGGTAAACTTGTCCTTTTATGAGGTCACAAAATACTTTCCTTTTTCATCATGGACTTTTGCATTCCTCGCGAATGCAAAAATGTTTTACTGAATGCTTTCTTTCCAGAAATAAATGTATATGTGTGTACGTCCGTGCGTGCGTGCGTGCGTGCATGCGTACGTGCGTGCGTGCGTGCGTGCGTGCGTGCGTGTATATGTGTAAAAAGCGGGAAATAGAGAGAGACAGACAGAAATGATCGGCAAAATCCCCGCCTTTTATTTAGAAACTACAAGTCCTACTGCGCTACTTTGATGCGTGTGCGTCGATTTCACGCACAACCGGAGCCGTCACTTTTGTGCGTGATCATCAGAAGACAAAAACGTCAGTACGCATGAATGCAGATTTTTATCTTCCACAAAAGCTGTACAAAAACTCGAAATTACTGTTAGAGCTTATATATTGCCGATTTACATGTCACGTTAAAAGTAAACGTGATGTTACGCTGACGTTAAACGACATGTAATGTTTTTTACCACCTATCAAACGACAACTTTGTCCGGCTAGATTCTTTTTTTGCTAATCTATAAGTACCTATTAAATGAAATCATACGTATCATTAAAAGGATACATTTTGAATTATTCATGTAACTTGCTCGCGTGAAAAAGATCTACGACTTGTCTTACAATTAATTTGAGAACTGTAATGAATAATATTTTTAACGTATATCACATAAGATTGTTAAATTAAATAATTAAACACGAGAACATCGAAAGCAAACTGAAAAGTTACGCAGATTAATGATTCTATATCTGCAAAGAAAAATCGGTAAGTAATACTTGCTAACTGTAAGATCAACTAACTGTAAGATCAGTGTATAAATTCATTTTCTCTTGGATCTTATCGATCTGAAATAATCAGTTGTAACCGGAGACGTATCAATAGAAAAGGGACCCCAACCACGTGAAATTACAGTAGCATATAGTCGAGAACACAGGTGTGCGCACGCACTAGTAAGAGATAATGGTTCTCGCTGCTGTGTGGATTCTGCAACTGTTATACAGAGTAATGACTCGCGCGGGGCGCATTGCATAAACTTCTCTCTCCTTTCTCGCGCGTTGGCAATATTGGTTAATCGCGCGAACGCGCACTTTGGCTTTTCTCGATCTTCTCTCAAGCGCACGATGAGCTTTGCGGTTCGCATTGTCGCCTGATATTTACCGCGATTCGATAGCGAGTGCTGGTTTCAATTGCGGTTTTTAAGATATTAAAAAGAGAAAAATTAATTATTTCCATTTTTAGTGGTTGATAAATTTATAGAAATGTTTAGGTATCAAAAGAGCATTAAAAAAAATACATTTTTCAATTAACCATAGAAATTCATCAGGATTTTTATTGTTCTTATGCGTCGCGTGACCAAATTATCCTTATATGAACATTCCAATGAATGTTAATATGCCGTGTCTATGACTCATAAGATTTTTTTACTCCTTAAATGGTTGAAAGCTGAACATTTTTGTGTGAACAATTGATAACCCAATACGTGTTTCCATAATCATTCGAACGATTTAATTGCTCTTCGTCTCATATGTAATATATAGTGGGATGTATTGCCGTGGGACAACCAACAAAAAATGATAAATTTCGCAATCACGTTCTTTTACTTTTTCTATATCTATTACTCCACTCGCGCGTTTTTTGTCTTCTCGCGAAATAATAATGATACATAATGTCCGATTATTGCGCAAAGTATTGTCGTGTCGAAAGCGTGCACAGCTCTGGAAATTTCTGAAACGGGCGGATTTTGGTGGTACGTTTTTATGAGCTCACGTTCTATCACACAGTAGTTGCCAATGTGATGTAACGAATATATATATAGTCTAAGTTTCACGCACAGCAGGAAAAATCAGAGTGCAGAAGAACCGAAAAAAAAATGAATGTCTACAAAATATTCATAGAAATTGACGAATCAATAAGGAAAAGTGTGATATTCAAATTTTTATCTTGAAAGTAAAAAAAAGTTACGCGTGAACAAGTTTGTTTATCAAGGTGAATATCATGTCTTTTGCGCGGAAGTGATATGCACGGTTATTGTAGTTATATTAAGTAGCGCGGACCGATATCAACAACTAAATGGTGCACCTGTTTCGTCACGTAGGCATCGTTATCCTTGGATCTTTAATTCAACCGGGTACATTTGTTTCACTCTATTTACTTCTTATGATCAAATTTAAAGCTCTTTATTTCACGAAACCAGTTGTACAATGTGATTTTTATGAAAGTTCGTGCGCAGAATATAAAAAATTATCGTTGTTTAATTACGGCTAAAAGCGAAATCGATCATATCTGATGATCAATGTTATTTTGTACGTAAAAAAGTCTTGATTTACGGTAAAAATAAAAGCTATTTATAATATGTTCTCAAATAATACTGCTAATGAAGAATACACAACAGGTATTTCAGTACAAGCTCTTCCGCAAAGAAAAAAAAACCAATGTTACACGCGTTTAATTGTCCAGGAAATATAAATTTTTAACCTGTTAAAATCCCGCTAAGATTAACGTGAAAAAAAAAAGACACAAAAATTACCTAAACCGCTTAGATTAGTGTGCGGCACGTGAGATCCTGTTTGGCAAATTTTTTCGCAAGTTTGCGCGCGATTCGTCCACAATTCGCAGACATGAGGTGTACAATACGCGGTTCCTTTGTGTACGCGAACGTTCACGGAATTCAAATTGTCAATTACGGAGCGACGTAAAAAATAATCGTCGATAAAAGTAAATGATCGATTTCATCAGTCGGACAATCATTGCATGAATAAGTAGAGCACCTGCTATTTCGCGTTCTCCCGAAAGCCTATTTTACTACACTTTAATTACGATAATCGGGAAAAAAAGTCAGGACCCACCTATCGAATTACACTAAATTAACGCATACACGCATATCAGGTATTCGCGATTGGCTGCTGCTGACCGTGTGGCAATGGCTCTCTCGGATAAATATCGTTTTCTCTCTCTCTCTCTATCTCTTCGCTCGGCAGTAACGTTTCGCAAAAGCCCCAAGGTAAGGTCCGAAATTCCTCGCGCGTTGATCATTGAGAATGCCCGCAGCAGCAGTAGCCGCAGCAGCGGCCACTATGGAAAAATTACCTTTCCAAGTGCGGTTGATCAACAGCCCGCGCGTTCTCTCATCGCCCGCTCGAGCTGCGAGCTGCTAATTATTTTGTTTCCCGCGAATTAGTTTTTCGTTTTCGGCCGCGTCAATTGTCACTTACAAATGTGCTGATTTTTTTTGTTAATGCTGAGATCTGGGTCAATTTTGTCATTGAGATTGCAATTACGTAATTTGGCTTGCCGCCAAGAAAAACAGCCGCTTTGGAATTTTCACGAAAAACAATTCATTTAACAAATTAACGAACAATGTTTCTGCGGTGTATTATCAGTCAATTCATTATGGTTTATGTATGACAAAAGATATTAAATTAGCCGCTTCTTACGTAAATTAAAACTTTACAGTGTTCTTAAAAGTTTATAAATAACTGAATCATCGATCAGTTAATCAAATCATGATCAAAGCAATGTATCACGTTTAAAGCAATAACGTTTCAAAACAAATGGCACAATACACATAAATCGATCTAATCGTGTATTTAATGTTCATGCAGGCTTTCAGGCGAGACTTTCCTCATCAATAACAGATGGGTTAAAATGATTTACACTAAGTCATTAACCTATCTGATTCAGGTATAAATACCAATGTTTACAATTACAAATCCATTAGGTATATCCAATGACAACAGGTTCACCGACAATGCCGTCTATAGTTCAGCGGAAACTCTTGACAATGTGTCATTATCGGATAGACTAGTGCAAGGTACACCGTTTTTCTTATAAAACGCGATTTTATGTAACATGATCTATGGAACTTTCGTCTAAGACTCTTTATACTTTTGCACCACTCGCCGCACGAAGCTGACCACAAGTATATCGTATGTATAGATAACGATTGCATCTAAACTGTTTTAGCGCCTGACACGCGATTCTTTGTTTTTGCAGATCGTCTCTTGTTCGATTGATCGCTTTATCGGGTGCAGACTGCTATTCAAATATTCGTTAATTTGAACAGACAATTTGTATCGTTTTCATTAGAAATTTAGTAATTTCAGAAAGATTAGAAAGTAAGTCAAATACTGCTAATGAAATTTCTCAATCTTAATTTTTATATATCATCAATTAGAATACTAGTAGCAGTAACGTGAGAATTAAGCATATTTAAATTATTTGATCAATAAAACTTTACAATGTCAATTTACACGTACATCATCATAAATTGACTTTCGCGCGAACATTCACACCGAAATTGATATCACTATGCACAAGAAACTCATTTCACCCATAAAACACGCAGAACATCAGTCGTTCCATTTCATTCTACTCGGCAGTTTCCTTTACTCTCTTGCTCGAAATTTCGCGTCCAATGACCTGATTCGAAATGAGGTTGTAAAAATTTGGCTGTACAGGCGCACAAATCGAATGTTCATATTGATAACCCGAACCCCGGCATAATTAGCGTAAACAAATCTCGGGCGTCATAATACTGATGTAATCGCACTGGATGATACTTCTGTAAATAGATCATGCATCTTTTTCTCATCGAGCTTTCAAAATACACTATATTTTTACTCAAGTATATTCATTATCGCAATTATCTCGAATTACGCATCAATTAATTCCATAATTTAGACTACGAGCTTGCATATGAAAAAGTTAATCTCGTTTGTTTGCTTCAAAAAATTTTTTTTGTCAATAATCCTGACATAAATTATGATGAATAAGGTCACGGGGATCATGAGATTGAAACTACTGAAGATTAAAGAAAAAAAATATTAAAAGTTTTGATAATTTTGATAAATTTCAACTGGATTCAGAAAGTTGCAAGAGAAGTATCGCCTGGGAAGTATGATTGTTTCAAAATTGCATCTGCGGTGCAGAGAATCGGGAGGAAATTAAGCAGCGCGCGAAGATAATGATGTAGTGGACTCGATTGCTAGGGAAAATGTTAATCGGAACGTATTATAATTCTGTCGGTTAACCGTGCATTCTAACAGTATACACATATATGCAGCTTTCTATTTATTAGAAAAAAGCACGAAAGTTACATAAGGATGGCAGTAGGGCGAATCGCTGTATTTATTTTTTCATCAAGCTTTTTTGGAAGTTTCGAGTTGCGTCAGAGAAGTTACATCAAATGATATGTCAACGAGACGTCAGTGAAGTGGCTGACTTTCAAAAGGTTCATACGTTTTCGAAGGTACTTTTTTTGCGACATTGTACGGAATAAAGATGACATTTAAAAAATATTTTTCACAAAGTAACAACTAAAGACTCGTTTCTTTTAGTAATTATTGGAATAATATCTTAACAGCTGTTGATAAACCACGATTTATCGAAAAATGTCACATGTTATCATGTGAAATAAAATGAATATTGTCGGTTGACAGATATTCGAAATTACAGAAAAAAATAATGGTTATTTTTTCATATATATTGCATAAAATGATCTGTGAGTCTAAGTTAAAGTTTATGAAGTTACACTAAATAGTTTCTTATTCTTTGCAATTATTTTTCCAACAGCTACGAGCTACTTAGTAATTATACGAAACAGGCATTCATTACAAATTATGATTAATGTATATAGTCGACTAATTGAATTAAAATCTCTTAAACACCTTCCTCATTGTACTCAGCATAATTATATTGACGGAAGCATATAATAATAATTATCTTGAAGGAAGAGAAACCCCTTTGAAAAATAGTGAAATACTACTAATTTTTAGTCAAATGAAAAATTTGCAAAATTGTTATCTCAAACATAATCATCGATTCAATTATCAAAGTCGAATGATTGAATAGCGACACATTAAATTACAAAAGCAGCAATTATTATACAATTCTAAGTCAAGAAAGATTTTCAAGCTGACCCATTCAATTCGCATAATCTCCAGTCGGACGTTTTCCAATTTCTTTTCCAAAAGGAAGGAAGGAAAAAACTGGTTTATCTTATACATATGGGCGAAATAATTGTCTTTTTAATTGTTCTGCTCGGTTCACTGTGAGAACGTGACGAAGATGGCTTCTGGTCGATTAGGATTAGTAAGACGCAGATTGTATGGGCTGTTTTTCACGACCTTTATGGAGGACATCTTGGGGCCGTGTATCTGCGCAGCGAGAATCATTCATCTTGATAGATATGCAGACAAACACAAAAACATGCAGAGCTGACCTACAGTGCAAGAGGAAAGAAAAGGAAAACTGCATAGAAAGCGTAGTGCTAATTAGTCTCTCTGTCTTCTGTATCCTCTGCGTAGCAGTGCAGAGCGTCAGGTTCTTCATTCACGAGAGGTGCTTTTATAGAACAGGATGTCGCATTGCCGCTCGCGGTTCTCCGTCCATTTTACTTTCTCTCTCGTGCAACGTCATCGTCGACACATACGCACTGCAACAGCCCCGACATCTCATAGCTCGAGCGACGCTTATGTATACCCTACTGACTGACATTATATGACTTGAAGATAATCAATAATATGCTAAGTGTTTTTCAAGAGACGTATCTTTTCATCGTGAGCTACATAAGCGTTTTCATGCGATATTAGCTTCTATTGGGTTTGTTGAAAAATTTATATGATGAATTGTTGAAACGTAAACCATTCGGTGATCGATTCAAGAAAATTTAATCACGAATGTCATTGTCTCTTACAAGAGAAATATTACGTTCACAGGTTAGATACCGTCCGAAATGTTATGTTTATATCTAGTATATGGCTATGTAAGGCGCGTTCAATCATCTCTGTAATCTACTTCGATATAATGATTGGACGCAAATCGTGAGTGCGACTTTATCTCGATATATACTCGTACTAACAACAGGTAAGTTACATGTCGTCTAGTATACTTGAATTTTACATATTGTTCTGGTACTATCTGGCAAAAGATGATATCAACATTTGAATTCTAATAACAACAGTAATAAAAAAAGAGTAGCATGACGTGTATAAATATTCGCAAGCAACCCAAGCAAGAAACTTCGACGACTAACTGACATTCAATTGACACTGAGCGATTGGTATAATGAAGTTGTTGATCGTAACACGCACTCGGAAGTCAGACACAACTCGATGTTTTGTCGATAGTCTAGCGCATCGAATTATAACCCGTAAAAAGTGAAAACTTCGTTTTTTCTCTCTCCCTCTCTCTCCTCTCTCTCTCTCTCTCTCTCTCTCTCTCTCTCTCTCTCTCTTCCTGCAGCATTAATAATTTTAATGCTCGTCGTTTATGATTTATGGTCAATTTTTACATACCCAGACCTTGAAAATAGTTATTCAAGTAATGCAATCTTCTTTTTTTTATATATAAATCGTAAGAATATTAGATTTTTTTTTTTTTTTTAATTTATCGATAACAATATTGACATAATTGTAATCGACATCATTCCGTGAGCAAGAGCACCGATCGATAAATATAATTTCGAATATTCTGACTTATCAGAAAATGTCTAATACATTGGACATCCATTAATCGTATGATTCTGTAGCGCAATCAATAAATCTGCCATAACGGAGTGGCAAATTATCGTAATAATTTGATAAATTTTCATCGTTGCTGCTTCTGTATTTCATTTAGCTTGACGCCGCTGCGCGGGTCTACAATTACAATCTCATTAACGCGCTTATGCGATAATCTTCGATTAGCTGCACGATTAATCCTTCGTCCCCGATTGTCAGAAAGCTTTAAGCAAATACTCCGTGCAGTAATAACTCTATTGCTCGACGACTTTTCTCTGTGCTACTTGTCATATCTCCGTGCGCGCATTACTTTCTTGATAATGATCATAATGATGATGCTTACGCAGAAAGTGCATACAGGGCAAAGATCTCTATGAATTTCGTGAAAGTGATCTGACTCTGAACATCTGCGATATACGTGACATACACATTTTACGACTACGATGGAAGATCATAAGTAGTAGAGAAGATTTATCGATGACAGGTTTGACCTACTGACATGAGTAAATATTGTAGAATTAGTCTGGGTTACTAGCCTAAAAATGTTATCGGTCATCAACGGCACGTGCGTGTGGTGGCCCTTCTTTGAACTCACCCTCTTTCTCACCGTTATAATTGAAAGTATCATAAATATTCATCTGCAAATATCGCGTTTATGAATTGATTCTGTTGACCAGCTTTTTTTCCTTTCCTTATCTACGAATTTAATTTTGTTTTGATTTTTTTTTAATGTACTAATCCCGCTGTCAGAATCTTTTTCGTGGCTCAGTCTGAATGTAAGGATTGTAGCACCTTTTACGGGTGATAAAACAAGAATCTTACAATCATAATTTGTCAGCAGATAAAAACTTGTATTCGGTTATTATGTTTGATCTGACTTTTTATTCCGTAATTGTTATTGTTAGATAATACACCTATATAATTTATGTTTACAATATTCATCAATATCTCGTGGTACTATGATGTATCATTGTTGTTAAATAATTCAAATACATTTTTATATTATTTTAGTGATTCTTATTATTTCTATGCATCATGAATTTTTTTATGACTTCGCAGTCTTTTTAAATACGTATAACTACTGAATTTATTTGGCATGAAGTTATCTATAACCCTATGAATTAATCACTAAACCATCAACTTCTCTGAAGCTCTAACATTTTTTATCTAACGGCTTTTAAAGTGGAAATAACAATACAGTCAAGTTATATATTTCAGTGTATACATATCAACCATTTTTGAAAGCCTGTTTCTCCTATTAAAAAGAAAAACTAAAACATAATATGCTCGACGACTATAATAAAAAATCTTTCCATATTAGCAATCCAGCACGACGATACACCATCGAAGAAGAAGTTAAAAGTAAAAACTAATTGCCATTGTCGTATCCATCACGAAAAACAGCCACATAATAGAATTTCATTTCGTACTGAAATTATCATCGAGACGAGTATTCGCAACCGCAAAGTCGTAAAAGCGTTGAAAATGACGAATTACTATCATCATCGTCATTGGTGTGTCGCGATATCTCGCGGCAAAACGAAAGAGAAATACACTCTCGCGAGTGTGAAGGAAGTTGCCGTTATAGGTCGGCATATTACTGAGTTAGACACACGATCCTCACGTTCTCGGCTGCTGTCCTCGATATATGGCTTGTATTGACTTTGACTGCTTTTAAACTACTTTCTTTAGTAAATCGCTCTATATTTTGACTACGCTGCCGAAGCTACTGACGATGACGTTTATACCATTTAGGTAACGAGAAAAAAACGATTGAGAACGAAACGAATCAACAATAGATTTTTGTTTAAGAAGTGAAGATGAGACAAGAAATTTAACTCACTTTCCGATTAACCGTACCTTTCGATACAATCTGTTATACTTTTGTGGAATGGAAAGCGGCTAGAATGGTTTTTGCGTAGATAAAGTTTTGTTTTTTGTTATGTTTTTGTATATTTACGATTGTAAGAACCACTATGACAATCAGTTCTGAATTCCAATTTTGGATCTTATCTACTTGAGCTAGTTCAAATTTTTCGTTTGAAAAATTGAATTATCTTTCGGATTTCGCTACCAAATTCCGCCAAAGGTTTTCATTCGAGAAAAATCATTATTACAATGTCGCTACCTTACAGCTTTGTTTATTTATTTGTATCAATTAAGAAATGAATATTTTACTATTGATACGCAAAACAAGGTTATCGACAATAAATAAAAAAATCAACGAGGACAAGTTCTGAAAAATGAGAAAGGGATTCTTTCATCAGCAAGCATCGTAAAGTAAATATAAAAAAGATCTCTTAAGCACACAATGAGTAGGTTTACAAACAAATAAAACACCTTGAGCCAACAATTCACTCAGCACGCGGACGTGAAAAAGAAAACGAAAAAATTGGTAAAGCAGAAGAAAAGAGAAACGTACTGTGTGTGCGAGCGCGGGAAGATGCTGCAGAGAGTGCAATTATCGAAAGTAGTCGATAGGCGCGCGAATGTGTGTCGCGCGCCCGTGCCGGCTTTTCTAATCTTTCGGTTTTCGCTGCAGATACATTCTAAACGGAAAACGTGTGCGCCCCCTCCGCCATGCGCACGAGCCTATCGGTATAAATCGTCATTCACGCGTGTTACGTCGCCCGTGCGCCCGTATGATCGAGCTTTCCGGAAGTTACGCGAGCAACGCACTTTTACCAAGATTTGTTTCGAGGCTGAGAGATGCGAGAGAGAGAAAGAGAGGATCTGTTATATTAAATGAGCACACGGTGTATATGAAAGTGGGTTGAGAACGATTTAAACTCAATTTTGGCGCACGAATCCCTCCTCGTGCTTACCTTAACCGTTAACGTCGACAGGTTGGCGCTTTTGATGTTTTTCTTTTACTTACATTTAGACACAATTATATCATACGCGTATTTAGTTGAGTAATTGATGGCGTGCTCCGACTATAGATCAGTCCGTAAATAAAGAAAAATATCCATTCTCCGAAAATAACGAAAAAAATATTATCCAAGACATCGTTAATTGCATAATAAAGCTTGACATTATACAATCCACTGATGCACACACGCGCTGCATTACCCAAATAACTCTTCAATCGGAGACTCTTGACCTCTCTCTCTCTCTCTCTCCCTATTCGGTTGCGCAATAGAACATCGCCTTCAAATTACACTCCTACAACTCTCGCCATAGAGCTAAGTTTCTGGTATATTCCTCGTGTGCGGCTGCGTGTACGCAAACATTTTTGAGATCACTTTCACTCTTTCGCTCTCCTCTATGCGGCGAACCGGTCGCACTCAGCCGCGCGGCCGCCGAGAAAGAGAAGAGAACGTGCGCGCGCCATGTAAATTAACGAGGTCCAGGGAGCCAAGAGGAAAAGATGCGTTACGCGCGTGCGTGCTTTTGTCGTGATTGGTCATCGTTCGTTAATTAGGTCAAGCGTCTATTATATTTTCTTTTACTTCAATGGGAAATTTTTAGGGAAGCGTAAGAAGCTGACTAGTAAGGATGAGATGTAGTTGTTCATCGTTTCGAACTGCATTTTCATTTTTTTATTTTAATGAGAGATTTCGTTTGAGTTGACGGATAGTTATCACGTAACTGAAAACTTCCAAAGAATTTTAATTAGAACTGACGATAGACGTGTTTTTATTTTTTTTTTTTTGCATGCGGCTGATTTAAGTCTTGAGAGCCCAATCCGTGATGAGTGTGACCCAAATAACAGCGTCTTTTTCAAAAAGATTCTTGCACAAATCAATATAAATCGATCTATTGGCACACACATACGAGCGTAAAATCTCACGTCGCAGGACCATCAACACGAACAATGGTAATTAATTTCTCTCGATGTATCGTAAAAATAAAACTGTAGAGCCGATTAGTCATTTTTTTCAGTGAAAATGGTTGTTACGCAGCGTAGCAGTAGGAGCTGCACTCGCGGTGAGTGACTTGCATCGTTAAAAGTTCTCCATCTTACCATCGTGTTATTTCTTTGAGTTATCGTTCGTTCTCACCCATACACAGACACACACGACGCGTGCATTATATCATTCTTTTCATCGCGCACGTCTGATCGTTACTTCGTTGTTTCACTTTCAGAGCAAATTACTTAAGCATTGTAAATCAGCAGAATTATGAAGAAAGAAGAACCTTTACGTCTCAATCTCGTTCTTGCTCTTGCGAGCTTTTGAATATATTGCTTCTCGCATTTTTCGCATTAATAAATATCCCTGTGTGACTTCTTTCTTTTGCACAAAAATGATTTCCAAATAATATTTACAGAGGGTATATGGCTGTCGGTGACATTTACGAATTTAAACTTAAATCTTACACATCAATACTGACCAGAGTCAGTACCGTGAAGCAGCGGATCTGTGAATATCACGGCTGTCATTACGTGCAGACAGTCGTCGAGTCATTCACTTCTCTTCTCTTACGAAAGGAGGTCCCTCTCTCGGCATCGGCACTTGACCGTCAAGGTTATTATCCGTACTATCAAAAACCTGAACGACTTTTAATTACACGCGAAGGACGAGATCTGCTGTACAGCCTTGCGACATTTTTTTCAAAATGATGAATGTCGTAATTAGGCTTTCATAATTTTCATTTACGATCTATATTCGCCAGATGGAACTGTAACAACCTGTTATGGTTGTATAGATACAGTAAACAATTTTTAATTTGTTTTGTAACTTTATGTACTTTTACTTACATATAAATGTAAAATGTAGACGAGTAGCTTATCTAAGAACGTGTAAAAAGTATTTATACGGTGAATTTACTTGATTTATGATAATCTTCATGACGAAGAAAATTAATCACATACGCATGTTCGTTTTTGTTACAATGCTAATTGTGGCATTAAAAAAATTTGCTTTTTCCTAGAAGAAAGTTAAAGTGAGCAGAAGAAGAAAATAAATAGGGTTTTTTTCAAAATCGAAGGTTGTGTCGTTGTCTCTTAATGAAGCGAAGGTAATTTTCTTTTCTACGTTGTATTTTGCAAGATCATAGTTATAAAACTTAACTCGAGGAATAACGTCTGATTGTGCGTGTTGCAACGGTGCTTTTGAAACTTTTCTTTCGATAATTTTACGACGAAACATATGAAATTTCTTTAGCGATAACCAATTGTAAAATAATAAAAAAAATCGATGAGGAATCTGTTTTGAAAAATTATTATTTGAGTAATTTATTGATAGATCTTTAATTTCTAGAAGGGTAAATAATGTTATGTATAAATCACGAGATGATTCACTCGCGTGATCATTCGACTCTGTAATTTCGAGTAAATCGTGAGTTACACATCAATATTTTCGAGTATTTCAAGATCGTCAAAAGGCTACTCAACCTCGCCATTAAAAATGGAACTATCATTCACCAAACTTTTATGTCTCATATTTTCAACCAACATCTGAAATTTTCCTACTTCCACCGAGTCTACATGCTGAAAATATAGTTTGCTACTTTTAGTGCGTTAATCTCGTAGTTTAACGATCATTTATAAAAACGTCAAAGAAAACCTCGAAAAAATAGATTGTTTACGCAGAAAACGTACTTGACAGATGATGTTCATTCGAATCAAAACAAGGATGTTTTATATCTATATGATACATCAATCACACTACGAAATAGATTCTTTTTTTATTGTAATTTTCGTACTTCACATTTCAGGGCAACATGCAGATTTCAAGTTTACACCCGAGGATTTTGCACTAAAAATATAGCCAAACAACCGCGAAGAAAAGTGATCCCCTTGAACAGCAAGGTAGTCATAGATACGTAAGTTCAGGATGCTCGCGAAATTAAAATCATCATATATGTGAGTTTTCACGATACTCGAGGCACCGGAAACTGCATCAGCCGGAAAGACGATGTCGCTCGTTAGTGGTAATGGTAACGAAATCGTGTGGTTTTCGCTCGCGCTTGGTCTGGATTTTCTAACTTCTAGCGAGAGTAACCTTTAACTTTCGTATTTAATGGTTTTCCACTTGCAGAGAACTGTATCGATCGATGATAAGATGCACGGGAATTCTCGTGCTTGTCGCGATCAATTTTTTTAACGTGCCGAACGCAAAAAAAAATTAAAACGTGTGCCTACGTTAGGTAACGGCGAGAGGTGTGCCACGTGAGATACTAAATGTAAAATTATCAACCTAGAGCGGTACATTTCAACTTCCTCAAGCGGTGGTTAAATATATTGCTATTGGTGTGTTATTACACTTCTTGAAGCTCCGTTTTTCAAGTAACTTTTGAAATATCATCCAATTCGCACGTTTATCGTTTATCGCTTTTGCAACATTGTTGCATCTATTTTGTTAATGACTGAGTAAACTAGATTAAATTTCAGATATGTCAAGTTTGCCGTTCGTTTTTGTTTCGGAATCACTCTGCCATTATCGAAATGTATACTTTTCTCATCAATAAATTAAAACATTTTCATTTATCCGCGTTACTGTCAATTGCAATCAACAATTTTTTTATGCTCTATAAAGAAACTCGATATAGAACTATAGGAAAAAATTCGAAAAAATATCTGTATCCTCAAAGAAAGATTCAGATGATGAAATAATTCTACTTCGTAACAAATATATCAATCGATTAAAAGAGATCTGTCACATTGAAAAAGTCATTGACACGATAACTACTATCTTTTCTGTTAGTCCTGCATTAATCAAAATCTTTAAAAGATTAAGTTTCCGGCGTATTCTATTACTAAGTACAATTATTTTTATATTTCTATATCACAACCATATTACTAATTTTCCAATGATTTATGATTCAAAACTTTTTCATATCTCTTTAGAGGCAATGTAAAAACAAAGTAGTGTGGTCGATTTTACGCCCGACAGGCCGGGGAATCCCCGGATTCACGCACGCACGTTTAGCATTTTTTTTTGTTTGGACGATCAATAAAGAAAAACAAATTTATCAAATGACCTGACACTCATTTACTGTGGATTTTTCCTATAGAGAGAAAGAGAGAGAGAGAGAGAGAGAGAGAGAGAGAGAGAGAGAGAGAGAAAGAGAAAAAGACGGAACCTGTTTAATTGTCCCGGAACATTCACTGCAGGACAACGTCATAAACAAGGCTACTTATTAATATTATTTTTCTTTTTTTAGTCTTCAGGACATTGAATATTTTCGGGGGATTTACATATCTCTCTTCCTGCGAATTTTCAATTAATATAAATGAAAATTTTCTATACATCTGATCATTTATCAACCAACAGAATCCGATATTTTCTTGTGCGATCAATCAGTCAAATCACCGACGAAATAAATTATTAAAAAATGAAAACAGATAAACCCTTAACGTGCATTCAAAGACTTTTAATATCAAGACGTCATATGTGATCATTACGTCGACATCCATCATGGAATTATCCAGCGATTTTCAGCTCTAAACTCTTGTTTTTTCCCATTCGATAAAAAATTGTTCGTGCGACTCATCCGAATTACGCACGTGCTTGGTCAGAATTTACGAAGTCATCCGTTCATCTTTGTTTTGCAGAGCACATTACGGAGTGCATTGCACACAAGCACACGACAGGATATAATCGGCATATTTTCAACAGCAACGGCATTTCAACGTTATTAACTTAATGTTTTGTGCGTCACGCTGAAAATATCCGAGAACTTAAACTTAAACTGTAAACTTAAACTCGTCTACAAACACGCAGGTAAGTGTGAAGAAAAGATGGAAAATTCAATGGAATTTACGTCACGGATGTCTGGACGCAATTCGCGTGCTTGGATAGCGATCGAAGCTCGCGCAGAGACTTTTCTCGTGCGCGTGCATAGGCTCATGTTTGCCTTCAATTATCACACGCTTTCTCGTACAATAGGCTGCGACTACTGCTAATGAGGCATTCCAGCTACGAAAGACAACCCTGTTCGTGCAAAGATACATTGAACTTCATGAGCGTCCTCTTCAGCGAGGTGTGTGATTAAGTTTTATTTGCAAGTTCGTTTAGATTTTTTTCATGTTTCATTTTTCTCAAGCGATTACCTTATTCTTATAAAGAATTAAAGGAAAGAATTAAAAATGTATGAATAAAGAGAAAACTCACTGTGCTTGAACTTCCCGCGCTGCGAGACCAGAAGATTGAGAGGTTTAGGAATCTTCTCAACTGGTATAGGTGCATCAGGATTAGGCCTTCGTCCAAAAAGTGCATTCCTCCCGACTTTCATGTACTGCCTACCAATTCTCGTTGGAGAGCCATCACCAAACAAACCCGCTAGGAACTTCATCTTCAACGGTACTTATTTCAAAACGACGCAACAAAAATGTCTTCCAAAACTCGGAAGTAATATATCCACCCGCCCGCCCGAAAGTTGAAGTGTGTTCCTGCTACTGTAATCAAACTCTAGTCCGTGGCGTTCTTGAATACAACACACCCACATCCATTGATACGGAGCCCGCTTCGCTCAATTGTTCGTATTTTAATAGCGAGAGCTTGAAGATTTCTTATCAATCGACCAAAAGAAGACGGTCAATTTTGAAATTTAACTGTTGATGATGCGTTTTTTCAGTTTTTACAAGACGAACATTCACTGATATCACGTGACTTCGCCCAACATCGTCGTTTTATACGACACGTGTGATTTTCTTATTTCTCTTTTTCCCTGCCTAAGTTATATTTTTTGTTGATTGCTTATCAAATAATACATTCGCGAGATTCGACTACTTTAAAAAACAAATGTTCGAGCGTGCCTCGCTTGCTCTTTTCACTCTATGTACGTCATTTCTTATGCTTTGCTTCACTGCACTTCGATTCTATGCACTTTGGAAGTCACTTTCATGGACAGTCACGAACTTTATTGATCTGGAACAAAAGAATTTTTTTTTGCATTATTTTAGAAAATATCGTATTAATAGTAAGTAACACAATGCAAAAATGCACGAATTTATGGGCTGTTAAACACGTCATTTTATTTGCGATTGCGGAGCATTGAACTCGCAATCTCTAAGATGTACATATTAGAGATAAATAAGTTTGAATTGTAGTTTGACATAACAAAAAGAAAAAAAAACAATGAATTTTTTTAGATTGCAAATGATGAGTTGTACCAAAAGAGAGAAGGCCAAATAACGCAATACGGGACTACTTGAATCATGGCATTACACGAGGAAAGTCACTCTCTAGAGACGATGACGCTGGCGATGCCTAATGCGATTGTAATAAATAGTGTAGCATTAATTTGATAGGACTGCGTAAGATGATGATGTTGTATTAGTTTTTTTTTAATTCGACTAGGAACCTTGAAGAATTTCATTGATACTTTACGAAAGTCAGCGACTCATTCGATCAGAGAGATGTGTTTGACCTTAGATTTTTAACTTGGATATAAGTGAATGGAATTTTGGTTCTGAAATTTAAAAAAATATTAATAAATTTTTTGATATTAATCGGAGTAAATAAAAATTCAAAGTTGTTACGACTTTACGTCAAAAACATGGAATATTCAACATCCATCTATCCAAATTATAATTCACAGTTATAAATTTGTTGCGTCAAACTTCGAGAATCACTGTCACAAGCAAAAAGTTCAGTTAAACACATCCGATACGGCATCGCACGCGCGTGCATGCAAAAAGAAAAAGCAACCAGAAAATTTTTTCCCACCTCTCTAGAGGCCATTAACTCTCGAAGTAATTTGCAATGACGCATGAGCTTTTGGTTTAAAGTCAATTTTACATGTATCTCAATATGCCTAAATGACAAAGCGGTAATGCACTCGATTTTTCTCCGAACTCCCTTGACCAATAAGAGGTGAAATCAAGAGAAGAAGCAAATTTTTACTTATGTTTCTGGATTTTTCAAGTTAATGATTTTTTTAATAAACAGAGGCGAGAATGCGATGCATACCAAAAATGTCGCAAAATATGGTGATTTAAGTGATACATAATTAATCAAGAAAGAATCTTAATAATGCTATTTATCATCCGACTTGTTTGTCGTATTCGAGCGACGATCGTTTTAACATTGCTGCGGTAAATCAAAAAAGAAGTCGCGCGATGGACAAGCCCGTCCGATACCATTTGAATGAATTTCGTTTTACTGCTATCATTTTTTATCTTTTTTCTTAAACACGCCATTTGTTAGGCATGGCCTTTCAATTGAAATTTAATTGGCGATTGAATCAGCATTCACAATTCAAGGTATCGAACGCCAAAATAAATTATTTCATAAAACAATATTTAATACTTGATCAAACTTTATTTGAAAATATTAAGATGCTAAAAACTTAAATTGTTATTTTAAACCAATTTAATAAAAGATTAATTCATTTTGAGAAAAATAAGTTACAATAACTTTAAGTACCTAAAGCATATCAAGAATCACTACTTGACCTTTTGGAAACAAAATTTTCTCGAATATTTCAAAAATTCGCAAATAAATATTTAATAAAACTTATTTTACATTATTCCTGTATTCCTTATCAATAAATGTTCACCGTGATAGAGATGTGATGCTTTTTGCACTCAACAAGTATGAAGCAACAACAAACCGTTCTGAAACGAACAGAAGAAAAAAAAGCATCGATAATTAAACAATCAGTTAGGCATACTTTTAATAGTGCTTATCGAAGTATCCCAATTGAATTCTGTCGCTTACCGTCACCAATCTTAACGTGATAATTGAGTCATCTGTCAACAGCATTTGTCAGTCACTTTATGTACTATACGTAAGGCAGCTTTGCCGAAAGTCACGACCGTGGTATTTAAATGTCCATTTAATTACGTTAGCAAGCAAAGGAAAAAGTCTCTCGGATGATCCTTTTTGCTACAGCTGTCATGTTCTTTCCAGTAACTAAGCCCTCATCAATGTTGCAACAATGATAAAAAAAGTAGCATGTCAATGCTAGTTATAGATCCCACTATGATTTACTATAATGATTCATGTAATTGTTGCAAAAAATGAGTGTCAAGTATCATTTTTGCTTTTAGTAACGTTTGTTGGTTCATTGTAAAATTATTATTGCCTCAGTACTATCATGTACTAACAACAAGTTCTCCTTTCAAACATAAGTCAAATGTACATCTAAATACTGTAGTCAAGGCCGCAAACCGTTTTCTTACAATACGGTATAGTTCGGTCGGAAACGTTCTCTTCTCGTTTTTCCATTGACAATTGTTTGCACAAAAATCCACGTCGTGCTACACGACCACATCGACGCTACTGACGCATGTATTACTCATTGAATCTAAAAATCCTTCTCCGAATCGTATACAAACTTCATTGAGCGCTTTAAATCAAAGACAATAATGCACTCGTTTGCGTAACTTTAAATGCAGCAGCAACGCCGAATTTTCTTAGTGTATATGAAACTTTTTAGTCGGTATCGCGCTATCTATACAGAGGCAGAAATCTATTGAAATAAAAAAGAAAAAAAAAGCTTAGCCTTTGTATGCGAACGCGCACGATTGCTATATAGGCGTTTGCAAAACCCAATGAATTAAGGGAGAGCGCGAGTAAAGTAAAGTGAACACATACGCGGCAAGACTTTAGCTGCTGTATGTTGCTTAAGTCTAAACTCTCGTGCTACGCTACGTTTCGACATTTAATGATCGATCCCGTGTGTCCCGAATGGAAAAGATACACCGCTGATGTTGTTTCAGCCAGATGAAAATGCAGAGTATCAGAGAGATGTTTTTCTAAGAGTGCATTCAATACGGCAATAAATTCGTGTATAAGATACGCGCTTTATGATTTCATTTAATCATGATCGACTCGCATAACTATACTCGAAGCAATTTTATCTTTTATTTAGATAACGCTTCATTTTTAGTAAACGAATATCGCTTTTATACACGAGATAACATAAATCTGTTAAAACGTTAAAATCTCATTTAGAGAATAAATTGTGACGAGTAGAAACATTTTCTATAGCTTTTTGTTGAACTCAGTATATTTATAACTATAATACATTCGGATAAGATAAAAACGTAACATTATAATAGTAAATTCAATGAAAGTGATTGTAAATCATAGATCGTCATGAATATTGCATATTAAATTATTTGAATGATGCATTATTATTTATCAAAGCAATAAAAGATAAAAATAAATGTGTGCATTTGCGCTATTACAAAGTTTTTCCTGCAAGCAATCGGAAGAACACATTGAACAATGGAATTTAGGTATTTACAAACAGTGTCCATCAGTGTACATATATATATATACACACTTATATATATACGAGCATCAAATCAGCTAAAGCTTTTATCTATCGTCCACGCATACGGTAATAAGAAATAGAAGCCTGGTGGGACTTTTGTGAAATGTTCATCTCACAGCATTTCATTACACAATTTTGCACCTTGTGCTAGCCGGAGCGTCTTATTGTGCAAGATGCACACGCACATGTACGCACAACTCTCCGCCGTAGCATTGAAAAGTTCGCGCGTCTATTTTCCAAGTTGCGCTTGAGCAATAATATGCTCACTCTCGCAAAAAATAAAATAAAAAATACATTGATACGGAAGAAAATAAAATAAAAAATCACGAGATAAACTGTTTCTCACAAATATAATCTTTGCAGCGTCGGCACGATAATGTAGGATGAAAAATTTAATTTTATCGCATCGCAAAACTCATCTGGAGCATGAATGAAATGCCGTTGCGAAAAGTTCACTTTCCGCATGTGTGCATACGTCTGTTTTATGATAACGGATCGAAACTCAAAGAGTGGAAAGAGAACTTCCGCACGTGCGTGTATTTACCGATTACAATGCAAAGTTCACGTGTCAAACATCATAGAGCATAGACGAAAAAAAATGTCTTTTTCTGAGTTAGAAATGCAATGCTGTGTACTTGACAATGAACTCTTTATACTGCGATGCACTTTGGACTTGCTATCGATCGACAGATTAGGCAAATTAGTGTTGTTAAAACTAAAGCATAACTCGATGATATCGACTAATTTTTTTTGTCATGATAAGCCAACGAGATAAAATTTCTGTTGATATTGGCGTTTTCGATCTGTAGTTCGACTGATGTTTTTCTGTTTTCCACTGTAAACAACATTCGTTGGAGAATAATGGAAAATTTAATAATAAGCTAACTTGCAATGAAGAAAAAAAATTGAGAAACATCCTTTTGATAGCGCAAGCGGCAATAAGATTAGAGCGCAACGATATCAAATTACAAAATTAAACAGTAGCTCTGTTGTGCAATTTATAATAAGACATCACCGCCTCATTTATCGAATCAATTTTCTACAATGTAGAGTTGTTGCATTATATCTCAGTTTGTAACCGCGCGCCCTGCCACCGCTTCGATGGCACAATAAAACGATTTATCGCCGGATTTCAATTTTATTATATACCATTCGGGCTCCGCTTTTTGCCGTTGAATTATATAGCTCATTAATAAAATTAGATTGAGAAGGAAAACGGTAAGAGTGCAGTAGTTACGTCCAATTAACTTGATATAAAAGAATGAAAAAATTTTTCTAATCCTAAATGAAACTATTTTTGTTAGGTTTATGGGCCAGTTTTTCTGTAAAATTTTCAGATATTTTTAGGTTTGTTTGAAAAAGTAGTTTAAAACGCGAGCTCTTTGCCAATATCAAACTACGATGTATATTTGATTCTCATTATCATCACCTGAATCATTTGAAATGAGTCAATTAATGAATGAATATATTGAATATGATTTTCTGTTATTTAACGTATCATAATATATCTTACTATGCCTTAATTTAATAAAAAGAATGATTGTCACGAATGATTAAAAATAAAAATGCACTTTAAATTTCTCTTAGTGTCCTTAATTTTGCATTACCGCGCAAAATCGAGTTAAATGTTAAAATCTCCGTTCAAACCCAACGTATATCAAAGACAATCAAGCCAACAAAGTTTCATCGTGTCACTATAAAAGCAAATCAAGATAAAGAACAGCGTGAGTCGACAGTGTATGTATACTTTAATCCGCGAAGACAGCAAAATTAACCCTCTCAAAGAAAGAATTGACAAATTTAGAGCAGTTTTCCAACGTTCACGCCTGTTGCGACTGTACGGACTTTCTTTTCTTTCTTTTTTTTTCTCTGTCATCGCTGTAGACGATGATACCAAAAAAACAAGCCAGGAGTCATTACAACAATGTGGTGAAATGCGCGGTGGCGGAATTCGTCCGTTATCAAGGCAGCAGAACTAGTTTCTTCGTGCTGCACTGTTTTTTCGAAAGTCGCATTGGACGCTGCCTCGGAAGTGCAGCGTGTATACACACATACACACTCGCACCGGTTATGAAAAAGCTTGAGTTGCGTCGATTATATTTATTCGGACTTAGAGAGCCATTCCTTTTTTTTTATTTCGTTAATTAAGCCGGCGTGGCGATGCGTATTCCGAAAGCTCTTTCGTTGGTCTCTGCAATAACCAGCTACACTGAATTTTACATACAGTGCACTAATTGTCGATTGTATATCAAAACTCGCTGGAGCTCGTTTGTTTAGTCACGTTGTATATGTGCGTATGAAGTAACCGTCGTCACGAAAGTAAGAGTTTTATTTCTCCGAAAGTAAAAGTAAAACTTGCCGGTTATACGTATCATTGAAGCAATTCATATTTCATGCATGGCTCGCTTTTTTTTCTGTTTCTAGACTTTCTTCATCATTGCAAAGAAGAAGTAGGTTATTGTGATTCGAAACTTTGCACACGCGCGCGCGCCACTCTCGTCTATTAGACGTAAAATTCAATTGTGTGCTTGCTCGGCACGCGCGTGCGCACATCTGAAATTGTAATTTTCATTACTGTGCATCGCTACTTTCTAATAAACAATGCGCCTTTGGCCATCATCGGTAAGAAAGAGAAGAGCGAGAGAGAGAGAGAGAGAGAATGAGAGAGAAGACGCAACGAAGAGATGTCATAATATGCAATATTTACTGACGACCTTCTCATCTTCTCACTTAAGTCTACTTAAAAACGAAAAATAAAAAAAAAAAAAAGAAGCTCAACGCCGTGAGAGAAATGTTAGCCTCGCGCCGAAGAATATAAAAATCGAACGGCAACATAGCTTACGGATTGCATATACACACACTTGTATGCAATTAAATCTTGCAAAATGGTGTATAATGTTAATTAAGACGTGAAATTTAAAGAGAACTGGAAGTAAAAATGAGTCAAGGTTAACTCTTTAATGTGGATAAGAATTGCATCGTTTTCTGCTTTTTAAAATCAAGATTTTCGTTGCTGAATTGCGATTACCAAACCTGACTGCTATTATCAATTTGAAATCGAAGCGAAACTTCACGGATCGACTGAAGAATCGTGTCAAGCGTAACGCGTTTCATTGTGTAACGAAGAAATGTCCAGAAAGAAGTTACCCGTTAAATTTTTTGTTTCGTTTTCGCAGACCAAAATCTCCGCGCGAGGAAAAAAAAACTCGGCGTAGCGTCGAAGAAAATGTTACCGCTTGAAGAAAGTGTATATGTATATAAATACGAAAAATCAGCGGTACGCAGGCGCGCGCGTGTGTGCGAAATTGATGTAATATTTACATAATACCAATAAAAGTCGCACGCGCTCGCGCTGGCTCTTATATCATTGTCTTCGAAAGATCTCCATATGAACGCTCGAAAGCCAGTTTTTCCAAAAACCAAGTGGAAGAACTAAAATTAACGCGCAGGGGAAAATAAGAGAAGAAAACTCACCGGCAATCCTATATGTTACGCCGCACTTACAAAACAAAATCCTCGAAATCGTTGCTCACTTGAACAAACCAAACTCAGCAACGAGACCGGAAAAAGAAACAAAAGAATGGATTTGTACACAAAACAGGAAGTCAAAAACAAAAAAGAGAGAGAAAAACACGCGGGAAGGGTGACGTAAAGTTCGAATTTTCCCGCGTGGTTGCTACGAGTCTTTGCGCGCGAAAATACGCGCACTCACTGTCGGCTCGTCGGTCGTCGGCGCTCAACTGGCCGCCTGAATCGATGCCGCGAGTTTGGTCCAAAGGAACGTTCACCGTGCCGATCGCGCTTTGATGCTGCTGTTGGCTGCTGCTGCGCTGCTTGCTGCTGCCAAGTCCAAAGCATTGGAACAGAAGGGAAGGGAGAACGCACACGCGGCGCAAAGCTGTTTCACGCAAAGGTGGGGTAATATGCTTACTTACTTACGCCCGACAAAGAGAGACAGACATAACTACATATTCCATCACTGCTAATGGAGAACGGGACGGAGACTCCTAAGTTTTACCGATTTCCGACGAATTATTTTAATTATGTCCGCCAACTACCATCTTTGCTAACAAATTATTGCGTCGGGGATTCTGCTTGATGGTCAAATTTGTTTTACCCAGAAAAATTTAATAAAACAATTTATATTGTTAACAAACGGTATAGAAAATGGAAGTAATCCAAAATTAATTTTCGGAATAATATTGATAGCTTTTGTATCCTTTAATAATTGTATACTTTACAAATGAAGAAACAGTGATTTTGACAACATAATTGTTAGATGAAAAAAATTAGAATAATTATTTAGTTAATTAGCTAAAATACTAGTGAAAGAAATAATAGGATAAGATATCTATTACGACCACCAAATTCACATTACACGAGGAAAGCGCATTGAAACATTTAAATGGAATAGTTACATATGTCTTAAGTGAAGTCTTTTAAAAGTAAAGAAAGAAAAAATGGAGAAGAATTAAAGAAAAAGAAACAAAACGGCAAATTTAAGTCTCCTTTTCTTTTTATCGGTAAAGGGAAAAATGGAACAGGTTCCTCGTTAGAACGGTACATTTCAGCAAGTGGACTGTCCCTTTTACGTGCCTGGATACACATGTGGGAGAATGTCTCTCATTTCATTTTTTCTTCCAAAGGTCAATCCTACGTAATTTAAATGACTGTTAGTGTATGACGATTTTATCTACTTGACTTAGAACCATGGCAAAATTCAAATGAACACTTTGGGCAAAGCTTCTTCTTTCTCTTTCAATTTTCAGCACTGTAAATTGCAAACCTGTTTCAATCTAATCATATGCATTTGTCAATGAATTAAATACGATGATTCAGACTATTCAATCAAAAGAAATGCCGACATGGTTGAATTTAAAATGAGATTCTCGAATTACAAAAATAACTCTATGAATTTTCATAAGTCAATTTCAAAGTAACTTACAAAAATTCACACGTGAATGAGTCACAACTGACCAGATTTATTGGTAATCGTTATGAATCTATTGCGTGCGTTTTTGAAATTTCTAATAACTATCGATGATTAGAACACAAAATTCAACTAACTTCTGTATAACCAGTTTTTCGTACCGATTTTCCAGCAAAAAACCTTTTTGCTATAAAAATTTTATTACGGTAAGATTACGAAAATATCATTTATCGTACATGAAATTAATTATATATAATATATTGATAGATGAATCATGTACAATAAAAGTTTTTACGATAAATTCGTAAACATTGAGTATCCGAATCGACAAAATTGCTAACTAGAATGATGAATTGTTAGAAATGTGCTCTTACTTTAATATTTTATCCCAATTTCCATCATCAAAGCAATTTCTTTACGATACGTTGGAAAATAATTTTAAAAGAAACGCAACATAAATCAATTAAGGAAAGTATTAATTCATCACAACAGAGCATTATAACAGACTTTGTAGAAATCAGTATAGCCCAAGAGTTCATCGATGTCGAACTCAAAATAAACAAGACAGTTTCTGTCACGTCAGTTGGCAATAAATAACCAAGCGCTCAAAGTGTATTCGATGAATGAAAAAAATTGTCGCGCGTGCTCTTTTGTCACAATCATGCCGTGCTCTCGCGTGAGGTCAATGTTCCGTGCTTGAGCGAGATAATCATTTCGAGCAAAAATCGGTGGAGTGAGTTCATTAACGACAGTCACTTGCATTACAGTATAGCCTTGAGATAAATGGGGCGACGCCGCCAACAAGCCCCTCGTAAATCCAAAAAAGTACAATCTCGATTTGATAACAGCACTATTTTAATTGTAACTATTGTTTACCACTTGGCACGTAGGGAGCTTTTTTCGCGTACTAATCGGATGGGAGGGTGACCACGCGTTTTGTTATTTTCGGCTAAGAAATTATTGAAGATCTGTATATTATGCAATAAAAGAAAAATATGGATAGTTCTGATGTTATTTATTTTTTAATAAGGTTGTGCTTTTATAAATTATTGCAATCATTAATTGGAATGACGATATGAAGGTGGTTTACACATAAAATGTTACTGCGATATTTATTGGTGAGTTGATGAAAGTTGAAGAAATGTCACTTTGAATTTTTAGATAATTTCACAGCTGTGATAATTCAAATAGACTTTTAAGTAAAAGAAATTTGTCCACGTTAACGATTATAATAAAATTCGAAAATTTTAAAAGAGAACTCAATCAATTCATAATTCCATGACTTAACAACAGCGTCACGCTTTCAAATAAAAAGCAAATACAAACACGTAATCGTCACTTGACAAAAATCTCGCAGATCCGTCAAATCATGGCCAGGAAAGAAGGTGACGTATGATTACGTGAACATATTATCATCAGTAATACTGAAATTAACGACAATTTCTACGTAGCTACCGATTTTTCATTTTGCTACATACATACACTTGTTTTTTTCTTTTTTTCTGTATTCTTCTTCGTGTGAGAATTAATTGTCCCTCGTTTAATACAAACCTTTCACTCTATTTCTTGAAGAAAAAAAGAAATGGACTTTCATATCAGATACCATTGTTATTATGTTTGATTGCAAATATTTTGAACATGATGATATGTCAATAAAGAATAATGGACTTCAAAATGGTGAGAAATGAACTGATTGGCTGAAAAAAATTATTTATGTAAAAATAAGTCATGAACAAGAAAACATACTGACAAATGAAACCTGTCAAAAGTGTGAATTTTAACGCGCGAAAAGTGAACATAAAAATAAAGCGGCACGAAAACCTTGAAAATGAAAAAATTCAGGATTTGTTTAGGTCGCGAACAAATTTTACATGTCATTGGTACGCGTAGCGGCAGAGATAAGTTTGCGAGATAAAATTTCACTTGTCCGTGAGCTGAGTTATAATTGTTCAAGTAAACACCATTGAAAGGGATAATCTAAAATGTCTATGTTACTTGGAGCTAGATCATCAGTGGATACGAAACTAACGTATCAAACCTCTTATTTATATTTTACTTCATAAATTTTTAATAATATATTGGAAAATGTAAAAACATCCCCAACTATAAGTTTTATAAAAATATGATCATTAAAATATTGTTAATGATTAAAAATGAAAAAAAAATTTTTAGTTACTTCATTTTTAATATCACTTTCTATTTGTTATTTTATAACCTATAACCTCTTATTTTATAGGATTTTATTTTCAAATGATTTAAATTTTTTATTTAAAGTTTCACATTTTTTTTATTATGTATTATTCAAATTGTTTACATTCCAACTTTTTATCTTTAGATCAGAAACTTAATATTCTTTAAACATGACCATAAAAAATACTAAAATACTAATAAATTTTTATAAACATCCAATTTAATTTCATTAAATTTCTTATCTTTCTGAATTTCTTTAAACATCAGAAAAAATAATATTCGTATAGGCATATTTAACAATACCACAAAATGCAACATCTCATTTATTTACTCCATCGCCAATTCACACTTATCACAATTCTTTCCTCTTACTTTCATCTTTTGCTGGACAGAAAAAGGCATCAAACCTTGCTTTTAAAATAACCATTACAAAAAATGTTACTTCCCTTTTTGCATTCCTCAATAACTTTTATACCTTCTCATCTTTGAATCACTTCAATTTTCTTTTTTTTGGCTCAGTTTTTTTTCATTTTTATTCAATCTTTTCTTTCGGCCTTAACCCTTTTTAAGCTTCTCATCATTACTACGCAAAATCGCGCTCTGGATTGTCATTCTTTTTATCGGAAATTTTCTTATTTGTTTCCTTATTTGTTGTTGATAATATTCCACAGTGAGAAATTTCATTTTCCTAGCTTTTCAAAAAAATCATTAACTTATGTGATTTTTTTCTTCAACTCGAAAACACCATAAAAATATACTGTTTTTCAGAGTCACTTAAGAGTATTTATGATATTATCCAATCCAATGTTCACAACAGTTATTATGAACTATTAAAAAAATCAAATCTTTTAAACAACTTATCTTAGGCAACTCGCACGTCATTAGCGACACTGTAATGTGTTTTTTTGAATTGGTATTTTTATTGAAAATCTTATCTGATGAAATAATAACTTTTTTTCTCATTTTGATCGAAAAGCTCACGAATTAAAAGAAATTATTTACTACTTCAACAAAACTTACATTGTCTCTAAAAAATTATACATGAAAAAGTACGATTTTTTCATGGCAACTTTATTAAATGATAGGCATGAGAACTTTCAATCATCTGTAACCGTGGTCGTTTTGAAATTTTTCATTCTTAATATTAAATAACCAAAAACTTTATAAATTCATCATTATTTTTCGCCGATTTATAAATATTTTTTTCAAAACTAGAAATCCATTTGCAGGCAAAAGTAGAATTTCCACGCCACAGTAGAATTCTTTGCATAGTATATTGAAGCAAAACGTAAATCGGTGACAACTACATAATAATCATGACCCGATACAACTCTCATTTCCAAAGGACTTTGTTTCTTTGAATTCTTTTTTTACTCAATATCGCAACTGATACCTATAATAAAGAAAGTTTCAAAATACATTTACAGTTTCCTTTGATTCATTTACAAAATATAATCGTTCCTTTGTGAGGTAACAGAGTGTTCATTTAATCGCGAAACATACTATTCGTTATAAATCTATACGAATGTCGTTAAAGCTGTCTAAACTAAATATCCATTAGAGATAAATTCCAAATGCGTAAAAATCGTGTGTATGTACGTGCAAGGTCCGCAAACATCCTGTTGCGAAAAATCTTGAACGTTCGCGCAAGAAAAATTGAAAGAGAGAGAGAGAGAGAGAGAGAGAGAGAGATTGTTGACCAATCGCGAACTGGATTTTCCATGTGAATTCACAATCTTTGGCCGCGACCCTGGTTCGACATATGTGTGAATGAACTCGCCACAATATTTTTTTTCGAAAACACAAGTTTGTTAAACTCTATTTATATAGGTAAAAGAGAGATTCTGCTTTTGACTGGATGGTCAATTTGACGCGAAGAATATTTTGTATTTGACTTGTCATGTGTCAGAAATCGATGATGATTGCTAACGATTTTTTTATTGAATTTAAGCGATAAACTATTCTAATTATTTCTATCCTTATTTATGAGATTTTTCGGAAAAATTTATTCAATTAGCTTGATTTCTTAAATTAATTTTAGAATACGATAAACTACTTCTTCGACTAAGTTATTAATCGTTTGTCTTGTAAAGTTGGTTAAATTACACTAAAAAACTCTTACCAGGTAAAACTTATTACCTAATAAACTCATTCCCAAAAACGTTAGTTATTTCCAAAATATTTTTTCACACATGAATGTGATTTTTCTAAAAAAAACATTGAAGGTTTATTTTACAGCTTTACAGATGAAAATCGGAACAAAGTAAAAAAAACCATAGATATTTTCTGTGGCTTTTTCACAAAATTGAACCCGTTATAAAGAGAAAAGCGGTATAATACGTTAATTCCGATTATTCCATCCAAAAATTATCTATCACGAGTATCGTGGACTACTTAATTCATATTAATTAATTAATGTATTTTTAAATAAAAGTAATTGACCTGAAAATAGAAGTTTCCAGAGCATTCTTATTATTAGTTGGCAATGTAACAAAAGTAAAAGTATTATTGAAATATTGTGACATATTTTATAAAAAAATTTAGATAGCTAAAAAATTGATTACCCATACATATATTATCACATACTTTAACACCTCAATACTAACTATACTAACTGCACATGACTTTTCATTTATTCTTTGTAAGTTATAAGCATCTAAATGATATAAAATTAAACACATTAATCACGATTTTTTTTGTGAAAAATTATAATTGACATTGTATAGAAACATTAAAAACTCATAAAGCAAAATATAATTTGTAGTGACCTTAATTATTAGTACTTTTGCATATTTATCTCTTTGATAAAGTATACATGTAATGCAAAAACTTTCATATCATTAATTATATTTTTTTATATCAAGTATTCAATTCGAAAGCACCTATTGTGATAAATTTGAAGGTGAAGATGAAAAGTCTCTGTAATTTATGTTTGACGATATCGATTCGAAAACTTACTTTTGCAGAATTTTAGAATATGTTAATTGATAATCTATTTATCTTTCAAATTACGCAAAATGATTAGTATTATCATGCGTTGTATGTCTTAAATTTTGCAAAAAAACTGCGACTGATAAATCAATAAGCATATTTAATTGAAAAATCAATCTGATGCTAATGATAGTTTCCGCCACTGAGTTTTATATGAATTTCCTACATTAAATAGCTCATTTTCTCAGAAAAAAATGAGAACAAGAAAATTCAATCTGCGTATGATATCTCAGAATGTTTATCTCATTCTAATTAGCATACTTCAACTTTTCTTACAAATAATTTCATTTTACACAAATTTGCAATAATTAATATTGATACATTTGTACGTAAAATAACTTTGTACGTAAAACATTTGTACGTAACATTTGTACGTAAAATGATGTTATGAATGCATTGCAATTGTCTTGTAATTTTATAAATTTTTAATAATATTATGACATAAAGACAAAAGCATTAGCAATTCCTACATGTTCAAACCTGAGCATAACTAAAAATTCTACAGTACAGTCTATTTTTTATTAAAAAATAATTTTTTTATGATTTATAAAAATTGTTATATTTTAGATCACAATTCAAATTAGTATATTTTTGATCACATTGCCGTTAAATAGAAATCTCATATTATTAATTTACTAGAGCAAGTATATACTGGTAGACACCTAGATGTATTGAAAATATTACTTAGCTTCTAAATATTTGCACGATATACTTAACAGAACGTTTCTTTCTACTTTTTCAACGTAGAGCATTAAATTTTATGGGGATGATCACTGTATTAATCTTTTATGATATATAAAAAAACCTGAACTATCAGTTTAAATCTAGATCAAATATTAAATTAAGTATATAAACGGAATGTTCTTCGATAGGCTATCAACTGTAGAACTTTAAAGAAATTTGCTTACTCATGATATGTAAAATATGATGTCGCGAATATATGGAGAAAAACGTATAAAAATACCTCAATTTAATGATTTATTATGAACTAACGATTTCATCTTTTTTTTAAATTTGTGATGGATTTTTATGAAATATTGACAAAATACATCACTATTTAATAATTAATAAATACTAATCTTTACATAAATTTCTATTTAATATTAAAATATAAATATATATAAAAATTCAATGATTATATCGATCAGATTTTTGATCAAAATTTTCAGGAAAGTCAAGGCCACCAATTTCGTACATATCTTTTCTCATTCTCTTATTCCCTTTCTCTCTCTCTTTCTCTTTCAACGGGGTTCGCTTGTGAAACTTCCGGCGGCTCACGCTCGGCCAATTTTTGTCTTACTATAATAATGCGACTATGTTAACGTCCTAATAATATATCGCGTATGTTTGTATGTGAGTGTATGCATACATCACGATCAGAAATTTTCCAGTTCGTGCTACTAAAGATTACGTTAGCATGGGAGATAGAGAAAAAAAATTGTACGATGAAGCCGCCTTGCACAGTTTTCTGTTCGTATTACGATATGTCGAACTAATTATTGACGACATGCCAATGTGTTTTAAGGTCGTGGAAAAATAGCGTATGTTTTATCAATTTGTGTGTTCTGATTTTTTTCGTCATCCGTACAAACAAGAAAATATATGTTATTTGTCATCGCGTTGATTTTTGTAATGACGAAGGAATGTAAAATTACTGCGTTGATGGCTTCGACTATTTCTAGCGAAAGATAAATTTTGAATAAAACATATATTTGTTTTTAAACGAATAGTCCTAAATATCTGCAATCAATTTGCGAATTTCTCATCTTAAAAAAGGCTATTTTGTTGCTTTTTTCAATCACGCTAACATCGTTATTACGCAGACGAAAACAATGTTATACGTTATTGCACGGAAATTGGAAAAACTGGTGTGTTTTCTGTTTGTCATCATAACGTAAAAAACTGAAGGTAAATATGCTGCAAAGAAATTTAGATTCAAGACTGTTCTATTAGATTTATTCCTCGTTCGAAGTGATGTGAATGAATCGACTGTTGAAAATAAGAACTGTGAAGAATCGGCCACCTAGATCAAATTAGCTTATTTATTTGCATTTTTTTATTTAATTTTGACACTCCTAAATTCGTTACTCTTGAAATAAGCTATTCAGACAGATATTTTTTAAATTTAGAAACTGAAACTTTAAAACTCATTTATAGACGCATCAATCTTATCACGTACCTGGCAGAAAAAAGTCGCTTATCTTCATCAAGAGAATAAAAAAATAAGAAATTCATCTCGCGAATCTCCACGTAACAGCCCATAAACCTCGTGGCATATGTATACACGCGTAAAAAAAAAGCGGAAGAAAAATAAGACTTACTTTCTTCTCAGATCCAAATCTCAAATGATGTCCGCAAACGGGTGATAGCGCGACACACAATAAAAAAAATTTCAGTCGCCGCACGTACACTTTCACGCGGCAATATCACTTGGTCCTTATGGGATGTCCGTTTCAGTACTGCACTTTCTCTATGAGACCTTTTGTTATACTTATATACACTCGCAGAATGTTCAAAATAAAAAAAAAAAGCTCGGTAGCGCACCGAAGCTCTCGCCCGCGAGTATAACTGAAAAATGAAGTGGTAACGCTGAGGCAGCCGAGCTATATGGCGAGCGCTCGCGTCATTGGAAGTCGCGCGAATAATAAAAGGAGACGGCGACGACGAAGAAGAAAAAAAGGCGGCGAGCTGAGATGAGAGAGAGAGAAAGAGAGAGAGAAATCATGCGCGTGCACGAGAGATTAAGTGAAGTAGTGGGGCGAAAAGAAGGTGCGCTTGACCTTTTCAGATACATATTACGCATACGTGAAAGGGGTTTCATGCGGATGCGTGCAAATGCAATGACTGGCAATATTGGCTACAAGGGATTGTTTGTAAACTTGGAAAAGTCACGTAACTCGAGATGGAGAACTTCTCGCAAACGAGTTCTTTTCGAGGCAATTTAACGCAATAATCAAAACAAGCCTTTGGACCAGTCACGTTTCGAAAAATGTTTTAGTCATCCAGATCATTTGTTATGGAATCATTCGATTGGATTTGTTCTTCAAATTAATTGATTGTATTTATATTACTGCATATTTCCAAATATGATAAATATACTTTGTCGATGGAATAATCTTAATGGTTATCACATTATTGCAAGTAAATGAAGAATTTTGAATAATTGAATAAGAATAATTGAATGCCAGTTGATTATATACTGAAAACTTAAGACCTTCGTAGAAAAGTAGGTTATATGGTCGTGTACGTTCGTTATGAACTGTAGTTAAGCTTTAAAAAATCTTATTTGATTTCTTTAAATAAGAAATAAAGAAAAATTAGGCAAAATCCTATTGATTCATTTTTTTTAATTTAAACATATTTAACTTTTAAAAATGCAAAATTTGTGACAGATGATATATTCAAAAGAAAATTTGGAAAAATTTAATTAGTATCGTATATGCATAACTGAATGATATTCAATAAAAAATATTACAAAATTGTAATATAATAATCAGCACGATGAAAATAAATATCTGATATAAATACGAAAGAAATTCTATAAATCATACCCGAGCAATGAATTTAATAATAAATGTCGGACTAACCGGGACATCTTGAAACATTAATTTTGAATATTCACAATATCACATATATATACATACTCGAGCAGTGCGGTCAAACTCACCATAAACCGGGCAATGCTCGGGACACATGCTTCAAAAATTTCCACTCAGTCAGTTATTTTTGCCAATAATATTCGGAAATATGTTAGATAAAAAATTTCTGTTCCATGTATTGTACATATGTATTTAAGAATCAAATGCGAGACCATTGAAATGGTAAAATTCTGGATTAATCCGCTGCAATTATTTTAGTAAGACTTTGTACAAATTTGAACATATACCAATACCACGGATATTGATCACATTTAATATTAGAGATAAATAAAATTCACGTGATAACAAAAAAGACAAATTCAACGAACTGCTTAATTATTAATTCAAGCACGTGAATCCCCTAGCCTGCCGCGTAAAAAATAATACGAAATTACATTGAAAATTTTGCAAACTAATATTTAGCTACAATTTCCTCAATCGTAATTCTTTCCATGAATAATTTCTTTTTTACTCAAACTACATACATGAAATTCCCACTCGGAGTTTGAATTTATTGGATGACTTGTTTGTTATTCCCGTACGTATTGCATTTCAATCAAAAACATTAATAATGACTCAAATCGCAAATTGAAAAATTAGTGATTTAATTGAGAAATTCAGTTATAGAAACAAGACCAGGAATCTTATTTCGCAAAAACTTTTGACTATCCATGTCGTCAATTGATATTTAATTCATTGAAGATTACACTGTTGTTAAGTTGAAAGTATAAAAAATATATCAGCGGCTGGTTTTATTTCTTGCTTATTAACTATTCTTTGACGTTCATCGAATAGAGGTTTACCTACTTTTTATAATCAACTACTGAGGCAGTTAATGCAATTTTTCACTAATCTATCCTAGAAAGATCTACCAGATTACAACAGTTTTTACTATGATTTATAATAAGAAAGTATTTATTAAATATTTTTTAAAAAAGCACTTGTCAATTAATGAATACAACTTGCGATTATAGATAAAAAAAGCTGCTAATCAGTAACATCCATCCAATATTTGGTGACTTTAACGCCGGATAAGAAAACCTTTGCTACTAAAGGTTTTTTCTGCCTTTCCTCCTATTGAAATACAAGGCAAGGTTTGAAGAGCTCATTTTGGCAATCGTAAACGCTGCCACGAACACTAAAATTACATTGCCTGCGAATTGAGGTTTATTTGTCTCTGCATGGAATTCTCCAGAAAACTGTACTTTTTGATCAATTTTTTATTAAGATAAATCTTGGAAATGAACGACGTCACTATACAAGATCATATTCAATAATTTTTTGTTAACTTTTACCGGAAAACATCATAATCACTTTTCAAATAGTTCGTAATTCAAATTGTTTGATCACTAAATGGAAAATTTTTTAATATGTTTCGAACTTTTACAGAATACGTACCGGTCAAAAACACATTCCTTTACAAAATTTTCTAATAGTTTCATGAACATTGCATTTTAAAAATTTTAATGTTATTAATTAAAATTATGCTTCTAATAAAGTACTATCACATCTTTGAAATATAAATTTGTGAAATCGTGCCGAAACAATCAATATTTAATTGTCAAAATCACCATTTCCTAAACTTGTAGAGCTCTTCACTTCAATACAATTCGAATTTCAGCAGAATGAAATCAACAAGTAACTCGATCCATATGCACGTTTGACGTAGCAATGACGAAGGCATGCATTAATGTCGTCGATACGCAGCTCGTAACGGTGTGGCTTATAAAACTATATACAAGCGCGCCAGGTAATTTTCAAGGGAGCAACAAAACTGGACATTATGAGGTCACTGCATCTGCCTCTGTGGATGAGTCTCTTGATTCTATGTACGACGGGGATTCTGGCTTTTTGGAAATTTCTAAGTTAACGTTAAAACTAAAATTTTCTTTTTATAATGATTAATATTTGCATGGTTGGTGGTGTATATATCATTGCTTTATTGAGCTGCTTATGCAATACGTAAATTTAATAGTTGGAGTAAAAACAGTTATTTTCTAGATCTATAAATACGTACAAATTAATTTACATGAACAAGAAAAATTATTGAAATCACAATCGAAAATAGCTATTTTGGTCAGTTTGGTAGAAAAAAAATGTGTTCGTTTCATCTCTTAGGTCCATAATTTTTTACACTTCTAAATACATGTTATTATGGTAATAATTACATACAATTATTCATCTCTACTGCGATAACAATCAGTAGATAAAATATATGCAGAAAGTTATATGATTAGTAAATACATAATCCCATGTCATAATCGTTAGTCAGATTTCTTTAATTTGAGAAATTAAAATCTAAAAATAATCTTATGTAAATTAACTATTGTAATATAATTTATGTCGCTAACGCAGTGAATAATTTTACACGCGAAACTTCCAGATTCATTGTTTTACTCTGACACAATCGCGTTAATTGGTAAAGTCCTAGTAAACTTGGTTAACATTGCCGATGAAATCGAAAAATGGGCTGTCACTTGAATTAAAAAAATCGATTGTGGTCCCAAAATAAACCAATGGCCATGCGTGTCTTTAGTCACGTATAGAATAAAATCATCTTTATCAAGGTGAGACAACATTCACGGTCAAAAAATATGCAAATGAGGAATGAGGTGATGATGATGATCATCATCATCATGAAGAATAAAGAACCAATGTAGTCTCATGTAACACATCAGTGTCGATTGATCGTTTTTCCGTGACTATAATTGCTAAACAACACGGAGACACTGTTTTTATTAGCTTTTTTGATAGCTATGTGCTTATATGTTTCCTCATGCGAATTATAGCTAGGCTCATCTACGCGTTTTCAAATGTAACGCCCATCTTATAGTTCTACGTAGTTGAGAAAATCTTATTTTCACAAATGACAATTGCAAAATATTAACTTTTTTCTTAAAATTATTGTTAGTTAATACATTCAATATTATTTTGCTAAGATTGTTTTACTCATTTAATTATTTGTCACCAGTTTTTTTTTTCATTTTTAAAGAAATGGCTAATTAAAGAAACCATTATGTAATTTAAATTTAATTTATAATTACAATTATTCTATACTGATACATAGTTTTATTCGAATTAGAAATAAAAAATAAATAATACAAAGAAGTGGCAACGAGATCAGCGAACTGCATAAATGACGACGTTGATGCGAACTTGAAAATCCACTTTTTTCCATATAGCGTAGTATTTGCGTTTAGAAGCGAATGCATCGTCAAACCCCTTTCAATTCGACGTCATGAAAATCAAACAAAATAAGTAGTCATTTTGCGTATTTCACGACGTGTAAAATTTTTTTCCACCTAACTTTTATTACCGATGTATTTGTTATTCCAAGATATGAACTGTTTGTCGCGTGTAATAATGTTAATGACTTGCTCACGGATTTCTAATTATAATCGATACAATTATATATCATTATATATAAATTTCTTACATATATATTGGAATTATATATGAATTTTATTGTGCAAATTATTATTTGTAATGATTAATAATTTTTATATTATTCCATGAAAGGAGATTTTCTTATGTAACCCGAATTCGATTAACTTAGATTTTTATTTTATTTTATCATTATTACTGTTGCTATTATTATTTATTATTATTATTATTATTATTATTATTATTATTATTATTATTATTATTATTATTATTATTATTATTGTTATTATTATTAGTCATGATGCGTGTAAAAATGTATCCTGCACCACTTTAAGATAATGGTGGGGGAAGTGAGTCTATATATTCATGACTATAGGGAACCAAGACTAATATATACAGGTATCTAGTTTACTTCTGCAGTGTTCCACGTGGACGTAGTTCTTGAAGTTACAATAGCAATAATAATCATTATTATTATTATTATATAAATTAGAATTTCATAATATTTTTGTGAATACAATGAATAATATTCAATTGAAAAAAAGCATAATATAGTTATCGATTTCAGTCTTTTTGAATAAATTTCATTTTTATCGATAAAACGGCCAAGAGAAAAAATTTAATTACTTCTTCATAACAAATATGATTAGTCTTATGTAATATATTCCAATTTCAAACCCAAATTATAATCTTACAACGTTAGTCCCAAGCAAGAAGAATATGTCAGATAAACTACCGAAGAAAGTCATAAAATAAAGTTCATTCATCTCTGAACATAAGAAAAGGTGATCGACGTTTAACGTCTGCAAACGAGTTGCATGTCGAAAAAGATCAATATTATGTCGTACAACTAATTAAGATTTACACTGGAACGTTTTAAAGCTCACTTTTCACGCATATAATGTAGCATGTAATGTAATATGACACCTTGCTCTTTGTTACAACATCATGAAGAGCGATGGTAGATAAATTACGATTTTTCCCAAAACATTTAAAATTTTCGTACTGTAAAAACTGTTTCATACGATAAGTAAAATATTCATTTATACAATGTCAATTATTTTGCATACAAACCTTGATACAGGTGTTCGAAAAAATATTGTCACCGAGATGAGTGACGCTAACAGTTTTTTAAGCTTCAAGTCACAATAAAAAAATGAAAATACGTCATGCTTATTTCGACTGCTGAAAGAAGTCAACAGCAATTTTGCAAATGAGTAAATGAAAAATAATCAGTCACTCGTTAATAAAAACTATCTACGATGAATTCATCGTTTACTCGCAAAAATCAATTGAATAACGATGCAACTAAAACATTTAGTTTCGAACAAAACATAATGACATATGCAGGAAAATAGCAATCGGCAATGAAACGAAGTACCAGTATCGACAGTTACTTTTCTTTTTTTATCTTACACCGTATAGTTGAGAAAGCTATTACGACTTCGCGATAGTAGAAATTAATAAGCTGTCTCGCCCGTTAAGTTCAATACTACGCTTATATATTGTCAATTGAAAAACATACGAAACGATAAGAACATGTCGCCGCACTCGTCAATTGATAACACTCGTAATTATAATAATATGATAGTGCTATAGAGAGTTCAAACTCGTATAATAGCGATAGCAGAAAAATTACTATCCACAGTAATGAACGACACTATTGAACTTCTACGCGTGACAAATATAGCAACTATCGACGATGGAGACATTTATAGTGCAAAGTAGTCAAGGTCGATGAATTATAAAAAACTAGCCATACCACAACACGTCTAGTTTATAACGCTGCGTAGGAAGAAAAGGATTTAAAAATATATTTTAGATTGATGTTTGGTGAAGATCTAGTATGATACTGATAAATATTCTTAGAAATAAATACATGCGTTATTTTGATTTAGATTGTTTCAAATTATAGAGACAATTATTTTATGATATCTAATAGGCATGCTCAAATTATATGATATAAGGTTCACTTCTAGTTTCATCAGCAGACATTTTTATTTCAATTATTAATGATGATATTTTAATAGCACTAAGTTGAGTTACAAATCTTCAGTGTTAATTTTATGAAAATCATCAAACGATAGAGTTAAACGACTTTTTCGAGAAATCCTCCCGTGAAAAAACTTCGACGGAAAAATCAACGAATCGTGCAATGGTAATCAACATATCAACATTATGCATAAAATTATGCATAGAGTAGTTAAAAAAATATCGTTAAATTTTCCGTAAATATCTTTAAAGGCTCAACTCTTATAGTGCAAAATTGTGGTTACCGTCCGGTTCGTATACGGAAATTAATTTACAACTCTGCTGGGCGTATCTTTCCGCGCGTGCGGAGGGCATCGATCTTTGTCGAATTCATTACTCGCAGCCTTGCCTCATGCGTTCACCTCGCGAAGCAGTCAATAATAATTGATTCGCCGAAATGTTAAGTTATTTCTTTTTTTGTGAATTTAATACTCTATCGTTTAAAATAAATGGAGATTTTTTAGTAATAATTAAGTATCGTATGACGGTCAAAAGAGATTTTACTATTTATTTGATTATATAATATACGTCATAGAAGGAAATTAATATTCCAATTTTAAATTGTTCTGTAATAAAAATTTCAAAAATCTCCGTCGTTTATTATAATTAGTTATGTATAAAACTATATTTAAGAAAGTATACTACATCATGCATTTAGGAAATGGAAGATTTTATAAGCTCCCGTTCAACAATAATTTCTCATATTAGCATTTTTTTTATTGCACACTACAACATGCATTTTCAGAGAAGAAGAATGTTAATAAGATTCATATTACTAGAAAAAATATGAAGGATCAGCGATGATCTTGAGACAGACTTTGGCAGCAAAAAAATAACCGCACTATCGTCAGTGACTTCGGTCAATAAGCGATATCATTCGATATAAAAAAATTTCACGATGTATTAATTCATATGTATTAATCCATCAAAAATTATATATGTTTACACGCACAATCATGGAATGTTTTTCTTCCGGAAACATAGAAAAATTTCGTCAACTTCACAAATTACGCTGGCATTCGATATCTTGCCGTTATAAATTATTTATAATAACTTTTTTCGGATCTCATTTGTTACGTTTAAAAAAAAAAAATTAGTAAAATATGGGTTCGTTCTTTATTGTAAAATTAATTAATAAAGCATTAGTTAATAAAATTAATTTGTTGTTTGATTTCAAATTCACTTTCAAACTATAATTACTGGATGAAAAAATAAGCTGCTTAAATGTTCTCCAATCTATTAAAACTAATTTTAACTAAAAAAACTGAAAAGAATGACAACATCCTTCGTGTCGGATGATTATAATGGTAATAAATAATTCTGCTTTACTGTCAAGGCGCAAAATAGGTGTTACATTTTTCCGTAAATATGATTCAGTGTTTCATAAATTTAACAGACACTCGACAATGCAATAACTCGACAAAATAAAAAAATTTTTAATCGACAATAAACGATAACTGATGGCACTGTTTGTATATTTCGGCCTTCTCAACGTAATAGAAAAGTCAAGGGCTGTTTATCCGAACGTATGACTATAGTTCACATTATCACTGCCAAGATCGACGTCATTGAGTAATCCATGATCTTTGCCTTCTTGCAGTGTTCGTTTTTATTATGCTAAACATGCCTGAGATACGTGAAAGAACGAGAAGCTGCGAATTCTCGGTAATTCACGCATATATCGTGACGCGTTTTTAAGATCGATGAAGAATCACTCCCGTAACAAAAAACTTTGCGCGATGCTCTCGTGTTTATTGGCAAAAAACTATTTTACAATGTGTTTTATAATATTTAATGTGCGTAAGTTTATCATGGAATTAATTGATATGTAAGTAGCATCATGGCGCGGATTCGTTTCGTATAAATATCGTTTCTACGCGATTTCATTCAACATACATTTTTTAATTAACTTTGTTTAAGATAATCCTTCTCTGCTTGAATAGAATATATATGAAATAATATTCATTAGAAAAAATATTTTATTGAACGTGTAAACTTTCTACAAGCAAATTCTATTGGAAAATAATAGAATGAAAGTATTCTACATAAAATATGTTTACGGGAATAGATAAGCATTTGAAAGAATTATTTTTAAAATTTTGTTCATTAATAAAAATTTTAATGTCGTATATTTCATTTTTTTTAATTATTTTATTTTTTGTGTTCAATAGAAAAGTCTGTCTGTAAAAAATATGTCTGTGATTTCTTAGATTAATAAGAAATAAAATTCAAATATCATATATTTATGTTTGATAAAATTATTGTGCATTATAACAGGTAAAATTCAAATATTAAAAAAATTTAACTACATAGGGTTTTGATGTTGAAATAATTAAGTGAAATGTGTTTTAATCTTTTTATGAAAGGATAATATATACTTACGATCAGATAAGCATTAATATACATTTGTACGTGATGTAAATATTGCGTATTTTAGTACTTCAGTAAAAAAGTAAAATAAAGCGATATAAAAATATTTTATGCATACTGCAGCACATTATGCATTCTAATTTTTTGTAAATAACATCGATTTTTCTTATAAGGCAAAATTTGTCACTTTAAAATATCGTTTCATATAATGCCGGTTCATCGTTTCATATAAAATATCGTTTCATATAAATAATGAATTCGACAAAGATCATTCAAAGTAATCAATAATACAAAATCAAGACAATCCAAATATAAATACACAATGTTAAATATACTTTGGAATGTAAAAAAACAATCGGCATTATATCATAAACTAGGAAGATGCGCATGACGATATTGAACTGGTATTTTCGGCAGGGCAGACTTTTTTGTAAGATAGTAATCAGAAAATGTACATCTACTCACACGAAAAGTAACCAATGCGGCTGTCTAGTGCATTCTCGATAAAAACCTTCAAGAGCCTTGGCCGGATTTTTGATATGAAAATTTTTCGCGACATCATAGAAACAAAACCAGAATTCGTCGCAATTGCGTGAGTACGTGATTGCGCGCAATCCGGATTCGTGCGCGCTCAGCACATAGCACACATCGTGGAAATCAGAGAGTGAGAGTGGAGCTGTTTTGTAATACTCGTTTGGTTATCCTTTGCTTTACCATTGTTTTGTACTCTTATTTAAGAGTCGTTTTATTAATTAAAAGTTTTTCTTCTCTTTCTCGCGTGGGGGCAGAGCTCCTTCAGAATTGAGTTTGTTTGCACATAAATGTTTTTTTATAAATTCGTGAAAACAATCATAAAGAGGAATCAGCTGATGCAGTGGTTTCGAGAGCTACAGTATATGTCTAATTACGTGAGTAAAAGTGTATTTTCTAGAGCAGAAATTCTCTTCACTTCTACAAAGTGAGATTTTGCTCTTAATTAAGTCACTCAAGTCGAGATGTGGTTCAAGAAACTACGTGACGATGAAAACACAAATCTAATATAACGATTATACATTTTTTGTTCTTTACAGTAATATTTTCGATTAACTAAAATATTTAATATATTTAAATTTTGTGATAGCTTTTTATATTTTAGCTATTATTAAAATAATCATATTGACAGATATCATTTTCGAGAAATAATAATTGTAAAAAGTTTGGCAAGAATATATCATATAAAACGATAAGTACTTAACATATTTTATGAATAATGACAAATATGATAAACCAAAGATCTTAAAGGGGTATATAAAAAGTCATTTTCAATCTCTTCATTATAAAGATTAAAGGTATAAAAAATACCAAATGCTTTTTCTGACGTTAATTTCTTACGCTGACTAGTTTCTAACTACGCTTACGCTAATCTAATAAGCTATAATCATAACGTTTCACGCATTTTACATACTTTTAAGATCACTCATTTTTGATTCGGTCAGAACAGACGATACAATGATCGCTTTGACGTTCACAAATATCTTTTTTTTTTCATAGTACAGTCAAACTTACACGGGATAATGAGACAGAATTTTCCACGCGGAGTTTTGCAGAAGTTTATGTCGCCTTGCCCTCGCGACGGAGGTTGCTGCTTGTTACGCCTAATTATAGATGTAAACAATAATTACAAAGATTCCAACACGACTTAGACACGAATTAATCAAGACATTTTTGCAATAAGTTAACGCTTTGTGGGTCATTGTCAACTAATAAATATCAATCTCAAGTCGGCACTTGTTTTGTTCTTAGAACACGTTATTTATTACTCTTTAGTATACGAACAATATACAAAATCAACCTCACATATATTACAAAAAATATACTTTACAAGTATAAAACATAAGACAACATATATATAATATACAGAAGAATTCGTTCGATTATATGTTTTCATACACTTATAATTAAGAGTAGTTTTTTCTTTGATGACTTACATTCAAAATCTGTAAATAAGGCAAAATTTTCCCCTGAAAAAATTTTACTATTTTTATCACAGATTATCTTAGCTATTCCAATCGAAAACGACGTGAGCAATCATCAGATAAATCGTTATGGTGAACGTGCTGCTTAATAACACTGGGAATCCGACCCTAAAAAGAGACATTCATAAATTTTAGATTCTGCGGAAATCTTTATTAGCAATAAATTTGCGCGATAGCTTTCTTTCTACTGATAAAAAATATGAATATTATTAGAAAAGTCGTTGACATTTCTTAAATTCCATTTGTAAATTATTCTTTAAATTATTCTTGGAAGAAAAATGTCTATTCCATCGATGAAAGTAAATTTGTAAACAAAAATGTTTGCACTCACCGTAGAAGAATATTTCAAATAGATCCATAAAAATTTAATGTTTAATTCTAAATTTTTATTACTGTTTTGTATTATTTTGTGATTTTTATTATTTATTAATTATTTACTCTTATATATCGTTATTTTGCAATAATAATGAATGTTAATTCATTCACCAAATCACATAACAACTGGAAAATAGGTCACTCAGCATCATACGAAAAAAAAGTTTCCCCGACTCTGGCAATGGCGATGAGCGTTAGTCGGACATAATAATCATACATCATCCCGAGTGGAAACGGCACAACGATAAATCTCTAAATAAAAAAAATAGAATGAATTACGAACTCACTTAAAAAACTGCATGAACGTGAAACGATAGCCATGTTGTTCAGCAACTCCAGCGCACACGACATTGGCGGTCGCTCCAATCAAAGTCCCATTCCCTGTGAACAATGCACCCGTTCATACGACAACATCAAATCCACTGTCAACGCCTTGTGTATCACGTTTCTTTTCACGAAAAAAAGTTTGTTACACACGCTTACTTATCCATCGGTATACAACAAGCTTACAAATTATGTTTTTCACTAGTTTTTTGCGAGTATTTGATAATTACACACTATATGGAAGGTTAGACTAGATATTTAAATTGTGCTTTGTCCTTATTACTAATTTTTGAAGAGGTATAATTTGATTTTTTTTCTTGCATAAAGCCTTGAAATGACATTGGATTAATTTTTATCATTACTAGAAAATTAAAATTTTGCTGAATAAATATCAATAAAAATACTATATTACTCTATACGTGATAAAACACGTATTCATTAGCAATTATAAAAAGGGATAATTTTTCAATGAATAGTTTGATTATTTCGTTAAGATTCAACAACAAAACATTGCAGTTACCTCCCATGCAAGCACCTAAACATAGTGCCCAAACCAACGGTTGTAGGGGTAGTTGTAGATTAGGATTTTCTGCTAATCCAGTAGCTATTCTTATCATCATTGTAGTCAAAGGCACATTATCAACAAAAGCTCCAGCCAACGCACTAACCCACAGCAAAAGTAAAATGGCGACCGCCAATCGGGACTCTTCATTCACCGACATGATCACCGTTTCAGTCTTTTTGCCGATCCAGGAAATTACGCCAAGTTTTGTCAAAGCCTAAAATTCATGTCTTTTTTATCTAAATGATATTTCAGAAGGTCAAATAATCGAAAGCAACCAAACTGTCTACAGTAAACATTTTGAAACATAAATTTATCGATAAGCTATTAAAAAATTATCGAAGTCAACAAGTTATTCGGAAGAAAAAAGATCCCTGTTCTTAATCATACCTCCATCAGAACGAAGAGAGAAGCAAAAAATAACAAAGTGCTCCACTCGACACGAGCCATCAGACCATCGAGATCTTCGCTATCTGCCAGAATGAGGAGGAGCAAGATGCATAAAAATGCTGTCCAACCCAAGGTCAAATTAAAATATGGCCAACTGTGTAAAAAGAACAGCATGATTACGAGAATCATGGAAAAGCCTGATTTTGCCAACAGCCATTTGTTCCTTATTGGGTACTAAATTTAAAAGACAACATTTTTTTTAATTTTTCATTAAATATGTACAAAGTTTCACAGATAAAGCTTATACTCACTTTTTCTTGAAGCTCTTCTAATGTTGTTTTATATTGTTCCATCAATACACTACCAGTTATCAATTTTTGTTTCAACTGTAATAACAATCGTTTAACTTTTTTCATCAGAGTTTGCCTTACAACGTTTTCGTCGTTACTGTAACTGGATAAACTAGCAGCTGCTCTCTGCCAAATAGCGATTTCATGTCTCAGTTCCTGCAGAAAAGTCAGTGTAAATTAATAAACTTCCTCCTATCAATGTAAAAGAAAATCTAATTTTCACAATACCTGGACGTCTGGAGGCTCAGTAAATCGTAAAACGTCTAACTTCCGAAAAATAATTCGGAAATGAATATAAACTACCATTAATACTATCGCAACACCGATACCCATATGTAAGGTAAAAGTTCCAAATCCAATACCCTAGAAAAAAAAACAAACAAGATCGCGTGAAAAATAAAATTTTCCAATAATTCATTCACATTGGCTACTGAAAATAGTCCAATTATCACATAGCCTCAAACAAAACGAGCGATCGCGCCTGAATACCTACGGCATTAACAACTGCGCGGTTAGAGGCAACAATGACATTCGGGGGATCTCCAATGGGAGTAGTAGCACCGCCAATATTAGAAAATATGACCATAGCGGTGAGCACAAGTACAGGATTCAGTTGCATCACTTCGCAAAGTCTTATCGACACTGGTGTCATTAATAACACTGTAGTCACGTTGTCCAGGAACGACGATATTATCGCTGTGAAAAAGCACAGTGTGCTAACTAATGGCCATACTTTACCAGCGGTTATCTGTTAAAAATAATTTTGTTTTAATCCATTTGAATATTTTATCGAAAGATACATGTTAATATTCACCTTATAAGCGTAAACAGATAAATAATCAAATACACCTGTATCGGCAACAATAGCTACAAGGATCATCATTGAAAAAAGTAGTAGAAGAGTGTCGACGTCGACCCACATTATGATATCGCCCATAGTTGGTTTCTGCAAAAATACATTGTAATATCCAAATTTTGTTTAGGTAAATACAAAATGACCAAAGAAAATAATTTTACTTCGTTCAATGCAGCTAATATAGCGAGAGTCAATGTTGAAGCCAGCATAGCTGCAAGGGTTCGGTGGATAATCTGTTTGTGATAAAAAAACAATTATAAGTATAGTACGATATGAATAAAAGAACGATTTTTTTTATTTTATAGTACTTCGAATACGATGAGAATGTAAAGACCGATCAAGACTAAAGCCCCATAAAGAGTTCCATCTTCGAGACTCATTGGAGATAAATCGTACGACACGTATAGGGGTATCGTCGCATTCAAATTTGTCTTCAAATTTAGTACTATTAGTCGATGATTCAATCTGCGATAAATTAAACTTTTTTAATTTAGTTATTATATATTTTAATTTTTATTGATATAAAAAAATACAAGGCTATATACTCATGCGGTACGTGAATGTCGAAAACTTTCTTACGTCGCTGACTGGGAATCACATCAAGAAATTCAATGGGCAACAAAGGCAGAGTCCAGATTTCCGATATGTTCTATAAAAAGTACTTGTAAAATCACTCGTTATATTTTTCCATGGCACACTCTTATTTTACCTTAGCCAATCCTATATCACGTAACGATTTATTGCGAGTATTAGACAGTTCCGGTAATAATTCTAGCCATGCTGATAATCTGAACTTTGACATGGTCGTGTTGACTTCTTTGTTTACATTGATCAATAGCGCGCTTTCGATCGATACGCTCACTCTACTGTGGTAATTACCATCGATGAGTGTAAAATCTAAGCAGTACGGTTAAAGAAACCATTCCGAAATTACAAAACAGTACGCATGTCTTGATAAATCTATTTTTCCAAAGGATACTTTTTACTTCATTCCTTGGCACTGATAATTGATGCGGAGTCATAACTTTTTCTCTCGTAATCAATAATGTCAGCTGGCAAAAGAAGAATTATATATTGAGACATTTTTACGCGAATCTATATTATTGTATGAAAAATTGATTTTCATAACTTACAAAACAAATTATCCAACAACTAACTAGCAACGAAAGTTTTATGTATCGCGCGATAGGACCTAATTTTCTCTCGTGAGAATTCATTTTGTCGTTTGGATCTTGGGCGTCGTCCTCTTTTCCACTATAACAATTTATTCTCATTAGTCGAATTTACCATATGCGAAACGCACCGTAAGTTCGTGTGAACTAAAGCTTACTCTTCGGGTATGAGCTGATGTTTCAACGACAAATTCACAACCAAACAGTCTTGTCGAGGAAGCGAGGATCTTTAAGGAAAGAACAAATATCATCTTTATAAAAATAATAAGGGTTTGCTTAATCTCTATTTGCAATAACCTATGAAACAATTAATTTCTGACTATAATCGAATCTATACCGTGAATAAACAATCACACTCACATCCCCTGCACTCTCTCGTATTCTTTTTGAAAAACAGCCAAGCTGGGATCTAAACGAATAGCTTCCGGGAGTTGTCCCCAAACACGTAAAACTTCATCAGAGATGTTTCCGATAACAACAGACGAGCTTGCTAGTGAATTTGTGCTCAGACGTGCATTTTTTCGCAAAAAATGCGGAGTTAACAAAGAACCGTCATCATCACTTGAGTTACCACTGGTCATTTTGCGCTTGTTTCTCTTTTCACAACAGACTAAATAAAGTTATGATATATACCTTACGTACAAATCTACATGTACTTTCAAAGAGATTCTAGCCACGACTGCCTTGGTCGAAGCATGATTTAAAATCGCTGAGGTTGTATTGTTTTGATATTGTAGACACTCAACATTATAATAAACTGTGAAAATCTCCGTTTAACTAGATTTTTCTAGAAATATCAGTGATTGAATTTTCGCATGCCATGCATAAAATAAGTAAATCCAACTTATAAAAATTACTTTTTTGTTTTCAATTGAATATCGGGTATTATGAATGAAATAAACATCCGTATTTGCAAAGGGTATACAATATCTTTTGCTCAATAAATATTTTAAAAATTCATTTAAGAAAAATCAATTGAAGTATGTTAAAGAATGAAATTTATATAATAGAATTAATTGATTTTTAATAGTTAGGTAACAAACAGATGAGTAGCCATTCATACTGTCAGCACCACTGTTACAGTTAGGAAATTTATTGCCCTACAAGGCATCTTTCGCCGTCTTTGTAACAATATGTAATAAAAACTTCCCTTATTATCAGAGTTGTATCCAATTATTAATTCTTATACCTATAAAAATACTCACAGATTAGTGGTACGATATCATCTGCAAAAGGAACGAAGAAATAAATTTGTTATTTCAAAAGTAACATCCCACAAACAAGATGATCATTGAAAATTCTGTTAATTAAAAGAGCAATAAATTGATAAATGTAATGAATATTAAAAAGTACGCTGTAATTCTCTTGCCGTGAAAAGTTATTTTTAAATATTGTAATCATTTTCAATATTTGACATAAAAACCATGAAATATATTTTTCTATAAGTATCAATAACAAGTCGTCAGGCTAAAATTATACTGCAACCTCGATTGTAAAAATCGTACGCAAAAAGCCGATATGTTTCAATAAAATAATTACTCTGCCAGTTGAGGGAAAATTTTCATTGTTAATAAAAAAACAAGAAGCCTTAAATCGATAAGTTGTGGTTATATCGTAATAAGTAAAGATGAAATCGCGATTCATAATAAAAGAATCGAGGGTAAATTTTACCCATCGATTGTTAAGCTTATCATTAAGTTCTATGAAGTTGAATAGAAAAAGTGGTGTGTTCAGCAAACTACCCTGAAATGTATTCTGTCTCTACTCCGACTACGATTTTTATAAAAAAATTCTTTTAAACATATAACATTGTATAATCAGTTTTTAAAAATAATTTTTTAAATAAGTAGGAATAGTCACGAGAATATTAGAACATTGCCAATAATTTGTCAACAACAAAATGAAAGAAAAACGTGGTATTTGAAAGGATACCATATCACTTTCTGTATTGGAAAATTTATATTTCTATTAATTTCCCTTATAACCGTTTAAATTGCAGAACGATATAATTTACAGTAGCTCGCATCCTTTTGCTTGGATTTTGAATGCTCCTGACAAACTTCAACCTCTCATTACTGCAAAGCAGATAACTGAAAAACTAGAAAAACTTTCATGGTTAGAGCTACTGCTACAAAAAAGGAAAAAATATAATTAAGATCATCGTTTTTAATCACTATATATTAGCTAAACAAGTTCATTCTATCTAATATTAAACTGCAAGAACAGTGGAATAATTAAATGACTATCTTTCTAACAAGAACATCACAGAAGTCACAATTTTATTGAAATTTATTATAATTAATCAATTTATCGACTAATGAGTATATCAAACCTTTAATTAAAAACAGGAGAAGTAATTTTTGAGTATCTCAATTACCATTTCCGATCTAATTATAATTAGTAGTTATCGTTAATAAATTTATTACTAGGCTTGATTTTACGGCAATTTGAGCTGATTTCGTCCTTTTATTACGTCGAAATTATGCGGTTTTTATTTATTAGATTTACTAGATTATATATATTTTAAAATATTAGTATGTTTTGTATCATATATCAATAAAATTAAGAAAGCTTCATGATAAAAAATTTGCATACGGTAAATTAGTTCATGTAAATTATAATTTATCGTACATAAATGGTGACGAGTCTCATTGTATTTCCATCTTAGTTCTGTGATGCACTCTAATCTCTTGTCGATAAAGAACGCATTTCCTCATACGTGAAATATCGGTCTTGTTCTGCTTTTCATTTTTCTACTCTACCGACGTTCCGTAAATTGTAATCAAATCGGACAATAGAACAGTGGCGCCGATTGGTAAGTTATCCTTCTCATAAACGGCACTAGCGCCACTCTGATTCAACGAAAGTTTCCATGGTCATTCTTAAACGAAAAAGAAATATATATATCTTGATTTCCATCGTCGTTTATCGCCAGTATAAGTCAAGATTGCAAGTAAGATACGCGCTTTACTTTTAGCAAAAATTTTCATTGGTTAAATCTTTAAGTTACACATGAATAACGATTCCGATAGTGGAACCATATGTTCCATTACTCCACAATGCTCGAAAAGGAAGTCACTTAATATCGCAACAGTTTCAATTTTGCCAATGGAAAATGGAAATCTCTCAGAGGATTTTTTGAAAATTTGGCTTCAACTGCCTATGGAAATTCAATCTGACTCAGACGTAGCTTTTGTGCAAAATCAATACAACCATACATCAACAAAGTATGTGTAACCAGTTTAATATTATCAATAAATAGATACGAATGATTGTTTTAAACTCCTACCTTTCTTCAGGAATGTTATCTTTATAGATGCTTTACATTCGTAAATCAGTTTTTTACTTATCATTTTAATTTTAAATTCGGAGATACTTTTTAATACTAAATTTAATATTTTATTATCTTCTATTGAATAGTAAGTAGAAACAATCTTCAGATTTCAATTAATTGATGCATATTCTTCTGTTACCAATTGTGTCATCATAAAATAAAAACTCTTTTACTATTGGTTAAATACTTCATCAAAATATAAATTGCGTCATCAGTCAAGCGCGTGACTGTAAATCAATGAAAACAGAAATAAATTGAAATGTTGCCGTTAGAACTAAAGTTTTAAATTTGACACGAAGGTTTATATATGTAATGACAAATAGTAATAGATACAATTGAGCATTTTCAACAGTTGATATTTATTGATTATTTATTTGTTGACTTATACTACATTTAGGAAATCAATTTGCAAAAAATACATAAATAATTATTTAATCAATCTCCAATTATTTCCCAAAAATATTTAAGTAAAAAATATAACCTTCAGAAAATCTAATTAATAAAAATTATTGTATCAAAAGTTTCCAAAATAGGACATATAAATAATTATAAAAGTAAAATGCAATAACTTAAAAGTCCAATGTGCTATTTTTCATCTATTTAATTCAGTGCATCCAAGAAAACCGAACAAATGCAGTATAAGAAATACTATAGTTGCAAATTGTGTAGCTAGATATACAAAATTGTAGTCAGTCGGGTTTACCCTAATAATTCTCATGTTTCTACAAAACAGTGCTCTTAGTTATCTATTAATTAACAAGTCTTTAGAATGTTGTCATCTTATCCTATTGTAACGGTTTTAGTAGTTTGCAGAAATAAAGTTCTTCTTATAAAAATATAACTTACTATACATTTATTTCCATGTATATGAATAGTTTGTTAATTTATATATATATATATATATATATATATATATATATTTTATTTCCAGAAATGTATAACATTAAGTTTTTTACATTACCTCCCTCATACAATATCCCCATACATACAAAAACTTACAAAAATTTTTGCACAAATTACAAAAAAATTATAAAATTATAAAATTACAAAAATTACAAAAATTATTACAAGAATTACAAAAATTACTAAAATTACATAAATTACAAAAATTATAATAATTACAAAAATTTACTAAAGTTTTCATATAATGTATTTCATGCTTCATCCTCCATTGAATCCTCCTTCCTTGTATCTTCATTCTTCCGTTACCCTGCGACTTCCCTCTTCTTCTTTCTCCTGGTTATCCTTCCTTCCTTTTCCGCACCAGCTCCTCAAATTGCTTCGCGTATTCACAAATCCCTTTGTCAATCGGTCCCTTCAGAATCTTTTCCAGTCTCTCGATTAGAGCCTCCCCTCTACTGTCTCCCCTCCATTTGTCCACCGCTTCCAGCCAATCTTTCTTTACCTTCCTTCTCGCTTCTTGACATACCCAAATATGTTGAGGGTCTTCCTCTTCGTCTTTACATAGCCTACATCCCCTATCCTTAAACCCTTTTTCTCCCTCCAAGCTAATGCTTCCACATCTTATCCTTGCCCATTGCTCCTTCAGGTAGCCCGCAGTTCCCTTCTCCTGCCAATATTTTTCCTGTCCGATCGCTACCTTCCATGTTTTGTAGTATTTCCAGTACCCTGATTTATCAATCCTGTTCCAGTTGTTTTGCAATTCCTGTTCCGCCAATATTTTCACTGCCATCTCTAATCTGCCCAGCCATTCTTCGCTCCCCATGCCTCCCCATAACTGCTCCAACGTTACTCCATCTCCTACCGATCTCATCGCTTCTTCCCAACCCCTTCCCCATCTTGTAGGTTCTCTGTTGCTTATGGCCCTTAATTCTTCTCTCAAGCAAATCTTAGGTAGTCTATTCTCTTTCATTCCCATTATCCTCCCCACCCTCTTTAGCGTCTTCAGCCTTAGGCTTTCTATTCCCAACTCCATTCTCCATATGTAGTTAGAAGTGTTCCTAATTATCCCTAAGATCATCTTTCCTATTTTCGCTTGAATCCTTTCCATTACTTCTTGCTGATCCCAACCCCATATTTCCGCTCCGTATAAGCCCCCTGATTTTCTCATGACTTTCATCAGATGGAGTCTCTTCTTTATAGAGCTTAGTCTTGCCCTTTTCATGATCCCCCATGCGGCATCTAAAGCTTTTCTTGCCTTTTTCGCCATGTATTATATAGATATATATCAAAGTTTCTCAGTTTTATTAAGATTAGTAATAAAATGTATAATTGAAAAGTATTCCAGATACAGATCCTGAAAACATTAACCGTCTTACGACAGATTTATTTGAGCAAATACTTAATGAGTAAGTAATTGATACATTACTGTTATTAATATCGTCGTAGTATAATATTAGACGATATTTTAATTATTTTTGTAATTTCCAATTTTCAAACATAAGCAATCAACAATTTGAGAATAAACAAACCTCAAAAAGAAAGAAATGTCGAATTTTTTTCCGAAGCCTGAAAGATTCATTACTAATTCTTTGTTGGATAGCATTTTTTGTAAGTATATGCAGTAAAATTAAAATTTTTAATCAATTACATTTTGTAATTTTCTAGGTTCCTTTATTAATTACAAAAAATAATGATGAAAATCTTCGACAAATAATCGTTGATAACAATAATATAATAAGTATCCTTTAAAAAAATATATTTGCCACAATTCCTAGCAGTTTCGACTCATTAACTGTGCTAATATTATATTTTCGAAATTTTTTTATTCATGAAAAAAATTATATTCATAATAATTATCTATATTAAATAAATACATATATTATTTATGTGTATGTCTATAAATTATATTTGGTATATTAGTATATTATATTATAATATACATAATTAATTATGTTTCTGCGAAGTTAGTGGGTTATAATTTGCATTTTTTAGAAATATTCTACTTATATTACAAAGATTTTAGGAAATTTTTCTCATTAATTCTATTGAAATTGAACTAGCATCTATATTTTTTTATAATAGACCAAAAATCCTCTTTGAAAATACCTCATTTAATTTCAAATAAAAATAATTCATCTTTTTTTTTCTTTTCTTATAAAATTTGTTAATTATAAAGTAATCAATGAATATTGAGAAAATTTTCCTGAAAGTTGCAGACTTAACACTTATGAAAAGCATTAGTAGTGACAGAATTGGTGTAACGATTGAAGGTTCATTATTTGCAAATGAACACAGGAATATCAATAATAGTTTATCTGAATATTATCTGACCGTTTGGATCGAAGCATTAGAATCAACACATTTTAGAAATGATTTATTTGACAACGGAATTAAAGTAATTTAATTTGTAATTTATAATTCAATTTCTGGAGTAATTTGAAATTTTTAGATAATAATATTCTTATTAATACGAAATTTTTTATGAGCTTATCATTCATGTTAACAGAACTTATCAACAACATGGACTATACCGCTTGTATCGTTTCACCCGGAAACGATTCCACCGTTACAAAAAAAGACAAAAGTTTTTCTTCTGAATTTTCCAGAAAGGTCCAATATTTTATCTTAAATTTTTACCTTGAATTTTTGTTCTATCCCTTTTATTGCACATAATTATTATTATATCATTTCCAACAAAATGCCAATTAAATACTATATAACTTTAATTTTAGACTTCCAGATCATCACTTATTATCACTAAAATTCAAATCAAACGTCAATGTGTCGTTACCTTTTATAGTATCTTATAACGAATCTCCTATTGATACTGAAAATGGAGTATGGTACGGTGCTGCTTTATTGATTGGACTATATATACTAATAATATCTGAAGTATGATTAAGAATTATTATCCAAGTCCATAATTTTTTAATACAAATAAATTTATGATAAAAATTAATTCGTTTCAGGTCGTACACAAAACTATTGGTGCTATCTTAGCTTCAACAAGTTCATTAGCGGTTTTAGCTGCCCTTAAGCAAGTACGAAACATAATTCACACAATAAAGAAATAAGTTTTTATAAGATAATAATTGGATGAATGTCTGTAGAAAGCAACAATGATGGAAATTTTATCTTGGATCGATATTGACACTCTCTTGCTTCTTTTTTCTATGATGATGCTTGTTGCTGTTATATCAGAAACTGGAATTTTTGATTACTTGGCTGTATATGCTTATAAAGTACGTAAAATTCAAAATTTTATTTACAAAATTATTTAAAACGATTACTTTAATAAAAATTTAATTATATTTCAGATTACGAAGGGAGATGTTTGGTCCCTCCTCTGTACACTTTGTCTTTTTACAGCTATTACATCAGCTTTTCTTGATAACGTGACAATTATTTTATTACTGACACCAGTAACTATCCGACTTTGCGAAGTTATACAGTTGAATCCAGTTCCTATATTAACGACCATGGTAATATTTTCTAACATTGGAGGCGGCGCCACACCAGTTGGAGATCCCCCAAATGTTATCATCGCGTCAAACCACGATGTCATTAATGCGGTATACATTCAGGGACCTTCTTTTAAAGAAATCTGAATGTTTGTCACTAAATATTCATATGATGATTTCAGAATATTAATTTTGGAATTTTTACAGTACATATGAGTTTGGGTATGATTATAGTACTGTTTGTAATGTACGGACACTTTCGTTTTGTTTTTCGAAATATAGACGTTTTGCGTTCCAATACTGAACGACAAGATTTACAGGTACTTGAAGCTTAAATATAATTTTGTTTTCTCCGTGACAATAAATTTCTTTTCAAGGCATTACAACACAGGATTTCTATTTGGAAAGAAGCTGCTGATCGTCTACCTCGTAACAGTAGAGATGAAATTCTAGTGAATGGAAGTATAGTAAGAAAAATTAATTACCTCGAAGATGAATTAGCTCAAAAAACAGATCATACAATCAAAACACCAGATGACTTCGAATCTACATTAAAGGATTTACAGAAAAAGGTGAAGATTTTTGCCAACATTTTCAAACGATCAATACAAAATTTTTAGATAGCGATTATACGTATTATATCTGATTTTACCTTAGTATCCTATAAAAAAGAAGTGGTTATTGGCAAAATCAGGATTTTCCATTACTTTTGTCTTGGTCCTATTCTTCTTTCACAGTTTACCTCAATTTAACTTGTCGTTAGGCTGGACAGCATTTATGGGAGTTTTACTTCTTCTTGTTTTAGCGAATGATGAAGATTTTGATAATATATTAACAAAAGTTGAATGGGGTACATTGTTATTTTTTGCTGCGCTTTTCGTTATGATAGAGGTATGTATATAGTAATGACATTTCTTTAAGATACAAACTAATTATAACACCTTATGTTAATTTATGATTTTGTATATAATACAATAGGTACTATCCAAACTCGGTTTAATAGCTTGGATAGGCAAGCAGACTGAATTCGCGATTATGACTGTCAATGAAGAATACAGACTCACTGTTGGTATTTTACTAATCGTATGGATATCCGCAATTGCTGGAGCTTTATTCGATAATGTACCTCTAATAACAATGTTAATAAGAATTATCATTGGCTTATCAGAAAATCAAGATCTAAAAATACCTCTCCAACCTTTGATTTGGGCATTGGCTTTTGGTGCTTGTTTAGGAGGTAACTTGTTTTAGTTTAATCTGTAACTAATAAATTAATTGAAAAATCTAAGTTATATATTTTTAAGGAAATGGGACGTTAATTGGAGCGACTGCAAATGTTGTATGTGCCGGTGTAGCTGAACAGCATGGTTATCATCTAACATTTATGCAGTTTTTTAAGTGAGCTGCTATATTTTTATAGTATAGTCAAGCATTTCAAAAAGATTTTGGACATTTTTTAAATTAATTTCTTGAAAATAATTATTTTTTCAGGTTGGGATTTCCAGCCATGATTACGAGTAACCTAACCATAACTATTTATTTGATAGTATCACATGCTGTATTTGATTGGAACTACTAAAAGTACATGAAACTACTAAAAGTACATGACAACTACTAAAAATACATAAACTAAAAGTACAATACATATACAACACTAGATTGGAACTTTTTAATTCGACTCCGAATCATACTACGTTTTGTATATTACATAAAAATATAGAAGGCATATTTTTTAATAGTAGAAATATATAAATTAAAGTCGAATATTAGAGAATTTTATTTAAACCATAATGCTTATACTGTTACCGCATCTATATAGAATCTAATGTTGCATAGTTATTACTTTTGTTGACTTTATATTGCAAGCATCATCTTATTTCCTTTTATTTATAAATTATTTGACAGTAAAACTCTTTAAATGATATACATCAAATATATAAAAAAGATGTAATTTGGACCCATAAAAACAAACAAATATAAATTAATAACAGAAAAAATGGCAAATAACTATTGTGATTGGGAAACATCTTTTCGTTCTTGTAATTTTCAATAAATAAAAAATTGATACAATTGAATATTTTAACACAAATGTTTTCACACAATCCATTTTATAGGAATATAGAATTAATACTCTTTGCATATCAGCATCACTATTCACTATTATTATACAGTATTTAGTAAACGAATAATGGCTGAAATAAAATAAAATAAAAGGTATAAACAATCAAATTACTATACTGTCATGTTTTAACATAGATCCAACAACCATATTAAATCAAATTACGTGAATGTGGAGGTTATCATATCAATATTATGAATTAAAATATTGAAGTGATTAACATTATGTATTGAATATTTGTGAAAAACTAAGTTTTTAATTTACTTGAACGGATTCATAATACAATTACTTTTTAAATAACCAATTTATTATTTAACATTACTCATATGATAATTTGAAGTAATATACTAATTACTAAATTTTACAAATGAAATCAACTTTTCTTAAATCGTATGTACAGTTCTGACTAAAGCGTAATTATTAAAGTTAAATCAAATCTGTCTTGCATCAACTTCCTTATCTTTATGGATGATTAGTAAAATACATTTTGTATTTTTTTCAGTTCGAGTTATTATCCTTTGTATAAGTATCATTATAATGTACATAGACTTTATCGGTATCACCCGTCCAATAATGAGTCTGAACATAGTTGAAAATTGAATATGTAAAAAAGTACGAAGCCACAGATTTGAATCACTTTTATATGTTCTGCATGACTTGTTACCATTGCTTCATCACTTTCGAATCTTCTGATACTTGTGAAAATAATGCTAAAGTGTAAAATGTGCTTTAGCCCAGTTTTAAATGTGGCAATATATTTAATGGTTCTAACCGCACCTGTCTAAATTTATTATTTCTTTGCAGATTTTATGATTGCGAGTAATTGTAGTTTTTAATTTTTTATTTTTCACACCCAAACTTTTTCTTCTTTCTTATTATAGTAATGACTTTTCCGAATTATAATAATTGTAAAATTTTATGGTTTCCAGTTTGTTAAATTTCCAACGATGTATTCTTCAGATTCATGTTCAGTGGTACTGGAGATAAGAGGTCTGTCTTCAAATATAGTCTGGCGCCTAGAGCTGAGCAAACACATCGAAGCTAATATCTCAAAGACAAAAAGACTTTAGCTTTGTCGTCATCTTATCAGTCAACATTCGAATACCCGTCAAGATAAGTTTAGTCTTCTAGAATACTGTTGCAATTCCGTTTAATTTTTTATCTTTCACGCATGGTATAAATAAATGCTATCGTTTAAAGTTGAATTAACTACGTAACTGCTTACCTTAAAATGAATATCGAGATAGATCCGGAATGGGAAGGAAATTCAGTAACACCTCGCTTCTCGAGAACAAAATTTCATAACTTAGACAACGCTTCAACGTCAAATTACACAGTAAATATGGAGAATATTTCCGAAGATTTTTTAAAAATTTGGTGCAGATTGCCCGACATAATCCATTTGGATCCAAGTATTGATTCAATACAAAAAGAATATATAAAAATACAAAATATGTAAGTACATTTAAATGAATTTTGTAATGTTTGTAACTGAGTATTGTTGTTATAAAAATTATAATAACTAAATGGTACTTACATACTGAATTTGCTTCCCTAATTGTTATCAAATATGAATATCAATCTACCCAAATCTTGAGTATTAATAGTTGAATTAGTTAATTTTATAATATAGAAAGGGATGAAGCGAACCAAGTAAGGTCTTATTAAAACATGAAAAAACATTTATTATTCTATCGTTTCGAACTATATATTCATTCAGTCGCTTTGAAGAGTTGTGTAAATTATTAATGAAAAAATTCGTGATTTCACACCACTTTTACTTCCTCTATAAATGAAGGTAAAAATAAAAAAAATGTTGTACAACAAATGTTCGTATTAAAAATTGTAAATAAATAAATTATTAACTACAATATACATTATTCATTGAGCATTATTCGTTTATTATTCAAAACAGTATAAAACTTCGAATTAATTTTAATAAGTAAAAATACACGCACAATTAAGAATAAAGATAATAAACACACAAAAAATAAAATATAATTCAACAAAAATGATACAAAATAAATCGATAAACACAAAATTAAACTATCAATTATAATTGATTATTTCGTTACTTAAATAATTTATAAAATTAGTTAATCTTACAGTATATTTTGATACTAGTGCGTAAAAGTGATTTGAGCCACATGTGAACGCTTACGCCCAAGCGAAGTCAGGGTCAATAAGCCACACAAGAGTGTAGTTTCTCGCGCATGTATCTAACTTGATTTTTCGACACGACACGAGAATCTACTTTCCTACACTAGCTAAAGAATGTACTCGTATTATCCTGTTGGAATAGATATATAGCTTACTATACCGCACTACAATTTATTTCGTTGATTAGTAGAAATTAATTTGAGTGATTTTGATTTACGAAATCGCTAAAATATTTAGTAAAACCAGATGATAGTTGAAAAATTACAATTACTCAAATTTATCTAAAACCACTGACTGTAATATTTGCTGTGAATATCATCAAAATCGATGTATAATTATAATCATAAAAAATATTAAGCCAAAAAATATATGATTTGTTCATTAAAATCTTTCTTTTCGTTCTTTTGATTTCATTTGTATGTCACTTTTTGTTTCACAATAACTTTTATGAATATTCTGAATAAATGTATACTTATATACTTACTTATATACTTAAATATGAACGGAACGTAAATTTTTGTTTCACAATTTTCGAAAGAAAAAAATTAATAAATGAAATAATAGAACATATTGCATGGAACTCAATAATATTAAAATGAAATTTTTAAAACTCATATCATTTCGCAATAGATTCTAAAATCTCATTATAAATGTTAAAGGGTTTCCAATGCCAATGTCCTGGACATAAATACGCCCACACATCCGCAGCGTGAATTACAAAAGTAAGTTACTACTAATGAAAATATATTTTGAATTATAACTTAAAAATATTAAATAGATTATTTAATACTATAGGCAGCAAAGTTATAATGAATCACACACTTTTCTCAATAACTATAATTTAAATAAAAGAAGAATAATTTTGATTGCTCAGTACATAAAAGTGTTATTTCTTCTTACTTGCTGGATAATGTTTTTCGTGAGTCCATTGAAAATATTATTAAGAATATTTGATGAAGTTGTTTTTATTTTCCATTATTTTTCAGATCACTTTACTAACTACAACTGAAAAATTAAGTTTCTCTCAACAAATTGCATTAGAACATGAAGAAACAAGGAGTAACCTTTAATAAATAATACAATTTTCTCAATTGGTTTATTTCTTATAAAAAATTAACTTTAATGAACTCGTATCTTTCTTATATCACGGATGGATCCTTGTGAGAGTCTCTCGAGTACATTTTTTGCTTTTACTCGCGCTTGTCACGGTCTCACCTAAAGAGCACACAGTTCATTGTAATTCTAATTACATTTATATTACACACCCAACCCTATCTTCAATGATCAGGCAACAAAATGAATGAACCTTCAGCCCGTCACGCGAAAATTGGTGCTAGATGAAGGGAGTCGATGTGAAACAAAAATTTTTTTTAAATTTTCCTATGTGTAGCTCAATTATAATTGTTGCGCCGTAATTAGCAAGACATACTAAATATCTGTGCAAAAAGAAGGACAAAACCCTCGACCCATCACACTTGTAGAAACAAATTTTTCCAAAGAACGTAGTGTGACAATTAAATTAATTTAATTTTAATTTACGAAAGTTTGAATTGGGATATTGATAATTTTCCTTAAAAGAAAGACTTAACGCTTGTTAATAGTAAATGGAATGATAGAATTTCTGTGACGATTGAGAGTCCATTATTACAAAATCAGAAAAATTCTTTGAATACTACCGATTCAACTCATTACGTATCAGTTTGGATGGAATTGATGAATTTAGAAAATGTCGTACAGGTAATAACTAAATCATATTTTATTTTTCTCATCATACTAGTATTAGTAATATAATTTTATTTCTCGCTAGAATATATCAACAACTTGGATTATACTTCTATTTCCATCATATCCAACAGAAATGTTCAACAGTCAAAAAGAAAAAAATATTTTTTTTCTGGATCTACCAGAAAGGTACTGTTGATAAATATAAATAGACATGAAAAAATTACTTTCAAAGAATGTGTTTAGTGTAAAATAAATAAAAAATAATTTTTCTATATTTCTTATTACAGTTTGAATCAACATTCTCTTTTGCTGAAATTGAAAACAAATACGAAAAATGCAGTTCCTTTGTTTATTTCATACGATCAATTTCCAATAGACACTGATAAGGGAGTTATATATGGTGCTGTTCTATTGATGGGACTCTACATTCTAATAATTTTTGAGGTACACGAATAACTTATAAAAATTTACCGGCAATCTTATTCTTATATATTATGTTTTATCAGATGATCAATAAAACACTTGCAGCTGTGATTATTTCAATTAGTTCTTTGGCAGTTTTGACTATTTTAAATCAGGTAATCATCTTGCAATCTATTTAATAAAAAGATTTAAATACTAAATTTTTCAATATTTATAGAGGCCATCGATGGAAGAAATATTAACATGGATTGATATTGATACCTTATTACTCTTATTTTCAATGATGTTACTTGTCGCAATTATATCTAACACTGGTATTTTTGACTTTTTAGCTGTGTATGCTTATAAGGTAAATTAAAATATTGAACTACTATAAGGTTCTGAAAAAGTTAAAAAGTTTGAGCATAGAAACTTAGTATAAATCTACCGCATTGTAACTTTAATTATAGACTACTAAAGGAGCAGTTTGGCCACTGATTTGTACACTTTGTTTTTCAACGGCATTAATTTCATCTTGCTTAGATAATGTTACCGTTATTTTATTAGTAACACCGGTAACAATTCGACTTTGCAATGTGATGAACTTGAATCCAGTTCCTATATTGACAGCAATGGTAATCTTTTCTAATATTGGTGGCGGTATGACACCTGTTGGCGACCCCCCAAACGTCATCATCGCTTCACATCATGATGTCATTGATGCGGTGCGTATACAGTCGCGGTTTTGATTGGAATACATACCTGACAGAAAGAAATATTATTTATTTAATTAATTATTTGACATTATTAGGGTATTGACTTCGGAACATTCACAGCTCACATGAGCGTCGGGATAATTTTAGTACTTATAGTTATGTATGGCCATTTCAGTTTCATTTTTAGAAATCTTGATATATTGCGCCCAAAGAATACAAAAAACGTGGAGGTATTTGAATATTTGGATGTGATTTGTTTTAAATACATCTTGATATTATTATTTGTTGCATTTATAAATAATGTTTATATTTACAAAATAATTTGTGCATATTAGGATTTGCAAAACAAAATCATTCATTGGCAAAATTTGGCTAATACACTTCCTAACAATAATAGAGATGAAAACTTTGTAAAAGAAACCATTATAGTAAAATTAGAACAACTTAAGAATGAATCACAAAAGAAATCATCCACACAAAACGAATTAAGAGATTACGAGACCACTTTGAAAGAATTGCAGAACAAGGTATCATTTCGGATGATAAATGAAAATATTTGTGAATCTATAAAATTCATAATAACTTTCACTTTTTAGTATCCGATCAAGAATAAAAGTTTACTGGTTAAATCAGGATTATCGATGATCCTAGTGTTGGTGCTTTTCTTCTTCCACAGTACACCAAAAAACAATTTATCGTTGGGATGGACCGCATTTTTAGGCGTTTTATTACTTGCCATTTTGGCTGACAATGAAGATTTTGAAGGCATAATTACTAAAGTTGAATGGAGTACTTTGTTATTTTTTGCAGCATTATTTGTCATGATGGAGGTGATATCAATCACTCCTAACAAATGTGAATAATATGCTAATTAATATAATAATATAATACATTTTTATTATTATTAATATAATAGGCATTAGCTAAACTCGGCTTCATAGATTGGATTGGTAAACAAGTTGAAATTGTTGTAATGTCCGTTAGCGAAGAATATAGACTAACAGTTGCAATCTTACTTATGTTATGGGTATCTGCTATAATCGGCGCCCTCTTCGATAACGTACCACTTACAACAATGTTGATAAGGATTGCTCTTGTATTAGCAGAAAATGAAAATCTTAAATTACCTCTACAACCTTTAATATGGGCACTAGCATTCGGCGCTTGCTTAGGAGGTACAACAACTCTAATTAATAACTTCCATAATTTCTGCGTCACATATATTTTTCCTTGATAATTTTCAGGTAATGGAACATTAATTGGTGCAACTGCTAATGTAGTCTGCGCTGGAGTAGCTGAACAACATGGTTATCATTTAACATTCATGCAATTTTTCAAGTTGAGTAACGATTAATATTTACGCCTATTTTATTTTACTGCTTTAAGTTTTATAAAACTTATCAAGTATGAAGTTACATCGATATGTATGAATTATTGCTATTTTAGATGACTGAAACAGAAATATATAGTTTCTTTAAATTAATGTTTTTCAGGATGGGCTTTCCCGTATTGATTACCAGCAATATTACAATTACACTTTACCTCATGGTGGCGCACGTAGTGTTTAATTGGCACTCTTGAGGTGATACATTTTCTGAAACTTCATGTATTTATTAACATAGTATCAACATTTATGTGTACTATTTACGATAACGACTGTATGCTTCAAAACTAAAATCTCAACTGAATATCAATATATTAAAAATAAAATACTTATTTATAAAAACATTTTTATAATATGCTCGAAAAGATATAATCTCGCACAGTTTTAAATTTAATTTTAAATTTAATTTAAATCATGCTATTTTTAATTGATTATTATGTAATAAAGATTACAAAAGTAAGAATTTGTCGTACGTTTTAATTTGAAAGCAAACGAAATTTAAGTTATAAAATTAAAAATTTCAAATCTGAATTTCCAGGTATAACTTTAAAGTGTTCTCACGCAAACGGTGCGAGATTCTTTGAATAAATGATAAATTATATTCATATAAAAATGGTGGCGACATTACAATTTTAAAAAAATATATCAACCACTAATTGACATAACTTATTTGCGTCTTTTGCTTTTGAGAATTATTTAGGTGTTATTAAAAAAATTGCATTCACAAGATATTGATGTAACTATTTATTTAAAGACATATGGTTCATTTTCATAATTCTAAATGTTACTCTTTCTCCTTCGTATAATTCAATTTATTGTCATAAAACTATTTAGATAGACTGAAATTAGGTCATTTTTTCATTTTTATATTATATTAGGATTAAGTAAGATATATAAACAAAATCAAGTTTAGTTCGTAAACTGAAATAAACAATAACAATTTATTATTACATATTATTATATTCCCTTGCATTAATATATTAAAGGAAAAAACTCTTATGTGTAAAATAGCACTGAAAAAACGATCCAAACATATTTTTGCTAAAGATTTCGATTTTTCGCCCTGAAAAATCATATATTATTCGTTAAAATTAAAAGAAAGTCTGAAACATTGCGTATGTTGTGCAATTGGTGAAAACTGATTTTCTTACAAGACTTAAATCATTTTTATGTGGCATAAAAAGTAAAATAAGGTAAATAGCAAATAAGTTGTGCAAAATAATCAGAAATCTATTGACAAATAATTGTAATAATCTCAAAAAGCAAGAAACAGTAACCATTGAGCCACGTCAACATGTAAACATTTATTTGTTCGATCTTTTTTGTTTTTGAATTTTTTATTATCTTCTTCATTTTTAAATGATGTTTTAATAACGAAAATTCCTCGAACGTCAGTCATAATGGTACTATCGAAATCAAATAGAATTATCAATATGTATCCCCCGTACTAAAGTTTCTTTACTTGAACTAGTGACTGCATTCTTAAAAAAAGGTTTTACAGGTAAATATAACTGATATAATTGCAATTTTAAAGGCATAGCTTTTAGTTGCACTTTAATATTTTGCAATATGCTAAAGAAACCATACATCAATATTTATACTGACAGAATGAATTATAATGACCTTTTTGGCATTCTATCATTGTCTAAGAAAAATAAAATCACAATAGAAATGAACATGAACTAACATATGTTATTAATTGCTATTCTTACTTTGATAATTATTAAAACTTAGATAAATAAACTGTATTGTTTCTTTTTAGAAAAATTTAAAAAAAAATCATTGTTTTGCTAATGCAAAAGAATACGTATATAGCTATCGATGAAAAGGAACTTAAAATGAGCAATTTCATAAGAATTATATTTAAAATTCAGTACTTTTATCATTAAAAGTTTTCAAAACAATGCGACGGAATATAGTCTCACTGGCCAAGTGTTTATATTGCTATCGTAAGTTGTCAGTTGTCGAGAAGACCACAGCAGAGACACTGACGCTCGCAAATTTTCATCGCGCATGAGAATCTATTACGATATACATTTCCAATTGCTTAAAAAAAGTTGAAAATGTTTAAATTATCAAGTAGTAGCAGCAGCAATAGTAGTTGTAGTGAAGAAGATGAAATTTCTCGAACAACACAATGTTCAATAAGAGAATCACGAATGTTAAGTTCAATATCGCAAATGAGTTCATCGGTGAGAATCGGAAATATCTCTGAAGACTTTTTGAAAGTTTGGAGCAAATTGCCAGAAGCAATTCGCTTAGATCCAAGTTTAGCTTTTATGCAGAAGGAATATAACAAAATGCAGAGGAAGTATGTTCATTTAGAAAAAGATGATTTTTTGTTATTTCATTTTAGTAAGCAAGCGTTGCATGTTGTTGAAAATTGTTAATGTTCTCCCCATGATCGATTATAAATTAAACAATATCATAATACTAGATTTTTTAGCTTTGTAGTCAATCGAACTCTCAAACATACAGAAAATTCAAAGTTTTTCAGGTACAAATACTACAAAAACGGAATGTCTCGTTCTCAACTTATCGCTTAAACCACAACAAATGCTAGAAGAGTAGGTTTTGTTTCATTTCAAAATTTATATCTATACGATTGTTTAATATGAAAAATAATTATTATCGTGCTGTTAGTATTCAAAATAATAACGAATATCCAGTAGATAAATTGAATTTGCATCAGAGAAGATTAGATCCAATAGCTCGGTACACGAAATTGTCATTGCTTGTAATTTGTTGGATGATTTGCCTTGTAAGTACATAAGTAACAAAAATTCCAAAATATTTCTTTGGAGTATTTATTTTGATATATTTTAGTTCGCTTTAATAGTTACAAAGGAAAAAATAGAAGTGGCCCATCAAATTGTAATAGGTTACAATGAAACAAAAAGTATCCTTTCATTTGACATGATGAATCAAAACTATTAATTAAAAAGTCAAAAAAGTATTCATAATTTTTTTGCTTATGGAAAGAAAAGAGGTCAAAAATGAAATTATAATTGTTTTGAAAGTTTTTGTAATTCAAATCGTTAACGTTGAGTCACAATTATCGAACTATTTTTAGAATTTTTCTTAAATTACCAGATGTAACACTTGCGAATGATATTCGCAATAATAAAATTGACGTAACTCTTGAAGGCTCGTTATTAATTACGGCCAATGTAAGCATGAATGCGAATCAAAGTTTGTTCAGCAATCACATATCACTCTGGATAGAATCATTTGATTTCGATTATTTTAGCTGTGGACGATTGCGTAATCGCACCCAGGTGCATTTTTTAAGCATTTTTTAAAATGATATTGATATTGATTTCTTTTGATTTAATTTATATAATATATTTTTAGCATGTATCGAGGGTGTGGAATATTCCCCTCTTACCAGTTTATTTAATGAATATGGTACCTAATCAAAAAATCAAAAACATTTTCCATCTTAATTTAACAGAAAGGTTTAACAACTTGAGACTATAAATTTAAAATTAAAATATAATTTTTTTAAAAAATATGAAATTCTCGTTATAATATAAATTATATTTTAGATCAAATCATCATCCGTTGTTATTAAAATTAAAAACTAATATGAATACAACAGTCCTATTTACGCTCATATATAATGAATCGCCAATCAACATTGAAGATGGAGTTTTGTATGCCGCTGCTGTATTAGTAGGACTTTACGTTCTAATAATTTTTGAGGTTTTAAAAAATTTATTTTATATTTATAATTCAAGAATTGATCGCTTAGTATAAACTCAATGAATTTATTTTCATCAGCTAGTGCACAAAACGATTGCAGCTATGTTAGCATCGACTAGTTCTATAGCTATTCTAGCTATGTTAAATGAGGTGATATGACAAATAATATTGTATATTAATGAAGATACAATGGATTAAGCACTTGGAAAGTTATAAAATAGTTTTAAAAACATCTGAAATATTTATTTTAACTTTAACGAGGACTTTCTACAGAGCCCGTAATCCCTTGAAAAAATATTTATTTCAAATGTGATAAAGGACCATTTATTGATTACAGAAACCAACAATGAAAGAAATTATATCGTGGATTGATGCTGATACTCTTCTTTTACTTTTTTCAATGATGGTGCTTGTCACGATTTTTTCAGACACTGGCATGTTTGACTATTTAGCAGTGTATGCTTATAAGGTATAATTTTTAAGTCAATTATATAAAATAATTTGATTCTTAATTACATACTCTAAAATCTTTCTTTGTAGATTACCAATGGAAAAATTTGGTCACTAGTCTGTCTTCTGTGCTTCTTCACAGCGTTCATTTCGGCATTTTTAGACAATGTAACTACTGCCTTGCTAATGACACCTGTGACCATTCGACTATGCGAACTAATGCAATTAAATCCAGTTCCTGTACTGACAGCTATGGTTATATTCTCAAACATCGGTGGAAGTATAACGCCAATTGGTGATCCACCGAATGTTATTATAGTTTCTAATCGTATCGTTTTTGAAGCGGTAAGTATTCTTATGAATATGTCTCCTGATTTTCGAATTGATTAATATTTCAGATATACATATTCATTACATTGGTTTCATTAATTCCAGGGTATTAACTTTGGAATATTCACTAGTCATATGTCCATTGGAATAATATTGATTCTTTTTACAACATATGTCCACTTTTGTATCATCTTCCGAAATCTAGATGTGCTGCGTTTTGATGAACCACAAGATATTCAAGTATTTATATGCAACTTATACATGATAAATTTAAATAAATAGTAGCTATATTATTAAACTTACATTAAATTACTTTTTTAGGAATTGAGACATGAAATTATCATTTGGCAAAGAGCTGCCGCAAGCCTTTCAAGTTACAGCAGAGATGAAAACATTGTTAGAGCAACTTTGATGAAGAAGATAAAGCGTCTATTATATGAATTGAAGCAGAAACTAGTTACTGGAAGTGTGTTATTAGAGAATTATCAAACTACCTTAGAAGAATTGGAAAATAAGGTAAATCATTCACTATTTCTTTTTTCAATGAAACTATTTAAATGTCTGAATTTTGATTTTTTCAGTACCCTATAAGAAATAAGTGGTTGTTACTCAAATCAGGAATCTCGATGATTCTTGTGATAACTCTTTTTTTTCTTCATAATTCGCCATATATTAATTTATCATTAGGTTGGATGGCGTTTTTTGGTGTATTACTTCTCTTCATATTAGCTGATAACGAAGACTTTGATGGTATCATGGCTAGAGTTGAATGGAGCACTTTATTATTCTTCGCGGCGTTATTCGTCCTAATAGAAGTAATTATTCTATAAACTAGTTTTCAATAATAATTAAGTAAAATTATCAATGTAATCTTCTTACAATCCAATTGCAGGCTTTATCAAAGCTTGGATTAATAGCATTCATCGGTAAAAAGACAGAACTAGTCGTGATGTCTGTAAACGAAGATTACAGACTAGCAGTTGCAATTCTATTATTACTATGGGTATCTGCCATAGCCGGATCTTTTGTTGATAATGTACCACTAGCAACTATGATGGTACGAATTGCCACCAAATTAGCTGAAAATCAAGAGCTCCAGTTACCTTTACAACCTCTCATATGGGCATTAGCTTTCGGGTCATGTTTAGGAGGTAATACGTGATATTATAAGTTTTTTTAACAATACCATAAATTATTCATGAGTTTCATTGATATCATTAGGTAATGGTACTTTGATTGGAGCAACGGCTAATGTTGTCTGTGCTGGGATAGCTGAGCAACATGGATATCATTTCACATTCATGAAATTCTTTAAGTGAGTGTCTTATTATATTATTTTTCTATACTATTAATTTGCCAGTTTCAATTATGAATTATCAGTCTTTGATTAACATTAATTCCTCATTATTTATTAAATCCAAAATACCTTTTTACAGAATAGGATTTCCAGTTTTGATCACTAGTACATTGACGGCAACGGTTTATCTCATGATAGCGCACGTTGCGTTTAAGTGGAACCATTAAACTATTCATCAATGGTCTATTTAGTTGTAAATTAATTTAATAAATCTTTATGTATTTATTTTTGTATGACCGTTAATTTATATTTGAAAGATGTAAAATTGTTAAAAATCTTGTTGTGAAATCATTTGTTTTAGGAGAATTCTTGTTTCATCTTGTTTTAAATTCTTATAAATTATATACTAACACTAAGTATACTGTAAAATTGCCGTACGAACAGTTTCTTTAACATTACCTAAACGTCTACAGAATTCGAAAAATTTTCATTTGAAATTAGTTCGCAAAAATTGCATTCACTGTCTTCAATTTTTTAAATATAAGAATACTGTAAAATTATTTTATTTGATATAAATATATATAAAAGAGAAAATGATATAAAAGATAAATTAGTTAACTTAAAATAGTTAAGTCGGTAGAGCAAGACTCGGGCAATCAGATTGAACCAAATAACAAGAAATGAAGTTTATTAGAATTTAACTCAGAACTTATAAAACTATTTATTTAGTTAAAATCAATAAATGAAACATGCTTACACTCTCCCGGTGAGACCTGAGATGTATAGATTAAAATCAAAACATTTCCATATTTAACATTCAAACTACGGTTCGTCAACTCGGATACATAATAAAAGATTAGCTCACACTAAGATGCTCATGGTTCTTCGCTCGCAATGCTCGGTTCTTCTATGCCACACATCTGTCGATGAATATTGAATATTTATAGCTGCCAAGTAATCTCAAAACTGAGAAGAAAAGCGAAACTTGGCTTGCCTCGTCACAATTCCCAATATAGGAGGTAATCACTAAACTGCACTAGTATATCTTGCAACACAAGCAGTGAAATTATCTTGATCCCAGAACGGATTCTGTCGCAGAAGATAGCCGTTGGAATGTCGTCAAATAGTTGTAAGTCAGAAGGTCCCGCCTTCTGTGATGTTTCTCGCTGAGTGGCAACCAAGCAAAGGAGAGCGAGCAGCGTTAGAGAGGGGCTTATATAATAGAGCGCGTACATGGAACGACTCCCCACTTACTTACTTACACAAAATTTGAGTAATTCAAATTGATGCGTTACATATGCTCCGTAGATTTAGAACGAATCGCAGGAACAAAATGCTCCGTATTTCAGTGGATGCAATAGAGCTAAATCTTATAATTACTTTAATACACCTCAAATTTCACACCACATAGTTAACCCTTATTTATACTATTCTAAGTCGACTTAAAAAATAACTCCGGAGTAATTAGCGCAAGTTAATTTTACATAATATAATAAATATTCTCGTAATTACATAGGTGTACACGTGATATCGCTTAAAGCAATACATATTTAATCATATCATTCTTCTTTTGTCCCTTTATAGGTTTTCGAATATAATTCTCCTTTTCACAAATTCATCATATCTCGATCATGATAATACATTTCAATCTATCTGTTTTTAAGACATTCATCATCATACATGCACTTAACATCATACACATTCATAGCATACTACATTTCAGTCATTCATTTCACAAGATAAACTCACTCATACTCATACGCACAAAACAAATCAAACATTTCACTTAAAATATAATTCGTTAGTCCAGCAAGGTATAGCAAAGACTTTGCGAGGAAATCGGAAAGGCAACGCATAAAGAACTCTGATTCACAGCATTTTTGTACTTGCGAAGATTGAGGCGATTAAAGGTACCCTTCTCGATTGATGGATCATTTGGATCAACCAAAAGGAAAGCATTCTCGCCAATAACTCTCGAGATTCTATACGGCCCCTCATATAGGTGAAAAAATTTTTGTGTGACTTTGTCAAGCGCATTTGATAAGTGCCTGACTCTCAACATCACCAAATCGTTTACGTTCAAGACTACTTTAGATATTTTATTTCTTTGATTTTTCTTTCTTCTTTGAAAGTTTCTCAGAATATTATCTCTTGCTAATGTAATCATTAACGCCTTATCAATTGGTTGAGGAGATGGAAACTTTACAATCTTAGATATCTCATCCTTAACATGCTGTCCGAAATGTAATTCTATGGGAGCAAAGTTTGTACTATAATGGGTGGTAATATTTAGTAAATTTTCTATTGTTTTAACCGAGTCTATCCATGTTGTATGCTTTTTCACACAAAAAGTTCTAAAAAGGCGACCAATTTCCCGCATGACGCGCTCTGTAGGGTTAGACTGAGGATGGCGAATACTACTAAATAGTACTTTCACGCCTATTTCCTCCAATGAGTTTATCCATCGGTTTGAGGTAAACTGCGTGCCATTATCACTTAAAATCTTTTTGGGCTTGCCACATTCCGGTATATATTCTTTAATGATTTTATTGACTGAAGCTAAAGTTGTTGCTCCTTTCATAGGGTAGAGCCTCACAAGCTTTGAGAAAGCATCAAGTACGACGAACAAGTACTCCATTCCCCCCCGGGCGCGAGGGAGGGGTCCATAAAAATCCACGGTAACCAAGTCTGAAGGAAATTCAGAAGTCACAAGGTTATATGGACCCTCCATCGCGACCGACAGGTACTTAACTCGCTGACAGAGATCGCATGACAAGACGAAACTTTTTATATCTCGATGCATAAACCTCCAGTAATAAAATCGCTTCATATACGTAAGCGTCTTAAATACTCCCGGGTGACCAAGCTTCCTATGTGTATGCTCAATTAAACCTTGTTTCAAAACCAGTGGTATGACTATGCGAAAATTGCTGATTTTATTTTCACTGTGAAAAAGTATGTTTTCATATACATGGAAATTCTCACTCAATTTCTGATTTGTTTGTTTGTTCAAGCTATCTATTATATCTCTACAAACCCTATCAGTACTTTGTTCATTTTGCAAGTTTTTTAAAACTGATTTTAATGAGATATCACGATTGTTAATTGACAATATTAACAATGGAGAGATCTCATTTTCTAAATATGGCAGTGTAAATTGATTAAGCAGATTAATAAACAACCTATCACTGATTTGTGTACGAAATTTTCCATTTGGATTTCTACTGATAAAATCTGCCGCGACATTATCAACACCTTTGCAATACTTAATGTCAAACATATATTGTTGCAACAAAAGAGTCCACCTGATTAAGCGAGAGTTATGATAAACAGTGGATAACATAAAAATTAAGCCTTTATGATCCGTAACTATATCAAATCTAGTCCCAATCAGGTAACATCTAAATTTTGTCACCGAATACACAATTGCGAGCAACTCGATCTCAGTCGTCGTATATCGCGATTCCTCAGATGTGAGACAACGACTGGCTATGGACACAATACAGTGACTTTCATTCTCATCTAACTGATACAAAATACCGCCTATTCCCATCAAACTTCCGTCGCATTGTACCTTCAACTTAGCATTAGGATTTATGTGATTCAAACACACTGCATTCAAAAAGTTCTTTTTTAACTTCTCAAAATTTTCCGTATGCTTATCAGTCCAAATCCATAATGAGTCTTTTTTTAATAAATCGCGAAAAGGTGTAATATATGAATTATGTGCTATTATAAATCTTCTATAGTAGTTACACATACCAAAGAAAGATTGTAATTGATTTTGGTTTTCGGGCGGCTCAAAGTCAACTATCTCCCTTACTCTTTCAAGACTCGGCTCTATGCCTTTTGTATACAAACGAAACCCCAAAAACAATATTTCAGTTTGAAACAATTCAGTTTTATCAATTCTAACCGTAAAATTACTTTGAAGCAATTTTTGGAAAATAATTTGAAGGATTTGTACGTGTCTATTGAAACTCCTTGTTGCGACAACAGTATCATCAATATAAGTCTGCGAGTTTGTATAAATATCAAAAGGATCATCACAACAATTTTCATTTGAATCAACTAAAAATTTAAAATCTTGTGAAAGAGGAGTTAACATGGCTATGTTAAAAGCTCTTATAAGAGCGCTTCCAGCGGTTTTAACACCAAATGGCACTCTTATCCATTGATACATTTTTCCCTCAAATCTAAAAGCTGTCAACGGTCTCGAGTCCTTATGTAACATTACCTGCCAATAACTATTAGTTAAATCTATTTTTGAGAAAAATTTACATTCAAAAAATTGTTGCAACATTTCAGCTATAATTGGAGGAGATTCATGATCATCCTCTATACAATCATTTAACTGTCGTGCGTCTAGGCATATTCTAAGAGTTTTATCCGATTTCATAACTATCCTAATTGGATTACAATATTGACTAATAGCAGGCTCTATAATACTTTGATCCAACATCTCCTTAATAACAAGTGCAAGAGGTGTTCTAAATTCCAAAGGCACTGAATAATGTCTATTAATTTTCGGATTTGGTTTAGCTAATTTTAATTTATGTTCATAACCTATTGCACAACCTGTTTTGTTTGAGAAAAGTTTCTCATATTTATTCAATAATTGTCGGAAAACACTCTTTTCATTTTCGTTCAAATTCTTATTCAATAAAACTATGTTTTTTAATTTTTCATTAAGAGTCATACTATCGTTTTTACATAATATTTTATCTTTATCATTTTGATGGCAATCACTATTTATACATAATAAACTTTCTTCTGCTTGATTCATAAACATATTAATATTATACGTATTTATTTTTTCACTCGTTATAATTTCATTTATTTCATTATTTTTATTTTTATTTCGCGCTTCATTCTTATCTTCAAGCAGATAATTTGATTCATTTACATTATTAATTTGAAATTTTTCTTTATCTATTCGAACAATATGAATACACGTCACTTCATCTTTATTTGATAGTATGATTCTTTCTAAATCACATTTTTCAAATTTTATGATTTCAGATGGTATAATTTCATGTTTAATTCTAAGCTGTGTCTTCCAATAATCAATCACCAAACCAGCCCTTAAATTAAAATCATTTCCCAGAATAATATCAGTAGACAAAAAAGGCACAACTAGAAAATAATGTGCAATTTGAAAATTATGGATTTTTATGTGCAACAAAATTTGTTTTTTTATATTAGTTGATTTTTTTCCTATTGCTGTTGAGACAACTACATTTGAAACTGGAAGTTCTAATAATTCAAAGTCAATTTTTAATTTATTATAATAGTTTTCTGAAATAGCAGTAATTTGGCTCCCACTATCCACTAAACTCCAAACAGAGCTATTCAAAATATTAATCATAATGCGTGGTGAAGCAGGTATTCTTTTGTTTATGTTCTCAATTTGACCCTTATCATTAACTACTCCATATGATAAATCGTTTTCTAATTCGTGATATAGACGCATTGGCGGGTCAGAGTTCAATACGTCTATACTGAGTTTAAATTATTGTTTGAAACCTGATTATTATTATTATTATTCCCATTTTGATAGTTTGGCGGGGGATGTGATAGATCAGGCAAATTCATTGTAGCTTGATTCGAATTCAAACTCTGGCCGTGCAACCGACCATTAGAGTTTTGTAAACAATTACATTTATGATGATCCTCATACGGACCCTGAAAATGATTACGATCTCTATTTACGCGACCACGACCTCTACCATAACGACCACGATTTCTACTTTGATTAGCGTACATACTTTGTACTCTAAAATTTTGCCAATCTTGTTGTTGATTATTTTGATTGTTTTTATAGTTATTAAATTGATTTTTCCTTTCCATGAAAAGAGTGTCAAGAGTCGACAACGTGGCAACAATTGAATTCGAATCATCACAAGCAACTGAAGCTAAAGTTTGTCGAGCCTGATAGGGCATTTGTAATACTATATTATGATTCATCTCAAAATCTGACATAGGTGGCATTAAAAACTTTGCTTGTTTTCTTTGTGCAAAAAAGTAAGACTGCAAATTTCCATCTCTCTCTTTGCTAAATTTTCTCGATAACCATTTACTTTTAATTTTTACTTGAATAGGAATAGTATAAAATTTTTTAATAAAAGCAACCTTGAACGACGGGTAATCCGAAAAGTCAGGTTGTAGTTCATACCAATCGCGCGCTTTACCGTGAAGAATAACACCTACAATATTTATTTTTCTATTTTCAAAAATTTGTTTGAAACGAAAATATCGTTCGAGTCCGTCCAAAAACTCAAGGGGATTTTGAGTGTCCTCGTCAGAAAACTCAGGGATTTTAACATCAATATGATTTGTACCTGAATTTCCCAAAATCGCCAAAACGTCCGCAAGCACATCACCCCGTTCGTTGTTCGATCGTTGCGCATCTTGAGGTATAGACTGTGGCGGAGCGACAATGTTTTCAGATTGATTTTCATGCAGAACACGAGCAGCGTCCAGCTCTCGCTGTAGCTGATCTACCTGCTCGACCAGGCCGTTGGCTCTCTCGAACTCAACATTTACAAGCCGCTCTAAACGTGCCACTTCATCGCGATGCCTTTGCGCTTCCTCGCGCTGCCTCTGCTCCAAGCGTGGGTCATCGGGTACAACATTCATTGTTGACTTGTTACTTCTCGTTCGTTTGGAAAACAAAATAGAATTAGGAAATATTTTCGTTGTCTTTCTTCCAGACCTTGTCACATAGTTCAAATCGTCAGCCATTCATTTTATTAAAATTACGTGAGTTACATAACCGTTGGGTGCCAATGTAAAATTATTTTATTTGATATAAATATATATAAAAGAGAAAATGATATAAAAGATAAATTAGTTAACTTAAAATAGTTAAGTCGGTAGAGCAAGACTCGGGCAATCAGATTGAACCAAATAACAAGAAATGAAGTTTATTAGAATTTAACTCAGAACTTATAAAACTATTTATTTAGTTAAAATCAATAAATGAAACATGCTTACACTCTCCCGGTGAGACCTGAGATGTATAGATTAAAATCAAAACATTTCCATATTTAACATTCAAACTACGGTTCGTCAACTCGGATACATAATAAAAGATTAGCTCACACTAAGATGCTCATGGTTCTTCGCTCGCAATGCTCGGTTCTTCTATGCCACACATCTGTCGATGAATATTGAATATTTATAGCTGCCAAGTAATCTCAAAACTGAGAAGAAAAGCGAAACTTGGCTTGCCTCGTCACAATTCCCAATATAGGAGGTAATCACTAAACTGCACTAGTATATCTTGCAACACAAGCAGTGAAATTATCTTGATCCCAGAACGGATTCTGTCGCAGAAGATAGCCGTTGGAATGTCGTCAAATAGTTGTAAGTCAGAAGGTCCCGCCTTCTGTGATGTTTCTCGCTGAGTGGCAACCAAGCAAAGGAGAGCGAGCAGCGTTAGAGAGGGGCTTATATAATAGAGCGCGTACATGGAACGACTCCCCACTTACTTACTTACACAAAATTTGAGTAATTCAAATTGATGCGTTACAATACTATCGAATATTTTTCAACATATAAGTTTTCAACATTTAACGCAATTTTTATTTTTATAACTAATTAGAAAGTCTATGTCTATGAAAGTGATTTGTAAATATCTTACATATGTTAGAATAATATTCATTTGAATAAGTAGCAAACTCTAATAATTAATCAAAGAATCATAATCTATTTAACATCGAACAATGAACTAGCAAGTATTTCATAGGTGTATTATACACAATAAGTGATCCGATTAATGAATTCCGATTATCTATTGTACGTAGAAATTTATGTTCTCCACGTGTAACCAGCTGACAGTGAACCAGCACTAATCGATTTACATACAGCTGGTGACGATAACCATAAAATATAACCACAATTACACACAATGATTCTTTTGGCATATCTACAAAAGTTTATAGTACCGTGTATGTTCTCATTAATATGAATACAGAAAGATAATGCTATCATCGTTTAAACGTTTGAATAAATAACGATAAATCGAGATGGATTTTAAAATTTTGAAAGTAGTATAAATGTCTAAACAGTTTCAAAAGATTTATAGTCAGAAATTGCTTTCACCTTCTAAAATAGTAAACTGTAACATCCAAAATGTGCTCTATCGCGTTTATTATCACTTCTTTTGCCATTGTATCAGCTGTAGTAGCTGTACCAGTAAAAAGTGTCGAAGATCTCCCTCACAACGGTAAATAAATAATTTAATTAATATTCTATTGAATTAAAAAATAATCTGTTGTACTTTGAATGAAATTTTTAAAAAGTAATAAATAAAAGATCAAGTATTGATGAAATATTTTATCATTATTCACAGATTACTTCTCGGAGACCCATACGTGCATTCCTAATGAACACTTTATGAATGACTGTAACTATTGCAGATGTTCTCTTAAAGGCAATTCTGCCACTTGTTCTAAGAAGATGTGCAAAATTGAAACTCCAAAGATGCCACGCATCGATGGATTTCATATTTTCCAAGTTCTCTCGTGTATCCCTCGCAAACTTTTCTACGAAAACTGCTATTCTTGCACCTGCACCGGTTCTGGTAAAACGGCTGTGTGCAGACGGTTAAATAACTGCTCCGCACCTTTTAGAGGTCGCAGATCTGTTGATGATTATTCAGGTCTCCCACGTATTGGTAATTGACGTATACTGCATTAATAAATTACAAAAGTATGTAAATTGTAGATGTAACAATTACATAATTATGATATCATTTTCCAGACAACTTTACCGAAACTCAACAGTGTATCGCTGGAAAATATTTTTACGATCAATGTAATATATGTACCTGTAGTATAGATGGCAATTCTGCAATTTGCACTGCAATGGCTTGTTCTGGTTACGACATACTCCACATTGGTAAGTAAATAGCTGAAATTTTACAAAATATTCATTCCTTGTTGTAATACATTTTTTAAAAACAAAAAATTTTATTTTTAAATATATTATAGACAATTATGTTGATGTAAAGAGGTGTCCAGCTGGTAAAACTTTTGTGATGATGCGTCATCACACGAAAAGCATACTACCGGCTCAATGCGGCAGAACAGCCACGACCGCACATACCCGCCCACGCACTCCCGGATCTCGCGAACTATGACCTCTAGAAACCTCCCTGACCGATTCGCACGACCCTTACGCTCGCGTACAACCCCCCGCGCACTCACGACCCGATCCGACCCTCCCCCGGGGAGCTAGAAGCCCCTAAAGTTTTCAGCCGCGATCAGCTGATCGCAAGCCCCCGTTAGTTAAGGCAGGCCTAGCTAGACTAGAGGTAGGAGCAACCGAGCGCGTGAGAGCGAGCGAGACCGCCGATGCTAGACCGATCGGAAGCGAGCGAGGGGAATCGGTAAGACCAACGAGCGGTAGATAGAAGAAGATAGACAAGCGACGCTAGTTGACTGACCAATCGTTATCAGCTTAGGGGTGGTCGAACTAATGAGGGAAAACCGACGCTATCTTCGCGACCAGTAGGCAAATTAGGCGCGAAGGACCGACCAATAAATAAATTGCGCGGGTAAAAAACGTTAATATAGACGGCGCTGAGACCTGGCTTAGCAACAAGCTAGCCAATCGGCAACAACGAAGGGGAAGTAAACTAGGAGAAGCGGCGCGTCGCCGAAAAACGGCGCGCCAGTAGTAACCGTTAAGCCTCGACGGAAGGACGTCCGCCGAGCCTCGCTGTTGCGCGGTACGAAGAAGTGAGTGAGAATAAGGGAAATAGTAGAAGAAGCTAGTGATAGAAATAGAGAAAGAGATAGTGAAAGTGGAAATAGTAGAAGAAGCTAGTGATAGAAATAGAGAAAGAGATAGTGAAAGTGGAAACAGTAGAAGAAGCTAGTGATAGAAATAGAGAAAGAGATAGTGAAAGTGGAAACAGTAGAAGAAGCTAGTGATAGAAATAGAGAAAGAGATAGTGAAAGTGGAAACAGTAGAAGAAGCTAGTGATAGAAGTAGGCATAAAGAGACAGTGAAAGTGGAAATAGTAGAAGAAACTAGTGATAGAAGTAGGCATAACAGAAATAACGAATAGCAATAAAATAAAAGGATAACGATAACGAAAAAATAACAGAAATAATAGAATAAAGAAATAGCGATAACAGAAATAATAGAATAACGAAATAACGATAACAGGACTAACGGAATAACGATAACGGAAATAACAGAAAAATAATAGAGTAAAATTAATAGAATAAATCTAACGGAATAACGATAACACAAGAGTAAGTACCCTTCCCTTACTATCGATTTTCTATGCATGATCAATAATCGCGAGTTTGCCGCGCATTGTCGACCGCCGCGTTTTCGGGAGTGCCGTACGACCTTCGCGCGTCCGACAGTAATATTCGACCGTTTATTGTTAGCCACCGAAAATCCTTGGTCGAACCGACGTTTAATCATTGTCCGCAATTTGAAGTTGTCGAACGCTCGCGTTTTCGGGAGTGCCGCATGACCTTCGCGCGCATTATGTCTTGACCGAAAACGTTTGCCGTTATCCCCGAATTTTCTTATTACGCTGTTTCTTTGTTCCGCACCTGAAATAATCGCATGACCGCCGAATGTTCGCGCACGGAATCCCGCATGACCTTCGCGCGCCCGTTGCCGTTGCTGCATGTGTTTTCGCCACCGACCTTTCGGGGATAGTTTCTAGTCGCCGTGTTGTTATCATCCGTGAAACGAGTACGCGTCTCTGAATTCCTTTCCGAGTCGATCTAAACATCGCACCAGTCGCGTTAGACCTTCATTCGACCGGTAGGATTCGGATACATTCGCTTTTATTTTGTTCGCGATCGTCGCTACAAATATCGTCGACACCGCGAGCCGTAGTTAGCCTTCGCGTGGCCGGCCGGATTCCGGAGCGCAATTGTTTTGAGCAAGCTGGAATTTTCCGCGAATAGATAAACCGACATCACGTATCCGAATAGTATCTGAAGCCCGAAGCGTTCGACCGAGTTATTATTCGCCTAAGCCGACCTTTGCGCTGTAGTACGCCACTCGCGTCCCCGATAACCCAAATTAGGCTGACCATAGCAACGGGTAGACCACTGGGGTTGACCTGGGGTTTTTCTTTTGCGTAATAAATCCGAATTATCTTTACATCCGACTTATTATTGACTATACCCACTTGATCGCCCCATCCCCCGTAGCTTTCGTGATCGGTTTGAGGTTAATAAGCGCGTACGCGACTGCCCTGATCACCGCCTAACCGGTAGCCACCGTCGCCGCCACTACGCCACCAGTCCAGGGAAGGAGCTAATATCCCCCGAACCACTAGCCGCCAACCGGGGCGCCCCTGCGACGCCCCCCCTCGATGTACCCGCTTCTGGGATTGAGAGCCGCCATGCCCCGAAACATCTAGCTAGCCGAACGAGCCGCAGCCGTGGGTGGCCTTGGAAACCACCCGTTGCCCCCCTTCTTTCCCCTTCGCTCGATACGATTTAGATTCGACCGAATCGTCGCCTAGGACTTCGCGCCCCCGCTTCACTCTTCACAGGTGATAGCCGGCCACGCGCGCAAAGAACCCCGACGGCGACGAGGAGAGAGGCAACGGGGAACCACCCGACCTCACAGCGACCAGCAGGACCACCGAGCCGAGAACCAGCCAACGTTGCAGCGCTACCACGCTCTCCTAACGCGAGAGCACGGTAGCTGGCGCCCAACTTAAACAAAACAAAGCTGCACACGTTGTCTCGGCTGACTGCGCGCCGCTGGCGACAGTGCGAGACCGGAGAAATACCGTCTGTTATTTTTCCCCTCCCTCTCCCCCGTCGCAAATGGCGCCCAACGTGGGGCGGCGCCATCGAGCTGACCACTGACTAGTCGTTCGGATAGCATCCTCGCCCTTGATCCGTCGCAAATGGCGCCCAACGTGGGGCCCACGCCATCAAGTTAGTCGACGATTAGTGGCTAGGGCGACACCCCTACCCCCGATCCGACCAAGTGGCGTACTGCGACTGCGAATAAGGCGATAATCAGAAGCGAATAATCTGAGGAACTTAGCGATTACATGCGACTATATGCGATGTGCTTGTGATTATATGTGATTATATATGAATTATATGTGATTATGTGTTTGAATTTGAAATGCTGCTAACTGATAATATACTAACCTATGTGTGGGCTGACCGAGATAATAGTATAAGTTGTTCGGGTAAATTTTAAGACGATCGCGATTGTTGGGCCTGACCTGGGACCTTATATCCCCTGTGTTTGCGTTGGGAAGATTTTCTGTGGTAGACCTGCGAGAGTACCCGGCTAGACCTTTTGTTTAGTTAAGGGCTCGAAACCAGTTATTGACCGACCTTGGATAGGTCGTTGATTAGGGGTTTGACCACTGGGTTCGTACGACCTCGCGACTTTCTGTCCCGGGTAGCAAATCCCGATTGGACTTTACTCCGAACGTGGAGTGAGACCAAGCCTGACCAGTCGAACTGGCCAGTAAGGATAAGCCTGACCTTCGGGAACCGAATGACCTCGCGACCGTAGAACTCAGTAATAGACCTCAACTGGAATTAACCCCTTCAGTGATAACTAGATTAAACCGAGTATTAAACCAGGAAACCACAGTGCTTAACGCATTAGCTGCTTGGCGCAGAATGACATCCAACGCAAGTACAGGAGTACCGACCACCAGGACCGAGGACATGGACACCTTTGAAGGATCCGAGGACCAGCCATGGGACAACCTGAGGATGTGGGACACCCTTAAGAAGTCACATGCTGGACGAGAAATAGCCGTGACGATTAAGGAGATGACGCTTGACGAGGTACATGGAGAAATGGAGCGACTTGGACTCCCTATTACTGGACTACCTGACGTCGACCGCCTTGAGTACCTGCGATACCGTCTGCGGGAGGAGCGAGTAAAACCGGATCAACGAATTAAAGGATCCCTACACCTTAGCACCTTTCCATCGTACTGCACCGTATTATGGCGCCCTGTGGAGACCAGTAGCGATGCCCAAACGCACCAATCGGAATCCACAGCAGCGGAGGGACGAAGTCGCCCAAAATCCAAAGTTGCTAAGGCCATCGAAGAAAGCGACCACGACCAGAACGCCAGATCAGGAACGAAGGCGCTTAAGGCCCGCCCGCTTTCTAAGGTACCAAGTCAAGCTGACCCGTCCGACCTAGCTGATCCGAGTACCTCAGAGGATGACACAGCCGATCCGACAGGAAGATTACGGCGGTCCAAACGGACCCAACAAGCCTCAGCGATCAGTGGAGCGCGCAATCATAAGAGAGCCGACGCTGTCATGGAACAGCCGGCCAAGAAGGGCAAGAATATCCGAAAGATACCACCGCATGGGGCAGCCGACCAACCTGAGATGCATTTGGAGCTTTCGGAACGCACCGGAACCATTCGCCGAGTTACAAGAACGAAGAAAGGTGTTGCTGAATCAAGAGGGGTAGACCGAGGGACCGATACCGACGAGCCAGCCATTAGGGAGAGCCGAGGGATTGGTCGGGGCGAAGAGTCTCTTAGGAGGGTTGACCTGAACCGATCTTTGCTTCAACTGGCGGAAGAGGACCGAATGGACCTGTCAGCTGAACCAGGAACCTGTCGTAAGGGTAACCTGACCGAAAATGGGCAAGAGAAATCCAGGACATCGTGCAGTAGACAGCTGCGTCCTAGTGAAGATCGGCTCACCAGTTCGCACCGCCAGACCAGGACCTCCACTTGTATAGCTGCCTTACCATCAGAAGATACGGCCAGTGAGAGCGATAGAAGGACGTCCCCGCGTAAACCCTCTTTGAGACAGTATAAGCATAGACACGCTAAACATTCGAGTCCGGACCGACGTAGCGACAAACGCGGTACTCGATCACATACGACTGACTGCGGATCCCCTGATCGGACTATCAGACGGCCAACAAAATCGACCCGCTCTGGCAAGTCTAGGTCAAAGCAAGTGAGCTCGAGCCCTGTGCGATCACATGGAAAGACCCACTGCTGCGACCACGATTCACCGAAGCCACGAATACGCCAAGGGCACGAGAGCTACGGTCGAAGACGTAGGCCCGAGAGGACTGACCGATACTCGAGACATTCCCATCGAAGTAGGGATTCGTCCTCGGAATCAGACAGCAGTAGTGAACGAGACAGTCCAGCCCGCCGCCGCAAACCCGCTAAGGCCCAGTCACACCATCATCATAGGGGTGACCACGACCGTTGGCGTGAGCCTGAACGTTACGCATCCGAGACCAGCGAATCAGAATACTCGAGCGACCTCCAAAGTAGTCCGGACCGACGGCGCCCACATCGAGACAGGCATTATGAGGAGTATGATGTAGCTAAACGTGATTTGAGGAACATCAGGATACTGGAAAGCAGGAAGATAAGATATAACGGATCAGACGGCCCGGAAGAGTTTATCGGACAGATTGAGGAAGTTAAGGCCCGGACCGGAATGACCAGCGGCGACTTACTGCACGTGATATCGTCCACGTTCACCAAAGAAGTCGCATCCTGGTACCGTAGCCTGGCCAGAGAAATCCACTGTTGGAAGGACCTGAAGCGAGCCCTGCGAGACCACTACGGACGCAGGTTGACCGATGACGACATTGAAGAGGAGCTGCGACGTCGATCACAAGCCCCGGGGGAGACCATCATCGACTACCTCGATGCTTTCCGACATATCGCAAGCTTCTTTAAACATCCACTCTCCACTTCAACCCAGATCAAGATAGCCCAGCGCAACTTGCTACCAGCTTATAGGCGGTATATGGCTGATAAGTCCATACGACATTTCAGCGACCTAACCTACTATGGGCGAAAATGGGAGAACCTAGAGGAGATGGATGAACAGTATCATCCTCCGTCGAATAAGACTCGTTTCCCAGCAGCGGCCCCGAAGACCAGCAAAAGAACGGCCAAGATTTCTTCGATAAGCTCAGATAAGGTAGAACCGAACCGGAGCCAGGAGACTTTACCGGACCTGACACCGAAGCCAGACAGGAAGCCAAAGACCAAGGAACCCGTGAAGGTCAACACGACCACGGTACCCAAGGAACCTCCTGACGCTCCGATGTTAGCTCAGGTCATGTCGTCAATGAACCCGCACCAGTATTTGGGGCTACCACCGACACCCCCGACCGTCACCGTTCCACCTGCGAACGGCCCAACGAACTCGAATCCCTCGCAGCTAGATCAAGGGTATGAGTCTCGATGGTTACGACCCTCGATTCTCCCCCTACGACCGCCTGTCAGCCCTCAGCCGCCCCAGCCAGACCGTGAGCCGTATAGGCCTGACCAATGTAGAGCGTGCCCGGATGACCACGATTATCGAAGATGCCCGAGACGGAAATGCTACTTCTGTTATGAGCCTGGACACATGGCAGGACAGTGTCCAAAACGAGCTGCACTATTTCCAAGAGAAAGACCGCGAGAAGCACGAGGAATGTTCTGCCAAGTATGCAAATTACCAGGAGCCCCCTTTGACTTCTGCAAAAACTGCAGTAATCGTCGTACAGGGCTTCTGGGAAACGAGGCTTCGGGGGAGCAGGCGAGCCCGCTACTTCCCCGAGTCATCGACAATCTGCGATAAAGGGCTTCGAGACGGACGCACAATGGAGAGAAGAGGATGAGAAAATAGAGAGTTGGCGCACTGGACGAGGAAACGCGACTACGGAGCTGGGGCCTATGGACCAGGACGTAGTCGAAACGCCTTACTTGACCCTGCAGACGAGCTCTGAGGAGTCAGACATGCCCATCGACCGACCTCTCTGGACGGATGACGAGCCTCTAAGCAGATTATTGCGGACGCTCGAGACACCGGACACCCTCATCCTGCAACTTCCGACCAAGTGCGTCCCGACCGACTCAAGGGTGGAGAACGCAACGTACCCACCCCTGAGTGAAAGGAAACTGGAAAACCTGGACCCTGCTGACCGGGCCGTGGAAAGATCGGACCCTAAGCCCAGCAACGACCAGATTTCCGGCGACCGACCCGTAAGAGAGCGAGCAAGCAATGCGAATAAGTACCCCTGGGCGTCAGGCCAGATAGTAGTAGGCCCCAGGGGGAAAGATAGCGAAGAAGATTCCTGTGGGTCAGGCCAGACTAGAGTAGGCCCCAGGAGAGCGATGCAGAAGAAAGGAAACCTACCCGACTCTGAGGACAGCAAAAATAACTCAGAGTCGGGAGCGATGAGCAGAGCAAATAAGTACCCCTGGGAGTCAGGCCAGATGGATGTAGGCCCCAGGGGGAAGTGTGATGAAGAAAACTCCTGTGGGTCAGGCCAGACTAGAGTAGGCCCCAGGAGAGCGATGCAGAAGCGAAAAGATTCGCCCGACTCTGAGGACAGCACAAATAACTCAGAGCCGGGGACGATGAGCAACGTAGGCAAGTACCCCTGGGAGTCAGGCCAGACTAGTGTAGGCCCCAGGGGGAAATACAGGGAAGCAAATTCCTGGGAGTCAGGCCAGATGGATGCAGACCCCAGGAATACGAAGCAGCAGGAAGCAATGACCGTTGGCCCTGATGAGAGTTATGACAACTCAGGGAGACGGGCGCCGAAAGGACCGATAGGACCTTGGGAGCCAGGTAGGATAGACACTGGCACCAGGGTAAAGACGGTGACCTTCGCTGACCCCGAGGACAGCAAAAATAACTCGGAGTCAAATGCGAACCCGCAAAGGGAGGAGGACACCCAGCTATGCGGGCCGGCCGACTGCTCAGGAACGACTACGTCATTCGACGCCGGATTAACCGATCGACCAGACGAGTCCGAAACTGACCAGTATGGGGCTACAAATACGCCAGGGACCCTCTCGGTTAAGAGCGCATACTGCGACAACCGTCTGTTCATTCCTATCGCTATCGGCAAGATAGTATACGACGCCCTGATAGACTCGGGCGCGTCAGTATCTATCATCGGACCCTCGATCACAGCCCGGTACCGAGACCGACTTATACCGCGTTTCAGTGAGGTACAAGGAGTGACCGGGGTCATTGAGCGAACTGAAGGAGAATTGCCACTCCAAGTGAGCTGCGATGGGCATACGGCCAGGTTCAACTTCAAAGCTATGACTAACCTGACCGGACCACCCATCATCCTTGGACTAGATTTCTTGACCGAATGGGACATGGTATTGCTATTTAAGGACAAGAAATGGAGAGTACGTGGGGGGCGATGGCACCACTTGAGGCCTCACAAACCCCACGAATTTGTAACCTTCTCTGCGGAATGTGCGGGGTTGACCGAAATGACGACCGCCCAGACCGCAAAGTTGAATGAAATAATAGAAAGGCTGCTACCGCCTGAGACAGACGAGCTAGGACGTACACCCGTAGTAAAACATCTGATTGACATAGGAGATTCGAAACCGGTAAGGCAAGGATTACGTAGAATGTCACCAGCAGTGCAGAAAATTGTACGAGAAGAGATTAAAAGAATGTATGATCTAGGAATTATAAGGCCGTCCAAGAGTGCCTGGAGAAGCGCACCAGTAATGATCCGGAAGCCTGACGGGACATGGAGATTCTGCATCGACTACCGAGACCTAAATAAGGTGACCCGTAAGGACGCATATCCGCTACCGAACATGGACTCGATATTGGACCGACTTAGGCATGCGAGATACATCAGCAAGATAGACCTACGACAAGCTTATTTTCAGATTGCATTGGAAGAAGACAGTTGCCAATACACAGCCTTCGCGAGCCCTGGTGAAGGGCTGTGGGAGTTTGTTGTAATGCCCTTCGGACTAGTAAACGCACCAGCCACGTTCCAACGACTGGCTGATGCCCTGTTCGGACCAGACTGGGAACCATATGTTTTCCCGTACCTGGATGATATCATAATAGCAACCGAGAGCTTTGATGACCATCTACATTTCTTAGAACTAGTCCTCAGACGACTCAATGATGCTGGCCTACAGATCAACGCTAAGAAATGCGAATTTGGATGCTCTCGCCTCAATTACCTGGGATTCCTACTGGACCATGACGGCCTCCGACCAGATCCAGACCGCACCAGACCAGTATTGGATTTCCCAGTACCTCGCACCGTCACGCAGTTAAAGAGCTTCTTAGGGATGGTGGAATGGTACTCCCGATTTATCAAGAATTGTTCCGAAATTAAGATCCCGTTACAGAAGCTAACAAAGAAGAACCAAGTGTATACCTGGGGACCGGAACAGCAACTGGCCTTTGAAACCTTGAAACAAGCCTTAACGCAAGCTCCAGTATTAGCCCGTCCCGACTTCAGTCGACCTTTCACCGTCCAGACCGACGCGAGTGATTTCGCCATCGGAGGGGTACTGAGTCAAGAATTCGACGACGGCGAACATCCCATAGTATACATCAGCAGATCCCTGACAGGACCGGAGCGTAATTATTCGGTAACGGAAAAGGAGTGCTTGGCAGTGATATACGCGATAAATAAGCTGAGGCCATATCTAGAAGGCTATGAATTCACCGTAGTGACCGACCACAGTGCCTTGACCTGGCTCTTTAACAACAAAGAACCAAAAGGTCGCCTAGGCCGTTGGATCCTGGAGCTACAACAATGGCCAATCACTGTGAAGCACCGAAAGGGGAACCTACATAATCTGCCCGATGCCCTATCACGAATGTCGCCAGGACCAGATGCCGTATCAGCTTTCAGACTGATCAAAGACACCTGGTACCTACGACGGCGATGGGATGTTAACCAGAACCCAGCAAAATTCCCGGACTGGAAGGTCGAAGACAACATGCTGTACTATCACCGACTGGATGAGTCGACCGACCCGGTCACCGACGGAGAGACCAGCTGGAAGCTTGTGGTACCGGACGAATACAGACAGCAAATAATGTACGATGCCCACTGCTTGACAACGACTGGCCACCTAGGAGTTGAAAAGACCTATCTGAGAATTGCTCAAGATTACTACTGGAGAGGGATGTATTCAAGCGTGTACAATTACGTGACCCGTTGCGAAAAGTGTCAAAGGTATAAAGCCAGCCAACTAGGACCTCAAGGCCTAATGGGCCGGCGGAATATCGACCGACCATGGGCCGTAGTTGCAGTTGACACCATGGAATTCCCCAGGAGCAAGACCCAGAATAAATACCTACTAGTGTTCCAAGACCTGTTCACTCGTTGGATAGAGCTGAAGCCGGTACGAGCAGCTAACGGAAAGAACGTGGCCCGAGCCTTCGAGGAGTTGATCTTGTTTCGCTGGGAGACCCCGGATTACCTGTTAACCGACAACGGCAAGGAATATGCCAACAGATGCGTAGATACCATGCTACAGGAGTATGGTATCAAGCACGTCACCACCGTGCCGTACCATCCGCAGGCTAACCCAGTCGAACGCATGAACCGGACACTAAAGACCATGATAGCGACCTTTGTCGACAACAACCACAAAGATTGGGACCAACATTTAAACGAGCTCCGCTATGCGATAAATACGGCAGTACAGTCGACCACGCGAACGTCACCAGCTTTTCTAAACTTCGGACGGCAACCAAAGCCCCCAAAGAGCTTACGCCGAAAGGTAGAGTCCACCGAAGTTAAAGTGACGTCATACCCAAATGAATGGGTGAACCGACTGAAGAAACTGGACGACCTTCGCGAAACAATTCAAGATCGACTGGACCAAGCCCACAGCCAGATGGCCGACCGCTATAATAAAGGTCGGAGACCAACAAGATGCAAAATAGGAGACCTGGTATGGAGGAAAGCTCGTCACCTATCCAATGCGGCCAACCAATTCTCGGCGAAATTAGCCGGGAAATATGAGGGACCATTCCAGATAAAGGAACAGCTATCAGACAACGTGTACATTATCGAGAATACGTCCGGCAAAGAGATAGGGAAAGTCCACGTTACCCAATTAAAACCTTATAAAGGAGAAAATCCGGTAAATGTTAAGTTAGTTACCGAAAGACCACCGCGTAGCTAAGACCACAGAACTAGACCAGTAAAATCACGCCCCGAAAGCCATGTTGAGTCGAGAACTAGAAAGGGCAAGCCTTTCTAGTTTTACAAAAGGGGGGGGGGAGATGTAGGTCGCGTAACAAACTAATTAACTAACCAGACTAACATCGCACGACTGGTGCTGGCTGATGACCTTCACTAACAGACCTCCCCCATTGACCGAAAATTAAAACCTTTTCGATTTACAGAACTCAACGATGCCTCCCAAGTTTGGGACACGCGCTCAACGGTCCCCACACCACCGACCGGACCTGGGATTCAGACCCACTGAGGACAGACCACCACACCGACCTGAACTCGTTACCATCTCCTCGGATGAAGAAAGCGACCTGGAATCCAAGACCACTAACGACCAGAGGGCAACGGCACCATCACCCTCCTTCTCGATCTCCTCCTACATCATGGAGATCGAGGAGGAAATCTTGAAGGAAAAGGCTCGGCTTGAAGGAAACCAACCACCCTCAGAGCTACAAGAACGGCTAACAGTGGCCGCTAAGAGGGTGGCTATTCTGGTTCCCCCGGAGGAACAAACAACAAACGACCAGAAGATAATACACCTGGCCGGGCTAATAGAACAGGGTGGGAAGCCCACAGAAAATACTCAAGCAAACCCTAGAAGAGCAAGCAGGTCGTCCAGTTCGGGTGGATCTGGGTTGATTATCACGACCGATGAGACCCTGGACGAGATGGTAACGGCGGAGGAAGATACATTGGAACCAACACCACAGAATCGACCACATCCAGGATGGCTCCCTGTACGAGCCCCCCAGACCCCACCGACGGAAGTAACGCTAGACCAGATAATGGTCCGAGGGGAGAACGGTCGCCGTAGGAGATACAACCCCAGGCGACACCTACAGTACGAGGACCTGGAGAGCACAGTGAATCCGGAGCCAATATCCGACGACGAACCAGGACCTCCCGTCCGCCCCCAGCCTCCCCGCACCTGGATCAATAAAGAAAACCGACTGAGGGACACAGGAGCCGGATTCGGTAACCTTCGACCTATTCCAACCGACCCTACAGTAGACCCACCTGGCCGCAGCTGTTTCAATTGCTGGATGCCCGGACACACCTTCCGAACGTGCCCGAAACCGGCGGAATCATCGGAGTACTGCGGCAACTGCAGCAGGAGGGGTACCAACATCCAAATTTGCCCCCGGTGCTCAGCCGAATATTGGGACCGGTTGGAGAGGACGAGGACCCCTGAACCATCAAACGAAACGAGACCGACCAACACGAACCAAAACTACGACACGCCCCAAACGAGTTGGAGCTACCACCCTCCACACGAGGCGCAGGCACCTCCTCCGACCTACCAGGAGGTCATGAGGCTAACAAAGGACCTACCTGGACCAGAAACGGGCGCCATCCCCCGGACACCCAGAGAAGGACGCCCCTACCACCGTCGTGACCACAGTAGGTCCAGGAGCTACCAAGAACCAGAAGAGGAAATAAATGACCGCCTTCAGGAGCTGGAGCGACTGAGGGAAACCATCGAGTCCCTGGCAGCGGCGGAACGACGCCGACTCGAAAGAGCCAAGCACCGCTACCGACAGTCGGACAACAACGACTCGAACAGCCATTAAGATCAATAAATGACGAAACTTGACCATGCAATAAGTCTCAATCATTTAACCCTAATCCGATCCCTTAAACACCCCTTTTCAGGTCACTGAACCAGTAGCTGAGGACCAGGTATGAGCAGATCACCAGTAGACCCGCGATGACCGACGAATCACGGTGCATGTGTATGCACCGGATTAGTGGGGGGCTATGTGATGATGCGTCATCACACGAAAAGCATACTACCGGCTCAATGCGGCAGAACAGCCACGACCGCACATACCCGCCCACGCACTCCCGGATCTCGCGAACTATGACCTCTAGAAACCTCCCTGACCGATTCGCACGACCCTTACGCTCGCGTACAACCCCCCGCGCACTCACGACCCGATCCGACCCTCCCCCGGGGAGCTAGAAGCCCCTAAAGTTTTCAGCCGCGATCAGCTGATCGCAAGCCCCCGTTAGTTAAGGCAGGCCTAGCTAGACTAGAGGTAGGAGCAACCGAGCGCGTGAGAGCGAGCGAGACCGCCGATGCTAGACCGATCGGAAGCGAGCGAGGGGAATCGGTAAGACCAACGAGCGGTAGATAGAAGAAGATAGACAAGCGACGCTAGTTGACTGACCAATCGTTATCAGCTTAGGGGTGGTCGAACTAATGAGGGAAAACCGACGCTATCTTCGCGACCAGTAGGCAAATTAGGCGCGAAGGACCGACCAATAAATAAATTGCGCGGGTAAAAAACGTTAATATAGACGGCGCTGAGACCTGGCTTAGCAACAAGCTAGCCAATCGGCAACAACGAAGGGGAAGTAAACTAGGAGAAGCGGCGCGTCGCCGAAAAACGGCGCGCCAGTAGTAACCGTTAAGCCTCGACGGAAGGACGTCCGCCGAGCCTCGCTGTTGCGCGGTACGAAGAAGTGAGTGAGAATAAGGGAAATAGTAGAAGAAGCTAGTGATAGAAATAGAGAAAGAGATAGTGAAAGTGGAAATAGTAGAAGAAGCTAGTGATAGAAATAGAGAAAGAGATAGTGAAAGTGGAAACAGTAGAAGAAGCTAGTGATAGAAATAGAGAAAGAGATAGTGAAAGTGGAAACAGTAGAAGAAGCTAGTGATAGAAATAGAGAAAGAGATAGTGAAAGTGGAAACAGTAGAAGAAGCTAGTGATAGAAGTAGGCATAAAGAGACAGTGAAAGTGGAAATAGTAGAAGAAACTAGTGATAGAAGTAGGCATAACAGAAATAACGAATAGCAATAAAATAAAAGGATAACGATAACGAAAAAATAACAGAAATAATAGAATAAAGAAATAGCGATAACAGAAATAATAGAATAACGAAATAACGATAACAGGACTAACGGAATAACGATAACGGAAATAACAGAAAAATAATAGAGTAAAATTAATAGAATAAATCTAACGGAATAACGATAACACAAGAGTAAGTACCCTTCCCTTACTATCGATTTTCTATGCATGATCAATAATCGCGAGTTTGCCGCGCATTGTCGACCGCCGCGTTTTCGGGAGTGCCGTACGACCTTCGCGCGTCCGACAGTAATATTCGACCGTTTATTGTTAGCCACCGAAAATCCTTGGTCGAACCGACGTTTAATCATTGTCCGCAATTTGAAGTTGTCGAACGCTCGCGTTTTCGGGAGTGCCGCATGACCTTCGCGCGCATTATGTCTTGACCGAAAACGTTTGCCGTTATCCCCGAATTTTCTTATTACGCTGTTTCTTTGTTCCGCACCTGAAATAATCGCATGACCGCCGAATGTTCGCGCACGGAATCCCGCATGACCTTCGCGCGCCCGTTGCCGTTGCTGCATGTGTTTTCGCCACCGACCTTTCGGGGATAGTTTCTAGTCGCCGTGTTGTTATCATCCGTGAAACGAGTACGCGTCTCTGAATTCCTTTCCGAGTCGATCTAAACATCGCACCAGTCGCGTTAGACCTTCATTCGACCGGTAGGATTCGGATACATTCGCTTTTATTTTGTTCGCGATCGTCGCTACAAATATCGTCGACACCGCGAGCCGTAGTTAGCCTTCGCGTGGCCGGCCGGATTCCGGAGCGCAATTGTTTTGAGCAAGCTGGAATTTTCCGCGAATAGATAAACCGACATCACGTATCCGAATAGTATCTGAAGCCCGAAGCGTTCGACCGAGTTATTATTCGCCTAAGCCGACCTTTGCGCTGTAGTACGCCACTCGCGTCCCCGATAACCCAAATTAGGCTGACCATAGCAACGGGTAGACCACTGGGGTTGACCTGGGGTTTTTCTTTTGCGTAATAAATCCGAATTATCTTTACATCCGACTTATTATTGACTATACCCACTTGATCGCCCCATCCCCCGTAGCTTTCGTGATCGGTTTGAGGTTAATAAGCGCGTACGCGACTGCCCTGATCACCGCCTAACCGGTAGCCACCGTCGCCGCCACTACGCCACCAGTCCAGGGAAGGAGCTAATATCCCCCGAACCACTAGCCGCCAACCGGGGCGCCCCTGCGACGCCCCCCCTCGATGTACCCGCTTCTGGGATTGAGAGCCGCCATGCCCCGAAACATCTAGCTAGCCGAACGAGCCGCAGCCGTGGGTGGCCTTGGAAACCACCCGTTGCCCCCCTTCTTTCCCCTTCGCTCGATACGATTTAGATTCGACCGAATCGTCGCCTAGGACTTCGCGCCCCCGCTTCACTCTTCACAGGTGATAGCCGGCCACGCGCGCAAAGAACCCCGACGGCGACGAGGAGAGAGGCAACGGGGAACCACCCGACCTCACAGCGACCAGCAGGACCACCGAGCCGAGAACCAGCCAACGTTGCAGCGCTACCACGCTCTCCTAACGCGAGAGCACGGTAGCTGGCGCCCAACTTAAACAAAACAAAGCTGCACACGTTGTCTCGGCTGACTGCGCGCCGCTGGCGACAGTGCGAGACCGGAGAAATACCGTCTGTTATTTTTCCCCTCCCTCTCCCCCGTCGCACTTTCTATAATAAATGTAACGTTTGTCATTGTGCTGACGATGGTGTTTCAGCTGCCTGTATCTCTCATACATGCCCAGAAACTTCAAAAAACTAATTAATAGATTATTGACAGTTTGACGATTGTTTCTATATTATATGTGTAAAATAAATAATCATAATGAAATTTCGTCATCAGTTAATTAAATCATAATTAACTGTTTCAAAAGATACGATGGATTCATCTTGTTGAATTATTTAATGAATTTTTATAAAAAAATTTACATATATCTGTTATGTATCTGCAAAAGGACATAAGGAAATGTCGTTCGAATCATCTGCGCAGTGTCCGAAATTCAATTGATATGAGCATATTAATTAACACAATTTCAATAAGGTAGTAATATTGAAGTATTAAATATTTTATCATTTTTTTTATAATGCCACACTTATCTCTACAATGATAGTGGACATTACGTGGATTACATGACATTTACAGCAAACGTGCATCTAAATAGAACATAATTTGTTATTTTTTCCATTCTGTATTGAAATTTTTCAATTTCAAGATATATGAGAAAAATGTATGCAAGAATCTATTATGATAAACAATTGTATGTTCCGACAAGATAGAATGCAGTGTGTACCAAACTTGATTGTTACGTAGTTGACGATGGTATAAGCTTTTTCATCATTTGTTAAGGACGGATTTCAGGAAATATAAAAATTAAATTTTTATATTTGATTAACACAAACGTAAAGTATTTTATTCACAAAGAATGAACAAGATAAATTAAATAACTTGATACTAAGATTCGCGCTATACTACAATCTTAACGTAAGCGTAATCAAATATAAACTATTTTCGCACACGTGCTATGACGACAGAACTATTTTTCACTTAACTAGTCGCATGCGTTCTGCTATGATAACACTTGAGTAAAGACTGCTGAGCTTGAATTTTGGTAATAATGCCTTAGAAATCTAATGTAGAATAAAAATGGCTCTGATACTTAATCGTAGTCTTAAAACTTATAAGACTAAAACAACAAATGTTATTACTATTTTTTTAAGTCATGAAAATGGAAGAATATATAAGTAAAGTAAATATAAACGTACAATAAATAATCCATGGTTTTGTTTAAAAATTGCTAATTAAAAAAAAAAAAACATTTATCCTAAATTCTTTCATTCCATGTGTTTATTAAGTTGAGATCATATTTAAATAGATCTTTTTCTAACTTCGGCGTTAAGAATTCTCATGCAAAAACCAATTATTCATTGAAATCAATTCATTGAAAATTCATTGAAAATCAATTTTATTTAACAAAAGTCTGAGGCTAATGCATGAAGATGACTGCAATATAAGATAAACAGTTCCACAGATTAAGCGTTATAATTCCTTAAAAAATTGAAGAGGAAAACTTCATTATCTTTGTTGATTGCAACTGGTAGACTAACATTTCACATTCGTTATTTATACCGAGATCGGAGATATAAAGCTCATCAGATTGAACATTTCGGTTTTGTTGAACGAAAAAAGAGGGACAATAATGAAGTTCGTTATATTATTAATGTGTATTGCTGCTGTCACCGGTAAGTTGGCAATTCCTTAAAAAATATATCATCTGTATTAATATAAAATTCAAAGAATACTAACAAACCACAAGATAAAAATTTTATCTAGTATAAATAAAATTTTGTTTTGTTCTAAAGATAGTGTAAAAGTGGCCTGTACAAGCAAAGCATTAATAATTGAAATTTACTTATATGATTTTTAGGATCAGAATCTCTCACTATGAATCAAGTTTGCAAACCAAATACTGGATTTAAAAATCTTTGTAATTCATGTTTTTGCTCATCTGATGGTACTTATGCTATTTGTACTCAACGGGCTTGCCCTGAATTTGAAGAAAACCTAAATATTACTTTGTTACCATCGCAGTCTTAATTAATAATTGAAAATGCAATAACAATTGTTTTTGTAAATCATGAATATGCAAAAAATATGATAAAAATAGGAGATCATGTAAGGAAAGCAAACAATAAAAACATACAATAAAAAATCTATGATTTTATTTAAAAAATTTCTGCTCATATTTGAAGAAAAAGCTTTATTCTATATTTTTTCATTCTAAGAATTTATTAATTTGAAACTATATAAAAATCTTGCATTTGCAAGTGTGTGTGACGTGTGCAAAGAAGTTGATTTACGTGGTTAAAAAATTTTCAGCTTGCGCAAAAGATACGTTAGGTTCTTTGCCACTTTCTGTCTAAGCGCCTATTACTGTACACATAACTTTTCTCCGATTCATCATATTGCCATATTTTTATCTTATAAAAAATAGTTGTTTTTATTAAAAATAATTGATAAAAAGTTATAAATATGAATTCATTCAGCGACACAAATGTGTCTGATTATAAAGACGAAGACAAAGTGCCACCTGAGATTACCAATGAAGCAGGAAAAGTGATTGTTTTCATTCCTCTTCCTAATGCATCAAAACAACAATACGTCGCTAACTATAAATAGCTTTCGCAAATCATACGAAAAGCTGGTGACACACACAGTTTACCGCCTGATCTTAATTAAGTTATACTCTGAATCACGTAAGAAGAAAAAACAATTAGTTTCCGAAATATTTCATATAAAATATACAAAGAATAATATTAATAAGAAAAAGGGCATTAAGTTATGACTATAATCTTATTAACTGATCTTGAAGTCAAAAAGAATTATGACAGAGGAGGGGTACGTAAGTAGGAAGGCACAAGAAGACATGTGTATTGACAGTTTTTGAAATAAGAAACAGTCAGTCGACAATTGGAATTTGTTTTGATCATATGTACTTTTGCACTGTCATGATTTGTAGGTATTTATTTAGCATACAGTGCTGGTCAATAAAATAAGGTCACCAATGATTAAAATCGGGTAAGATTCAAAGTTTTGTATCTCGGCTAAAAATGTTCGCACAAACATTCGCGAGTGCTCATTTTAAAGGTATTTTTAAGTTATTTTGGATAATTTAGTGTGAATTTTTGTTAAGCTAATTTTAAACTTTTTATTATATTGAAGTGAACGTTGAGAAAATGAAATTTTTCAAGTTCTGTTCAAACCCGCACAATTCAATAAATAATACATCTACAATCATTATGTACCAATGATTTTCAAGCTCTTTCGAAGAACTTCAAAATTCTTTTTTATATTCTTTTTTCCAACTTAAAAATTAACCGAGTACGGTGATTTTTGTCAAAAAATAGTATATTTTTTTATCGATTGCATTTCTTACGGTATCTAACATAAAACAAAAATCTAAAGAAAAAAACTGTTCATAATTTTGTCCAGTATCACTCTGAATTTTTTCAGATTTTATTTTCAAAAACATTTTTTTCTAGTCCAAGAAATAGTCTAAGAAAATCTTAGGATCCTACATAACATTATATTTAGGTTTTTATGGTCTGCAATTATCTAGAAGTTTTAAAAAACGAATACACTGTCATATATAAGAAGACATTTTTCAACCAAACCGCACATTTATTTACAGTAGTCGTAGACAAATTACAATGGAATTTATGACTGACGTAAGCAAGGGATTTCGTTATCTTTAGTACGATAATTTCACCATTTCTTAAAACACTTTTCATTTTGCTTGTACGAAGAATCGAGGATTGACGCTAACATAATATCCAGTGCCTTGGAGGTTCTCTTAGCTCATATTCTCCAACGACCAGGGTAATTTAGCTCCAAAATCGATTTATTTATTTATTAGTAAAAAGTACGTTGTAATTAATTTTCGTTATATTTGAATCAAACAGGTAATAGAATAGTAGGTACTACATAGCTCTACTGGCGATTCTGGAATGACTACTATTCCCTGTACTATTTTAACTCTAATTTTTTGTATGTATTTCAAAATAACCAAACATGGCAAATAGTATGAAAATAGAATTGTGTCCAGTCTAATGTAAAGATGTCAATTGTAAAACATTCTGGATCTTCTTTTTAAAACACATTTGAATGTTTCGTGTTGGAATGAAAAGCGAAAAGATTCAGAAATTACAGCACTCTTAGCAACAGATCCTTCTTCACCTTTGTAGCCGTTTCCTTGATAATGATATTAGTTGTATCAGCTGTACCAGTAGAATATCCTCCTGAAAATATTAAAATGATTAATTGATTTTATGTTCTGTTGAACTAAAAAATATTCCTATACAATCTAAATAAAAAAAAACATTAAGTACTGATAAAGCGTTTTCTCGTGGTTCGTATGTCTCTTCACAGTAGGTAAACAGAGAGTGTATGTAACCCTAACAAATGCTTTATTAAAAAGTACAATAGATGCAAATGCGGTCCCGATAGTAAAAGTGCCACTTGTACTGTGATGGCATGCAAAACTCTGAGAATACATACATCGCTGGATTCTTTTTAACAGAAAGTCTTTCTTGTGTCCCTGCGTCGAGGACGAGGTGAACATGAATAACTTATAACGCGTTGATTTAATTTATTAATTTTTTTAATAGCATTTATTTTTACTGGATAAAGATACAAAAACTCCAGTCGTAAGTAGGGAATTATACGCAATACGAAAATGAGAACTCGCGCGACTTATGTAATGAAGCGCAAGACGCGGACTGGTTGACCTTGAATCAGCGAGCTGACAACAGCTTCCCTTGTCTCTGTCACTGCGGGGTGATATTCATTAAGCCCTGTTTTTCGCTCGCAATTAGTCACACCCGTTGTTTTTTCCACCTCTTCCCTCATGTTCTCTCTCTCTCTCTCTCTCCAGGAGCTGGAAGCCTCGCAGTCACGATAACGCCTGTGCGTTCGTGCACGTTTTAAGCATCGAGTTTCGAGAGATAAAGGCCAATCATAAATCTCGCATGCTAATGAATTTTACAGTGTATAAGAGCGCACGCATACATTTTATGATAATCATCGCGCGAAGGAAACCCAAGAAGAGCTACGTAATTATGTTTTTACTTCCGAAACGCGTTAAAGCAGGAATTTTCTTTCCCCGAGCGCGTCTATAGCACGCATCTGACTTTCCCTAATCGGTCGTACTTGAGTTTTCCCGATCGAATGTCGGTGCCAGCCAGACAAAGCCTTTATCGATTCACAAGTCTAAGTTGCTTGTTTTTCGACGTTTGGAACACCCTGAAAAAAATTTTTGCGATGATTGTCGTTCCTGCACTTGCAATAAATCTACAGGTATAGAAATGATAGCTAACTGTCCTACTTTGATCATCCTATCGGCAAACAGACACGGGTCAAACCCTCTGGTATCACCGTGCACGCTAATATTTCCAATGCAAAAACAAGCTTCTTCGTGTGCTTTTTTTATGCCGACTGTCATGTTCAGGTGGCTCGCGCTTATTTTCTATAGTAGCGCTCGCATCACAATCGATAAGTCGGTGACACGAACGCTGGGCTCATTCTCACGCACGGTCGCTCACTATCTATATCTCGATGCCTGTTTGTTTACTCGAGTGCGATTATCTCGTGCGTAAACTAAAAGTATCTCCGTTGAAACAAAAACTCAAACACGCTTTCGTTGTTGCCTCACGGTAAGCACGCAAATGTGAGCGCGTTATCGCAGCTGGCACGAGCAAGTGTCGCCTTTCGCTTGTACTTTGACGCTTTCTTTTTACTATCATTAATATACGTTCAGACGCATCTCGATAATCTACGTTTTTACCGCGTTTTTTCCCACTTGCACAACGCCGATGTGTGTCATCCTATTTTTCTTTTGCCGACCGATCGTTATTTTTTACAATCAATTTTTCATAATTGATACGGATCATTTTGAAGATAATCCCTTATAAAAAAGTAATGGATGCTATGTTGAAGCTTTTCGTGTGATCTACTGTTATGTGACTGCGGTATTATGTATGGTTTCGAGTTGAAAGTTTAGTAATAAAAATTTAATTTCTTATAATTGATACGGGTTATTTTGAAGATAATGAAAGTCAAAAACAAATAAGCTGCAATGTTATTGTTTTCACACTCATTTTATAAAACTAGTCTCAAGTAACTCGTTTCGTAAAAATAAGAAGTTATGCTTTGAAATTGTTCTGATTATTTTCTAATATTAATCGATAATCTAATTTTTGAATGTGTAAGATTGAAATAAATTCTGTAACAACCTTTATTCAAAGAGTAAAATAAATGTTTAATGGTAATTTGGCCCGTATAGTTGAAGATCATTTATAGCAGTTTTCGATATAATAAATTATGAATTTGGAATACACGGGAATATTTTACTAATACATATTTTTCCGCTGTAATATGTGATTTGTAAAAGAAATAGAAACATCTCCCCTTGAAAAAAGTAATTTATGTTAAATATGTTAATCCACGTGACAAAAAATTAAGATGAAGATAAGAACACGCGTCTGACGTCTTTAGTACTTTGTAAATGCGCAAAAAAACCTCAGCGTTCACATAAGAAAAAACGATCTGAACTAACCTACGAATATCACGCTCTTTATGTAAAAATAACTAGGAAGCAGAAAATTGAATTATCTGCTTTCTTTTCTATTAGCATGGTAAAGTGGAGAACTTGAAGTAAACGAATAATAAATTTAGTAACGCATATTGTAATTATCCAATCAACTTTTAATCTGTTAACAATGTCATTGCCAATAGCATGAATCGATCTATAAAGTTTACTGGACAGCCCAGAAACAAAACACATGACTTTATTTTTATTTTAATTAAAATAATCCCAGCATCCAAATTAACTTTCAATTGAATTTATGTTCCATGCCATGATACTTATAATAATATTCATATACCTGATGAAAATTTCTCATGTTAGGTATAACTACCTTTTTTTATCTGTAACGAACAGCAAATTTATAATCGCCATAAAAAAGTCTCCTTGAGTCATTTATTTCGAAATAATCCAGTGTTATAGACACATGATGCATGATTCGTTTGCTACGTGAATCATATCATCTGTAAATTTAAAAATTCATAACCATTTTAAAAAATTATTTAGCTATTCTAGAAATTTTCAATTCTTTTCTATGCTATCATTCCACTAGATAAATAGTTATTTACAATAATAAAAATTATCATTATTAACTTGCCATATTCGCGAAAGACTTTTCTAACTATAAAAATTTCTGCCTCAATAAGTAAACATTGTCTATGGCTTTTGAAGGTTCATTATTAGAAAAATAAAATAAAACAATTATTATTATATATTTCTTTGTAACTATAATCTATAATTATATTTTAAAGATGTGGAAATATATCTGTATTAACGTAATAAACGACATACGTTTCAAATACAAAATGGCGTCACCTCTGAATTCCGGGAGTCAATAACTAAAAATCTATTCAAATATCCACTTATTCTCATATTGCATCAACTTTTTTCATTTAAAGATACATTAGAAAATGTATATCAAAATTTATGGTAAAAAATAAATGTATTGGCTGAGTTTATGGACAGCATGATAAAACAATGTGTACCAAACTTGATTTTTACTTAGTTTACGATAATATCAGTTTTTTATAGTTAAATTTTTAGTTGAATTTATTTTCCGACTAGGTAACTCGATGCATTTTAGGTCCTAATTCAGATGTAGCTTGTGCAATGGTTTATACCTTCATAATTAAATGCACGAGTGTGAGTGTTTCTAAAGGTAAAACGAAAATATCTTTTAGAAAAATGGGGCGTCGATATATAGATTTATCGCATGAATGAATATATTATAATATACTGCTTTTATTTTTGTAGCTAATAGGTGTATTATATAATTTTATTACTTCATTTTACAAAAGTAACAATACACTGTAAAGCCAATGCTTTATTCGATTATAATTTTCGCAAATGCACGTGCGATCGTAATGGTAATTATACGTTGTGCGAAGTTATTAGTATTACAGTTATTATAAATGTGTGCACTTTCAAACAATATAAGTATTTTAATTTGCTCAGTAATATATACTATCGAAATTTGTCATCCTGGAATAATTTTTCCTTAAAACTATAATATCTGTATATGCCATGAAAATAGAAAAAGATTCTACATGATTTTAAAATACATATTTGATTACAATCTTAACTAAAACGATATTTCTGGTAATAAAATCTCTTAAGTTTATACATCGGTTCATTATTTGATGCGTGTTAATAAAACCGTAATAAAATTCATTTCAATTCGAGTGTATTTAATATGTACTTTTTATTTAAAAAACGCAAACCTAAATCTATATCATAAAACTCTGCAGAAAAGTATTATAAATTACTGAAGAATGTTAAGCTTGAATTTTGGCATCAGTGCCTTGAAAATCCAAAATAAACTAAAGAATGACTCTATTCCCATCGCAGTTTCAGTGTTGATAAGATAATTAAACATGCAATAAAAACTGTTTTTGTAAATCATGAAAATATAAGAAAATATAAGAAAATCAAATACAAATATACAATAAATAACTGATAGTTTTGAAGAAAGATTGCTGTTTACTTTTAGAAAAGAGCTTTATCCTAAATATTCTTTTACTTCAAGCATTTATTAAGTTGATGTTCTATTAAAATATAATTTTTTCAATGTTCTACGTGGAAGTTAGCGTGCGAAAACCAATTGTTAAAAATATATTAAAAAATCAATTTTATTTGAAACAACCTAAACTGAACATAAATGATCATAAGGAATGATAAACATTTCCATAGGATAAAAATTAATAAAATTCTTTGCGAAGTGGCAGAGGAAAAATTTCTTATCTTTACTGATTGCAACTGGAGCACTGGCAGTTCACTTTCGCTATTTATAAGGAGATTGGATGCTGTGATACTCATCAGATTGAACAGTAAACTTTCGCGAGTTGGTTGGAAAAAGTAAGGTAACCATGAAGTACTTTATATTATTACTGACGAATATCATTGCTGTAACCGGTAAGTTGGATAGTTCTTTCAAAATACATTATTTATATTATAATAAAATATATTTGCTGATAATAGACTGTAGGGAAAAGTTATTTGCAAATAAAATAAATTTGATAGAAAAAGATTTTTTCAAAGTAATTCTCGTGGAGTGTAGATATGTAGGAATGAAAAGAAAATTTTGCTAACCATTGTGTTCATTATTAGGACAAAATAATAGCTATGAATCTACAACATTCAAGCAAATTTGCACACCTGGGGAATTTTCCTTTGAAAAATGCAACGTATGTATTTGTTCTTATGATGGCACATCAAAAACATGCTCTAACAAAGAATGTGACGAATGGAAAGAAGGTACACTGGTTAATTGCAAATTATGTAAAGAATGATTCTTAAATATCTTGAGATTTTTATTTCTTTTATAAGATGGCAAATTCCGATGTGAACCAGGAAAGTTGTACAAGCGTGACTGTAATACTTGTATTTGCGACAATAACGGTGAATCAAGCATATGTACATTGCAAGAATGCATAAGTACAAGTAAGTTATAATTAAATAATGAATTTATGACTATTTTCAAATATGATGATCATTCTATTTTGTAATTTATCATCTATAGCTACTGAACATGAAATTTTAACAACTACCACAAAACTCATTTGCGAGCCAGGAAAAATTTTTAAAAATAAATGCAATACTTGTCAGTGTTCAGTTGATGGGACGAATGCTGTGTGTACGCAAATAACTTGCGGGGAATGGAAAGAAGGTTAGTTAAAGAAGTACTTTAATTAAAAGATATGGAAAAATGTTAGTTTTATTAATATCAATAATAGATGGAGAATTGCGGTGTGAACCTGGGCTAACTTATAAGCGAGATTGTAATACTTGTACTTGTAATGAAGACGGAAAAAGCTCTGCGTGTACTTTAATGACTTGTGGAAATAAAAGTACGAATACTAGTTGGAAGCTGTCCATCAATGTATAATAGTTTAATGTACTTTTGTCTACCCTATTTATAGCTGCAGAAATGATCAAGCCTAAAAGTAAAGCACTTGCTCAGATTTGTGATCCCGGAAGTACTTTCAAAAATAAATGTAATACGTGCAACTGTTCGTTGGATGGGAAAACTGTTACCTGCACTGAAATGGCTTGTATAGAGTGGAATGAAAGTACGTTGTAAAAAATTTTATATTCATTTATAAAAAAGAGTAATCTGCATTACTGAGACAAATTTACTTTTAATCTCATGTAGATGGAGAATATCGTTGTGAGCCAGGAATGATTTTTAAGAGTGATTGTAATACTTGTACAAGTAGTAAAGACGGTAGAACTTCGATATGTACTTTGATGACTTGTCTAACTTCAGGTGATATGTGATTACTATTCAGCTACTTAGGCTACTTAATTGTCTACATTTTGCCTTATGTATCTTCAATCGTACTCTGGTATAAATTTAATTGCAGAATCAACTTTAGAAGCTACTACAAAAAAAGAAATATGCGAACCTAATACTTCTTTTAACATTGAATGCAATAATTGTACTTGTTCTAAAGATGGTAAAACGATGACTTGTACAGACGACTTATGCCACGAATGGAAACATGGTAATTAATAATAATTCATCTACTAAGTTACAATTTTCGTAATATAATATTGTTTTTCTAATTGTTAAAAGTGGAGAAAACGAATTTGAAACAAATTTGCGAGCCAAATACTTTGTTCAAAATTCAATGTAATTCATGTTCTTGTTCGTCTGATGGTACTATGGCTATTTGTACTCATCGGGCTTGTCCTGGATTTGAAACTACAACTGTGAAACAGATTTGCGAACCAAATACTACTTTCAAAATAGAATGTAACGATTGCACTTGTTCAGAAGATGGTACTTTTATGGCTTGCACAGAGATGGCATGTGCTGAATGGAACACTAGTACTTATACTTTATGCTAATATTCATTTATGATTGAAGTAACATATATTGAGTAATTTTTTTATTGAATTTATTGTAGCCACAGAAACAACAATGGCAAAAAAAATTTGTGAACCAGGTAGTACATTTAAAGACAAATGTAATACCTGCGCCTGCTCAACGAATGGAACATATGCAATTTGCACGAAAAAGTCTTGTACCATATGGATAGAAAGTACATTGATTTTATTTCAATAAGTTTATAAAATCTAGCAAATTGACCGTAAAATCGTATTGGTTTCAAAATTTGCAGATGGTGAATGGCGTTGTGAACCTGGAGTATCATACAAACGTGACTGTAATACTTGCGTTTGCAATGAGAATGGGCGACCTGGTGCTTGTACGCAGATGGCATGTTCAAATACAGGTGAAATTTCTAAATTATTAAATATCAATAATTTCTATTTTTTTATTTAAAAACTAAATGCGATGTTCTACAGTGACTGAATCAGTTAATGAAATTACAACAGCAAAACAGATTTGTGAACCAAGCTCTATTTTCAAAATCAAATGTAACGACTGCATTTGCTCTAAGGATGGAATTACAATCTCATGTACGGATAAAATATGTCCTGAATATGAATTAGGTAATAAAATAAAAAATCGTCTTTTTGAATCTTAAGAAGTCGAATATATAGTGTAAAATTGTTTTTGCGTTGTATAGGTTATAACACGACGATCCAGAAACAAATTTGTACACCAGACTCTATATTTAAAATTGATTGTAATACTTGTACTTGTTCGTCGGATGGCACATCGGCAACTTGTACTACTTTAGCTTGTACTCCCAAAAGTAAGGAAATTATGATAAGAAAAACTAAAGGTAAAAAAATCGAATTTTAATTCGTTAAGAAATATATCATTATGAGTATATAATTTATAGATTACTTGCCTAAGACATGTTCGCCTGGGTCAATTATCAAACGTGATTGTAATTATTGCTTTTGCAATAGGAAAGGAAACTTAGGACTATGCACAGAATGGAACTGTCCCAGTAATGGTATGTAGAAGAGTTTCTTCACTATACGAGTATATCTCTTTTAATATAAATCTTACAACCATTGCAGAAAAAGTTTGTCAACCTGGAAAAATATCCAAAGAACAATGTAATCTGTGTATATGTGGCTTGAATGGTAGAAAAAAATACTGTACGTCGCTGAAGTGTCCTCGTGATATTAAGAAACATTTTTCTGAATGTTCATCATCGTCTGATTCATCAAATTCATCAGATTCGTCTGACTCGTCAGATTCGTCCGATTCGTCAGATTCGTCCGATTCATCTTATGACAACTCCAAATCTTCAAAATGTTCTATAGTTTCAAAAAGCTCTAAATCTTCCAAAGGCAAATAGAACTATTTAATAAACCAGAAAGAAGGATTCCACTTATTATTGTTCATATGTTTTTAGATGGACGCTTTTGCAAATCTGGAAGACATTTTAAAAAAGACTGTAATACCTGTATTTGCAGTGAAGATGGTAGAAGAGCTTACTGTACGCTGAAAGCATGTACAAAGAAACATAGTGATTTAACGACTGAAGGTATACAAATACTTCCATCTTTTTTTTTAATTAAAATATACATATGTGTGTGTATATAACTTTATAACGATAAATTTTCTTTCAGGCATATCTTGCAAACCGAATCAAGTATTATTCTACGACAAATGCAACAATTGCTTGTGTAATTCAAGTGGTAATAGTGCCTACTGTAGTTTGAAGAAATGTTAACATACGCTTGTATAATAGTATATATAATATTATATTATTAATTAGTGGTTATTAGTTCGCTTTTTATAAATTAATCATAAATCAAGTGTGTATAAAAATCACAATCAAAGAAAAGTTTATTAATAAATAAATAACATGTCATAAAAACATCATTTTCAATATAAAACGACCAATTCTTAAAATCTTATTTCTCAAATGCGATTTTAATTTATGTATATGGATAATTTTTTTAAAGTTCTTAAAAAAAGTGTACTGAATATTGAAAAATGCCACGCACAGTGTTCTTGTTTCTTCTGAAGACTATAAAATCTACCGTGAATAGTAATCAGCTAATACATAAATTCATTTTAGTGTCTCCATATTGTTTACGTCTTAGGTCTTAAACCCATATATATTCTAAAAAAATAATGATTTTCTTTTTTCACGTGAATGCGAAAGTACTAATAAAAAAATATTTCATTCTCTTAATATTTCAAAGGAGATAAATACTAATGTCAAGAAATAAACACAGACGTGAAAAATATCAAAATTAAACATTCAAGCCTAGATAAAATATCCATCTTACATTTACTATGAGATATATTTAATATTGCGTTATTATAGTTTTTTTAACAAATGTAAAGAAGTTATATTAGGCATAAGTTTTTGCGTTTGTAATAAATTATTTACTTATTTATATGTATTATATTTTATTTTAAATGAGTCGATAAAATTGAGATCAGTTTCAACATAGAAGCTTAAACTTTTTATGCAAAATTTTTGTATTTTAAGTTAATATTAAAATTTTTAAGTGAATATATAGAACTAGCCATATTAAATAACATTGAATCAACATTTTGTTTGAGCCACGGTAACTTAATATAGAAACTTATAGATTCTTCAATTCAATACGTTTCTAATTAATAATTTAAATGTGAATTATACATAAAGATATTTCTCTTTGAAATTTTCTGGTTAACGTAGTTCCATTTCAACAATTATAGCGTTGAAACTATCCAAAACATTGCTGATGCGTGCATAATCATTTGCACAATTAATGTAAGCTAACATTAGCTGAAAATACGAAAGATTGATAAAGGAACATTTGTCGATGAGTAATCATCAAATACAAAATTTCACCAAGTTCATTGATGTAAAATTAGTATGTTAAGTATTTATGCAATAAACATAATTTTCAGCTCAACTAATTGTTCTTGAAACCGATGAGATCTAAAATATTTTTGATCGTAAGTTGAAGTTTAGAATTATTGTTTAAATACATTACGAGATTGTTAAACATATATAATTTCTTATGGATTTACTACCATTTTTATAAATATGAGTAAGTAAAACCATTAAAATAAATTAACTTTTTAAAGAAAAAAAAAGTGTGTATACCCGGTAAATCTTATTGTAAATACTTTAGCGTATGCAAATATTCTATTGACGGTAAATTTGGCGGTTGCACCAAGATGTTTTGCGACAAAAATGTTTTTAACAGAGACGTCTCCTCGAAGAAACCATATAGACACCTTGTCGTTCCTATTTTTTAATTCAGTTCAACATTATAATGTACATTAGTTTAGAAAATAAATCATGTCGTAACAAACTGGCATTAAAAATTCTTGTTATTTTTATACCCAAGTTCAACGACCTCCTTTCTTTTCAGTTCATCTTACCAATCATTAATAAATAAAATATAAATTAAAAAAATGTATCGTAAAAAATCACTTGAATAATAATTTCATGTCAAATAAAGAACAGAAAGCCCTGAGTGGAAGTGAAATATGAATGTTGAGCCGTGCGCAGCAGTTGCTTTTAAAACAATTTTCTAATAAACTTTCTTATTCCACGTAACGAGACCCTCACAGTCAAATTAGCTATTGGACGTAATGATATATGTATGGCTCATCTCTCCTTGCTCATCGCTCCCCACCTATTTTACACCCTACGTAGTACATGCGAACGCAGGCCCGGTTGCTGCGTTGCAAGTTCAATGTGTCAAGTTTATTGGATCAAGCGAGTGTAGGCGACATTCAAAGAGATACACAGTTCCTTTGTCCACAACGGAAAGATTTTCTTTTACAAAAAACAAGAATGCGTGTTTTGAAGTTTGCTATTATTCTGCTCGTTATCTTCATCAGCAACACTGGTAAACTGATTACCGAAAAAATTTCGTTTCAAATAACACGTCCATAATTTTACAATCGCAAAAAATTCATATCTAGCAGATTAAAATCGTGATAGATCTTGCGTTTCAATGAAAATAACAAATACTTTCATGTTCTCGAATTTTTGATAAAATTTATAATAGAAAATCATTTTTTTCTCAAGATTCTAGTGAAGTTGAAATGCAGTGTACTCCTAAAACGAGATTCAGATTCTATTGCAATACTTGCTGGTGCTCAGAAGATGGAACTATAAGAATTTGCACCAAAAAATATTGTCCAGATAATATATTCAACCCAGATGGAACTTTGAAATCACCTCCAAATGTTCACCAAAAGATGAAAATTCTTCCGAAAAGGAATAACTACTCACCCTAAGATAACTAATTATTGATTATATTCAAGTATCAAATGTAATGTAAATATTTTTAATAAATTTTTTTATCACAAGTTATGTGATTGCATTTTATAAAAGCTCAGTGTGATTTAAGACATTCATATTTTTCATAAATAAAATATTACTATGAATAATCATAAACTACTACATCAATCAATTAAAAAAATACTAATATAACACAAATTAAACTACAATTATTATCTATTGTTTGTATTTTGTAATGGAAAATATTTTAATTATTGAAATTATATGAAAATTGTCGAAATTGAATAACCCGCGCAAATTTTTAAAGTAACAACGTTCTTGCCTTCACCGCGAGATGGCGCCAAATCGGCCACATTTACATTCTCGCAAATCTTTCGATTGTGTATACTCTCCAAAAGTCTCCACTCTCTAGTATTCCAGACAAGTGCATGTGCACCAAGTTTGTGCGTTGGTCGTAACGGAATATATACCGTTTTTTATTTGTGCGGAGCGTATTCATCTGCGAAATTCCCTTTTCCATATATTCGCACATTTACGACGATATTCTATGCGCGTGTGCATACTCCCCTGCCATCTCGGTGTTTTCTCAGAAAAATGCCTGCTGTTGCAGTAAACGAGTAAAAGAAAAAACAGTGTACAGCATACATATTCAACGTTCGAGATTTGCGCATACTTCGAGGAGTAGAGCATAACCGTTTCCAGATTCAAGATTCGCGAGTATAGCTGGCGATGACGGAACCATCCATGTGACAGGCTACTGTAAAAAGTACGTTTATTTGTAAATATTCAATGTGAAAATCGTGGGTCTCCTAACCTTCCATACTAGGATAACTTTTATAACACGTGGGATTGCAATTCTATTAATTGTGTCATATTTTCATTGACCCAATACCGTTGACAGTATATTAAACAACATGAATACATATCGAAGTGCAATTTGCGAGTTCATTGAAAAAACAAATAGATGGTTATTAGCACATACTTGACCTAACCTAACCTACATATCTGTAATACATCATTATGAAAACAAACATAATGCAAATTAATTGTAATGAAAGTACCGACGGAGCACGGAACAATCGCTATACGACAGCGCTCAATTGCGTAAATTAACCAAGCGAAGTGAATTAAAACGAAAATATAAAGCCACCGTGAGTAGAAACTACGATAAATACACGTATTTAGGCACATCTGATTCTACACTTTATTTGCAATAAATTATACCATATAATTTGTTTTTAATTATCGTATCACTTTTGAAATAGCAGAACAAAAATACTACATTTGGTGAAGTGTTACGTAGACACAATTCACATGATTTATTTTGAAACTCACTGGCATCTCGCGATTGTTGCAGCATTGTCTGCACGGACATTTCAAATCCTTGATTACTAATAATTATTCTTGCCCACATCGAAGTCCCACTGGCCCAATTACCGACACGCAAGCCGAATTAGTAAACACCTGTAACTATCAAACATCCCATCGTAAAAACTTGGAAAAGTCCCACACCTTTCTTACACTCGAGAGAAGGCGATATAGTTTTATGTAAATGTGTAACCTACAAAAGAAAAGAGAGAAAAAAAGAGAAAAGAAACCGTCATCTCTTCATTATACCTACACACACGTTATTACATACATACACACAGACTACTGTTACTATTGGAGGCACAGCGCGCAAGCGTCGGCGTGCGCCTGCGTTATTGACATTTCGCGTGGCCGCCGCAGACAACATGGCTCTAGAGGCCGTCGTCTAAAGCTTTTAAAAGGGAGTCCTCTTCATTCTCAGCTGTGCGCGGGTGAAGCTCTGATTGACATACGTTCGTTGTGCTTTCTCCTTTTTTAAGTTCTCAAGCCCTTCGCACGCAGAAGGGTGTTCCTCAAGTAATATACTGTATTCCGACGTAAGTCAGTAGTCGTTCTCTTCTTTTTTATTTCATGGCGAATTTTAATATGTAACTTTTGGGTCCTACGCTGCGAAACAGCCTGTGTGCGTCTGTGTATAGATTATCTTACAGCAAGTAAGTTTATTTGAAACTCGGTACGTTTGAAAAGCTATTACAATGTTGCAAGAAGTATTTCTTTTTTTTTTCTACTTTATGTGCATCAATTTCATAGAGTTGAAATTTTTAATTGTCGTGCTGGTCGATGAAAGGAAAAACACGAACTTTTAACAATAAAAGTAAGCGTTTATTAAGTTTCCGTTAACACCAAATCAATAGGCAAACGCGACACTATCGCGTGAACAAAGGAGGCCAAAGTTCGAATAAAAAAGTCTCTGTCTCTGTCGTGTTCAGCCAAACGAAAGAAAATCGCAGGTGTACCATTAAAGCTTGCGGGGGCGGAGGTGATGCACTTCGATATGGGCTCTCCCTCTCGGGCGCGCGGAAGAGAATCCCTCGTGTGATATTCTTTTTTTCTTTTCTTCTTCTCTTCACAATTCCTAATTAATCCGATGAGAGGTTCTTCTTTCCACGCGAGCGAGTCGAGGTCGTTGCCGCGATAAGACTCTGTGTTTTCTATACATCCATATCCCCATCGTTGCCATCGCTTTCTAGTTTTAATGTTAATTTTAATGCAAATTACTGCGGGACTAAATCGTCCGAAAGGCTCCGGTTGATAAACTCTTATGTCGGCTGATCGCGAAACAATTTGAATGACGCGCTTTTTAGGCTAAATGTATAGATGCTTGCTAAATTTGATAACTTATCTGTACCAAATTGAGTGGATTGCGGTCTCCGGAAATTAGTTTCCCAAAGTATCCATCATGCCTTGTGTATATCTTCATTTCTATTTACCTCTTGAAGTTCACATTTGTCGAATCTGTATTAAGCGTAATGGCTTTATGTTTACTCGCATTGTTAAGTAGAATTTCGCTTTTTCCTTTAGTTGAGTTTGTTGACAAAATTATTTATGCAATTACTTTGGTGTTGAAACGTCATCACTTATACATCAATGAAGGAACGTTTTTCATCATGAATAAGTAATAAGTAAAAAAAAGTCAATAACGAAATAACTATAATTGTAAATGTAGCCAGCTGTAAAAGAAAATGAAACGATTTGAGTGGTTTCAACGAGTGGTTACCGCTGCTCGTATGTCAAAACATAATTGCATAAAACGCTCAATGCCTTGCGAAGCCTTCAAAAAATTTAATACGAAATAATAAAAGTGCTCTGAAAAATTTTCGATCACCTCATAACTCTGGTATAACTCGGTCGACTTTATCGAAAATTCTATTAAAACCGTAGTCGTAGACACACACATAGAAAAAAAAATGAAAGAGCAACAAATGCAAACAGAAGAAATTCACCTGTCTGGTTGGGTCACGCGCATCACGTTATTACGCAACCCCCTACCCTACAGCGACGAGCGGTTGCACATGTAACGATTTTCCGCTTTTTTTCCCCGCAGAAAGCGAAGAGTGGAGAGTCATACGTATATTCCAGGAGAAGCAGCAGCAGCCGTCTTTTTGGCGTCGTACATTGCCAAGATGCGAAATGTTGGAGTGGACTGAAAAGGAAGAGGGCAAAAAGACAATCCTCGAATTCATACAGTTTGTTGCACTTATAAGCTCTGTAGGCTGATTTTTCTGGATTGACATTCGCTTTATACGCAAAGATGAAGCACATGCCGGTCGAGTATTGCGGTTATACCGCAATGGACCGCAAGTGCGCGGCTCCAATGATTCCGTGGATCATCAGTGAGATTAGGAAGAAGAATGTACCGCAAAAAGTAAGTTTTGATTTTTTTTTCGAAGTTTTCTGAAAATTATTTCAGCGCATAAAATTCTTAGGGGGAGAGAACTTATTGTTCAAACGTTACGGTAAAAGATGTTGATTTTGTGAGATAAGAACTTTAAAGATATAAATTTTTGGTCGGACATTTTTGAGATTTCAAGTAGGCCAAGGTCAGCAAACGAAATGACGCATATCTACTTACGTTTTTGTTGTCGACAACTTTTCTACTTGATATTTTTCATTTAGAAAAACCGACCACCGTAACCGTTTTTCTTCTGATTCATCAAAATGTCATACCATAACAGTAAAAAATAAGAAAGGAGTAAAGTCATTTTTCAATAACAACAGAACAGGTGTTGCCGCGTTCCATTTCAAAAACAAAAGTAAAATCATTAAAGAAGCAGAGCAAGCCTGCGTATTTCTATCGTTCACGATAAGATTGTCTCGAATATTGCGAAAAGAAAAATAAATGATTTTAAAATTTTACATCGTCAAATTCGCGATATATAATAAGCATGTTATCATGTTATCATTGAAAAACAAAAAAACTTCCTGCCGAGTGAGCATGAAAATAAAAAGACAGTATTATTTTTCCGAGTGCAAAAAGAGAGAGAGAATAAAGTAGCTTGGACGAGTTTGCATTTGCGTACACGATGGATATTATAAAAGCTCCGAGAAAATTGGAATTCGTCTGATGTCAGATCTAAACGCTATGCTTTCCACGAAATCATTCGTTAAGGCACGTAAATTATTTGCCCGTTTTTCCTTATGCGCGGCTACTTTGGTTGTTAAGCAAATGAATAATTTTGTTTCTTTGCTTATACTTTTATTAAATTCAACTAGCTATTTTCTTTCTAGTAAATGGTTCGAATATATGCAAAGCCCCAATGTTTCTTCTTCGGCTATAATTTAAAAGCTCTCACTGTCAATACTAGCAATTTCGTTCTCGCATTTAATTATTTTGAAAAATAGACTAGCGGCATACCCACACTCGAAAAGTGTAACACTAATTGTCAGCACTATCACACGACTTTCAATTACCGCAAAACTCTTTTTCGATCGCGTGAGAAAGACAACATCGCTCACTCCCGAGCACGGAAAATGAACAATTCGGGTATTTTCCTCCTTGCGTAAAGCGAAAGATCCCGGCAAACGTCAAATAAACATCGAGCATTTCGACGTCAAAAGAGAGAAAGAGGAAAAGAAAAAAAGGATAAACATGCAATGGCTGGTGTGCAAATATCATCCGAGCGCGGTGTACATGGCATAAAGTGCGATACACGTGGCTGCTTTGGCGGAGACGTTATCGAGCGGCCCACGTATAGCACTTTAGAAAAGGTCTAGGCAAATGGGTCGTCTATACGTGCGTTTGCAGTCGCATCATTTCATATCTCGAAAGAAGCTGTGCTCGTCGAGAAAGAAAATCCGCGTAGGATTGAATGCCGTTATTCCTCATTGTTTCACGCGAGTATAATTTCCCGGGAATCGAGAATTGCGAACGTTGCAAAGTCTTCTAACTTGAAAATCCATCAGAACCACTTAGATTATTGTAAAAGATATTGCCCGGGTCTGGATCAATGACGATCTTCATAACGGAAGGCACGCTTGCAAAATTTAACCCCCGGCACGACTTTGAGCTTCGGGAGTTATTAGAGCGTCGTATGCAGCCACTGCTCTGAGCCATTTCTCTCGGACCTACAATTCGTCGACCAGCTAAGAGAAAACGAAGAAATTACTCTGTAATAGCTTCCATGCGACGAATGTTTTCGTCACTCCGCGATTGTATTACATCTGGTTCTCTTATTTGTTATTTATTTAAACTCAAATATACAGCGCCTTGCGTCATGTAATACGTTTCGTCTGTGGCTTTGTTCACTAACATTTTTTTGGTTTGTAATTAAAGATCTGAGGAGATCTTGGAACTTTATTTCGAAATTAATTTTACAAACTGCAGTGAAAAATTCGTTAGATTTGGCACTGCATATTGAATAATAATCATAAAGCATTTATGTTTAACGTCTATCAACCCTCCTACACGAGAATCTCTTTGAAATCTCTAACGAAGAGTAACATATCTTGAACTTCAAAGTTCTCCCCTATTCGTAATTATCACCCTTCGCTCTTTTATCCCTGTTCACACCCTCCTCGCACGCACGTACCTAAGTAATTTCATTGCTCTGTCTCTCTCTTTCTCTTTTAAGGTGAACCTGCTTGTAGCGTCGGGTAACGTATCGGCATACATAGCGAACAGGGAGCAGCCGCTGTTCAAGCACCCGCTGCGTAGTGCTCACAAACCCCAAGCGGCACCCCCGGGCTGTCAGGACTCCAGATCCGGTACTTTTCTCTATACCGTCAAGGGTGACGAAGGCATTTACTATTATCATCTGTTCAAGGCTAAGGACGCTGATGCGGTGAGTGTTCTTTTAAAATAAATATTTGAGTGATTACGTAAAACGAAAAAAATCTTTCATCGAGATATGTGCGCCTGCACAGGATAACAATCAATGCCCGTTTAATCTCGCTTCGTTCTATAATAAAAAGTCACATAATTTCAGCCAAAGTCACATCTATTTTTAAGACGTGCATAGTATTTTTATAAGGCTTAATTGTCTACAGAAGATATGCGAAGTCATTTTTGCAGTGCAATACATCGAATGGCAACCTGAGATATTTCTGGGTCGACTTCTGCTAGACACTTTGGCAGCGACGTGTTGACTCAATGTTCGACTTGCATAATCGTTTCTCGCGTTAAACTCCCGAGAAATATCGTTTGATTGAGAACACGTGCAATAAAATCTCGTTTAGATTTTTGTGTACTTTGGAATAACTCAACCGACAAATTCATAAGTAAATTAGGCATTCCTACGAAGTTAAATGAAACACTTCGTTATTTTGAAATTTCATTGAAACTATCACTTCACTCATCAAGATAAATTTAAGCTACAAAAAATTTGCGTAATGAGAAAAATGAAAAAAAAAACGGTATTGAACGTTCCATAACAAAAGCAAAATTATCTAAGCCACTTTACTCTTCAAAAATCATCGTGGTAATTTATAAATAAGTCTCGTGGGCGAGTTGTTAACACTGAGCAACGTCGTGATTTTTACGTCACACAGACCAACACACACGCACACCCACGCACACACGTACGGTAAAGGGTACATTCACGAAGCTTCAGAGTGACTTTACGTTTGGCCCGGCAAGAAGTCGTTTTTATCCTTCTCGCTCGGATTCTCAAAGTAGTGCGCGCGTATACACGTCTCGCTCGCTTCGCGTACGACGATGCAACAAACTGAAAATAGATGCACGTGAAGCGCACACCGAGCCCGCGTGAAACCAATCGACTGCGTCTTCTCTTTCGTAGCTGCAGCTGCTTATTCCCTCTGAGATTGCTAACCGCCACGCACAGTTAGCGATATATCGTTAAACGAAATGTATCATTTCGCGCGGATTTCAAGAGATCAATTGATTATCAATTGCGATCGATTGGCCGCGAGCCGTGTGACGTCAGCCGCGTTTGTGCGTCGAATTCGAAATAGAGACTTGCCGGGTATGCCGCGCGATCCGAATTGCGTTTACGCGACATTCTGTACGTACTTTTGCAACGCTCGCTTTTCCAAAAAAGTTCATGGCGTTACCGTAGAAATACATTTTCTCATTAATTGAACTTCGATTTACTGTTTACCAACCTAATTTTCTTGCTATTAAAGGCCACAATTCGATAATTCTGAAAGTAGACAAGGGTCTAGAATCGTATCCAATTAATTAGGCCATTGAACTACATCCAATGGAAATTATCATCTTCCAAACGATCACCAATTATTATATTATGGCATTGTATATAGAAATTAACTATGTGATCAATGTCGGGAATGTAACGGACATGAGTAGCATGCAAATCTGTAAACATATATATACGGAATTTTCCGATTTTTAACATTACACAATTTAAAACTGCTATCGTCATGTGCCAACAAACGATTCGCAGAATAATTTTCTTCTTCGATTCGATTGCTCGATGAAGCAGCCTTTTCTTTTCGTGCAAACAATAATAGACGAATGCTAAAACTATATTTAAAAGTCGTTTCTCAGCTCTGTTGTGAAAATCTTTGCTGTTTTTGCACAAACGTTACGTCAAAGTAGAACCACAATAAATTCTCGACCTTTCAACGGTCGGCGTTACACCTTGTAAACACACACACACACAACTATTTTAGCGGCCAGTCAGCGTGAAATCATTACTCCGCCAGCGTCAATGCAAATAAAATTTTATCGCTCAGTGGACGGCAAACAAACTCTGTCGCATCTTTTGAAAACGACCTCGGATTAGTTGTAGCTTTTCGTTAAAAGCACACGATCGATATTACATACGTACACGACGAAAGCGACAGAAATGAGTTTGCGAGAGTCTTTTTCGTGGGAGCTACTGCCTGTCAGCTGCAAGCAATCGATTGTGAACAAAGTGACCATTTGCTTTTTCCGTGCCAATTATTATTATTTTTTTCAAGTTAAAACAAATCATCATAGTTTAAAAGAATCATTATCTTGTTTGAAGTTTATGAATGTAAAACAGTCAATGCTTTGGGGATTAAAATTATTGGTTTTATTTTTACGTACATAAACACTTATTATTCGCGTTGAAGAGAATACTGAATTGGTTACAGCAAGCGTCAGTTATCATTGCCAGTTTATTCGGTCGTAAACCAATACTGATTACTGTAGAAATGACGTATCAGATCGTCTTGAAAAATTACTTTACTTACATCTCCGCTCATTTTAACGACAGCAACAAGATAACAAAAGAGTGAAAAATGTTCGATAGATTACCTACATCTGAATAGTCCGTGTAAAAAACTATTAGCAGCAAGCTTTCTAAATGTAACAATTAATTAATCAGAGTAATCCTTCAGAGGGAGTCGATCCAACCTACTAATTAGAAGAATCCCTTGGGCATCGAATTCCCCAAAAGTTTTGCGCGTCACGCATCCGCGAAACTTTACCCGACAAAAACACATTTCAATGCGGCTCTCTTGCACCGGGTACATAGCAAATTTCCGCTCCCTTGGCAAGTTGCCCGACACATGCTTTAAAGCTTCCGACTATTCAATCCAGTTATAAGCAAGGGCGCGGCATTTCGTGCAAAGATTCGCGTACGTATTGTTTGCCGCCCCCTACGCGCGACACCGGAATTCTTCTTCCTTCGTACGTCTTTTTCTTTTATGCGGTTGTCTCGATCCCCCTAGGTACCGTGTACTTTGACGGTGCATAGGTGCTGAACGACTCATTTTGATGAATATCTTTTGTTGGTGAGGTCGTGAAATTCCAGTACTATTTTTCTTGTAAAGCCTACTTCTTTCCATGAGTGATGGATTTCTTTTGGAGGGAAACGGATGGCTGTGAATAGACTGTTCAATTATATTTTTGCAAATTCACAAAGTCCTTTTTTGTGAAATTGTATTTCAAGATCTTGTACGTGGAAAGAATTAAACAGAATCTGAAATTCAAATGTTATGTCGTTATGCACTGCATACTAAATTTCTTTTCCGTTTTCTCAGTATATAAAGTTAATAAACAGCGATAGAAAAATCGCTTAAACACCATCAGTTTATTCTACATCCCGGCAATTGATCGTAAAGTCTGGTTGCGCAAATGCCTACCTTACAATTGCCTTAATAAAGTTGCAACATGTTTGACAGCTTCAACTCCGATTGAAAAATATATTCCGTAGATGATGATTGGAACTAGTCAGTTTCGAAAAATAAAAGGCGTCGATCATTTGCCTTTTCTTCCCTCGATTATTCTCCACTTCAAAGGTAGACGACAATGCGCGCAGAGTGGGCATCATTTAAATTTACTCGTGCAGGAAACACTTCGCGTGTACGCCTTTCAAGATAATTCCCTTGGACACGCATGTGCAGTTGTTGCCACAAAAGTACCTTTGTCCCGTAACGCTTGGAAGTCTTTTGGTATGTAATTTTTTTTATGAGCTTCTATATTTCGATCTGACGATTACTTATTAATATATTATAAAAAATTGCAAAAATATAATAGTCATCTCTCATTTGATTAGCAATTCGAAAATAATAATACAATGTCTTTTATAAACTCTCAGTGATTCATTATTGTACAAATCTTTTTAATACAACGTTGGTAAAAAGCTTACCGCCATATTTATTTTGAAACTTAATACAAGTATCATTAAGTTTACATTTCATTATTTTTTTTTTATATCTCGCGTGTGCAATATCGTAAGATATAATTATATTCATAATTTCGTAATCACGCAACACCTGAAAGCTCACGCGTAAAAATTATTAAACAAATGAAATGAAATAGCAGATCGACTCTAAAAAAACCGCAATCATCCTAAAAATAATAATGATAATAATAATTGCACCACATTCAAAGTAAAAGAAGAAGAAAGAGCCACATCCTTTCATTTCAACCATTTCACAAGTAAAAATATCGCGTGAGCCGCACGCGTAACACCTTTTTGTCGTCGCTCGCGCGATCAGCTGGTTGCGCGTACGTATCGCATGCATTAATTATTATCGGCGGACGCCAGCAGCGGCAAAGAGGTCTTATATATTGTTGTCGCTCAGCCGCTATTATTAAGTGCGCGTCCTTTAAAGCGCTCTGCTCTCCTCGAGCTTCGGTCAGTTACCATTGCGCGACGTTTTCGCATGCGCGCAAATATTGTTGACATAGTTATTATTCTTTTCTCTATTCCGTGCCTGTGACAGTGGATAAGTTCTGTGAATATATATATATATATTTTTTTTTTTATTTGCCCTTTTTATAAAAGGGTGAGGATGTAGTTAAATTGTGACGTTGTAATTTGCAAGAGTGTGCACGTAATGGCTAACTGACGAGAGTTATAAATAATCGTGACTGCTTTGACCTTTAACGAGGGTTGACGATGAAGGTGTTTTTCTGCTCTTTGTGCGAAGAAATTTCGTTGAGATAAGTTTAACGATTGTACGTACCCCACTTGCGCGAAAATTTTCTTGAATTTTTTCACGTACTGCACTTTCTTTCGTGTTGTTTTATCCAAAAGTATTTTTCCGAGCGCGTTTTAATTATTTATCTTCGTTACTTTTCTGGCAGAAATTTTTCCGTTGCCAACGAATGCTGACGTTCGCGTAACTCGTACTTTCAAACGATAGATCTAATCATTTTGAGAGTCTTTCGCTGTTCCTCTGTATGCGTTATCATACTTGACGTTCGCTACAAATGTATTTTCCACTTTAACTTCGAGCATTGAAAATTGCACAAAAAAGTGTCCTCGCATCATCAGCCAAATACGCGCAAACTTTTCCAATAACACAAAAAAATCGGTGCCAGCTCCTTCGAAGAAGGAAAAAAGTACAATAAAAATTCTCGCGAGTGCGTGACGAGCATATAATATCCAATATCGAGAAGTCGCAGGATCAACGAAAAAGAGAAACAAGATTTTTATGTAGCGTGCAATATAGATAGTGATGCATCGTGTCGTGCACCTCTGAAATACAGAGTAGATAAAGATGAGATCGTCCTAGTGTTGGCATTGCGTCCTTGACGTTCTTGTGTACACAACACGTGAGGAGAGCAACGAAAGAAGAAGGAGGAGGAAAAAAATAAAGGAGTTTCTCAAGTTGAAGACGGTAGCGCAGCATACGCAGTCACGGAGCCGCCAGTCGTAAAACTCGTCGTGCCTTGCGAAAATCGCGAGGTGAGCTTTCGTTTGTGTGCGTGTGCGTGTGCGTCTGTCTGTGTGTGCGTGTAACAAAGAATCGTGTGATTGCACTCTCTTGAACAAGTGAATTGAGGATTCATGAGGCATCCGTAGGAAGGAAAATTCCTGCAGGAGAGTAGGAAGGCCAAATAATACGGATGCGCGAGGCAAAAAAACCTCGACGATGAATTATTACACTTGACAGACAAGTGGAGCACATCAGTAGCGACTGTAAACATTCGCGTATTACATTATGACGTTATTTCGAAATACGCGCGAAACAAATGGTTGCATCAGCAAATTTCTTGTTATTTTACCATGTTGCTGAATTGTCACAAAGATTAAATTAATTCTTGTTTTGGTGTTTCGAGTATATTTTGTTGCCAAGGCCAGAAGAGGTTCAACAAACACCTCCGTAAAATCAGGTTTTGCCTCATCCTTAATCGCAAGAAAAACCAAGCTGAGTGCTAATTTCTAAACCTCCCCGTAATTTGTTTTTGTTATCGAACGTTCATTCCGGTTTGGAACGGTAGAAAAAAAAAGAGGTAAAACTAGATAATAAATGTTGCTACGCTACAGCCTCAAGCGTGATTAATGAAAAAATCTTCTATGTTTTATTAATATTTAACGGAAATATATTCATTTTTTACATATTTTTCATAGAATACAAGTATTACACAACTAATCATATAGAAACATCATTATACTACGCGATCCCGTCATTCAATAAAATATAAAATTACATTACAATAATTACAATTCTATTTCGAAATTACTTGAGATTATTAATTACTCATTATTGAATAGTTTGGTATTGATATTTTCGAATGAAGTGTGAGCTGACTGATAAAAGTTTCCAAGAAAAACTTCTAATAACCATTGATGTAATGGCCGTAAAAAAGAAAATTGAAGTATTACCATAAAATTTAAATTTAACGAGCCTTGCGAAAAAGTAACATGGCTACATTTGCGTTTTACCAAAGTGCACTGCTATATAAAGATTACTCGAGACAAACTTTTTATTCTACTTAAAAATCTAACATCGCAACAAAATCATTGACGACAAACATTTATTCCTGACTAAATGTAAAATAGCAAAAAGAAAAATGAACTTTTATGATAAGAAACTTTTTCATGACATCATTGGCAAGGTATAAAAAGATATAAGGCAGATAAAACAGTAAAACCAGAAAATTCATGGAGGCTCTAATGCTCGTGACAAGTTGTTAAGTGGCAGTCGCTACAGTGCTTTCTAATTAGCGAGTCGTATACTTGGGTTCACTTTGACACTCGCGTGTGGTGCATCGATCGTTACATTGACGTTTTTCAATCGTATAACGCCTCTGTTTTACTTGTACGCAAAAAAGAGGATCTCCTTCTCGTTACAGTGATTGTGCTCAAGGCGGTGTGTTTGGATTTTATGGGTGATACAGAGAAACTTATGTTCATCGAGTAATTACTCATACTCTTTCGATTGAAATAAGAGCGAATGACGTTACTCAAGCTACTTTGTACGTACATCTAAAATGAATGTTTTATATCAAGCGGAATCAAGTTTTCGTTTGACGACCCGTTGCTCGCACTTTCATTCCAGACTTTTAAATATCGAGTGGATGTCGATCTATTCACAGCACATGTAACCAAATACTAATTCACTTCAATCACTAATCACCATTTAAATTTGGTTTGAAGATCAAAACAGTCATTGACTATTAAGAGTAAAAATATCAAGTCATCAAAGTTCCTTCATATCATTTACCTAATTATCTCAACCTCGTAAGACCGTAAAGAAAATTAACTCTCTCGTCGACTTTTAAAATTCAACAAAAAGCCTAGAAATAAAGTCTTGAAACATTACATAAACCTCGCTCAACTGCGCTACGAAAGTGCTTTGCAGTTCGCCTCCTCCTCGAACTTATCGAGTCTTCTTCAGGAAAACATTGCACGCTTTTTGTTATTGTCGCATGCTTGTGAACGTGAGAAACTTCGTGCCACGTTATTAAGTATTTTCTGTCCTCCGCAAGAGCTCATGGTATGATAAGAAAAGCAGTTCGACGTTTGAACGTAACCTCGTCCGTACGCTAATGTTTTCATGCCGATGGAATTTTCCGAGCATTTCTTTTTTGCTGTTTGTCTATCCTTTGCGCGCTAATCGATTTGACAGTGTATACATTATCAAATTATTATGTGCCTCGAGTTAACATTTTTGGCGGCTGTCATTTTCATTTTAAATCGTCGAAACTCTTATTGTTTTTCATTAATTATACTTATTTTGGTCAAATGAATTTATTCAATTGACCAAAATATTTATTCACGATGATTGACCATCATGACAAAAGCTGAGAAAAAAATCATTTTGCTCATAAAAAACTTGTGGTGTTGTCTGGCACCATAGTAATAATCATTCCTAACGAGCTAATACCAATTGTCTCTTGTTATTGTTCCTGGTAGAAAAGAATTGCCACAAAGACAATTGTGATCAATGTCATAGCTTAAAGTTAAGCTACAACGAGTATCATTAGTTTCAGTTTTCTGCATCGAATAGATTTCGTATTACAAAATTACACTTTTGATTTTAGCCATAAACAACGTAAAAATTTTCAATTCTATTGCAACAAAAACCACCGATTATAAATTTCACATGCAAATTACAAAAGACACGCCGAACAAATAACCATTTAAAACAATTATAATTAATTGGATATTTTTCTGTTCTCACTTGACCGCTCGGTTGTCAAGCGCAGGACAAAAAAATAGCTTAAGCTTCGTAATTGTAAGCCATCATCGCACTTGACACTTAGTGCCCCTGCGCATTCACTTATTATTATTGCCGTACGGTTAACAATCGCCTGCTGTACACTTCTTTTCACTTGCAGATCGGAGTTACATTAATTTGTTGACCAGTTCGAGTATCAAATTGATACGTTTATCCACTCGTAAAAGTGTTTGCTTCAGATTATAGACTCTATATAAATATTCTTGTAAATTATAATACTCTGAAACCGTTTGAAATTTTAAAAAAGCACAAGAAGAACGGAAAGAAAATAAGTATTTAAACTCACGCTTAATTGCTCTGCCCATCAAAACAAGCTCCAAACACAGTGCACCCGTGCGTGAGGACATCCCTGTCCTTCGATATACGACACGACTTCCACAAAATTGAATTTCTCCACAATGTATTTTGCTGCTGGGACCTTGAATCCCTGATTGAATTTCGATACACAAACAGTTGCCATTTAATCGAGTACGATTTTGAAAGAGCGCGCACGTGTGTCCAATTTGCGTTTGACATTTTGCAGAGCGTGACCCAATAAATTGACATATGGCACACGCTTTATTTCGTGTCGCGTGCTGTATCTTCACAGCGAAAACATAGTTGTGAAAATATCAAAGTTAGACAATATTGTATGAAATCTTTGCAGTGGTGTGTAATACGGCTTATGTAAACCTCGACTGCATAAGTAGCTTAGACTGATAAACAGGTGGCAGTACTTAGGATTAAATAATAGAACTGTTAAGAGGCACGACTGTACGACTTTGTTTGAACTCGTTTCGTCAAAAAAGAAATTTTATCACAGCTGATTAAATACCAAGATACTTTGTTGATTGTACAGTGTACCGCGATTGAAAGGCTAATATTACACAAGCGTCATGAATTTTACTTTTCTAAAGCCAATAATTTTTTATCTCAAAAAAGTAAAAGTATACAATAGCAGAACGTTAGGTAGTAGAGCTCTTAAGTATTTAAATACTTGAATTATCACACCAAAAGCATTCTTACGATCCATTAAAATAAAAAATCTCTCTTGCGATCTCTCTAACCCTAAAAGTACTTTGAATAACCATATCTCATCACAGTCACATACCTCCGGCTCTTTATAGCCGTCGCATAAACAGTATAACAACAAGCAGTTACATATAAATCTCAAAGAAAAAAAAAAGAGAGAAGAGAAAAGAAAAGACCAACGAATCATATTCCGGCAGCCCATTGCCGTCGCGTCGTCTGCTACATAGCAAAGAATCGGTGTGCTCGGCAGACACAGCGACTACACTGCTAAAATAAAAAAAAACAACAAATAACGACGACAACGTCAGAAGCGCTTACAAACAGGCCGCGCGCGCGCGTGTGTGTGTGTGTGTGTGCGTGTGTGCGCGTGTGTGTGCGTGAGAGAGAAATAGATCCGGCAACGAGCCAACCCTCCGCGATGCGTGTGCCAGTCGAAGTTCTACCGTCGACGACGACGATGCGTCCGTTTGTGATTACTTGCTGTTGCTGTGTGTGATATATCCCTGCTGTACGCTCATTTTTTTAATGTAATTGTTTTGTGAAACAGTTGAAGTTTTTTCCGTAATTTTGGAAAGAATAGTACATTATAGTAATCATGATTACTATGCCGCTGTCAGCTTCTAGTCCATACGTGACTATTCACTCGTTTAGTGATGCCAGCGTACTCAACAGGAGGCCAACGGTGAGCTCTTTTGTTTCCTCTGTCTCTCGCGTTTCGATTTTATTTTAGAGATCAAGACTATTTGTTGCAAGTGCTTCTTTGTTTTGATTTGCAGTTTCAAATTTTTTAAATTATTCTTCATTTACTTTTTTTGTTGATAATTACGTACAATGTCATACAAAAGTAATGAAATTATAATGAATAGATAGAGTCACGATTTTTTTACAATCGAACAAACAAAAATAATCAGAACAAACATTAGACGAGAATAACAATGAATTATAGAACTTTGATATACATACATTTGCAATTCAACTTGCAAATTATTTATAGAAAGCTTCAGCTTTCTATGCAGTACTGACAAATTCTCATCTGTGTTCCTTACCCCTTCATTTATATGAAATAATTACACTAAATTAGTCCCGAAAGAAACGCAATAAGCAAAACGGCATTGTTATTTACGAAGACGCGCGTTCTCATTAAAGTGAAACTGTCGACGCAAAAATGAATGTACGAAAGAAAAAAAATCTACATAACTGTTTTATGCATTATGCTTTCGCTGCATATTTATGATATATACAGCGCGTGAAAATAAACGCCACGGCAGCGGTGAAATGACTTTCGCGCCAAAGCAAGGATAATTATCGAATGCAAACTTTATTGCGATCACCTCGATACATCCAGAATTCAATGCGTTTTCATGATCTTAGCGCTATTGGTCTTAGAAAGTCACGTTTTAGGAGGTTGTTTTGCGGAAAATAAAATGACGTGATGCTCTGCAGGTAATGCGGGCTTGAGATCAATGTTACTCGGCTCGCTTGGAAAATATTAGACTCTTGGATAATTAAAAAAGAACAAAAAAAATCGACTTGCCAAGTTGTCAGGATTCTCCGAAAAGACACGAGTAAAACTGTAAATCCGTAAGCTAGCAACGAGAATCGGAGTAGCGTGCCAGACCTCGTTAGACGTTGACCGTGTTCGCTTTCCTACGATCTAAACAATGCCAAAGCTTTAGCACGGAAGTGATAGCTGTGTATTCGCGAGAAAGAGCGAAAAACGTACGTGTCTGTGTGTGTGTGTGTGTGTGTGTGTGTGTGTATGCGCGCGTGCGTGTGCATGCATGAGCGTGTGTGGGTTCTTTTTCTGTGCCTGCCAAAGTTTTTCCCAACAGATACTTAATAGTGAATCTTGATAAGAGTCGATACCAATTTATTTTCGTCTGTAGAGTTAATTAGTTAAATTTCAATGCGTTTTCTCATTTTTGCAAAATAAATGACATCGGGCACACTAAGGTTTTAGAACTTGGATTAAAAATAACATTGGTCATTCGTGAAACCTGAAATCTAAGTGACATTGAAGTAGTTTCTTTTAAAAGCTATTGATAACTTAGTAGAATATAATCCTTCAAAATCCCATGATACTTGGAAAAAAAGTGCTTGTCGTAAATTCTGTAAATGCGTACTTGAAAATAAAAATCGAAATCGTGTTATCCATCCGAAATTTTCAAAAGTCCTTAAAAAACTTGTTTGCATAACACTAACGAAACATTATTTTTTTATTTCCATAAAATTTGCATACACGTATACCTCAAAGTTTCGAAAAGACAAAATCAGTGAGCTGCAACAAAAATCTAGAAATCTGAAAGATACCAGTGGGCGTACATGTACAGGAATGATCGCAGACAACGTGTGCTGCTCGGCATTCTCAATTAAGCCCGTGCGACAGCTGTTCGCAATTGCTGTAACTTTTCTCGGTGGTTGGCCTTTAAAGTTGCCGAGGTTAACGTACAAATATTTCCTAGGTTCCGAAAGAATATAACTCGTCTGCACGTAATCAAGTGATATATAATAAATGGACGATTGTTCAGAACACGCACAGTTTGGTATCTTGACACTATACGTGTAATGAAAAGCATTCCCAAATTATCCGGTCATTGGTGTCTTTTCAACTATACAATAATTGTTCTAATTAGACAGCACTCGGTACACATAAATCAGACTAATTCGCTTACGACAAGTGTGTGAAATTGCCGCAATAGAAAGAATTCCAGTAATTGGTTTATATGCATATGAAAGAGCCTTGCATGTCGTAAAAAGTCAGCTAAGGGCGTTGCGGTTCGCCGACCCGGATGTGCACCTGTTAGCCACATACTTCCACGTTTCTTAAGTTTTTCATTTTCCAAATTCTATCTTGCGAAAGTTAGAAAATGAAAATCTTGGCCGACGTTCCGTTGAATGCGTATGCTAATGTGATGTTTTTCGACAACTAGCATCTTCGATCGATGTATAAAAACGGACTCATGCCGAATATAGCCAGCGGTCCAAATGGAAGTTTCCAAGTCATTTTCAAAGCGCCAAAATATCAAATGTAACTTGTTACGACGAGATATTCAATTTCAGACAACAATATATGAAATCCTCCTCGAAGTTTTGCGAGACCAGCCAGTGAGCGCGTGCTGCTTTGCTATTTTCGATAGACGGGCGTTTACTAATCTGCAGCTACAGTTTCTCTCTAATTGCATGCGTCCTTCGCGAGCGAACGCTTTACTACATCGCTCGCTCGCCGCTTATGTCGTTTGTCAACATCATTTCGACTTTAAATCTTTGAGCGCGTTAATACTTGTTAAAGGTGATTACTAGAGAGCGAATTTATTGTTCGTAACATTTCTTTGCTTCTAATTTTTCAAGAAATTAAGCAAATAATTCTTAATATTTATAAGTTTAAAAATACTTATATTACAGTTGAATATTTATAAAAAATGAAAAAATCATTTTTAAAAAACCAACCGAAGAATTCGACATCGATAAATAACTGTAATTTCAGTAGTCAAAGTGATAATGCCATATAATTAAGCAAATTTTTTATCAATTATTCATGCACTCGAGAAAAGTCAACGTCATTAATTTTAATTTTGTTCTACCTAAGAGAAAAACTTCGCTTCGATATCAAAATACAAAATTTCCCAGGCAAAGCTCGTAACAAAAAAGTAACATCTAAATTGAACGAAAGGAATAGACGTCAAAGTCAGTATCAAAATGAATAAAATAAAGTGCTGAAGTGCATTGAACGTGAATCGAGTCCAGAAAAGCGAAAATACATCATCGACGGAATCCGCTTGCGAGAAAAACTAAACGCTGAGCATGTACAAAGCATCATCCATGCAATTTTATGGCCAGCGTTTGTTCGATCGTTTTCATTAACGATGATGAGCACCGTTTTTTCTCTCCTATTGAAAGTGAAAAAATTATTATTGTTCATAAATTAACGACGTCTGTGTGCAAATCAGCATTTCAATCACTTAATATTTTACGCAATACAAAAGATTTATTTTTAGAGGAAAAATTAAAAGGAGCGCATATGTGTCCACACAGCAGGAAGTTAAGCTTTATTTTTCTTGGACTCGTAATCGCTTGGTAATGCCGTCACTAGAAAGAGAGACTCGCGAAACGACTTCAATTGGCGAATATACATATACGTTTTTTCCATACGCAACTCGTCATCACGTGTGTCAAGTTAATTGGATGTTGTAAGACATTTTAAACTTCAAGGTTCGACCACTATTTAATTGATAGTTTCTAATTTTTTTCAACTAAACGCACTATACTTGTTGCATTTAATTCCGATGCGAATACATGTGACTAGGACACGTGAAAATGAAAGGTATCAATGTGGTGAATCATCGATTCAATTGGAAAAAAATATTTTCGATTTCCTTTGTTATACAGTAATTAATGTTGAAGTAATATTTCTCAGTTTTTTCATCACATCGTTATTAGTACTATCTTTTCTAAAATAAAATTAACTTTTGAAATTCCCGTAATCGCTTATCAAAAACATTAACGTCCCACAGAAGTACTTATTCACAATTTATGAAAAAAAAGATAATTTATTTCAATTTTCCTAAAATCTCTTTTGTCATAATTAATAATATCGGCAGTTATGTAAATTAAAATAGACTACCTTTATACACATAACTAAACTGGAAGCTGCACACTCGCACAAGATAACAATAAACTCTTCGTTGCATCGAAGGCCTTTTATTTTTGATCATTTGTTTATGCTTTCATGCATGCGCAATATTTTGGCTATGTGCATCGGATTATTAATACGTCGCTGACGCGTCTACGATAAACACTGTGTGTGCAGGGAGATTTTCGAAAAAAAAATAATTCTTCGCCTTTTGAAGTTTGCGAGCGCAGTTATACAAGTGTATGATGCTTTGTCGCAGTGTCGTTTTTTCGCTTCATTGAAAATTATGAGCGTACGGTATTGAATTGCAATTTGCTGGGTAGAATGAATGCGGAAGATTTTTTTCACTTGCTATCCCAGTTGTTTGTTAGAATAAGTATGTCTCGATTACATTGATTTATTGCATTAAAATCCCCTGTATTCTTTACTACGCTAACTGTGTAATAAAATCGAAAAACAGCGCAAAAGATATTATGAAACTATCATCAAACTATGAACTTGTATCCACACACACGCTATTTCTCTTTGAACTACTTATACTCGTAAGCTAACCCACAAATCTCAATCTCAAAAGCATGCAAATCTCGCCTTGTAAATCATTCTCGCACTCAATCAATAAACCCGCTATGAGCGAGTCGAAAAAAACCCTCCCTACGATAAATCAGCCGGCATCCGACAAACACCCACTTCTTGCAAAAAATGACGAGACGCTCAAGACGTCGCGAAATTAATATCTCGCGCACGTACACGCTGAAGATTGATCGTCAAGAAGACATATGTGACGTCACGAGACTGATAAGTCCGCCACGCGGTTAATTGGATGTATCGTCGTTGTCGCTCGCAGGGAAGCCGTCGTAGAGCTTTTTTTTCTTCCGCGTCAGCGCCAATAAAAAGAATGTGTACGAATTAACAGAAGTGTTTGTCGGTGTGTGCTTGTGGGTTTTATTTTCTAGAGGCGATTTCATTTCATCGAAGTATGACAATGGATACGAATACAGATCAATTGATATGATCTTCCGGCACGGGTGAAGTTTATTTTTCTCTTTGATAAAGGGTGATGAATTACTTTTGGTCCGAATATTCTGTATTTTGTAATATTAACTCTCATTGTATTTATTTTCTTGAAAATTAATAGCTCATAACGCAACAAATTAGAACCAATCAGAAAGAATTAGACAACAAGCCTAAACGACATCAATTATCACATAATGCATGGTAAATTATCACTCCCACTTTCTCTCTTTCCAATTAGCATATATTAACGAACGTGCAATCAACCGAGAACACAAACTTACTTATCATCACGAATCAAATAAACAAACAAAAACAACTTTTGATTTTATCGCGCAACCATATTTTTCCTCGACAAGTTCGTCAACCTTTGTTTCTTTTCCTCTCGCTCGGCATTCAATGTTCCAGAGACTAATTGAGAATCTGCAGACAATAGGACATTCTTCCAAATTTTTCATCGTGAGGTTGTAGCAAATGTTTGCTTTAGGGAGAGACTAAAGCCTCGAGGGAAATTCTGTATTAATGTAGAACCTCAAACTAAATTGAAAAAAAAAGCGTCTGTGTGGCAAACGGGTTGCAGTTCTTTTTTTTTCTTCACACCGCCGAGTATATGAACAGAGCGAAACAGGTGAAAAATTGAGAGAGAAATGTAGGTCGATTGTGTGGAATCGAGGTCGCGCGATAGAGATTTCGTTTCATTTTGCTTACGTGACGTTGTAATCAATTTCGAAGATTAAATTGCACCCCGTTCACTGATAAACAGAAAGTAACAATTTTATCTCTTTTACGGGGGCTTTCTAAACCAAACAAAACCCTTTTAAAAGATAACCCTCACTTTTCCTCGAGTGAAAAGAAAATGCAATCGCGGCATAGCATCTTCGAGAAGGCCTCTGAGAAAAAAATAATAGTTCATTAACGAGGACTTCGACGACCTTGTTTCTAAAACTGGAGTACCTCCGAGCAAGAGAAAAAAAATTAAAGGGTTCCTCGGAAGTGTACACGTCGATGTAGATGTGTGCGCTCAAGGCAAGAAGAAGTTACGCGCGTGCGATATGGAAAAGTGCCTCGTTGGCGAAACTATTTTTCGTGTTATTTTTGGAATTATACTTGACACATTCTTTTTTTTTCTACTTTTTGTCTCTTGTGGTTTCTTTTTTTACTGCATATCTCTTTGTCTCGAATTCTTAGCATGTACTAAGGAGCTAGTCGTTGGCAAAGTTACAAAGCCTTTTATGCGCAATAGTAGACGTAAACTAATTAATTTCATTTTGTAAAGAAGAATACATGTAATTCTATAAAAAGAATAAACAAAAATTCAAGAATACGATTTTTTATTTGCGTAGGTACAAGAAATATTCGGCGCGATGAAGGAGCAGTCATCGTCGACGTCACGGCTGGATCGAGAGAAGGAACCTCCGCAACGTTCATTGAGCAGCGCTGCAGCTCTCACATCCATCGGCGCCGATATATCACCGAGTTCCTCGCACTTTTTTGAGGTACACATCTCCAAATGGAAAATAGTATTGCTCGAGCTTCGCGATAACTTATTAATGTTTTTTCAATAGGTATTGTATGTCGGTAAGACGAAAATCGCTCAAGCCAAAGTACCTGAGACGTTCATCGACGACGTGATCGTTAAATTTCGAAGTCATGGCCTGGAGAAATCGAGGTCGACGGCAAGCAGTCTCCTCGCCGAATGCAATCAGCTCAAGCAACAGACTAGCGCCTCCAATATTTTCGCTAACATTCGCAGGGATAGTATGGTCAGTATAGATAGATATACATGAATTTCCATTTGCTCTTGCGGTTGGAAATTCAATTTTACCTCTCGCAGTGTTAATTATTCCATGATTGGTTTTAAGATCGAAAGCTCCGCTACTGTCTTTCTGTCTCATCCAAGTTTAATTGAATTCCAGTAGCAGTAGCTTTGAATCAGTTTTTGAGTCGAAAGAAAGGAAGGATTACGTTGAGAAAGTAATTTCAGTAGAAAATTTTTATTTCTTTCGGACGAAAACATTTGGGAAGCTTATTCACGGGGTGTAGGTGTATCTGTATAAAAATTAGGGATTGTGTACGTAGGACTCGAATACAAGTGAGTTGGGAAGCGCAGAGAACGTGACATCACCCACGAGTCCGCTTTGCCCACCAGTAACTCTCACCGGATCAGTCGAGTCGGTCACGTCTCCTGTCACTGACGGACCAAGGAAGACAAATAGCATGCCACTGCCGGAGCTCGCCATGCGAAACAGGGCAGCTTCCATTGGTAGTGCTATGATCACCAGACGCGACTCGTCTGTTCGGGACAATGAAGACCTCAATCGGACTATGCTTTTCCAGGTCGGCTTTATCATTTTTTACTCTATCTTCTTTTTGTCAATGTAATTAATCATAAGAATCAATCATTTGTATGACAAATAGAGTAGCTTATGCAAAAGAAATATCTTTTGATCGTTGAATCATAGATTGTATTTCGCTTACCTTCATAAAATTTAGATTGTACTACGTAGCTCAAGTTTATAATGATCAGTTGATATGATGTCACAGCTACGAATTAAATTATGATAGATAATATGTTTATTGGAATCGTTAAAGCTAAATATAACATAAGAAATACTCAGTATAAAAAAATTTCATCTACAGTGTGTATTCACGGAAAAATAACGTGGCAATAATTTTTACAGGTCGGTCGTTTGGATCTAAGACTGATAAGTCCGGACCGTAAGAAAGTGCTGCTGCACAAACAGCTAAGAGACGTCGCGAGCTGCGTACAAGGCATAAAAAATCCGGAACACTTTGGCTTTATCTGTCGCGATAACAACATTGATCGCTTTGTCGGATACATATTCAAGTGTCAGTCGGAATCAGTTGCCGACGATCTTGTCGCAGGTAAATTCATAGATGATATTTGAATTGCTTTCTTTTTCGCTTCAATAACTTTTAAGGTTGATGACCGGAGAATCATTCGGACATTGCATATGTATTTCCTTTTAGCAATAACTCAAGCGTTCAATGCGTCCGCTGATGTGCAACCAAGAAAGGAGAGGCACGTATTCACTTGCGAGCATTGCCCCATGGTTTGGTACAGCAAATTGTGTCAAGAAATTGATGGTAAGCTTAAAATTTCGTAATCAAAATACTCCTTTCTGAAGCGTTTTTCAGTTTATAAGTAAAATCCAAATTTCTAATATTCTGAACTAAATTGCTATCTTTTGCTATTACTTCAAAATTTCGTCGAATTCTTATATGTAAAAGCTCTCACCTTAATTTTTATCATCATAATTTTTACAATCTATTATTCTTTCCTTTTAGGACAAAGTGATCGTAAAACTCAAAATATAATATTCTCGAGATTGGAGATGTTACCGGAGGATGAACAAGAAATTGTCGTGACAAAGTACAAGGGAGCAGAGGCAGCGAGTGGCACTGGCTCGGGTATGAATCTTACAGACCAGAATCAATTTTTAATGATGCTGCTACGAGCTCACTGCGAAGCCAAGCAGGCGAGACACGTTCATGATACAGCCGAGAACAGGTACATCTTTTATCTCTCCCTCTTATCCGAAAAAAAAGAAATCTCTTCCAGATAACTGACGTATATCCAATTTTTTATTCGATTTAATTCTTTTATTGAATTTTAGATTATGACGACGTTGATTCAAAATCCTGTATTTCTCGTTAATTACTTTTTATTTACAAAAATTCTTCTAATAAAAGTTTTTCCATGAAGTTCTTTGCTTTCGTGTCTTGCTTTGTGCATCTGTGTAAAAATGATAACCGTTTACATAAAAAGTCTTGTTTGCTCATTACGAAACTTTCTTTTCAATATTATATGCTAATTTTACAAATTTCTGATTATAAAAATCCTGTAATATAAAATATATTTTCCAGGAGCGAGTTTCTGAACCAGTACCTGAGCGTCGGAGTAGGTAGCACAATATTCATGAAAGCGAAAAGGTCGTTAACAAACAGCTTCGATCATTTGATGAAACGCAAAGGTTCCAAAGATGACTTTGGTCTTGGATCTCAAAACAACCTCAACAAAGTTGGATTACAAAGTCCAGTAGGTTCCGGACCGCTACCTATGGTCGACACAACACCAGACTCCATAAGGCCGAGGTCACTTAGAGTTTCACCGGAACAGCAAATGAGTATCAACGCGGCTAGTCCAAAGAGTCCTATGATGGACATGTAAGTTACTAAATTTTTTAATTGTCAATAAGCAAAAAATATATTTTCAATGAATATTGAAAAAATAATTTTTGGCTATCACAGATTTTTAAAAGTCGGTAACTCACCCAAAATGTCACCTACCGAGGGAGAAGATATCAACAAACAACAGCAAAATGGTTCCTGGCGGCAGGCAATTCTCAATCGCGTTGTCACGCCAGCCAAAGATCAGGATAGCAAAGATGCAGCTAAAAACGCAAGCTTGGGTGCCGGTAAATATCAATCGACATCAGCTGTAAAGAGAAGTAAAGAAGAGTTACGTGATCTATGGAAAAAAGCGATAAATCAACAGTTGATATTGATCAGGATGGAAAAAGAAAATGCTAGACTTAGAGGTATATATCACCGTAAATTATACTTGCAAAATAAAAGTATCCGTGTACTAATTATTGTTTTTTAATTTACAGTTCGACAAGAGGAAGCAACAGTCAAAAGAATAAAACTCGAATACGATGAATTGAACAGTTGCAACCGACAACTTCACGAAGTCTGGGATCTCTTAGTTAGCAAAGAATCTCGAGTGTCAACTAAATGTGACAACCAAATGTTACTTCAAGCAATTAAACAAGGTGTACCAAAAGCAAAACGTGGCGAAGTTTGGCAATTCTTGGCAGAGCAATTCTGCATGAAACAACCACCGCTAGATACTCGCGATTTCCCAAACTACAATACTCCTTATGAGCTACTACTTAAACAATTGACTTCTCAACAACATGCTATTCTCATTGATCTTGGTCGTACTTTCCCTAATCATCCATACTTCAGCTCGCCTCTTGGTCCCGGTCAACTGGCGTTGTTTAATCTACTTAAAGCTTACTCATTGCTCGATCATGAGGTTGGATACTGTCAAGGTCTTAGCTTTGTCGCTGGAGTTCTTCTCTTACATGTAAGAACTTAATAAAATTTTTTCACAGCTATCTTGTAACAGCCGAAAAGTCATAAAACATTTTTTTTATTAATGTAGATGTCCGAAGATCTAGCATTCTTTTTATTACGTCATTTAATGTTCCGGCGAGGAATGAGGAAACTATACCTGCCAGATATGGCCGCATTACAGCTTCATCTCTATCAATTATCGAGATTACTGCACGATAGGCTTCCATCTATTTATAATCACTTTGATAAACACGAAGTCTCTCCAACGTTGTATGCAGCTCCTTGGCTGTTGACTATATTCGCCAGCCAGTTTCCTCTTGGTTTTGTAACCAGAGTATTTGGTAAGTCACACTACTATGATGTAATTTTTTATTAGTCTTCGAAGGTGAAGTTTTTCAATTTTCTTTCTTTTTTTGCAGATCTGCTTTTCCTCGAATCGTCCGAAGTGATTTTCCGTGTCGCACTTGCACTATTGGAAGAGCATCAAGATCAACTATTGGCCTGTGATAGTTTCGAAGAGATTATGGAATATTTGAAGGTTCGTCTGATAGGTTTTATAAGGCAATTGAATGATTTTTCTTACGATTATATTTTGTTCACTTTTTGTAGACAAAAGTACCAGCAGTAGAAAAAGATACGTTAGACAGAGTAATGAAACGAGTATTCTATCCTGACATGGAAATAGCAAAACAGTTAAACGAGTACCGCGTAGAGTACCAAGTTTTGCAGGAGGAAATGCTATCTGTGAAACCACAAATCGAAAATATGGAAAAACTGGAATTACTCAACAAACAACTTACGCAACAAAATGCTCATCTTAATGAACAGCTTGAGGTACGTAATAATTGACGTTTAGTTATAAGAATTCATATTGAGAACATTCATTAATTACTAAATTTTTTAGATTGCCATGGCAAACCTTCACCGTATGGAGACAACACGCGCACACCATCAATCCACCGTACATCGCCTAGAATCTCAAACCCGCAGTCTCGAGGTGACAATTTCGACAATGGGATCGTTCATTCAACAGCTCATCGAATCGCAAACGGACATAGAGATACCAGGCGATGTTCGACGTATTGTTGCTCAACTATCACTCGCTGAAAAACGACGCAATAACAATTTGCGATCATTCCAAAATCGTATCGTCGAGGACAACAACAATAAGTACGACATGAAGAAGAGTAACAGCGCTGGAAAAGATGCTCGTCTGGTAAAAACTAACAGTATGATCGAACCACCATATCCGCTGAAATCCGCACTTAGCCAACCAAATCTGGGATCTAAATTGGAGAAAGTCTCCTCGTTCTTTGCTAACTCGCACAATCACATCAAACAACAACGTGCACAAATGGCAGCAATTCGCAGTGAGGGAAGCAATGAAGCCGTTAATATGCTGAATTGCAACGGGGCCAACGATGAGAATGATCCAAAAACTGTAAATATTGACATACAGATCACGGATACTGTGAGTAATAGTGGATCGGATACTAATATTGTACAGAATGATAATGGACTAAAAATTAATTCTCTTGCTGCGCTTGAGAAGTCGGTTTCTTTACCGAAGAATGCCAAGATACAGCTCAAGTCTTCCAAGTCCGCTTATGAATTGGGTAAGTTGAAAAACTTTTTTATGTTAATAAAATGTAGAAGAATTCATAAAATATTTCATTTTTTATGTAAACAATTGCGTAGGAAATGTTGTGTAAGTTGTAATATATTCTATTGTAGCCTAGATTACGATTATTTTCATGGTACTATTTTTGCATAGCAACAAAAATTAAAATTAATGTTGTTTATAGGAAGCGTCAAGAAAATTCTTACTACAAAATTGGAAGATACAAATTCTGATTCACTGACGAATCTCACGGGGACGATGCATCCACTGGACACGTGTAGCGACGTCAATTTCAAATATGGAGGTACGACAAAACTCAAGTCGATAAAATCAATACGAGCTGGAGGACAGAATGGTCAGAATGATAACAATAACAAGGAAATTCAACAGAATTCTCAGATACTAAGCAGATAGCAAATGCTCCTATTGAAAATCCTAAAGCGTAACTTGTCTGTAGATTAAACGACCGAACCTCGTCAATTAATATCTTTGCCATCAATTACTGTACTATTTCTTGCGATTCTATTGCCAAATATTAATTATATTATAAACGAACTTAACGGACAGGCGAAGTCGGTTTTAAATTATTTTTACTGCTGTGAGATATTTTCTTTTCTTCGGTATAGACGAGAGTATTTTAGATGAAAGAGCATAGGTAATAATAAATAGAAACGTAACGCGATGTATGCAGAAAATATATCATATCTTGAAAAACAGTAATAAGCAAAAGTAATGTTAGTGCCTAAGTTACAATTACGATAAGACAAAGCAGATAAAAAGTAATCGTCCGTGGCAATTGCCAAAATTTTACATTGCCATCGGTTCAAATGACTTAATGTGTACACAAATCTAATTCATTGGCACATATACAGATACAGAGATGGAACAGATTTGTAATTTTGTAAAATATTTTTAGTATTTGTAGAAGCTGAATGTAGATAAGCCATGGTATTATTCCATTTAAAATCGTAGTCATATACAAATAGATAAGTGAATTATCTGTTAAAATTATATATTGTAATTATATGATATACATAAAGGAATATTTAAAAGATTCATAGTTCAATAATATAAAGAATAATTTCAAATTAGTCAATGATAATAATAACAATATATACAACTAAGGACACGCTTACTTTTTTAAAGCTCTTCCGTACTCTTTGATAAATGTTTTAAATTCTTTTAATGAATTCGCGATTGAATTTGTTTTGTTTCATTTGAAACCAAGTTTTATAACTTTAAGTTATACTTAATTAAATTAAGACTGTTAACAATGACGAGTTTTCGGAGCATATTTAGATAAAATAAAGCAAATATGCCTAAAATTACTTAAATTATAATACTATGTATATATAGTAAATAAATTTACTATATATATATATATATATAGTAATGAAATTTATACTGTAATAGATTGTAGAATAAATATGTTTATTGAAAAACATAACGAAACGAAAACTTAAAAATGTCGCCAAAATAAGGCCGAAATAATATGACGATTACAAAACCGAAAATTAGGAGTTGTGTATCGTAAAATGTACGCCGTGAAAACTAAATTTAACGGCGTAATATAGTCTAGAATTTGTGATGTTTGTTGTAGATAATATCTTGTTGATATATGTGTCTATCGTCTTACATTATTGTAAATTAGATTCTATACTATATTTTTTTTCATCGAGCTTTGGATAGGAATAGCCCTAACAATTTTTATTTTTTTCTCCTTAATAAGAAACAAATGATGGTGTGCTTTGCGTTGTAAATTTCGTAATTTTTGTTGTGCATGATAATTTGTATGACGACACTTTTAAACGATGTGGATGATAATGTTTTTTTTTCAAATCAATTTCAATCTTATGTGAATGACCTGGATGTCAATTAGTTTGATATGACAAATGAGCAAAGTTCATTTGTTTACAAAATCATTTTACGTAATCTAATTAGAGGTCATGTAAATAAAAAATTTTTATATTGCTAGGAAATCTTGAAATTGAATTTTCACATACTTCTATAAAAAATCTCCGTATCTGTTTTAACCCAGACACGATTTACTTAATTTTTGTTCTTTCAAGCAACAAACGTGAGTCTCATCTTTTGATTCTATTGAATCGCATCGGTAAGGTGAAACTTAGAAGTATTCAGTGGCTATGGAACAAAATAAGAAAATCAAGTCTTCACGAATCGTAGAATTATCGTGCAAATAGGTTTATCGCTTAGAATCTAGTGATTCTAATTAAAAAAAAACTTGTGATAGTGCGAAGTGCTATGCTGTGGTTACTTTACGTGCTGGTTTCTTATTATTATTACTTTTGTTTTTTTGTTTTATTTTTTTTTATGTTACATATTGCAGGACAATTATGATTTGTTAGTTATTGTGGTTGCGAGAGAAAGAAACAGAGCGAGATATTATTAATGATACATAAAATGTCATGTCTTACGTGGCCAACTACAATCGATAGTCTTCAATAAAGAAAAATATGATTGCAAATGTTTTGTCTATTAATTCACTCCTGACACATATTAGTTCTTAACCATGTATGATTTTTCACTTTGATCTATCTATGTAATCAAGTATTCACTTTAATACTATTTAAAATTTCATGAACTTTTATTGAATCCAGTAATGAAAATAACATGTTCCTAGCTTGTATCATTTTAAATCATATACGAGCAAATAAATAAATTAGATATAATTTAATTATTCAAATCATTTAGAAAAATTTTTTTGAATTTCATTCCCGAAGAACGAATTTATTTATATGGAATGCGGTTTTATATTTGAACAATTAGTAGCACAATGATCAATTAATTTCCACATAAGTTGTTCTTAAAATTGCTCTTATAGATTTTTTAATAAAGGGGAAAACCAAGTTACAAAACGTAAATATTCCAACCGTACAACATTACTAACATCTTTTACTTCTTACCTTGGATTAACTTCTTAAGTACATTGATAAAAGTATTAAAACATGTATATTTCATTACATAAAAGTATTGTATGTTATTGTACTCAATCGCTTTTAATAGAAAATAGTGCAAAAAGTCAACGTTCATTTTTAGTATATTAATGTTAGTATTGATAAAAAATATCTACATTTATTTTACCTTCAGCATGTTGTGGTTTAGCTAGCCGTTATATTCTAAGTTAACGAGATTTTTTTCAATTTAATATAAATTAAGAATTTCCGGATAAAGTTTAATAGAGTAAGAAAATGCCGTGTGATATAGAACTTAATAATAATAATAATAATAACCTTTGTTTCATAGTCAATGTTAAATATGAAAATAGAGTAAAAAGATACAAGTATAGGATCAAATCATTCTTTCAATCTTGTTGAGGTCTCTTAAACGAAAAAAATGAATGAACAATTGAATTCTATTGAAGTAAAACTTCAGTAACCTTTCAACACAATGCAGACCTTTTATCAGGCAAAATCCTGTTCTTAAAATTAATGCTTCGTCCCCAATATGATTATTTGAAAATAGTCCAACCTGCTTACATTATAAAACATTTTTTTATAGTATTAAGAATATTTAAAAACTTCAGCCTCGTCGAACAAATTCCATGTGTAAATCTCGTAAACAATAAAGCAATTCCCCAAAATGTATTCACGCATACATTAGTACGAATAAAAAAGTATTTCTATCGGACCGGTTTCAATAATTCACGACTCTCTCGTTCCTACACGGGCATTAACAGTTTATTGTATTAACGCTTCGTCAGTTCTATTCGAAGAGGCCGAAAATCACAAGCGATTTCGTACAAAAGACGAAGAAAAGAAATTGTTAAACTTAAAGAGTTTAATCTGAAGTTCTATTGTTCTGTCCAAAGTCATCGATATGAAGTTAATCGTCTTTTCATTATTTTTGGTGTTATTGTTTATGAATAGCATCAAAGCAGCAGAAATTAAGAAAACCATCACTGTCGTCCCAAGCGCGACAAACGATCCTAAAAAGGCTAACGAAGCGCCGCGACAAAGTCATTGCTAGTGAGTGAAAGTCAACAAAAGTTTTTTCTAAAAGTAAATTTATTGTAGCTTTGAAAATGTCGATATTAAAACTTTTAAAAATTTCTATTTTTTAAAGTTCTAACCAATTCGAATGCTCGAATGGCCAGTGTATCGATTCAAACTTAATATGTAATCGCGAAAGAGATTGCAGAGATGGTAGCGATGAATCTTTTTCGACTTGTTCTCTTGTTAGTAAAATGACAACTACTACACCAAGGTAATATTCTACATCATATTTCTTGTAGATAATTAAAACAATAAAATAAGGGATTAAAGCAAATGTTAAATGTTCATTCAACAATCAAGTTATATTAAAAAATACCCATTAAATACATGGACTTTAAACGATGATAGAGCAAAACAAAACAAAGGCAATAAGAAGGCGTGAATACAATTTCTTTCTGGAAACGAGATAATATTATTCTTTAGTTTCAATTTTCGATATATTATTACCATTAATCTTTTTCTTCAACAAGTACGTATACAGTTTACTCTTTTCGATTGGACAAATATTGTAAGATGCTTTAGTTCTGGGTTCTTTTATTGTTTTTTTCCCATAGAATCGTTCAATTTGTATTTTTTAAACAACTGCCAAAGGCAAAATTAACAATTCCATATGTAAATGCACTCACATAAATTCCAAAAGTCACTGTTCTCGAAAATAAGTTTACCTGAATCGATTCACATGAAAGAGGTAAAAAAATTTCCAAACAAACGTTCCGTCTAATTTATTCATTTTTAACATGCAGATACGTAGAGATCAATATGGACGCTCGACCCGAGTTCACGTGTTTGAACGGTGAGTTTCTCTGCACGAGTGGTGAGTGTATTTTACAAAGTCGTATCTGCAATGGACGTCACGACTGTCAAGATGGTAGCGACGAAGGATCAACGATATGTAATTCAAATAAGAGACAATGTCTTACCACTGAGTTCCGTTGCGACAGTGGTGAATGCATTCATATGGAACTCAGATGCGACGGTTCCAATGATTGCTACGATTCATCTGACGAAGACTTTTCACTCTGTCATAGGATTATCAATCAAGGGCGTGAATCTATTGATAAGTGAGTTTTTTTTATACATACTTACGTTTTTATAGGATTGTCCATTACGAGTATTTCGACTTACAGCACTCACGGAGTTATACCTCTCGAAATGAGCAGCACTGATGGCTCTAAGAAAAAGCCTACTCCCTGCGTTGTCCCAATTCAGCCGACTAATGGATGGTGGAAGTTGCACCAATCGCAATGTGACTCTGGTAGTGAATGTAATCCACCAGATCATACGAGAAGCATGGATCCGGGCACTTATCTTGTGTACAGCTGCGATCACGGTTTCGCAATCAATGGTAGTAAAGATGTACTATGCGGACCTGGTGGTCAATGGATTCATGAGCCCAAATGTGATGGTAAGCATGTATGTTCAAAGAAAATGTGAATAGAAGCTGATTGGGTTTTATTTTTTAGAAATCAGATGTCACGAGCTTAGCTCCTCTACGACCGAAGCTCTCTGCACGTGGAACAACGTAGCTGTGTCTTGTGAAATTCCAGCACCAGTTGGTACAACTGCTCAACTGAAGTGTCGCGAAGGTTTTATGCAGGACATTACATTCGAGCAAGTCTATAAGAACGTCAAGTGCCAAGCCGATGGAAAATGGAATCCTCAACCTATTCAGTGTAATAAAAAACCTAGAAAAGTGAAGCTTATACTGGAAGGTGTGGCAATTTTTGAGGATTAACTTTTACTATTTATTTTAGTATAAAATGTATATTAGCAATTATCGTATTACATATTAATTCCGTATTGTACAGGAATAAGAACATGTGTATCACAAAATTTTACTAACCTTTAGCTAACATTATTTAAAAATTTTATATTACGTTAACAAGTAAACCTATCCATGATGAAGTTTATATTTATCTTCTCAATGACGGAGTTATTTCTACAAGAATCTAAACATTTGGTAGCATTAAAAGTAGAATCAAATAGAATAATATATTTGGTTTTATCTCATTTACACCAACTAACTTTAAGCTTTAATGTACTTACTTACGTATGTATGTACTTAATTATGAATATATATTCTTAGAAAAAAATTTCTAAATCTTTATAATGGCCCTACATATTTCGACATTATAGAAAAAATCTATGCTTTTGCACCATTCAGGGTGCTGATACAGATTGAAATTCATTAGAGTCTTCCCCAAAATAAATTCTTGATCGTTGTCCACCCTACGTTCAAAATTTCAACTACAGTGCGCATTATTGTACACTTCAGCTGTAACTCAACAACTCACGGCGAAAATTGGAGGGAAATAATAAAAATATATGAGTTTAAGCCATTATTGAAAGTTTAGACACGTTTGAAAACATCAAGTAGTGGGCAGCCTAAAGTATACAAATTCTGCAAGGTATTGTACAAATCTTGTACAAATTTGATATAAGGTTCATACGAAATATATATATTCATTTTTGGTGACGTATATATTTCAGACTCATGTAGATTCAATCACTTTCAATATAGGGAAATTTTGTTAATTATTTTCTAGTCTTCGTACCCATGATAAACTTGAAAATCAAATCCACAGTCTGGCATTTACAAACGATACATTCATATATACATTAGCTCAACAACTTATTCTCGAACCGAGCTCAATTATGCACGTTTCGCTCGTGCTTTGCGAGCATTTACATTTCAACGCATTACCGCGTTATCGTCATTGTTTGAAGAGTCCCACCTAGTCAAGCAAAAATCATAAATAATCCTTTGCGAAGAGTATATAAGCCGGCAAATTAAGTTGCACATTCTTGTGTGAGATTTTTCTTGAGCTCATCATCATGAGGAGTTTTGTGATAGCATCAGTTTTCACAGCTCTGATCGCATCAGCAATCACCGCGTCGGTAATCAAAAAACACAATTCAACTACGCGTGCTTCCAAAATTACTGTCGCCCCAAAAAAACCGATCGAGTCAACGAGACAGAGCCGTTGTTCGTGAGTAGAATGCTAATACATAAATTAACATGAGACCAACTAACTTACTCGTCGACTATTTTTTCATTATTTAGCTCTGCAACTCAGTTCCAGTGTGAGAACGGTGAATGTATTACCACAGCTTTGGTATGCAATGGGTATAGAGATTGCAAAGATGGCACTGATGAAAAGTTCTCCATTTGCTTTTCGCCAGGTGGCCGTCAAATCACTACCAGTACCAATAAACGATAGTAATGATATTTTCATTTATATTTGATATTGCACATTACCAATTTTACTTACTTATAGTTTATTCTGGTGAATAATACGATCGATTTCAAAATCAGCCAAGTATTCTGCCTGTTTTACAAAGTTTGCATTAAAAAATGTAATTACTAATTTTTCTCTGTGAAATTCAATTCCCGACAAGTTCACGTAAATCTCAATGATTCTCAATATAGAAAACTTCAACAGTCAATTTGATACAATTAATATTTAACTTTAAACTGTTACTACACGAGCATTGTGAAAAAAATAACTCTTCTTACGCCATTGCCTGTTCTATATGTAGTGGTGGAGTTGGCGACCGTGGTGCCTTTACTTGCGCTGATTATGAATTCTTGTGCACCAGCGGCGAATGTATCAACCAACAATACGTTTGCGACAGAATTAATCACTGCAGTGACGGTAGCGATGAGTTTTCTACTATCTGCCCTAGTGGCTTTAATGGTAGTGGTAATAATGGCAGGAAATGTCTTGGAACTGAATTCCAGTGCAGAAATGGTGAATGTATCTTCGGTGGATACAGGTGTGACGGTATCGCACATTGCTTTGACAGCTCCGACGAGGATTGGTCGATTTGTCAAAATGTCGTAAAAAAATCAGAATCCTCCCACAGGTGGTATTTTTATTTATTAAAATGTCTATTTCAGTAGAAATTGTAGCAGCCAAATAATGAAACTAATTTATTCAACAGACCACTGATACTCACGAGACCTACAGGAACTAACCAAAGAGATAACAATGGTAATCAAGGAGGTAATGATACTTACCAAGGGGGTAGCGGTGGTAATAATGGTAACAATTGGGAACAAAGACTAATTCGATGTAATATTCCACCTCATCCAAGTAACGGACGTTGGAAGCTACATAGATCGCTCTGCGACTCCAATATCGAATGCAGGGCACCTTCTGATATGAAAACTATGAATCCGGGCAGTTATCTTGTCTATAGTTGTGATAAAGGCTTTATGATCAATGGTACTAGCGATGTACTTTGCGGTCCTGATGGTCAATGGATTCATACGCCTAAATGTGATCGTAAGTCTTACTTTTCGAAAGTTTTCTGAACTGATTATTATTCCTTTCATGAAAAGAACAAATATTAATAAAACGTTAAATACAGAGGTCAAATGTCCGGATTTGAGCTCCTCGACGACTGAAGCCCTTTGCACGTGGAAAAGCACGATCGTGTCTTGTGAAATACCCGTCCCAATAGACACAATTGCTGACCTTAATTGCCGTAAAGGATTTGTTCAGGAAGTTATGTATGAACAGGCCTACAAGCAAGTAAAGTGTCAACCCGATGGCAAGTGGAGTCCTAAGCCTATTCGATGTGTCAAGAAACCTAGGAAAATTAAGCTAGTATTAGAGGGTGATATGATTATTCTTGGAGAGTGAACATCTGTTGAAATTATGTTTACGTTTATGCAATAAAAAACATAAATTCTGTACTGTACTAACTTGGTGTAAGATATAATTTATTTCTCTTTTCAAATAAATAGATAAAAATTTTATCCAGTAAACTCTGAGCAAACCATGATTCTGTAAGAAATGTTATGTTAATGCCACTTGGACACCAGTTCTTCATTTTTAACGTTTTTTTATACATTTTAATAATATATATACATATAGCAACACACTACCGAAATCACAAATTACACTTTCACAACAGTTACTAACAAAAAATGTGAAATTTGAACTTTACTTCAAATCAATGAACAATCATTTTGAAACATATGGATGGCAGAGTGATAAAATTTAGTGGTAACAGAGATTTTATGCTAAATTTATGAATGATAAAATCAAAAGAATGAATTGACCGTTTTCAACTCTTTGTATGACAAGTAAAAAATAATAAACATTTTGTCTTTCATGCTTTTATCATAGTATTATAAATAATAAAAATTAAGAATAGAAGAGGAAGAATTTTTCCCGCGGAAACACCATAGTCACAAAACGGCTGTCCCATGACGCTCACTATTATACCCCTTCGATTTCCCCTCCCTTCTTTTACCGCTCGCATTGGAGTTCACCGAACCCCCTCTCCGCGATACATCCGCCGGCGGCAGCGGTAGCGACAGTGGTGCGTTGCGGCGTCCTGCTCCGCTATAACACACAGAGCTGCCAGTATACAACAGAGAGTCGGCTCTGTTACTGCAGCAGTCGGCTGTTTTTGTCATCGTGTAACACAGTGCCGCGCGCGAAAACGAGCGTCGTTTTCTCTTGTGTGTTTATATATGAATGTGCTGTGTAAATAAAAAAACAAATTACCACAAGACTCACGAAAGTGTTGGCTTTTTCTTTTGTGATATGAGTGTTGTGAACGAAATTGTTGTGTTCGAGAGCTGCTGTTCGTGTACTTTAATTACGTCTCTAGAGTGTTACGGAAGGAGATGATTGTTCACACTCGGTGACCATTTAAATAATTACTCAGGTAAGTACTTACTTCCCTTAATATATGCTTGGGATTTTCATTAGATAAACCGCGTTTAACGTTGAAAAGTGTGAGAAAATACTGTTGCGTTTTAAGTAACTTCTGCGAAAATAAGTTCCGTTGCGCGGGATCGCTTTTATTTTGGTGAAGTTCAAGGAGTGCTACGGTCAAGGTTCGTGACAAGATCGTAATTTTATTTCCCCGGTATTAATTTTCTTTAGTATTTTCATTTCAAAATACAGATAGTGTAGGCATTGTATAACGCGTTGAAGAAATGTAATCTAGCGTGTGATAAGTTTGCTTGAATGATACGTACAAAATGTAATTTCATATGACGAATATTTTTCACGGACACTGTGCCAATTCTTTGAAATAATTTCATCAAAGAATTAACATATAATGTCGAAAATAAAAGTTAACTGGTTTTTATAAAAACAAATTAAAATAGAAAAGTCCGTTTTTACAAATGACTTGGTAAAACAATATCGGATTATATCGACCAGCTGTCGAAAAAAATACCGTCATAAATGACCAGGTCAACGTTCTGTACGCAAGATCTGGCAAAAATTCTCAGCAAGATAAAAATGATACTGGTCATTTCGAAAACGGATCGCCGCGAAAAGCCGGTGTGTTTCTAGATGGCCGTAAGTTTAGTTAACGGTAACAAAAGTGGGCTTTGAAGATCTTACGTGCAACAAGTGAGATACGATGACTCGGCTGCATCAATGAAATCATAAACTTTCATTGCGATAAGATAGCCACAAGAGTACAGGATATTAATGACACCTCCAGAGAACGAACGGTTTATAAAAGATCAATGTTGGAATCGTTCACGTGTGATAAGATTTGCTGTTAAAATTTATTCGATCTAAGCAGTTGGCGTGAAATCTTACAACCGTTAATTAACATTCTCTATGCGACAAGTCTTCGGCAAAGGGCAAGCAATGTTAAATAAGATAAAGCACATAATTAAATGAGATTGTTTGAGTGATAGCAAGATTATTTGTGAGGATTGTTCGAAAAATTTATTTACAACTCATTTTAATCAAATTATGTTTTTGTCTAACACTCCTTTCTGTCTAAATAATCATACACACGCGCACGATTCGAAAGTGATCGATTTTCATAATTTAAATTGTATTTATTATATAATTTATAACTAATGTCGATAATATTATAATTTATAATAATTTATTCGAAGTGCAACGGATGGCCCAAGACATTCATGTTTAGTTATTGATTTTATTACCCTCATGGTGTATCTAATTTTACCTTATATGCATTGCCTTCGTCACACGTCAAATGAGAAATGATTTAAATTTGAAATGTTTCATCGTCATACAACTATACTATTTCCTAAATATTATCACATGCGCTAAAACCAATACAAACGTATTTTTAGTATAGCAATGCCAAGAACGTTCGAAATGCGTAACAACATTTCTCCGTCCAAAAACTGCCTGTGCAAGTCTTGCTGATGGTCGCAAAGTGCAATCTACATCAACTTACTTTGCGTGTCTGGCCGGTAGCCAATTTTCCGAAACTCCCAATTAAACTGGCGATCGCAGATGTAAAACAAATTATCGCATAACAGTGGCTGCGTCCCTCTCTTTCACGCCTATTGGCCTTGTATGCCTCGCGGAGATGTAGATAAGAATCTGAGGCAACGGCCGTCGCGCCGCACCGTTCGATATACCTGCAGCCTTTGCAATATAACCGCAGTTTGAACAAAGGAAAGGTAAGCTAATTTGCTCTTCTTGAGATTGTCATTTTGACTTCTGCAGCAAGTCTGTTCTTGTTGGTTATTCGGTTGATAAATTGGTCATCACACAACTCATGTATATTATACACGTTATGTGTATATTATAGGGCTTTAAATCAAAGGATACTCGTATTTTTCGGTTGGTATATTAAACTTACATAATCGTAAATTATATAAATTATACGCTACGTATTCTAAATTAATGTCTATTTTACTGTGCATTCCGTAAAAAAATACGCGCAATCTTTGTAATTGATAGCATGAAGATATTTCCTAGACATAAACTGTTCGTGATTCATGGAACTTTTTAATGATTTCGGAAGAACACACGTATTCATTTTGCTCATCGCGGGTTGTACATCGTTATTTATTGTATCTTTATTTTTATCTGCCAGTTGTCTTCTGTAATTGTCCTTGATACAAAAATGGCTATAGCATTGAAGGTAAAAACATCAATCGTTTTAGTATTTTCCACTAATTAACTCGAAAGCGTTGCTACGCTAAAATAAAATAAAATTAGGTTTCGCTGTTTTCGAAACACTTAAAAAAAAGAAAGCTAATCGCCCATGAAATTCTTACCCTGAAACCATCTCGTATATACCCTACAATCTCGTGTCCCAAGAAGAAGCGGCGATATCTTGGCCTCGAATCACAGCAGTCCGTGTTTCTCCGGCGGCCTTTTTTTTGTTGTATTTTTCACTTGTGTCCGTCTTTCGGCACGGCTGCGCTTTCAAGTATGTCTCTCCTCTCTGCCTGGAGGAGAGATGCTGCTTCTTCCGTGTATATGTATATATATATATCGCTAACGATAATCTGCCACCGTGGAGAGGAGAATATTGCGAGCAGGCACGAGAGAGAGGTGTTAAATGTCGGCTAGCTTCTCTCGTTTTTTTTTTCTCGGTAATTCTTGGCGATTTTCGAGGTGCGATTGCGCGCGCACACCACTATTTATCGGCTGCGATGATTAAGCTGTCGAGATCGAGATCGCATACCACGTCGCATATTGTTCCGAGGGGCACGGCGAAGATACTCCTTGGCAGCAGCGCGCAAACTTGTCGCGCTTCGCTTGCTGTCCATTCGCGACTCGCGGACGAGAAACAATTGCATCTCGCGGAGGAAAAGTCGAGCTCGTTATAATCGGCCGAGGCCCTTCGATCGGTAACTTTGTGCCTCCGGTTCTTTTTCTTCCTCTATCCGCAGCACTCATTATTTGCTTGTTGCGTTTTTCTTCTCTTTCTCGAACGGAAAGCGAGAAGCGGTACACCAGGTGGCCAGGGCATGCCCCGCCATTTACGGGATGCAATTCAAGCCTTCCAGATTTCGCGCAGCTCGAAAAGTTTCGTGGAGAGTTTTGAGAACGTAAAATTGGATTGGATTAGTTTAAAATGAGATTTTGCTTCTTCTTTTTGATTTATTGGAAATTTAATTGAAATTGGCCAATAGAGTAACATTAATTTCAACGGAATCTTAAAAATCCAGCTGAATTCGTTCTCGTTGTTCCGAATTCAACAAATTCGTTTGGTCGGCATATAGTAACCACAGACGCGACCCGCGAGACGCAGCTTTTTTTCTTTGCTCTTCTCTTCATTTCAGAATATAGATCCAGAGAGCGATCTTTTTCTCTGTCTTTCACTGCTGTTTGCTCAGCTTGTCGACCGTGTGATTTTGCTAGATCGCAAATGGCTTACTTCTATTTTTCACCCTCGGATATATTTGAATATATCTTGCTGTTCGATGAAGCGTTTGAATGTGGTTGACTTTAGCCTGGTTTTCTAGGGTGAGAAGGCTTATGAGTGGTTACGACTTGTTGCGATGCTGATTTAGAAATTCATCTTTTCAAATCAAAGTCTTGAAAATAACATTATTTTATTCGTACATTAATTTTGATCATTTTTATTTTACTTCCAAGATTTCTTTGTCTGTCGGTACTTTTTGATGAAATTAAATTTATTCTCGCTTTTCTGTACAAGGGACCGTTCGCACTCGTATCTTTCTCAGCAACTTATCCATTTGAAACTCTCAGAAAGGAACTACTATTTAAAGTAAGCATTCAAAAGACGCACGTAATGACTCAGTCGCGTCTGAATCGGTAACTTGCAACTCTGGAGAGCAGCATCCATCTCATTCACAAAATCAAAGTACGACAATAATTCAAGCAAAGTGCTTATCCGCTCGTCGTCGCCGATAAAACTACAAAGCAGCTGAATACTCTCCTGCGAGTGAAACAACGAAGAAAAACTACGGCGGGAGATTCAAAATTGTCCATTTAGTTGATCTCTCGGAATAAAGCTCTATCTACAACTAAATACTTTTAATGTTGCAAGTAAGAAGGTTGGAAAATGGCGAGCGTTTCTCCAAAGTATTTCCTGGATTTCTCTTCCAAAGAAAAGCTTTCGAGCCGAGCAACAAACGATGCGCCAACGGCCCACTAATCGTCGCTCAAATTTACTTTGGAATATGAATTTTACAGATAGCTCTCGACAAATACACTTTACTTCTTCCTCGTTGAGAGCTTGAATATTTTTCAATTCCTATTGTACGCATTGTTTTCTAAGTGTTCATCTATGCACACCGTGGGCCCACTCTACACGTTATTGGTGTGTGTGTGTGTGTGTGTGTGTGTGTGTGTGTGTGTGTATATATATATATATATATATATATATATATATATATATGTATATATATATATATATATATCATTCCACCGTAAAAAGAAAACGATGAAACTCGCTTTCGAAACCCATGACTAGAACTGAACGACACGGCGTGAGTAGGGATGGAAGAATATTATATATCTGCTCCGAGTATCCGTCTGCAGTATACAAAAGAGATCGAGAGGTGATTCACGTCGTCGTTGCAGATGAAGGGTCATTGTTCTTCGGCTCACATAACGAGAGACTGGACAGTCGCGTTATGCGGCGAACATCATACTTAAGCACTCGCCAGTGTAATATCTCTCAAGTGCAGCCCCATTATAAATGACCGAACTCCTTGTGCGTGCGCGCGCGAATCTTTCTTCGAGGAGGTGCATTGTCGAGGAATTATGACGTGCGACTTGGGAGGTGTGCGCGTGGGCTCCTTACGACCGCTGCTTTTGTATGACTGATGCCAGTGCATCCAACTGCGGTTTAAATTTTTTTTTTTTTTTTTTTTTTTTCGAGCTACGCTTTACTTTTTTTGTCAACTGAATGCAGCTTCGCCAAGTGGCGTTTTCATTGAATAGTAATTCTTGGCGTGATTTAATTGCCGAGTCAAAGCTGAACAAGAAACCCTTCGTCTATGTCAGAAACCCAATTACAATTTCTTTATTAACTTACCGATTACAGCAAATACTGAATTACAAGAAATACATTTCTCTCTGAGCAGTAAACGTGAAAAGTACTCCATCTTAATTAAACAATTTCTCACTCCTTAAATCATATCTGATCTTCGAGGCCAATTTACCTGAAATGTTTTTGCAATAAATCCAAAAACTAAAATAGATCTAATAATGAAATCTACGCGAAACAAATAGATTATGCCATTCTACGAGCAAAAGTTAATCTTCTGTTCTACGATCCTCGTGCACACCACCAACTCTCTCCGTTGCCCAATTTTAGTAGGAAAATTGCATTAAAACACCATTCTCTTACGTGAAAATAAACGGAGTAATCTCGTAAAACCCACTCGCGAGCGTAATATTGATTCGCCGCTTTAGTCCTGCAAAAAAGAAAAAGACCGCATCTTGATTATATCTCAGTAACCATAAAATGAGCTTAAGGTGTGTATTAGACCACCGTAAAGATGGAAACGACTCACATTTGGTGCGAAACGTTTAAATACCCACGGGTCTACTAGATACCGCGCGAACTGAACATCTTGGGAGGGAAAGCTTCTCTCCCCAAGTTTGTCGCTGCGCGTTGCCATCAATCTGCCTGATAAATTGCATTTTACATTATTACTTATTAATTTTTTTTTATTTCATTCCACGGTGAAAATCTTTAGAAATAATGTAAATTTCATGCACAGCCAAATAATATTTTCCCATTAATTTCTTATCCTTCGCTTTTTATCGATTATTTATTAGCACCACGCTTAATAAGGTTTGCCTTCAATTTATTTCTTGCTTGAGCGCTTGTGGTTGGTATAATGAGAATTTACATTGACTACGTTCGGCTTTATTATGTTGGAAATTTCAATTTTATTTTTCGCGTCGATCTTATCTTGACGAATGCATTTTTACGATGTAGATTTACCGCACAAAAAAATCGAGCTTTCTTGTGGCTTTAAGACGCGAGTGTACTAGAAATATAATTTTTAATTGCCTGTGCACTTTCAGCTATAAAGAGTGCAGTGCCTTTTATTACTCGCGTTATAAGTGGAAAATAGTGAGAGCTCAGCAGGAATTTCTGTCCCTGCTCTTTTTGTCGACTACGGATTTTTTTTCAGTAGCACTTTTAGTATGAAAAATTTTTTGATGAGATGGCATGACAATGTCTTAGGTGCGGTTTTTATTTCCCAGAAAATTTGCTGGTTATTTCATCTGGGGTTACTTACATCTACAAAAATCGATTTTTTACAAGGTTTCAATAGATCAATGATTTAGTACGATGTGCATTTGCAGTTGTTGACTTTTAAAAATATTTTCGCATAAAAGGGGGAGAAGAATAAATTGTAATTGATATACGCTCCAATCGATCCGCTCATTACGTGGGTGACGCGAAGAAATTCAACACGAAATTTTCCCCATTGAAGATACTCGGCTATAAAGTAGCAAGAGGGTTATCGACGGTGTGTATAAGCGGAAATTGAATCATGTCCGTTTTCGCAATGCGCGAGAGACACGTGTACCGCGATGAATAATGCACGGCAAGCTCTCGAGCTGCACGATTGCGCGCTGGTCTTTACTTGCGACTAGACTAACGCGGAGAACGCGGAGGTGACTATAAGCGATCGAGCTAATAAAACGCCGCTCATCTATGCTGATATCCGATGATAAAAAAATAGCCGTTTTCATTCTGAATACTTTGCGCGGAAAGTGAATCCGGTCGGCGCTTACCAAGTCACAAGAGACAGTGATGCGTAGATTGCTACTCGGAGCCTCATTATCCCGTTCACCAATTTGAGAACACGAAAGCCGCTTCCAGTCTGGGGCCCATTGTCGCACGCCAGAACAAAGAAAAAAAGCTGAACTGGTCAGGAACTCAAACTTCTCAAGAAGTCTGCTAAATAATCAGTTCGTAACACCCAATGAGGCTTTGATTCGCGGACATTCGCATTAGTGAAAATGGTGGCACCATTTATATGTCGATACGTCATTTCGTGTGAATTTCATTGTTTCTCGTAGGGCTGGTAGCAACCTTATCGCAGATTGATATCGATTCGCCTTGCCCGTGTTTACACGCGCTAGGCATTTTGTCGTGACGCAACGTGTACGTTTCACAATCTATTCGGTGCATTGAGACAATCAGTTTCACTTAATGGTATCTTGGAATATATGTGCAGTTATGGCAATGATACTTTTAATTAAAAAAGTAATTTATAAACTATTTGTACTGCTTAATCGGTCATCGATAACGCTGACTCGAAACTAGGAATTAATTTCCGATTTCCAATGACGTCGGCGACGTTTCACCATCAAAACATTTCCTCGAGATACAAGTTTCACGGCCGCGCACGTATTTCCATGTTAATGACGTAGAAAACCGTTCTGCCTTCGGCTGCGTCTGAAAATACGGGCTTCGTGCATCGAATCGGCTCTGGAAATCGATAGGCAGCAGCACGCAGCGGCATAAGCGGCGGCGCGTCTCGCCTACTTAGAGCATCTGGCATGAAAAACCAGACGCGCGTCTTTCCTGATCGGCTCGCCGATAAAATGACTGAGCGACACACGCCACCCGTGTTCGCTTTTTTCCGTTGACTTGCGCAACTGATTTCCTCTCGTCGATTTGGAATAACATTCATTAGAGAGGCCAAAACGACTCGTATGAATCCCTACGTCTACGTACCGGCTGAACATGTGTCTTTACATTTTGAACGCTTTCATTACTCACTTATTCATTTAATTATCTGATCGTTACATTGGTTTAATAATAATCTTTATTCGTTGCAATTTCCATTCCCGTCTACGACTACCTAATGATTATCGCACTTTTCAATAATTGAAAGACATAAATTCGGCGTATTTAAAAAATGTACTTTTCTATTTATTTTCATTCGAACGACATAAGTTTTGCTGTTTAAAAACTTTATTCGTGATGAATTATGTACATCAAACGAAAATAAGGTGTACAGAGCTTTCACTCACTACAAATGCTCTGGTAATCATTGAAAAAAAATGGCATCGACAATCTCGTGAGACCACAATAGGAACACAGGAATAGGAAACACAGACGGTTCGATATTATATCGCTTATTTCGCCAACAGACCACGCTAAACGTACAATATGTGCACTGTCGACGAAGATGATAAAGAGGAGCTAGGAGTATAGGTGCCAGTCGCTCATTCGTTACACGCGTGGGGTTCTTTTTATTTGACTTCGATCCGCTTCGATTGCATCCCCCAGCAGTTTTAATTCCAATCAACGTGCTCGGCTTCTCCTGCTCTCGACATCGCACTGTCGACAGTTTTGAGAGACTTTTCGCGTAAACGACCTCGTCGATTACCAGAATGCCATAGCGCTACAACGTTTTACGACCTCATCAAAATTGGGAGCGACGGCCAGCTGCTAATATCGTCCACGCGAGTTTACGGTTATACGCGACTCGTCTTTTAGTGTCTACGAAGAAAATTAATTTTCGCCGCGAAATAATGCACAGCGACTATAAAAAAGTTTGGCGAGCGACAGCTGACGTGTATCAACCCACATTTGTCGTGCGACTACGCGATAGGGCGAGCCAGAGAGATGGTCGACGCGCTGGCGTATACACACGTGGAGAACGTTGCCCGACCGACGCGCATACGTGGTTCGACCCACTTGTTATCGACGTGCTCACACGCGCGTGGGTGAATCTTTCGTGCCCCTCGCTCGTTTGAATATCCAGTTTTGGGCGTGATTTTTACGAGCGCCGTGGTACTAAATTGCAATTAACGATCCATTTTTCCCGAATACCTGAGAATTATGTCTTTCGAAGCGACAGATTCGGTTTTCGATTTTTTCTTGCTGATCCTTTTATTTTCGTATTCATTCTCGCTATCTAATATACGGCATACCTGTTTCGATAATAGCTTCATAAATTAAAGCTTGTTTACTCATATCGACTCCGCGTATCGGCTCGAAAATTTAATTATATCGTTATTGTCCTTATAAACTTCCATATTCCAAACATGTCGATTTAGAGTCAAAAAGTTATCTTGCAGAATTCCAGTTTTTATAAATAAAGTATTTCGAAAAAGGCCTCGAAGCGATCGAAAGCTGGGAGAAATTCGACGGAACACACACGTGATATTGAATCGATTGAACTTTGCAGGCGCTCGATCCTCTCATCGAAATAAGCGGCGATAAATTTAATGCGCATTGAACTCGGCATCGCAATTGGAAGTAGAGTGGTAATGCGTAAAGTATTATTGCCGGTGCGGTGCGAACACAGCGGTGGTTTAGCACTGTAAAACAGTTGGAGGGAGCGAATCAATATAGCAGCGGCTATGCGAACCTTTTCAGCGTTGCACGCCTGCGTGTCGTGATTATGCCTTCTTTTCACACGCGAATCATTGTTTTCTGAAATATAAGACATACACGCAATAGGCATGTACCTCATTGTGATTTATCTTTATGTTGCAGGTGAGTCGAGACATGAAAATGTTAAGGCTAACGCCCCACCTAAGTTCCGAGCATTCACCTAATCAGGCTGTGAATTGCGCGTTTTATAGCCACAAGCAAACAACACTCTTATATAGAAAAACTTTGACCCGTTCGCGTCGAAACTTTCATATGCTTAATATGGAAGTTTCGACGTTATGGCGCAGAGTTCGATATTCATGGGTGTAATAATAAATGTAAATATCAATTCCAAAGTCCACCGCCCGTAGAATGCATGCTTTAAGGACACTGATGACAAAACAGATTTTTCACAGCGAAAATCGGTCGGCTATCATTTTACCTATTCAAGCTTCTTACTGGTAGATGAAAAACATTGATTGTATATAAAATGAGTCCCATAAGCGGCTGCATTACCAACAATAACGAATGAAGCGAATCCGTAAGAAAAGATAAGCGGCTAATCGCCTCGATACACCCTCCAAGCGAATAAACTCGGCAGCTTTTTTAAAATGCAAGACATGTTAGGGGTGGATATCGCGCGTTTAAACGCGTCTCCTTTCGTTTTCAATCCAATTTCGCCCCGCTTTCTTTCTTTCCCGCTTTTTCCATATAAAATATACTCCTGAAGAATTATACGGGAGCTTACGGCCCGAAAATTGCTAATATGTGGAGAGCGGCACTGCTACCACGGATATTTATTCCGCGAGTTACCAGCACCGGAATGAGGTTCGATAGATTTTTATTCAGGCGTTTCGAACGTTGTTCTCCCCTTCTTGTTTCCTATATTGTTGCAGTCTCGCGGGAAGAATAAATTGGATCTCGGTTTCTGTTTGTCTGTGCTGTCAATTTTCTTCTTTTCCTTCTGCGGGATTTTGGGGGGCTAAATTATTTAGTTAATCCGAGCTACTGTGATGTTCGAAAGCAACGATAATTCGCATAAAAATTTTTTTCAATATTTAGTAGAACTAATGGCATTAACTTTCACCTACGTAAAAAGAGAATCGACTACATGCCGATGAATCCGTTAAAATTCATTGCAGTCGCTTATCAGCTAATAGTCGTGAACAAAAAACAGCCTATAAATTTCAATTAGACTCTGCCGTGGTATGCAGGGACTACAAACGAGGTACAGTATTGGTCGCTCTTCAGCCCACCGAAGCCGTCTATATTAATGAATGGAGGCTCGTGTGACCGCCGATAAATAACAGCCCAAAGCGAGGCTTTGAAAAAACGCAGTAAGTGGGATAGCAGCTGATACGCGACCGAAATGCACCGCCGCCGCCGTCACAGGGTCTACCAAAAAATTAAGGGAAATGCCCTCGAGATACATTGGCGAGACGAGATTGTTAGATGAATTACAATATGATAAAGATGTCAGGGTAAAAGTGGAGGCCTTCCAACGATATTGATTAAAGTTGATAAAAGCATTAAAAATGTAAACTTATTGCTAGCTAGATTAAACAATTTCCAATGTTCATCCTGCTGTTGTCAAACGTTCCACCTTGCGAAATCTTGCTGCTGCAAAGCACGTCACGTTCGCTGTTGCGAAACTATCCGAAAATCCTTTATCTGCAAAATGTCCTGCAGAAAGGCATGTCTGATATTAAGGAAAGAGCATAATGCCCCCATGGAGTACATAAGCCGTGGGCTACAGCGGGTGACGCATCCAAGCTGGCAATAAAGCGGAATTCCGCCTGTTGACTTAGGACGTAAATATCGGCAGCTTAATATCTCTTCTGGTTCATTGTGGCCGTCGCGTCCGCGTGCTATGAGAATGAAATTTTGTGCGGCTCTTTGTTTCCTCGTCATCGTATGTGCTCCCGATTCAAGAGTCACGCCACAATTATATTTGAAAGCTTTCTTTTTTCTTCGTAATTGCAAACCAAATTATACGATATGAGCACAAAACAAAAACAAAGACATCCGATGACTCGTTAAATTCGTCGGTCGTAAAAAGTGAACATAGTGTAACGCTTTTTCGTCCAGCTCGCAGCTCCCCTTCGAAAGAAATTAGTCGCTCGTAAAAGCCGTGACAGTCGTGTGGAAACGCGCGGAGAGAAAATGGAACAGTTTGAACCTGATTATAGGGTCCTTCAGTTCCGAAAATGTGTCCTGCCGCCGGTCAACGCGTGGCCTAAGCGAGGAGTCATAACGACGGGCTTTGCGGTTAAGCAGTGAGTTAGATGAAATGTTGTAGAGTATGATATGAGTGCTGTTTCTATTATTATACCGAAGGGGCCTACTATTCTTTTCAATTTTCATAGTTTCTGACTTGTTGTGCTGCTTTATGTGACTGTACTGTTCGATGAGTAAAGCCTAAAAGGATATTGATGAAAACAGACCAGATTTGGAACAAATAACGTATAGGCATCGGTAATTCATTTGTATTTGACATTCGAAATTTAATTTATTTTAAATATCAATAATTACTTTATCAATTTTATTAAATTGTATGCTATTAAAATTGAAAGAAATATTCATTTCCAAAAATTAGTTGAACAATTCGGATTTTAAAAAGTGTAAATCCATTAAAACGTGTGTTTTTAGAAAATCCATAAACGTTCAAAAGCACATCGCGTAAGTGCACTGATAAAATAATACACGCTTGCAAATTTCTCCGAAACCCTTTAAATCTTTAACATAGTATTATGCTTGAAATTATAAGTGCCGCGTACATCTTTCGATGAAACTGGAAACACAACATCGTCGACGACACCTGCCCTCGAGGTTCCGAGAATTCAATTGGTATATAAATTCAAAGTCCGAAAAAGTGCAGGTGCTCCATGCAAATTACACCTCTTTACCGATTCGTTACAGCTATAAATTATTATTTTTGGCTATCCGAGGACGACGCGAAATCAACGAGTGTTTTTCTTTGCTGGACATCTTCTAACGTCTCGAAATTAACGTCTTGCCGACGATTATCAAGCTCAATTTCGTTGCAATCAGCTAAGTGGATTGTTGGTGTTGTTTTTTTTGTCAACTACACGCCGTAATTTCTCAAACGTGCAAGCGGCTTCGCCCTTTAAGAGGTAACCTCGGCTATCTTGTGCTACTTGGCTTTTATCGATCGGTTAGTCCGCGGCTGTGGCGGTAGCTCCCGCAGCTTAATTTGTTGATCCGATGGAGTGCTACTCTTCCGAGCTTTTTGTTTCAGTGGTGAGCTTAGTGGTATAAAAAGCCTTGGGGGTATTAAAACTGCAGCGAGATTTAAAAAAATCGTTAGATTTATTTTGTATTGACGAGTAGGAGATGAATTGAAATAGATATATAGCATAACTCTTGAGGTATTGTCGGCGCTTTTTATTTTTTATGTAATAATTGAAGTGCCTATTAGACAGCTCGTTGTCTTTTTAAGAAATCGGATAACAACGAGGATGTGATTCCTTAAATTAAATTAAAGTTATCAGCAAATCTAATTCATTTTTGTGCTATACATCTGTTAACCGAAGGTCATACTAAAACCGGTTGTTATTGCACGATAAGTAGTTACATCTGTGGCAGCTATTTCGAAATTCTCGCTAAGTGCAAAATTTCTTGTCGTTTATTTGTTCGGAAAAAGGGAACTCGTGTAATAAAACTGAAAAAATACTAATAGCTTGAGCAAACTAGTTGGTCGATGAAATCCTTTTCGTTTAGGTAATGTTATTTCTTGAACGAGTGTGGAAAAAGAAGTTGCAATTTTGATCGGACGATATATTTGGTAAAATGTAAATATGAGAATGTATAACGCTGAAATTTTTATCAGTACTGGTTGTTGCATTAAAATTAAGCGAATCGAAATATAAAAGTCGGGATATTTTATAATACGGAAAGGTAAACTGGATTTACAAATCGGCGCATATCTGGTAAAAATTAATTTTATCGATCCGAGAGAGCTGTACGATAAGAAATTTATCGCAATAGCTAATAATATTCACATGATTGCAATTTTCCACTCAAACCGTAATTTGTTATTTAGGAATTCCATTGCTCGGTATGCGTTTATAATATTCATAAAAATATCATCAAGATTTTTTTGACCGTATCAACTTCGTATCTGAACTCGAATCGATACATAGTTGCATTAAGCGATGCGTACTTATAATGTACAGTTGCATACACTGTCCGAGAGAGAGAGAGAGAGAGAGAGAGAGAGAGAGAGAGTGAGAGAGAGAGAGAACGAGAGGTAATGTAAAGGGAGGTAGCTAAAGTAGGAGCTGATGAAATTGCAGAGATGCTGAACAGGTATACGCACCGTACGTTCACATACATACTAACGGCCAAAAGTATTTTTCGTATGGGGCTATTTAGTTACAGTTAAGAAAATCGAAGACTTTTGTGCATTTCTAATAAAACATCAAACCGATTGAGATGCTTGTAAAATTGATGCTGAAAGCCCAGGCGCAAATATTACTATTTTATTGAAATTCAGAGCTGATCAAACATTTATTCTTGAAAATTATATAATGCCGATATAGAAGATAGATACTTTACGATTGCATGACAATACGTTTCTCGACTTGACGACTTTTTTTCTATCGTATTATTATTCCCTAACCTGCACTTTAACTTACCCAAGGTCAAATAATAATTTGATTAAAAGAAGTGATACCATACTACTTTTCAAAAGTAGTAATCCTTACAAAAGAAAAGTGCCAAATACTTTTGGTAGCGTTTATATATTTCTTACCTGTTTCCCGCTCGCTCAAGCGTTCGCTTACAAGATTGAAACATGCAAGTTGCATTATCGAATCTCTATCTCTATCCATCTCCTCCTTCTCTTATCCTCTATACGAATAATCCGCATTTGCATATTCGAAGAAGGCTGCTGCTGCTGCTGCTGCTGCTCCTGACGTAGATGATCTGCCCTTGTGGGCATACTGCATATTCCGAATGAAAAAACGAGCAAACCGGTAGTTAAGCAGTGGGTGTATATAAAGCTAATTATCGGCGAAAATTGGCGCGGCTGGTGATGTTTGCTTCGTCTTTTTGCTGTACCCTGTTGGCTTGTTTCGACGACGCGCCTGTGCTGCTTCGAGAGACGACGTGCGGCGATGCGTGCAATGCTTGCGTGTGCGGTCGTTCTCAATCGGATGCTCGGCTTGATAGGTGGATTACTCTCGCAGGAACTGCCAAACATTTTTTTGCTCGAGGCTTTGCGGTGGCGTTCATGGGAACAATAAAGACCAGCCGTATGGAAATATTTGGTTACTTTACCTCGGCAATTCTGCTCAAAGTTAATTAAGAATAAAGTGCATTACACAATCGTGACGGAATTACAGCTGCTTCGGATATATCAGGATATCATTGTAGTCATCAGACTACCGTACCTTGCGTAACGGCAACAAGAAACGTTATAGTAATGAGCTCTTTTTTCGTTTGATTTGCTCTCCGAACTTTCGAACAAACAAAAAAGTCCTTCATAATTGCATTCCAAATTACACCGTCCTTCGAACGATCCCAATCCCAGGGAAAAATACATATTGCCGCGAAACGGACGCACAGAGGATCCCTGGCAAGAAAAAGAACACATTTCAATTTCAAGAGGTTTCTCGATTACGAGCGACGAAAGGCTGCGTGCGCGCACGAGATTGCTGCCGCCCCGGCGAACGACAAGAAAAAAAGAGGAATGGAAAAGACGAGCGCAAGGCGAGGGTTTCCGAAACGACAACTGACAGGCGAAGAGAGCAGCCGCAAAAGGAGTCGCGTGTGCAGAGGCGATGTATTTATTTACGGCATCGCTAATCGCATAAATTTAATTGTCATCGATGCGAGAGGAGAACGAAGCGCAGTTTGCAGCGAAATAAATCGCAGGACGCGTCTCGGGGCAGCAGCTCGGAATCCGGCGGGAGATCGGTAATCGGCCTTTTGATACCTATCGACCGCCCGACGATTGCTGAAAAATGCAAATCCTGGTGTGGAGCCCGCTCGCCTCGGTGTATCATAAAAAGGTGGCCTGCTTTTCAGATAGACGCCTGGATTATGAAGTCGGGCTGCCGGCTCTAGAATAAACTGATCAAGCGCTTTGCTATAGATTATTATGGAGATGGATATAGAGAGGCGGTACTCGATTGGCACGCATAAATTGATAGACGAGGAAGGCAAATAGAGAAAGTACGTGATTTTAAATCTCAGCAAGTTTCTACGGGAATCTGACTCAGTTTTTTCATGGTACGAGTTGTTCGTCTCTCGCTTAATAAAGCGTTCCGATAAAGCCGTGCTCCATTGCTGCCTGACAAAGCAGGGTATCGCCGCGGGGGATATTAGTTATGCTGCGATGTTCTTTTCGCAAACAAGCAGTTTGCAAGGATAATGAGCGCTATTTATTTGTACACTATCTTCTTTCAATCAATTTTTCTAGCAAGTAACTTTCTTATTTTAGAACATGCCGGTTTGTTACGTACATCGTAGCAATGTATAGAAATCGCACTTTCAACCCGTCAACTTATCATTATGACGTTTATCGTGTCCTCCGCCAGCTACAACCACTCACGCAACAATTATCACGCAAAGTTCAAGTTCAGTAGAGGGGCCGCACTCGTCGTGCTCTAATTGCGTTATGTCAGGAATGTTTCAAGAATCTTTCATGTCACTTATTGGATTGGAAGCTGCTCGTTAGGAAAAGATGAAAAGAGCAAGCAGTTTTGGTATCGAGAAAATCAAGTTAGCTTTTCTTAGATGGATGCTTTTGATGAAATTGAATGTTAATTCGAGCTTTCATATTCAACGCTTCACTAAAATATGCTGCTAAAATACGCCTGCTAATAATGTATTTTAATGTTTGATCATCGGAACGTCAATGAGCTTTTACATCATAAATTTATAGAACGTCATTTCGTATTGTGCGATGAGTGCCCGTTCATTTTGAAAATGATCGAGAGAACGTCAAACTGATATTGGAATAATTAACATTTATTATACATTTTCGGCGTTTCAATAATGCGTAAGAGTGTTCTTGTAACTTCATTTAACAGGTCATCTGCTGAACGAATCATAAAATGCCAGCTCTTCGAACGGCCAAAATTTAACGCAAAGTTTACGCATTTGAGATTTATGTAAAAATCCAGTGAAAGATAGCAATTCTAGTTTTACAACGCCATATGCAACTTCTCGTCGAAGGCTTATTTTAGGCACATATTACAAACTAAGATAGAAAAATATCCGGACATGTGGGCTGCTAAGCAGCAGCATTTTACTCGATTCCCGCAGTAAATACAGACGCTAAGCGCGCCGCAAATTAATAACTGGAATTAGGATAATATTATCGTAGCTATGGGCGAGTATTTACCTGGCCGCGCGACGCTTTGTTCTCGTATATACACGAAATGGGCAAACACGCCGAACGAGATTTCCGCCGAACAAGTGAAGACAATGAACGCCAGACTCTACTGGTGGTTTGTTTTTGGTCGGAGAGTTGCAAAGTAAATGGTGGAGGAAAATTCATAAGCACTCGGTATGTCTCGTGTTCGTTTGTCCAGGCGAGACCCCACGCAGGCAACATATTAAATGTCACGAATTTACGACCAATACGCATTTTACTTACGCTCCCTCGCAAGTGCCTCGAGTGCAAGGGCTTAACGGAATATTATCCAAATGTGTGATTTAGGACGTCTCATAAAACGGGGACGTCTCTTTCGGCGCTCGATTGATGGCTTTTAATTTGAAGGTGTAAAAGGGAGCCAATTGAGATATCGCGCCGACCGGACAAAGCCATATCGTCTCTCTGAGACCACGTATTTTTCGAAATTAAATTCTATGATTTACATTGCGAGTTTGAAGCTTGTCAGATCGACGAACGTTAAATCGTCCGAGATCTTAACGAACGCTTTACATTTAAGAAATTCTCGGCCGGCTCTCATTATCTTTTCATTTCCAAATTGTTCAATTTTATCGTCCATTAGCCGTTAATTGTTCGCAGTCAGTGCCTCCTTAGCTCGACTCGCTCCTTCGCTCGTTCAATTTTATTTTCCATTTGGCTCGATTGTCCGTCCGTCTCTTTACTACCCCTGTGTCGCTGATATTTATGACTGGCGCTCATGAGTGCTTCTGTCTGCGTTGCAGGATGCCGGATGAAGCTGGTTGTGGTGGTGGCGGTGGTCTGAAGGGGAGACTTCTAGCTGCCCCCGGCACGAGGAGGACACTGCTGGCGCTGCTGATGCTGCTTGTTATGTCACATGCCACAGCCAAAGGTGAGTCCGTTCATTCTTCTTTCCTTCTTTTTATAGGCGGTCGTCAAAGGGAGACTGACCTTTTTTTACAAGAGTACTTCAAGACTGGAATAGAAAAATGTTGATACGTTATAACGATCCGTGCAATTCGAAAAACTGCTCAGCGAAATTTCGTTCCTTCAGTTTTCGTCTTTATACATTTTAAAAATATCATCGCAAGCTGAATATTTTTTTTTTTTTTTACTGAATGAGAAGCTATTTTCAGTTAAAAAATTAGGTTTCTAGTTATTCAAAAGGGAAAACACGATTGCTAATGTGTTGACGTTATTACCAAAGCAATAATTGTGAATACGAATCGATAAATGTAGCCTTACCTCGTAATTAGCATCTCTCGGGGGTGATCATTAGCATGTTGTTCATGCGCAGAGGGACAAAGGTAAGGCAACGATCTCGAGGCGCCTAATAATAATAATTTGGCGGCGAATCGAAAGAAACGCCGTCACGCCGGCGATCAATAATTTATTGTGGTATTATGCGGCGGCGGCGACGGCGGCTGATAGCGCGCGAAATTCACAGCAGCGGCGCGCGTAATGATACTTAGGTGCGGTAGCGAGCTGCTGCAGGCCTCCTTTCGAAGGTAATTGCGCGTGTGTGCGTCAGGAGATTAACTCCTCAGACTGCTGGCCGCTCTTTAATGAGGCGCTGCTGCTGCTGTAGCGTGGGAGAGAGAGATTTTTCGAGAACTTTGTTTCGCGGATTATCAGACGTAGATATGCTCGTACGAAGGAGGAACGCTTGGCAAGGTTGACGTGTTTTTAAGAGATTTGAATTTCGGTTGGATGATAAGTAAATTGCTTCGTTTGAGTATTAAAAAAGTACTCAAGGAGATCCTCATTCAGTAAAATTCATCATTCATAATTGATTCTCCGTGCTAAAATTGCCTTGAATAAAAAATCGAATTAGCTGGGCTGTCAATGAAAATCAAGATCATGATCCACCTACATGACATTTCCGTCTCTCAAAATTTCCCTTGTTAAATGTCTCCTTTACCACGCTATTGCAATGCGCCACGGCATTTCGATAATTCGTTTACCGAACAGTGCGATGGCGTTTATCGATCGTTGCTATAAACCTTTTTCACTGCAGCAATCTTGTACAAATTAGCATAGCGCAACGGCTGAAAAGGGCTTGGTTATGCAGAACCGACTTGCAATCAGCGCAAGCTGCACTCAATTGCCTTTTGTTTCTCGTTTCTCATTCATTAAGCTTTGTTTTTCGCTAAAATTAAGAGTATTTCCAGGTAAAATGAACGAACTGATTGTTTCCGTTTCGATATTTGAAAACCGGAATTTTTTTCCGACGAAGTATTTTCCTCTCTGCACGCACAAGTATTACTCGATGCGCACTCTGACGAAACGTGAAAATCACTTTGCTGAAGGGTTCGTGGAATATGTATATATAAAAGTGCGCCTGAAATGGAAAATCCATAAAGTGGCTCCCATCTTTTAAAATGATCGAGTTAACCATATACATTCTAAAAAATGTGGTTGTAAAAAAAGTGCTAAGAAGTTACTTTTTCCAATTAAAATTTCTCTAGCTCCGATCGAGATTCATGGTTTCGACGCGTGTTCACAAGATATGGCAAGTTATTTTCACTGGCAGCCTTGAACTTCAGGATCCATACAGCAGCAAAAAAATTCTACGATTTAATTGAAGATAAAAGCTGTGATTCAGATTTTGCCTTTTTTTTAAATAATGTGATGTAAGATTTATTTCTGCTGATTAAGGCCAATTCCGTAACCGCTACTGTGAAAACTTTTGTCTGTGTATAAAAATATCTGGCTCATCAGTTGTTATCATTTCTAAATTTATATTTATCAGGTCTGGCTGTCACCAAGACAATCAAAGCAATCCCGCAAGAAGCAATAGCGACAGGGCAGAGCCGCGAGAACGAATGGTCTATAATTATACTTGCCGCCTTTTGAATTATGAATGCTGCACTCACATATACTCTCGTGGGTTTTTTATTGATCGCACTCTTGGAATTAGAATCAGCCGTACGTTTCTTCACTTTTTGCCGTCCAATTCAGTATGTATCGATTCAGTGCTCTAACGATTGATGGAAATACTTTTGCTGGGCAAACGGTTGCTTTCGAATACATCCCAAAAAGGCCAGAGATCTCGCGACCAACAGAAAAAAGTACTTGGACTAAAGTTGTCTTGACAAACCGAAAATTCCGAACTTTGCTAAAGCTTCATCATTGGGAAGAAAATAGGCGAGCGAAGTGACGTGGGAAGTGCGCGGGGAATTTCCAATACTATAATTTATCGCTACAACGTGCGGCGTTGCGAGATGCCGCTGATAGTTCAGATGCTGCAACTTCAGAGAACGGCGTTGTTTGATTACAGTCCAATAATAAATTCAGGTTCAGAAGCTGCACTTATTGAGTAGATGCTGGAGAGCTCAATCGAGTTGTTATTCTTTACATTCCAGAAAATTCGCCTTGCTGATTGTACAATGCAAGGCTGCAAATCAGTTCTGCAGGTCAAAAAGTGAAGATGCAATTTCTTGTACATCCTGCAGCAAGTGTGCGGCTTGTAGGTGAGAATGTAATCCCGTCTCGTCATCTTCACCACTGCAGGCACAACGAACAAGACAAAAGAAAGACCGGCAGGTATCTTCTCGGCTGCTGCATTCATAATTTTTCGCAGGAAAACACGTACACCAGTTTCGCGCGTGTCCTTCTACGGCATCTACTGGTAAAAATATTCTGTCTATCTACCCGGCACGTGAAGCTTCGACGGGAAAGAGGAAAATCTTGAGCATGCAGCCGCAAGATAGAAGTTCCTTTATTTATTGGCGAGCCCTTCGTCCGAACAACACCAATCTGATCATGCGCCTTTTCTCCCCTCTCTCTTCTTGCAAAAATCACACGATCGATTTATTCGGCAAACAATTCCTATGCACAGGACTGACTTTCGAGGAGTCGTCTTTTGTTTCCTATTCTTTTCTTGTTCACCACCGCGACGAGGAGTACGACCTAGTTAAGGGCGATGTACTTGTGTCTTCTTCTTTTCCTTCTTTTTTGCTGTTGAGAGGAGTGTGTCTCTTCTTTTTCCCAAGCACTCGTGATCGTCGATGAGCTTCTTCTATGGCTACTGTGGGAAAGCTTTCTCGATCGTCTTTTGTTTCTGTCTTTTCAATTGTACGAGACCTCGTTTTTTCGCTCTGTCGATTCGCAAGTGAAACTTATTAATGTGTCATCGGCCGTGCCGGGAAACAATGTTACCGGTCAGATAAAAATCACAATATCGCACCCATTGACAAGTGGAGCCACTTGAAAATCGATCGGCCCGGAGGCGCCTGGGTAACAAATACATGCGCAAAAGCGGGATGGAGGATGCTTAGCACAAACCGTGTATTCTCATTTAGTAAGTTTCGGGGGCCGCGTGGAAGTCCCTTAATTAATTTTAACGCGCTACGCGCGCCCGGCCCAACTTTTAGCCGACCTCATACGGCTAATGGAACATTGGGAGAGCGAGGACAGTAGCGCTGGGCGAGTGCGAGAGAAAAAGAGGGGTGTCGCGCTGCTGCTGTTCACGTCGGAATTAGCATGAGCGAGTGGCGGCCAAGTTTCGTCGTTATCAGGCTCCCCTCCTTCGACGAATTTAGCATGCTTCTTCAGTAGCTTTTTCGAGATTCTTGTTCCAGGGTAGACTTTTGTTGATACGAGTTGTTCATTGAAAATGATGATATGCTAATGGCGTTGTGCCAATTTATTGGTAAGTTATTCGTTTTTCTTAATAAAATAATCTCACGGTAATGATCGATAAGTGAAACAAGTAAGCACTGCGGTCAATCTTCATTACGTGTGATATTTAGGCTACTGCAGATTAACAGCTGTAATCCTATCTATTAAGTTGACAGTTATTTCGAATGACTCTTGAGGAGTCGTATGACTTCGTAGATTACAACTGGATTAGTAGTTAATCGCGTGAACACCTCTACTATCTTTAGCTTCTGCTTGTATTCAATTCGGTATATCACAGTATTTTGCCAATCGAGACCGTCGCGTTTATTTTTTCCTTTTATAAAAAATTATACCAATACCAGAGATGCAAATGCAGCGACGGAAAGGTGGCGTCCAGTGCACAATATAAATGCAAAAGTCTCGGCATTGCAAAAGAATATCCCTGCGCACCGGTGCATTTCTCCACTTGCAATATGACGGAGCGCTTGCATATACCGCATGCGTAGCGAGAGTGAGGGAGCGAGGTAGAAAGAGAACGATATTAGCTATTCCAGTGGCGTCGCGCAGCAGAGTGCGACATCCCCTGGCGCCCTCCGACTTATTTCTTTCACTGCCTAACTTATTTTCACGCCCGAAGCCTGCCTATCTGTCTGTCACGTCCTCCACTCTACCTTTAGAGAAAAAAGAGAGGTGGATAATTGTGCGGCACGGTGAAAGGAGGAAGAGCTTTTTTAAATTTTTAATAAGCCACAAGCAAGGCTTTAATTATCGGTTGAAAGGATGGCAGGTTTACGCAAATGGTTCAATGTTCGTTTTTCCCTACTGGCGATGAACTGGTTATTATTGATTATTCCGTGGTGTAATTTAATTAATAATGCATTGGATTCGTCACTGTTTGGCAACTAGCATTTTTCGAGAGCAGAGTACGGACTCATAAATGTGACTTGTTTGTTTTAGCGTAGTTCTGTCAAGTTTTAATGTGGGGCTTAAATAATAAATTCAGGAATCCAAATGACATTGTGCGAGAGCATTATATTAGAAACGTTGATCACCATACGTAAGCAATTGGAAAACATGTGTATAATACTAAACTTTGTGTTTGGTTACTTATCACGAGATCACGCATTTATGAATTTGAAATCGCAGCGAAATTTCAATATACGACCGCATAAATAAATATATATCTATATTATTTTATTTCAACTTTTGTTACATTTTGCTTTACATTTCCTACTTCACTATTTGTGTCTCGTGTCCAGTAAATAAATAAATAAATATATATATATATATATATATATATATATATATATATATATATATATATATATATATATATATATATATATATATATATATATATATATATATATATATATATAAATTCATCGCCAAGCTAGGATACATCGTCTGACCTATTTTTGTTGAAAAATTTAAATAGGAAATGTCGTTTTTCTTACAACGTTTTTTGTTACGCAAACACCAAACAGATGGATTAAAATTAAACATGAGCCAGCCAAGTAATCCAGCCTCGCCAAATCGTGAAGTAGATCCCGAGTGCATAATGAGGAAAGCTGTTGCATCGAGGCGCCATTGCACCTCGAAACGAGTCTCCTTTTTTCTGTCAGCGAGAATTTTTTACAAATGAATATAATTATTGTTATTATAAAATCCATTCAGATGTCGTTTGCCTGACGCTATAATTTCATACGTACTTGCCTACAATAGACATTTCCAATTTTAACGCAGCTTCGTTCGATACTCAATTTTTCCGTTTCTTCCCTGTTCCAGGTGAGTTTTACCTAATCCAATCACCCGGTGCTGCTGAACTTTCGCACAACGCGTGAGTACGAACGAAGATAGGGAGCAAATTCGAAGCCGAGTAATGTAATACACATGCTTGCTTCGCTTGCCGTCGGAATAACAAGCGGCAGCAACGGCTCTTTTTTCGTGTTATATACGCGACGAAAGCAGCGGCAGTATAGCCCTGCGAGATATATTTTAATGGGGTGGGAGAGCTTTTCTTGCAGTCCGGAGTTACACACGCGCCTCGCATTACCGTACAAAGAGAGGGAGAAAGATCCGTTTTGCCGGACAACGTGTATACAAAAGGGGTTGAACAAAAAATACGGCACACCATTGAAATGCATTCGCTGAGTTATTTCCGTTTTCGGTTTTATACCATAATTATTCAATTAAACGTCGGCAATGTTTGAACTGTATGTAACTTGATATTCGCAGGGGATATTCGTCGCTGTTTAGAAAGGTGGGTTACTTGAAAACCTTTCGCTTGGTTCTGTTGTATGTACGGTCATTCAGATGGTTGAATTCATACATCATGTCGAACTCTCGTGTGTTCGGTATTTCTCAAATAAATGATTTTTCGTACAAGCCAACTGCTGCGAAATTTCAAATACTCGTTGACCGCAGAAATCAGGTTGGCGGCAAAATAAAAAAGAAACGGTAACGTCGTGAGAGAATAAATAGCGATAAAACTCTCATATCTCTAGTCAGCGACAGAAATTTCCCTTGGATTACTCATGTAGGTCGATCACGTGGACTAGGCTCGGCGATTATTTCCAAGACGCACGGGGCGAGGGGACAGAGCCGCCTCCTCTTATCTTTCTTTCTTTTGCCCACTCGAGTTTGCGGCGACTTACTAAATCTCGTTGACACCAGGCGTTGCGTCTCTCGGATCCATTTGACCCGCGAGTGCGAACCTCGAATACGAATGCGTCCTTTTCAAAAGCGATGTTTCTTTTCTTTTTTTTTCGCCGGCTGAGAGAGGTGGCAAAGAGTGATGAGTGTCCTTTTTTTCTTTCTCGACTGCTCTGAAAAGGATTTCTCTTTATTGCTTCGGGTGATGTCGAGGTTCACCAACGATTTAATGAATTCTTCAGGCACTTTTTTCCAACGGATGTAAATGTTTTGTGAATTGTTTTATCATTCAGACAATGTGAAGAAGAGGGAAAATAATGCTTTCGTGCATTTTATTTTTAACTACGAAAACCATTAATTCTCATACGAGTGTTATTCATAACTTTATATTGATTTCACTAATTTGCACTGACCCTTGCAATAATCATCGTTCCAATTTTCATCCAATACTACAATATCTTTTATGCATTGCTTGAGGAGTTCAGTCACTAATACAAACAATTGAAATAGCAGTAGTTCAACGCACATAAAAAAATCAACGGCGCCTTCGCAATGTTTTCCCTGTGAATTTGATGCCCAGTCGATGCTTGCACGCCCATCGATATCTCAAAATGAAAGCCGTAATTGCTGGATCCCCGCAAAAACAAACAGTGCGCTCGAGAGCTGAGAAGTACTTCGGCTAAAGTGTGACGCATTAGAAAAGAGAAGAGAAAAGAGGAAGAAGCACCCTTTGCAATCATCGCGTGGCAATAAATATTCATTGGAGAGAGGAGAGCGCGGGTGGGACTAAACTGTGGGAAAGGAGCATATGCGTTACGCGCTCGTGGCCCAATATAAAGAGAAAAGTCATCATTTCGTTAGCGCGCGATGTCCATAAATCTCTCCGGCGCATTCGCATTGCTTACTTCTTTCTCCCCTCTCCAGCTTCGGATCCCATTGTCGTTGCCTAACGCTGCGACTTGAGGATTGATGAGAATTGCGTGTGCGCGCGCGTGTAAATAGTCGAACGGCTGTACGAGAGATTGAAATTGTCCAGAGGCTGCTATCGGGTGGCCCTGCTGCCGCCAGCTTGCGCTTTCTTGGGATTCGATTTTGATGACCTATCTTCCTTAGGGATCCCACAACGAAACTTGTTATGAAATTGAAACTTGTGATGAAATTGAAAATGAACGCGTCGCGGTGGAAGAAAAAGTCATGATCACCGTTGCGCGCACGCGACCTTATTCCTAGATACATCTGTCTGATTACACAAATCGGACACCACGAGGTCGTGTGGAGCTTATCTCGGCGATTGTTTTTTTCAAGTCCTTTCATCTTGTTCGCGTGATTGTATCGTAGCAGGAAACCAGCGGTGCACCATGATTGGCAATACACAACGACAATAATTTTACGAGTGACGATTTAATTATTGCGAGGACAGCTCGCCGACGGCTTCGATAAAAACTAATGCGCGTATTGATCGTTATGTCGACATATAATTATTTATAATAGCACGTTAGCGTTGCGCAGATCGGCTTCATCTAACGTTGATTGGGTTAGTTTGCGATTGCAATCGCGTATCAATAACGCAAGATCGGAATGTCGATCTATTCATTTCGATTTTTCTCGCTGAGTCAGCAAAAATCCTGCGGGAAATTTCGACAATCGACCTTTACTTTTACGCGATTGATCGGCGTTTATGAGACGGAACGGTAACGGCAATTTACCAGTGTTATATCGGACTACTTCTTTACGTAAATGGCTCGCAGTTTGAGTATAATTGATGTTGGTATTTACTGTAAGTCGAAAGATGAATGGCGAGGATTTAACGATGCGTTTATCGCTTTCTTCTGTAATGTGCTATGCGTCACTCGTTGTTGTAGCTAATCAGCGGCTGTTAATGTTAATAGTCGACGAGATTTTTTTTTTAACGTTTTTGACGTACAATCATGAAAGTCATCTAAGATTTATTGTTTGTAATTCAATCGATTCTATTAGTTCGTCCAGGACTATTTTTGATTTGCAAGAGAAGCAATTTCTATGTAACTCAAAGCCAAAAAAATCAAGTACTCACACGCGCCACATCCAGCTGATTAGGTTTGTGCGAATTAATTTTTGTTTTTGAATATATTTGACCATCCGTAAGAATCGTATGAATATCGACAGGCCAACGTTTTACGACAACGAAAGTCTCGAAAAGTAGCTATAAAATTCACGTCATACCATTGGACTGCGATCGCAGAGAAAAAACAAGGCTTCTCATTGCGCAGACGATGGCAGTTTCGCTTGCGCAGTAATCGTCGCCTTCGAGGAATGCGCACGCACGAGTGAAAAACCTTTCGTACTATATAACAATCTTTTTACAGTTAAACGCGGAACAGTTGAACGAGAGTAGGAAGTTACATAGAAACAATGGAATTTTCAACGGTCATTATAAAAAAATGGCCATCTCGTATTTGTGAACTGACTGGAATGAGGCCAGTAGGTACTTACGTAATGAAAAGAAGGCTTAATTCATGAAGGTGTACAACGTACGTCGATAAACATATTCAGATTATCGCGCGTCCCCCTCGGCTGTTGAACATTCGCGATCTGTAATTATAAGCGTTACGACAATGAGACAATAGCGTTATAAGTCTCAATCAAAAGAAATTTACGTAATTTCCCATTGCGTATATCGCTCAAACACTTCCAGTTCGTTGGTCGATACTTCAGACAATTTGCCCGTTGAACGCGCTACGGGCGGAGAAAGAGGATCAATTTGAACTGCCGAGAGAATTGATAAAAAGAAAGAAGCATGCAAGTTACAGTTTCACCTAGTTTTTATCGACGAGCTATCGTTAAGCATTTGATCAATTTTTTTGCTAATGCCTTCGAGGACCGGGCCAGTTAAGATTTTTTTTGTTTTGTTTGCTGTCGATCGTTAACGGTGGAACGATCGTTCCGGAAATAGCTAGAATGATTACTGCTCAAAATAGATTAGTAAAGCCACTTGAAATGTTGAAATTATTGATTGGTAAACTATTCTGTAACTCGTATATCAGTAAATTTTCTCGTAATAAGTGCACAAGCAGCGAGCATTCGTGTGATAGAAGCAGGGAATCTTGCGGCCTAAAGCACGAGGAAGGTCAAACGAAGCAACCTTCGCTCGCGCAAAACAGTTTGGTAACACTCTCTCTCTCTACACACACACACACACACACACACACACACACACACACACACACACACACACACACACACACACACACACACACACACACACACACACACACACACACACACCTAAAACCGGTCGGGCGACACTTCCTTTCCTCGCGCATAAATCGCCGCGCGAAGCATATTCACCCTCCGCGTGCTCGGGTCGCGTGCGGAAGATAGAGGGAAAAAAAGCACACCCGAACATTGTTTACGCGCGACGGCAGTCAAACGTCATAAATCGAACGAGTTTAGTCGGGGGGGGGGGGGGGGTAGTCGACTCTACATAGTATCAGTGAGAACCCATGCGATGTCGAGGATTTATACGATCCATTAGCGAGCCGGGAAATTCCATTCTAAAGGCTCTATATATAAGGGAAGATCCTGGAATCGACACGCGAAAAGTGGCCGACGCCGTGCGCAGGGATATAAGCAAGAGCGCGCTTTAAATAAATTAACATTTCGAGAGATAGAGAGGGAGTAGAGGAGGGTGTATTTGTAAAGTTTAGAGGTGTGGATGGCTCAGGGCTTTTCCATACAATACTGATCGTACGGGAATCGAAAATCGCGTGATAGTTACAGTTATTGCAGAAACAATACAGCAACCAAGCTCTATTATTTTTCCAAATGTTAATTCGGAAAGCTTGGGTCAGCTCGGAACTCCGGGAGTCTCAATACCATCAGAACGATTAGAAGCTTAGCTTACGTCACGACTTCGTGCAAACAAGAAAACGATCTGAATTATAAATTAATTTTCTTGTTCTACTACAGTTGACATTTTACCGATGAAAACAAACTAAATTATGTCAATTGCCCGTCTCATTCCGCTTGTGTAAGATGAAGAATAAAACATACTCCACGGCCAAAGAAAAACGGTCATTTTCAGAATCCAGAAGTTTTTCCAAAGAGGATGCTACATTATTTCTTCCCTCGTTGACTATATCGATCGTTTGTCGGCTGGATTTCTCTCTTTCTTCTCTAGAACACTTTTGCCTATTTCTCCCCCTTTTGCCATATATATTCCTCTCTCCCTGAGTGCATTTCATTTTTCTTAATTTTTCCTATTCTGCCAGGCCATGGGGAGCAGTTTTTGCTGAGTCTCGTACAAGTGAATGCGACTATCAAGATTTTGCTATCGTGTTCTTCTTATCTTAATTTTTTTTATAATATTACCCGAACTTCTTTGCCTATTGACTGAGCTGTGATTTCGAAATATCAATAATCACCTTCTATAAAAAATGCGAGTTGAATATTGGGTTTGTAAATATATTTGTTGTTAAAATCTTCTATAAAAAACGACTCATTTTTACGTGAATCTTATTTGAAAAAATAAATAAATTACATTTCACTATTTTTTGAATACGGTAAATAACACATTCTTGACCGTCCTGCACTGAACTGAGATTATATCTCATCTTCAATTTCGCCGAACAGTGAATGTTATTTTGAAAGCTACCCATTCGTAGTATAGCTACAGGACTAGGCTCAGTCGTGCGCACAAGATCCGTGGAAATTTACTCGCAACAACGATATACCGTTAGACACAAGTTTCTCGACCCATACAACTTCTAAGCTGTTAGTTTCATAAACATCGTACGTGGAAAATACTATCTTGGAAAAACAAAGTTTTAAGTGATTTAGACAACATTACCTAAAACAGTTAATTTACTGATCGTATGAATATTCCCTGAAAATCCTCTCTTATTAATCAAGATGCTCGTGCGATCTTATCAAAACGAGAATATCAAATTGATACACGGACATATCTAACGAGCTCAATTTTTCTCTCCTGCGCGTCGAAAAAATTTGTATCTCCTCATCTTCGTCGTTTTTTATGTATTTTTTTCTTACAGTTTGACCGTTAATTTATTGTGTCGTATTTCTAAAATGTATTTTGTTTTTTTCGCGTGAAGCCAACAGATTAACGCCACTCCTTTAACTGCTGATAATGAGATGAATTATTGTACGCTTGTAATTGCAGAGTTGGCGCGAGCCATTCGCCTCATGGCTGCGTCAAAGTTTTGGGCAACTTTTGAAAGTTGTGTAAGCGGCTCGTAAAGTTGGAATATGCACAGTTCGAGGATCATTCTGTACGACGAGATTTAAGTTTTAGAAATACATGACGTTTCACTAATTTGAACTTGATTAAATTTACTATAATGTCTCAAATTAATGTTACGAGCATCAGACTTCGAATTTCTGTTGAGACCCAGTAAAGCTAACGTTTGCGCTTTATTAGATTTTTACACACTAAAGCTTTAGGTGTTTTATTAGTTGTTATATTTGCTGCTTTGATAGATTTACTGTTTTCTTTAAAATGTAATAAAAACCGTTATTGATATGAAAGCACTTAAAGCAAAGTGTATCGCTCTCCTCGTAATCCATAGTGCAGCTCATGAAAAAGCTCCTCCTCGATGAAAAGCCTCGTTCCCCCTTCGAGTTCACATTGAGATGAGCACGTAGTGCGCGCTCGCAGGTGTTTGTCTTGGTTGGTCAGATAAAGCTGCGGCAGTGCCACTTTACTTACGTGATTGCGCGCTTAACCCTCCGGCCACAGTACCGTGACACGTTTACCTGCCTGTATGTGTCGATAAGCTCTTGTAAGATTACTCCGCGTTCGATCGACGGATTAATTAAGATCGTGCACAGCACATATGCTTCTTTTAAAATATGTTTGCTTGCAAATCTTCACGCAATCAGCATTTATTGTATATGCGATTTTAATGACGTGATGTGCCATTGTTTTCTCTAACCAGTCGTAACAATTCGAATGTTGCGTACATTGCTCAAGCTTCTCGCTCAAAGAATATGCCCAGTCCCTTGCATTTAGTATATTGTGACGTTATCTTCGAACACCGGTTGATCAAGAAAAGCCTCAAGCCGACACTAAATTGTACGTCACATATTGACGGACAGATTGATTCTCCGGTCGATCTATTGTCACGACGAGAGTCCTCGTGGCTCGCTGGAGTACATTGAAACTATGAATCTGCCAATCAAGTGCTCTCTCATTCTATTTTCTGTACTCGCACGCGCGCGTTATTCAAAATTCAATTGACAAATTTACAACTGGCTGCCACATAAATTAATTTGACTTCGTCAAAAATCCATCGTCGGATGAGTCATCGAGAAACGTGAAAGAGGCAGGAAGTGGCGGCTCTTTTCAAATCGCTAATTCCGCGCCATAGTGATTAATCTCGCGCAGCACTTTTATTGATCATGTAATGCTTTTCCCGTCGCCTTCGACCCAACGCACTCACTTTTCCCCTATTTACTCGCTCCACTCGGTCTCTATGGATTTCCCATACTGTCCCCGTTACTTTCGATTTTGCCGTATTTATTTTTCTCCCTTAAGCTTTGGCTTTCATACACTTCCCGCGTGCTGCTAGCAATTCATGGCTGCTATCCTTTCATTGTTTCTTGCTAGCTTGCGTTTTTGCTGCCTTAATTGCCATTGAATTATAAGCGGTATATCACGCAAGCGAATGTAATCCACACGTGTGCCGAGCCCGGCGATGCACTGGTCCCAGATGTAATCGTGCGGGCCCGCAAAAAAAAGCTTCATACTCGGTTATTCCACTTTTCATTTGCCCCGGTGGCACGCAGAAATTTGCATATGAATTGAGTCTGCTATATGACGTCTGCGGTCACTGAAAAAAAGCCTTGCTAATAGTTCAGATAGATGTCTACGTGTTCCGGATGGCACGATACACAAAGTGCCAAATAAATTTGCAGATACGAGGCACTGGAATTTCTAAGGAGGGGAAAAATGAGCTGTGCTACGGAGGGGCGATTAAAAACTCGGCATAACGCTCATGCGAAGTAAGAGAACAATGCCGGGGCGAGAAGTGAGCGTGAGAAAGGCTTGTTTTTGCACGAAGAAACGGACGTCGTCGTCGCTGCTGCCGAGCGACACGACACTTTCTCGCCAAGGAATGCGCCGATTAATTAGCGCCGCTATAGCAGCTCGTTAGTCCCCAATATTTTCCTATCACCTGCCCAGCTCACCAGCTAATTGCCACTTTTTCGTATTCGACCGAAAAATTCTTGATTAAAAAAAACAACATCCGACGACGGTTCGTTTCCTCAGCAGCGCGATCATTTTTATTTGGTTTTGCCAGGGTGAAAAATGGAAAGGAAGCGATTGCCAGAGCAAACTCTCCCCCTAGGAAATTTCGACAATGCGGCTCGTTGGTCCGCTGCGCGATCGACTGACGTACGGTCTTTGTCATCGTTTTTACGCTTCTTCTCGAGAAGGAACGTCGAGGGGATCTACTGGCTTAATTATAAAGACCCCTTTTTCTTTTCAAAACTTCGCATTTGTTGCGCAATTTCATTGAACAATAACAAGTCATAATCGACTGTCGGCGAATTGACTCAGATATACCTCAAATCGATAATCATCGTGAACAAATCCAAAGATATTGCTGAGTCCTCAGTCGAGCCACTCAAAAACAACCAAGGCCAATCGTTATTGACCGACATCACGATTAACGCGTCGCTTCGTCGACCTTACAAGTGTTCATCCAAGTCTAAAAACAGAGCAAACAGAAGAAGCTGCTCGCCCTTTGCGACCTTCGACCTTCGGTTCGAGGACAGCCCTTAAATTCTTGATCGTGCCTGTCGTTTTTTTTCCGCCAGACATTCTTTACGAAAGACGCCTCTCTCGGGCATACATTTAAGAAAATTTCGAGCGGCATCCGTCAACGCGTGCGTACACCAGATGGGAGAGGCCGCCATCGTTGCGAAAAATTCGTCTATGCATAGTCGATCAGTCGCGCGGCAGCTTTGTAGTCGCGATCGATGCACGCCTCGTACCCCCCCCCCCCCTCTCCCAGCAGAGAGCAGCAAGAGAGAAATTTTAACGAGTCGCTGAAAAGTTGATGCGGCTGCTTATTCCAGTTAGGCACTTTACGAGCCGAGCGCAAAGGCTAAAGAGCGATAATTGAAGAGAACTAGTCGCTAGGAGAGCTGGCGCAGCCTGTCGCTGTTGTTCGAACGTACTTTGATTTTGCCACTGTTTTATGAGCAAGCTGCAGTACTATTTACGAACGTCGAATATCGAATTGTACGTTTCTTCAACAAATTATTCGATTAATCGAGTTTGACTATATTTCACGCTTGTTATCGTAAATGTGATGCTTAAGTACGCCATTGAATTTATTAAAGCTTCTGTTTAAATATTGTATAGATAAATTGCGATATCGTTTGTCGTTATTATATTATCTACCAACAGATGGACCTAAACTAATGTTTTATTGGCATTATTATATAAATGTTAAATTTATAAATTTTGATAAGTAACGTTCACTTTCAATAGTAAATCTACTGGTCTTATTTCGCCTTTAGATAGTGATATGTGCTTGCAGTAATCTATTCCGGCAATGGAATTTCGTATTACGGAAATAAGCATTCCGGGTTTCTTTCATTAATTACCATAGATATGATCTTCAATTAGCAGATTATCTCTTCCTTAGAATCGAATTCTTTCGTGCTGAATCTGTGAAAGCCACAGCGTCGCAACTCTGATATGGAAGTAAATTGTAGCTCCCCTTGATCGCGTGACGCACTACACACGAGTATATCATCGGCGGCGTTAAGATTATCGATTCCATTCGGAGACAGATGGCGAGTGAGAAATGGGAAGTGAGCAACTAGCATGGCAGTAGATACCGGAAGACTCGGTGAATTCGCCCAACAATTTACATAATCTAACTCAATTCGATTTCAATTTTGGGCTCTAAATGCGCAAGTGAAATGCGAGACCAGAGCGAGCCGCGGCAGAGGATCACTTGAACAGCGAGTTATTTCGGAAGAGCCCGCGAATTCCGGCTTGACCTCGCCCTGTGCTGGGCATTCGATTGATCTGACTTTACTCGCTTTGAAGTCGCGAGGTTATTGGGATTCTGCGAGGCTTTTAAATTCCATCTATTTCCGAAAACAATCTGCACGTACGAGAAAAGCCAAAACGAGAAAGTAGGAACGAATCTCGAATGGGTTTTCCGAGAGAAGCCGTAAACGGCGGCTGTACGCGTGACAGGTTTGCGGCCGGAAAAAAGCTGCAGAGAGTAGACTCGTAAAGGCTCTGTAGCGCGGTGCGAGTTGAGAGAAAAGCCCGCGAGGCGTGAACTCTCCGCACTAATATCGCGCCTCGTAAATTATAAAGCTGTCGCCACTGAAATATCGCGCTCTCGCTGCACGAGTGTGAGTCGCCCAAAGCAGCAGCTTTTTCCATTAACGAAATCGACGCTGGTCTTCGATCTTTTCGATTGCACTCCGTCCAAATGAGGGATACGTGAAATTTTCGCACATGTGAACTGAACCAAAGGCTGACTTAGAGGAGTGCCCACTTATAATTTTTCGAGATGACTGAGTTTTATGGCTCATCGATGGACTGATTACTCCCTAGTTGATAATTGTTCCATAAATTCAAATGACCCCATCTTAATAGCTCCATATTAAGAATCGTCATCGAAAATAATATAAAATATCGCTGTTTAACGTGATTCGAGAAGATGTTCATTACTTACTTCACAGCCGATGTGTCGGTATTGCCCTTCCGTCGGGTGTATCAGCTGACACTTTGATGCTTTTCCGCGATAGTTGAGAAATGTTCGCAAAGACATTAGTGAAAAATCGATGTGCCATTGTTGAAGTGATTCGAGGAACATGCAAGACCCGATAGTCTCGATATTTTCCAATGCTTCAGATGCATTAACGAGGTCAGTTCATTTTCGCGTGTCACATTAACGTCGCCTTCCGCTTCCCTAATTTCAACTGTTGTTTATGTACTGTTTTGACATCATTTTAAATGATAGTTATTTAAAATGATAGATGACGCTGTCCGAAGCTTCATGTTTTACATCAATGTCTTTCACTCAATTACTTCGAACAATAAGCGAAAAGTATTTTATATGAATATGACAATGAATATAAATTCCATTGTCGTGCTAACTACCCATGTTTTGGACTCATGTTGCCTTATGGATTTGTAACCTTTTTGTTTGTAATCGCGCATTCGACTTAGCACAATGGTGTTAAGTAGGCTGTACTGCATTTTCAGTCATTAATGATTGGAGTGCGAGTACCTATATCCTTTTCTGATTACATTAGTAATCGTAAAAGAAAAGGCACGTAGCAAGTGAATCGAATGTCGGTTCATTTGGGTTACGGTAGGCCAGAGAGTGTTAGCAACCACATTCTAAATTGGCATTGATTTTTATGGCAGCATGGTAACGGTCACATTTTCTTGTTTAAAAATTACCCAGTAACACATATACAAAAAAAAAGTTGAAGCGTGAGAACGATAAAAATTGATCAATTAATCTTAAGCCTTCAAAGAGTATGTTACGAATATTAATTCTTAAGTAATTGTAAAAAATTATCAATTATTGTAAACGTTTAAAAATAAAAATAAAAATTTGTTAAGAAACAACCTATTTGTTTAAACAATGCCTTACCAACGAAGGATTATCTGAAAGGACGAATTAGCGAGTAATTCATTTCTGGCTGAACCGTTTCAATTTGGGTAAGTGCAGAAAAAAAGGAAGGAGACGAAGGTTAGAGAAAGATTAAGTCCGCGCGACGTCGCGGTATTTTTCAATTAGAGCACCCCAGTGTCAAACACCTTGAAGCGTAAAACGTCAACGTCAACGAATAAGAGCGACGACGTTTCCTCCCTCTTTTGCCTCTGCATTTCGTTCATTCGCTTATGTACATCTCTCCTGCTGTATTTTCTTTCGCGTTCTCCGACGCTTTTTTTGTCATCCTCGTCGTCAGCTCTCGTCGCGCTCTACTGCGGTTCTTTAGAAAAAACGAAGGTTTTCTATGGGCGTGGTTGACGGCCCATTTGTTTCTTTTATTATAGCAGTGTTGATTGTCTGAACTACTGTCTGGATCGAATGAATTTTGAAAATTCAAGTTTCATTTATTAGTTCGCGTTCAAATGTTAAGTATTCTATGACACAATGTAGTTGAATTATTGTGATGTGGTTTGCTGTGTATTTTATCAGTTAGCAATGCTGAACATATAAATTTTAGTATATGAATATTCCATAAATTAGATTATTAGTTTTGGATTTTTATTCTTATGTAAAAGATAATGCACTATTTCTCATAAATACTTTCAAATAGATCTGTAGACACATTTCGCTATTTATTCGTAACAAATACTCGGCAGTCCATTTCATCGAACGAAGTACAACAAATGAGCTTTTCTTGAAGGCAATCAATCCCGAATCCAAACAAATCAACAGATACAACTAAAAATTAAACACGACAATGAAATCGCCCTAATAATTACTTATCCGCGGGCAGCAGCAGCAGCAGCAGCAGAAGGAGGAGCACATCTGCATGCCGCCGAAAAAACGTGTACGCTAGGCTGGCGCGAAGCTCACGGCGAACCGAAATGAAGACGCGTCCTGCTATTTAACTTACGAGGGCGATGTATTTGCGTGGAAGCTAGGGTCGCTTAATGAAAACCCCTCGTGAACAATTTTTCAATTCGACTTCTTTAATAAACTAGTTTGGTTGACTCTCATTTGATCGACTGACACGGATCAGAGCGCATGTCGTTGCTCTTTATCTCATCCGTTTAGTTTTAGTCGGCGAAATTCGCCTCTCAACGAGGCCACTTGAGCGTGACCGGGCAAAATCCAATTCGATAACTGTAAAGCAGCCGGGCGCGATAAGCCAGCTACCAAAACGAAACTGGCAACGAAGCACGATCGAAGAAGTTGCATACACAAGTAAAACTTAATGTGATTAAGCTTTGTCACTCGCGATCTACCCAAACGTGAGTGCTGCATAGCTTCTAATGATAGACTTTCTAAGAAATTTCAGTTTTTTGTATGAATAATTCATAGTCATCGTCAGCAATTGTTTGTCGACGTTGAATACAATGCACCGTTCCAAATATCAAAGATTACGTTTGAATGACGTTCAGCGCATTAATTGCGAGTATTTTGAAGCGTAAAATTCTTTTCAATTTACAGCTCCGACGAGAATATTGTTTTTTGATACAAAGTGGTCGTGTTTCGGGCACAATACTTTGAGGGATAAAGCCATCAAACGGGGCAAGGGGGAAATTTTCCGCTCGCCAGCGGGGGCTCGTTGGGAGAAAAGGTAGCTGGGTTTCTGCGGCAGCGTCCTCAAAAATTTTTGGAACTCGAGCAGCCGAGTGGGCGATCGCGGGGCGTGCAGGTATAGACACGAGCCCAGGTGTCGGCACGCGTAGTCAGCTGCCCGCGAGACGGACGGAGGAATCACCATGCCACCTTGCGCTTACCGCCGTTAAAGAAACGTAACGGGCGTGGGTTCGATGCACCAAAGGCCACTGCTGTGCAGTCCGAAGTAGTAACATTTGCTCTCGTATCGTTTTTTTTTCTTGTTCTTCTTGACGGTCAGCATCTCATCGCGTTCTAACAATTTTCAAAGATTCGTGAACTTTATAATTATTTAAATGTTATTTAACAAGTTATATTGTTCTGTTAAATTGATTGCTCGGACTTGTTGTCTCAATTATACTTAGCTTTACTAGTTTGTGTTTTGTCTTTATGTGGTTGGGCTATTTTTTATTTTCGCAACATATGAGGACTCTTCAAACGTAATCATGTACAAATACTTTTACGGCTTGAGACTGTGAAAGTCTCTCGTCCCGGATAAATAAATACACCTCGGCTGCCCTTCTTCCTTGCCCCTCGGTGTCCGTTTATCTCTCACACGCCGCTGCGACTGCCATTTCTCTTGCCAACCTTTGTGTATGAGTCTTGAATGCGATAAGAGCCCGGACGTAATTTCGCTTAATGATCTATCGCCGTTCCGCTGCACTGGCAATGCGAGAAAAATAACGGTTAGCGGGGCAGTTTTGGTGAAGCGCTGAGCAAGTCTGCGGATCGAATACTGATGTTGAAGTTCTAGGCTCTCGATCTATCCGCGAAGTCTTTTTGGACATGTCACGTAAGAAACGACAACATCTATTATAATTCGATAACTTTTCATCGAAATGTTTCCACATAATTCTTGCAAGCAATCAACTATTCGATATGAGTAAAATTTTTGAAACGTAGAACAATGAAGTTATTCGTTTTTGTTTCAGGTAAACTTCAACGTTACGTATCTGCATTCGTGTGTTTCAATCGTAAGTGAAAGCAGCAAACTTGGAAACTCGAAGTGGTCAATCGGACAACAATCGATTTCTTGGAGGATAAAAAGTGCGCTGCGGCCGAGGGTAAAGGAAAAAGGGACTCGAGTAAATCATCGCAGTAGCGGGTCGTTCGACAAAGAGCCTTGATCGCACGGCTACGACGATAAATCAGCAGTTCTCTTTTCCTCTCTGATCTGGTAGAATTCCGAATTCTCACGTGCAGCTAAGTAGAGACGCAGCTGATTCATATAGAGAGCAACGATTCATCGCGGGATTCTTGCTCATCCGGATATGTTGTTGGCGATAAATCCCAAACAATTTATTCATTGTAGTACGAGTGAACTATATTAGAATTTACGCGCTCGGCCAATTTCACTTCCTCGCCAGCGATGCGTACTCAAGATATGCGCGCACAGCAACCAAATGCAGTTGCCCAATAATTTGCACTGCCACACGCTTTTACACTCCCTCAGTTCTCACAATTTATTCGGATATTGAATTGTAAGGACTGTGCTTGTTATTTTTACAATTTATCGATAATACCTCTACATGATCGTGTTAGATTTTTATCATGCACTCTGTCATTCCATTTTGAATCACAATAGAATCGTTAATTTTGTGAAAGTAATCATATGCTGAAAAACGTCTTAGTTAGTTACCCATTTAAAAGAGAAATATCTGGTAAGGAAAATATAACCAAAACGAAAGGACAAAAAAGGGCAGTAACGACGAAAGAAGATCCGAACACCGATGACAGTGTCAACGATGACAGCGAGGCGTCGACGCCTACTCTCTTCTCTTCATTTCTTTTCCTCGGACGACATGCTCTCGTTTTTACTTCGTCGGGTCAAAGCACCGAAATCGCTTCTTGGCCTGTTGCTTCTTTCTCCGTCCGCAGTTGATTCAAGCTCCACTGACAGGTGATGTGTTTTCCTCCGCTGAAGCAGTTTAATTAAGAGCTTTGCTCGCGGCAATCTCTATTTCCATCGCGCGGCAGCTCTAATTCATCTCAATTCCGGCGACAGTTATAGCTCGTAAGGGAAACGCCTTTCAACCTCATAAATATTGACGTGTGTTTCTTATCAGATTCATCTGCGACGCGTACGCAAAAAATTCTCTCCAGTGGATGTCCGGTGTGTAGAAAGGAAGGGCACGTAGATTGTACACGTGACTGGAAATCCGTGGCCAACTTTAGATTTATGAAGCACGCGAATCATCTCGCAAACGATGAGATTGATTTTGGCTAATTATTTTTTACTCCTATTATTGATTTCTTTCTTTCAGATCTTTATTCGTAGCCTACTATAGAAAACCAAATTTTTTCTTTGAGTGATTGATTCTGGTTTCTTGTGTTTTATGGTAAAAAACAACTTTCCACGGGGTTCTCAGTTCCGTAAAAAAAACAACTGTTTTTCATGTTGAAGGAATAGCGATATTTTTGTTCCTAATCTAATTTTTAAATGTGATTTAACTTAAAGATCCGAATGAATTGCTGTGGCTATTTGATCCTTAAAAAATTAAATTTTGCAAATGAATTGGATGAAAATTAATGAGATATGGGTTATCAAAATGACAATCTTTAGAATAAATTCGACTCGTCTTTTAAAGTTTATCCAACAACATTAAGCACATATTAACAACTCATAAAACGCGGTTGTACGTAACTTTGGCACGTACGGCATGCGAATCACTTCTATACTTTCTGCTTGGATGAAATAGAGCGACATTAACCGTGTAAGGAAATTCTCTTCTTTGATCGTATCCGAATGAAATATTTTGTGTCTGTACATGTTTGTTTTCATCCTCGCTGTGGTATTTTCAGACTTCTATGCTTTTTTCGCCTTGTATTTGTGCCTTCTGCACGCATATGCGTGTTATGATAAATATGGAGTAGACTGAAAGATGTTTCGAACTCTCTTTTTCGTAATATATATGTGAAAAAGTAATTAACAGCGGTAGAGATAATAAAATTGGCAACAATACACAACAGTACATGAAGCATCATCTAATCGACATAATAAATAACGCAACTGTTGAAGAGATAAACCATTGCATTTTTTTTACAGACTTACTAGATTTGTGTAAAAGATTACTGATTACAATGAGTAGACTATTGTTTTCATGTGCTTTCTAATTACAGATAAATTTACCACAAATCGTGCATCCAATACAATTTTTTAATATGATCACGGCAATACCGAATCCACTGAGCAATTTTTATCGAATCATTATTGCATTATATTGCAGATAGTTTCCTTATTAATATACTCAAGATTTATTTGTCTTGAACGAAGCGTTGGAGCCAAGGGCAATCGTTTGCTGCCTCCCGAGCGCGCTTAAACCTAAAATAACGTATCAGATGTTCTTCTCGCCACGATCAGTGTCTCTTTTTTTATGTATAACAACCTCCGTAGAAATTGGTTGGAAGGCGGTAACACCGACGAAGGTTTCAGATCGACAGAATATAACGTATGAGCCAACCGTAAGATCAATCAATGTATATCCGTGACAAACACGCGTCTCGCGTGACAGACTTGCGTGAAATCGAATAAAGGGGTGCGCTATTTTCGAATGAGAGTTTTAAATACGTATAACGGCGCTCGGAAGTGTCGTATATCATCATCTGAAAAACTTGTTAACAAGCCCCGTAGGAAATGCGCAGCTGCCACGACGGCCGCGGCGGCGTCTCTTTAGGAAAATGTTGAGCAACGAGGGCGGCAACTGCTAAAACGAATGGAGCAGATGACTTTTTGACTACGCAAATGGATTTCATTCGTTTGCGTCGTGTCTGCGTAATTGACTGAAGATGTTTTAAGATATCTGTAAATTGGATGATAAACTGAACATTGGTGATTTCAGCGTTAATAGGTTTGAAAATGAGAAACTAAATGTGTGAGGGTGAAATGAGAAACTATAAATAGATGATAAGAAACGTATATTTTTATTTGGTTAATGTAAAGAGCAATCATGAAAATTCTAATGATTCATCTGTTCATATAATAAAATGTCTAACTCGTGAACTTTTATAGTGTACAATAATTCGTTTTATACAAAGTCGACATTATCTACTGGAACACGCATTATAAATTCAAAGCAACAGCAAAAAATATTTCAAAAGCTTTGAAATGAACAGTTGAAAAAATGACATGATCTAATGCCGGCTGCATTGATATTTATAACCAAAAAAGAGTGCGCAAGCAGCTGCGGGGAAAGGTGCGTAGAAAGAAAGAAAGAAAGCGAGCTGGTCCATCGGATAATGAGGAAGTCCTTTATCGTCTTTGAAAGAAGGAAGTCATCCTCGAGACACATACCATACACTCGCGTGCACAGCGGGATCTTGAAAATCGTACATGAGCAACACCCTGCGTCCAACGTTGAAAGATGCTATTGCAGCACACTCGAGAAAAGAGAAAGATGCGCGATTCAAATATAATACACACTTCAAGATTTGACCCCGAAGATAGCTTTGTGCACGTCTACATCTTTTTTTCTTTCGCGATGAACTAGCGTGTTACTCAGTGAGAGTTCGACCAAACACTTTCGTCGCCTGTTTTTTATTCTCCGTATCTGATGGAACGCTTAGGAAAACCTTGAGCGCCAGTGAAATAGAAAGTCCTAGAGGCAAATGTTAACTGAATTTTCTATAGAGAAATCTTCTCTGGTGTAAAGAGTATTTAAGAAGATCGAGGACCTTCAGTCTAGCCTCTTTCTAAATGTCCGAGTTCATATAAAAAAAATCTTCACTCGACACCTCCCTCTTCCATTATTTTTCAATTTAACATCCGACGTTTCATTGATAGGATGGATCAAGACGTGTTTAATCCAGCGTGTACTTTCGGAATGTTGACGTTTACCAGTTTCATGAAAAAAGTCCCGTCAGGATAAATGCCTGGTTAAAGCGAACACTTCACAGTGTGAATGCCACAGGGACAGCTTCAATCTTCGCACCGATCTAAAAGCTAAAACCTGCTAATTTGTAACCCGATCCAAAGTCACTGAAATCCCGCACCTCTGCAACGTCGTCGGTTAAGAAATTGCGAGCTCCTTCTAGGAGACGCTCTCGACATTTAGCGCTTGATCGACATCAACGACGCCATTTGCCAAAGACACCCTCGATCGCCTTCCTTTTCTCACTGTCATTAGCGCCTTCACAATTAAGTGAGCCAACGCTGCCGAGTGCGCGCGAGCATGGGTAAGAGAGTATGTGTAGGCGATGCATTGGTTGTTAAGGGGGACCCGAGTTTCACGTTCCCTTTGAAAGGGATAGCTCTATATATGCGTATACTCGCTTGCTCGCTCGTCGGCGCCTTTGTTGGCACCTTTTTTTTCTGCCGCCTCGCCATACACTCTGATGAAGGGCTTTTCTCTACCGCGCCGCGCAGCAACTCGTGACTGATGATTATTATGCCGCTGATGACGAGCCTCCAGGATTCGCTTCAAATTGACACATCAATAACTCTTTTTTTCGAAAGGATATTAGAGTCATGCCATTGTAAGTCTAGCGGAAAATGTTTTAGCTGTGGAATGTAAAGATATTTCTTTTATTTTCACAAGCTTCTTTCATTTTACCTCTTGCATTATGCAATAATATTATGGTTATTAGCCATTTTTTAAATAATCTACATGAATATTTACAATAGTTAGATGTAGTCAGCGCAGAAGGTAATAAATAGAGGGTGGTTTCAGTGAAAAGGCTTAAAATACAACTTAGACTATTTAGTTCGAATGTATTATCATTCATAATCGTATATGAGAATTTGTACAGTTTTCAAACTATAAAACCGTTTTATTAATAATTGCGAACAATGGAAAAAGAAGCCTAAAATATAGGAATTCTGACCGAACTAATTTCTAAAAGCATTACACCTTATTGAAAAATTGGTCAATATAGTCATTTAATCAATCAAAAGCGGCACTTTGAATTTAACTGGAAACCCATCATTTTAAACCCCATGCCCACTAGTCTCTGGCATAATTAGTAAGGAATTCATTCGAGTAACGAAATTATTTCTTTTAGCTTTCCACCGGTAACAACAAAATGCTCTTTCCCAGCTCCTCTCTCTCTCTCTCTCTCTCTCTCTCTCTCTCTCTCTCAATTCTCTCCATTAAATCCTCGATTGTCTCTTCCCCATCTGCGTTTTATATATCCGCATCTCCGAGTGTCATATTCTATTGTGGTTGCGTTGCCTTTTCATTTGGTCCGCGACTAAAGATATACACTCGCAGTCGCGCGCGCTCCTCCATCAGAAATAACCCACTCCACTCCATTCCACTGCGCAGTCTGTCGCCTTTACTTGGCAAAGGGTATAATCTCTTAAGACAGTATGTCTCCAGAGAAGAGACTTGAGTGCGCCGTAACTCGCTGCTTTACGGCTTCGTCAGCCAAGCAAAACGCATTCTTAATTCGAATATTCGCGCGAAATCGGAAACGCAGTCGCAGCTCGAGGCAAGCGACGTGGCGTGAATTACCACGGATGCACGCAACGGAAATGTAATGTCTTCCGAGAAAGTCCGTTCTCTGCTCACTCTTAATGGTATCTCGCCCTCCACTTGCTTCTTTTCCATCGTCAATGGCTGTTCGTTGGCTGGCTTTTATCGTAAAAGCCCACTTGGTTATTCGGCGCCCTTGACCTTTCATGGCTTATTCGAGCTGGTCGCGCTTGTTTGAGAAAGCACAGCCAAATAATGCAGAGGGCCTCGTCGCCGCTTTTACTGCTTTATTGCGATGAGTTTACGGCGCATCAGTTGAGACGCTCTCCTGCCTGAACAAGTCATTATTGCGCCTATAAATAGCCGACGGAGAAGCACTTTATGTGTTTTTACTGGCAATTTTATTTTGATCGCGAGCGGCCTGCTTCGCGCGATGATTTGCCAACATTCGTCTACTTTTTCTCGCAAGACTCTTCGCTCCAGACAAGTGCAGTCGCGCATCGACTTGCTCGTAGTCGCAGAGACCACTTGCCCACGTGCAACCACACGGCACAAAAGCCACGCACCACACGCAAAGCCAAAGTCTGATTCCTCTCGACGCAAGTTAAGTTTGGCCAACGACGCGGAATTTCGCACGACTCCTGCTGCGCGCAGGTACGGCTCCACTCGCACAAGGGCTTTCGTTTATGCCGTGCGAAAATTAGTACTTCGGCTATTACGGCCACTCGAGGGGATGCAGTCCTGCGTTCTTTTTTCAGCACGGCGGTTGACATTTTTGCGGTCGCCACTCGATGAATGTGCAGACGATGAAATTTCGTTGGCTTTTCAAGAGACTTTTCAAGTGACTTGAAATTCCAAAGGGTGATTGAAATGTGGCGCTAATGAGCTTGACAGTGGACCTCGTTGCATTGTTGATTTGTAGTGGCTGCTGGCGAGTTGTCCCTAATCGAACATGCTCCAGTGCATATGAGCTTTTGATTCCGTAGACCAAGTAACTTTGGGATTTGAGCGGGAAGTCGAAAAGGAGTCTGGAGATATCTGCATTGATCGTATTAATCGTTGAACACGCTGCAAAGCGCAAACAGGTGCAGCGGGCGGCCGGCGGCGGCTAACGAGGTTGGCCCTCGACCGAGTAACATTAGACATGTAACATTAGATGCGAGACGGTCAGCTCGGCGCGACGTCAACATCCGGGCTGCTGTGCAAGCGCGTCTCGACCAGCGAGGCTCTGACAACTGAATTAACTTTGTGTCGCGGTACTAGCGCGAATGGTGTAAGTTACGGCCGATGTATTTCCGGATGGAAAGTCAGCGATCCGAGAGTCGTCGCGAAAATCCTAGGGCTCGAGCAGGATTGATGATTCAGCACGATGACGACTTTTGATGGCAAGCCGCCAGTTGAAGTATTGCTATTTCGCATCTTTAATGTTTGTACGAGAATGGGGCAAATAATAGTCTATGCACACCTGTTTCTCCATCTACGAAGGTCCGTTTGACTTTGCTGAGCTGCAGGAGTGAGTGCAGGGCCACGGGCTCTCCGGGGTATTCGAATCTCAACCCCTGTGCCTTGCCTACGGTCACATTTCAGGGGGCAGGCTTTTGCTTTTTCTCCGTTAGCGTAGCGGAGCGCCATGAGAATCGCAGGCAGACCTTATAGTTCAATATGTTTGATTTTGCGAGTGGCGAGCCGCAGGCGGCGCACGACTACTCACCGAAATTAAAGCCCCAGCCACGGAATGAAAGAGCGTCTTTTATGGCGGAGTATCTGGGTTAGACTTTGTACTTTCTTGCACGAAGTAACGGCGACGAGGCCCATTGTACCCGCGACGAGATCCCAGATGAGCTTGTGGTTTCTTTTTCGCCACTCTCTCGAGTGGCTTAACGAACCCCGGAAAAATCGAAGCTTCTTTGTCTACATGTGGGAGTTTTTCGTATCCTCGAGTCCGTACTTTTAGCCTGCGAGAACTTTACCTGGGTGCCCGGATGTGCAGCAGTGAACTCTAACAACTTAAATGACCCATCAAGCGCAAGTGGTAATGCCAAATATTCTCGTTGTCGACGAGGAGTTGGATATTTGCAACTGAGTTCGGAAAGGAGGCTTGCTCGCGAGTGAATCCTCGCGAAGGGTCGAAAGAAAGGAGCAGGCGCAAAAAACCCTTTCAGGTGTACGCAGCTGCGCGAGGAAACGAGACTTTAAAAGCACGTGGCACGCACGGCGAGATCGAGTACTAGACTCCCCTTGGCATTCCTCGCGCTCGGCTGGGTGTAGCCTGCAGATAAATGTCACATAATTAACCGGCCAAGTAATTAATTTCGCGCCGCCGTATTGGGAATGCGCCCCGTAGAAATTGAGAGAAGCGGAGATTGCGCTGTACGTCGAGACGCGTTGAGCAAGAGAAGAGACGGAATCGCTTCGTTTCCATACTACATCTGATCAAAGTTATTAGTAGCTAACTCATTTGACTTGGCTGCCTTGCTCGTACACATCGAGGACTGCCAATTTTCACTGCTTCCAGATTGATTCGCAACCAATTTTATCGGTTTTACAGCCGAATACTTTTATGGTTACTTGCTCGAGTCACTAATTAAAACTACTTGGGATTATTGTTATTTTTGAATGGTGAACAAGTTGTTTATTGTCGAGCAATTAGCCGACATTTTTATTTGTGCCATTTTTCAAATTCAAAATTGTAATCGTCATTGTTCTATTTACACGATTTGCAAAAAATCAGAGTCGCAATTAGGAAACGATCTCTAGTAAACGAAATAATACAGAAGTTAATTGTTGGAATATGGATGTTTGTTGTTAGTCCGAAATACTGCGCACTATGTTAAGACTCGCATGAACCGATCATAAAATCACGGAGAAATGATTTGAAAAGACAAAGAAGGCTTGAGTATCGTGATATTCGATACGCCATTGAATGCAGTCTTTGCGAGAAAAATGTAAGGGAGTCAAGTGCAGATTTGGCTGCGCCGGTGATGCACAAAAAGGCGATTTATCACTACTCGAAGGGCGATAATTCTCAAGCAGCGAAACAATATTCACATGAAGTAACGCGTAATCCCGCGGTGAATAGCAGCAGCCGAGTCCCCTGACTGCACACCCAAGGTGCATGTACGTGCAGTGAGAAGGGACACGAGCGCGTATATAAGCGGGTGTCCTCCGTGTGCGTGCGCGTGTGTGTCGGTACATCGCGTTAAGCTGCTCTCCTCTGAGTCTCAGCCTCGCGTGCTCACTTAATGTCCTCGCGTCTCCTAATTCTTCTCCAGTCGGATCGAGGAAAGTTTCCCGAAGGATGTGCATTTATTCGCGTAGAGGTGTCTTCGTATTTCAGCGCGAAAGCGACGAAGACTTGGCCAATACATCGCCAAGCGCTAAGTATCGCTCAATTAGTTTTGATTTTTTTGTTTTCTATGGGCACGCGATCGGAAAAATAATGGAAGACTGCTAATACTTCGATCGAAGTACTAATGATGTGCTAATTGACTCTGTACTCGTGTTGAAAAATGGAAAGCATCAATAACCAATTAGTAAGAGTATGTCCTGGTGCAGAATCTACTTCTGATTATGTTATTGACTGATTTTGCTATTTTTGATTTATTCGTGGGATAAGCCTACTTGCGTGAAATCTTAACATAAAACTAAAATATCCTTATTATGACGGTATGGATTCATCATAATACTTCCAATGTAGTCACAAAGAGCCGGTTTTAACAAAAAATCACGGAAAAATCTCACAATCCCATGTGTTTAAATTCAAACGGTTTTAGTGTGCAAATGTGACGTCACCCATAAGAAATACATTGTCCCTGAATTTCAACGTTTAGAAGTGTTTAAAATTTGTGACAATATATTTGTTATGGGTGACGTCACATTAAACGATTAAATTTAAACATGGGTTTACCGTGAATCTCGTACTCGAATAGGAAAAAAACTTCAGACAAAAGTACGCTCGAAAGCAGGGACAAAAGAATCCTGACGTCACACATTGACAAAGAGAAGGGGTGAGAATGTCGATTGGAACAAGAATTGCGTCAATCATACGTTTATCTCTCTGCTGTGCTGAGATGTCGATTTTTAATGAGGGGTGGTTTCTCTCTGCGCGGTCGGAGCTAATTAGGTGCAATCGCGAGGTCCGCGGAAAAATCGCCGATTACGCTGGACTCCGAAGATTTATAGCCGTAGGGGAATTACTATCTTGCTCTCAATTTTTAGCTTCAACATTAGGATAACTTATGCTTGCCGAGAAAACAGCGTGTAAGATTAATTAGCGATTGTTCGTTTCTTTCGGTGATCTTAGTCACTAATAAATTTATAAATTTGATAATTCAAGGTATTATATATACGAATATATAGTTAAATGAACAACATGAAGTGTCGCTTCCTTTTCTCAGTATGTAGATAAACATCAGATATTACCACATTGCATTTTAAAAACTCAAAGCTGCCGCAGCAATTGTGCAACTGTAATAGTCTTTGTATATTACGTATATGCCAGCACAGCTGGATAATCAAAACAGCTCGTTGGAAAGAAAGCTTAACCGCTTCTAATTCACTTAACCCTCCGAATTTCACTAGCGCGGAGAGAGAGAAAAAGGAGAGAAAGGAAGAATCACGGGCGATTGTTTGGTCGGAAGCGCGGGCCTGCAATACATCCATTGTCGTAGTTGAGCAGCAGCTTCCTTTGTGCGGCAAGCTGTGGAAAAGCCCATTATGCTCTATGAGAAAGCGCTCGACTAATTCCAGCACGCTACGCGCTGTTTATATGCACCTAACGAACGCCGCGCGCTATGAAATATTTCGCGACGCCGAGGCTGCGGCCGCCGCCGCCGAGGCTGAATGCCCAATTATTAGGTGTTGCTGCGTGCGCCACATCCGCAAAATTCTGCACGTAGAGTACTTTTTTCTTTTTTTTTTCTTTTTGCGCTTCCATTTGCGGTCGTGGATTTACCGTTTCTGAATCAATACCTTAATTGACATTGCTGTTGTACGCGCATTATTCACACTTTACTTTAAAATATGGACAAGTGATCTTGATGCAAACAAAAATTTTCGCAAATTTCGTTTATTATTTAGATTTTATCCATTGTAAACCAAGATATTACACATGTTGATTGAAAAAAACTTTTCTACTCACATTTTTTACGTAATAAAATCTTGTATAATCAAGAAAATCCATCTTTACTTTACTATTTAATTTTTTTCTTTAATATTTTATTTACAATTTCATTCGGTAAAGTGAAAATTAACTTCTAACTATCACAAAGCACAGTTCATAGCCGTAATCCGACATATAGAAACATGCAAAGTAGATTATTTATCCCGTATACGAAGGCCAGCAGAATAAAACGTGGAAAATCTGCAGTCACCTTTGTGTCCCCATAGTCGCAGCTCGTTGACATCGCAGAGTCTGCGTGGGCGAAGGCGCGAAGGGCAGTTCATAGCCGAGTCGCCGAGAGTGTTAATTGGCGGTGCCAATCGACTGCCAACGCGGGGCAAGCAGTCTGCGAAACTTGTGTGTGAACTTCGCCAAACGGTTGGCCGGCAGTTTTCAATAAGGTTGCATTTTCCAATGGACGCTTGTTGAACCTCCTCTCACTGCGCTCGCGAGTATTTGCTGTGCATTATCGTTAGCGGAGTACCATCCGCAACTGAAGCCGCCGACAGCGAGCAACGCATTCGCATTCGACGGTTAGCGAGTCGCCTGGCCGGGCGTATAGACGCATAAAGCAAAATAGTCGAGAGCACTTGTGCTGAACGACAACGACAACTGCCGGCTCGCCCCATAAAATATGCCCTCCTCCGCTCGTGTAATTCCCTCAATGCCTGTCACGCGCGAGCGCGCGTCCTACGCCGAAGACAATTCAATTCAAGCGCGACGCCATACGGCTCGCAGAAAATATCATCGCGGCGCGCCTAATCCATCGACGCGCCGTGAATAATATCGAGCGCGCGTGCGTTATTAACTTGATGCGGGAATGCGACGCGTATAATCAACGAGTTTGTCTAGACAAGATAATCGTTTCATTATTTTTAAAAGCGTACAATTTAATTATTACGCGGCTCGCGGCTAATTCAATTACCGTCATGGGTAATTGGGTGCTTTTTCAATTATTACGTGGCGATGAAATTTTCGCTGCGTATGGTGATACGCGCGGATGTATAATAAACCCCTGCCGATGAACAAAAGATGTGCGTGCAGCACCCAAGATTTATCGTTGAAACAAGGCCATTGCACCCTAACGAAAATGATTATCGTTGAGAGTTCATCGTAAAATTGGCTGCGCCATAAAATCTCGACTTGTGCGCGCGACATGGAGCCGATTTGACACGCGCGGTCAAGTCATTTTTTCGACGCGCTACGCGACTCCTTTGTTCACCGCGGAGTCTGCTAGTCTGCGGTACAGTCCAGGCAGTGTTTTTCTTACTTTATCAGGACTTAAGTTTTATTTTATGAGTCAGAACTATGTATTGCTGGATGATAATCGTTTCATGGGAGCTGAACAGACGCAGAGTAGAACGAAAAGATGTCATGTAACATTCTCTCAAAAAATTTTCCATTCGAAAGATATAGTTTATTTTTCAAGTACGAAATGCCCTCCTTTCCCGTGGAAACCTAAAAAAATTCATTCAGCTCTGCTTGAATTAATAAAAAGAATGGCAATAAAAGCATAGCTCCATGAATTCTGATGTCGATAACGATCTCGCATCGAACAAGAGTGACTATATGAAATGAAGGCGACAACTCTCTTGGGATGACCTTATCGAGGTACACTGAGACGCCGCCTTCCTAATCTGCGGGATCTACGTGTATGCGTTGGAACGAAGAGCTACTTTTTTATTTCTTCGTGTGCTTCTATCGCTGCACGATCGCCAAGGGGTAATTTCTCTCTTTTTCTTCTCTCTCTTTCTTTCTTTTTACCTGACAGGTGTGAAGCTGTCCCTATTGCTCTCGTTAATTTATGCGCGAGGCGGAGTTATGGTAATTCTCCGACTCTCACGACGGTTTCTAATTAAACCTGCTTTTATTTCAACCATGATGTGGATATTGTTTTTTTCTGACGATTTTATTTGTCTTCTGGCTAATGGCCGACAGTTGGAACTTTCATAAAAAGTAAGTTTCCTTAGATATTTCAGGAAACCGCTATCTTACCAAGCTTACGTATTATACGCGACTTCGTTACAAAATAAATATTCGATGCATTTCATTTTACGCGCAATTTATAATTGAAAAATATTATCAAGTGTCTCAAAATTGAATGTTCCTTATTTTCAAATACTTTTTCAAATTACTTATTAATATTATAAATTACTGGTGTGCAGTTAGCATTTTGATGAGTGGTACGTAAAATTTATTGTCAGCAGGTGACTCGCTTGATTGAGCGAAATTAACTACTGAAATATAGCTGGATATTGCATAAATAATACAAATTCAATCAAGTTATCATTTTTTTTTCTGACTGTAGTATATGGTAATTATTGTGATTTTTGTCGCGATAAAAAAATTTTAGTGACTTAGCGGCCATCTCGGAATATGAAGAAACTAACCACAAAATCGTGATCAGCGATCCAGAAAACTCTATGATTTTAGTTTTCAGCGAATATCGGTGTGATTGTGACGATCTTACCTACTGCACTACTATACTGCATAAAATATTGGTGGGATAGTGACAATCCCATGCACCTGGTGTGATAATTCAAGATTTTATTGCAGCTAGTTCATTCTTAAAATATCGTCCGATTGGATCGAAAAATAAAAAAAATGTTTATTTTTAAAAATAAATTGTTGTTCTGTACAAAGCTCAGCAATTCCAGAGTAGTCTACAAAAGATATAGCTCTACTACTTTTGGAATGTATTCAATCTCTGAAATTGCCGGCATAAAATAAACAACCAGATAACTGTCATCGTCTTTTATACAAATTATCTATCAGTAAGAAGAAAGTAAAGAGTCGTTTTGTCTAAAAACAATAATAAAACCCATGAATCGCTTGCTTTTTTGTTAGTTGTAAAATAAGTTGTAAAAAAATGGTATGCACACGATAATACACTCGAAATTTGAGGCAGTGTATTACGAGGTGTCGAATATTGCTGCTATCTTTCTATCTCTCTTGCTCTCTTCGAAATAGACTTTTCACTTAATCACCCAGTGGGATATATGAAGTATTAAGCTTTTTTACACGCCAGAAGGCAGTTTGCTTCGGGGGCGTTTCTCGTATTTTTACGCACAAGACGGGTGTAGGTGTATGTTTGTTGTCATTTTCACCAACTCAGGAAATGTTTTAACGTTTTTTTTGTAATTTTTTTATCGAGATCTCTAAGTTTTTTGCTACTGTTATTTTTTAGGGAAACCGAAAGTCATGTCTTTAATTGACAGTTACTGTCGCGAGGGTTGCGTCGTTACCGAAACAAATGACAGATTTAACTATCAGAATTTAAAAATGAACTTTGAAAACAAATGGAGAGTATGTTATATGCTCAAAAAATAAGAATGCTTAGCTTTAGGTATCGAGTTCTTTCGAGAAAAAAGAGCCATCTGCTGAAGATGCTCTCGATTCCGCACGTATCCCCAGGCAATTGAACAGTGATAAAGGACAGCCTCGACTCTTGGCCCCCCGTGGCATGCGTTGATTTCTTTTTTCCGAGCACCCGACGCGCCGTAAAGACGTCGGTGAAATTGTGTTAGGCGCAGCTCGCCCACTATTTTTCCGCCCTGACTTCATTGCATAAGAAAAGAGATACTCTTTCACCTCTGCGTTTGCGAATTTTCTGATTTTTATGGATGCTTGCGCGCTGCCTTGACTCGTACTGATCTTTTTATCTCTTTGGACGTTGAATACTTCTTGCGATATTTCGAGAAATAATGTCAATGAAGGACATATAAAATGCGATTTTACACTATCGAACCTTAAGGAATACTTAATTTTTTAGAAAAATAAAGATATAATTGCAGATGAATTCATCAAATTATATTTTTTCAACCTTGATTAATTAGTCTTTCCTGAAAAGATAACCAAAGTAATCATAACGAGATACTCAGGAAATCTTGAGATTCCTCTTTTATCGGATTTATCGAGAATTATCCGCAGACAGAAAACTTTCTGTCAACTTTTACTGGTATCCAAAAATAGACATTTTCACGATGTGTCGACAATTTTAAGTAGTAATATGAAAATTCCATGCTAAATGGCATAGTCAACCTCGTATTGGTATAAACATAATAAATTACAGTCACGTTCAGATGAATACATATATTCGATACTATGATTTTCATCGATCTGTAGCTATAGGTTACCCAAAACATTTGAAAGAAAAAAAGTCTCACATAAATAAAGGAAAACATCTACATTATTCAGTCAATCGCTTGAAAAAATGATGTTGAATTCTTGAAAAGTTATCTCACTGATGCTCACTGGTCTCGCCAGAAGAGTTAAAAAATAAACTCCTATACTCAAATGCTCATTGAACAGCACCACGAGTAAGGTAAATTCTCAAGCGTCCCTAAGTCCCCCATTCAACCTCACTCTCTTTAATTTCAAGATCGCGCGAGCATTTAGTATAAACGCGAGGGTGAGGAATGCAAAAAAAAAGTAAGCATAGGGGGAAGGGGGAGTGGGACGAGGGGTCGAGTCAAAGAAACGCAACGTACGCTAATGTACTGAATTCGTCGCAATGGCCTCATAAAAAGTGTTTACAAGTACTCGGAATGTACGCGAAACGAGATAGCATGCACGTAAGACTGTACTTTCTTCTTTTTTTTTGTCATTGACGAATTTTAAGAATGTCGCGTGCACCGCGGCTAGTGTTTGTGATAAGCATTGATTAGTTGCAACAAATTATCCTTTGTTAAGTTCTTCGATCCAAAAGAAAAAAAAAGAGCACGTTGTCGCGCATTCTCTGGCACGTATTTCCCTTCTATTACGAGCGTCCTTTGCTTGCGTGTCTTGGCAGAAGGTACTCTGAAGACGCATCACGTCTCTTTCGATGCTTTTTAAGGATCGTCTAAATCTGCTTTATGAATAACTACGAGGGGGCACACATTTTTTCACGTTCAAAGTAGAATTTATTTTTTTCCTTTCAAACTTTTTACTACTTTTTTACTTCCTTATCTTCAAAATTATCCGTATGATAAATTATGATGATTTGAATTTTTATTAGTAAAATCTTAACTCGAAAACCACACCTATATGCTTATTTTCCGCCACATAAGTATATCACGCAATTATATCTCAGCCATCGGATCACTATATGCTTCAACGTGGCATCCATCACTTTTTTATAAGGGATAAAACTGATAAACAATGAACTACATTATGATTATAAATGATGAATGAAAGATTATATTTTTTATATTTTATTTATTTGCTAAAAACAAATTAAATTAAATCTGAAATAAAAAATCAACTAAAAGCAATTTGAATTCTCGCGGTTTTTTTCATTTGGGCCAATCAGGTCACAAATAAAATGCTTCAATATGGCTTCCATTACTTTTTTATAAGGGGATATTTGATAAAATAACTTTGTTGCTATAATAAACACAGTAATTTTCTCTGGTAAATACCTAACTGGCGATCAATCACAACATTGCAACGTAACGCTAGTAATGAAAGGTAATCGCTACAACAAATACGAAAACTCACTTATCTAATTGGCATCAAATGACCAATCTCCGTTGCGGCTCAAATCCCGTATCCCTACGCGCAGTCGAATTCCAGTGCAAGCTAATCCGGTATCATAAGCATCGTGACTGTACAGATTTTTCCTGCGGAATGTGTATATTATCTCAACGTCACTGCTACGATATCAAACGGTGATTCGTCGGAACGTGACTTAGACATATAAAGAGGAGCTGGCTGCCGTTTGCTTGATTTGGTGGCCCTCCTATAACGCAATAATTAGCTTTCCACGAACAGCACTGACGGATCAACGCGTATCTGTTCGCCCCTTTTTCGGCTTGTCGCGTAAAATGTGATCGGGTATCGCATAATGTTTAGGGGAGTTCCTTTGCACTGCCACATAATTCTTTTTTCTCCGAGGCGTCGTATCTTCTTACCCGGCTACGTTCCTTCATTTCCGTATCTCCGCTGAGCGTGATATCCAATTTTTATATTTCCTTTTGTGAGGGGATGTCTTCAAGAGCTTGACATTTCAGTGGAGCACGCAAAAGGTTGTGCTGATCTGCGAATATTGAAAAAAAATGCTAATTATTCGATGAGGACATTTTTTTCTCATTATCGAATGAGCCTACCTTTATAAATATTGTCAGCCTCACTGAGTTGTGGGCGGTGTCAAGGATCTGTTATATCTAGTAAACTCTCAAATAGATGGCCAATCCCGACATTTTACCAATAGATATTGATATCTACAAAAATATAAATAAAAGTTAAGAAATAGTAAATCTCAATGAGTGAGACAGTTATAAAATTGAAAAATTGATTTATTCCAAGTAAATAGTAATTTAGCAATGAAATTTTTCAATTTAAAATCACATAACCAATTCAGAATCGTTGAATAATCGGAAAATTTTGAAACGTGTCCATTGGCGCTCCAATTCAGCCATCTCCAGCTTGCACTCGTGGAGTGGCAATCGTTGTTGAATAAAAGTTACGCCGACAACCCCCGGCTTATGCCCCCGTCGATCACATCTCGATACACTGATATCAAAAAAGGGCGCTGTTTTCGCATTTATTCCGATCGAGTCCCTCGAGGGCAAAATGTTTCTTTTGATTGACACGATGTCATACTTTGCGGAAGAGCGATTCTTTCTTATTTCGAGGAGGGTCGGGGTTTATTAGATGATCTATATTGTGCCTCTTCGGTAATATATGATTGATATGCTTTCTCATTAGCCACGACGAGGTTGCTAGAAATTACACGAGTATATCAAATGCGTAGGAGATTCGGCGAAGTATAATGTTTTATATAAATGTCGTCGGGTTTTCCAACATCCATTGTCAGTCCTTTAAAAATTCAAAAGAGAGAACCATTACGTCGCGCGGGCTACGTCACCGCGCGCTCGCAGTCGAAAAGTAAATCAACTTCGTTATCGTGCTGTCAGTCCGCGGAGGTGACAAGAAGTGCGACGCGCGCGCCACGAATAATCCCATCAGGGCTCCCATCGTATATATCGTATGTATATAGAAACTCTCGCAGTGCCTATGATTTACGCGAGTCGAAAATTGAATGAAAAAAGCGGAGGGATGCCTCTATCGAGCACGCGCTACCTCGGGAAAGTGAAAGGGGGGAGGGGCTCGATATTAGCTGTTGTGCGTGGTTGCATAAATTTTTGGGAAAAAAGACTGACAGATTTTGACGGCGAGACGTCAACGCTCCAAAGTTATAATTGATAGCTTAGAGAATTAGGCTAGTTAAATATTCGCCTGGCAAAAATCATCCCGCACTGCTCGGAGCGTATCTACTGTAATAATTATGCAAGCCGCGCCCAACTTGATTCGAAGGGACACGCTATAACTCATCGGCGTAATTAACGAAGTTACGCAACACTACTCGTTTAGGAAACGTTTGCCCGTTATATATACGCATGCCCGTTGCTAACACTCTTTGATAAGGCACGCGCTGCTGCTGCGAGCTCGCTTATGTAACACTGATTCACTTTTGGGAATTGGAACAAAAGTGGATTGAAATTTGCGCCTGGTATATATGCTTTACCTTCTGCATTCTCGTTAATACTTGTTAGCACCTTGTCATGGCACTTATTGAATTCAGTTTCACTATTCGATGTGATATTTCAGCTTTGGATTTTGGAAAGTATAAAATACGACTGAATCGTAGCAAATACGGTGCACTTTTCAAAAATATCTCACGGCAAAATAGAGACTAGACTGGCGGCGATGAATTTTTCACTTGGACTCGCGACTCCTTCATTTTACTTTGCTGACTCTCCCTTATTCCCTCTTGCTTTCTCTTTCTCATTTTATTACAACAAGTTTTTCGTATAATTTTATAAACCAAATGAAGAAGTTGCGTGCCTGTACGATTTTGTGTGTATACAGTGAGGAATGGATCTGAAAACATCGCCAGTATAATACTTACTGAACTCTCAAGTTGATAGCTGGTAAAAATATTTTATTATATTGACATTTATAAAGCAAAATAAACAGAAGTAAAGTATTGTAAAATTCATCATGTTAATAGCAATATAATCTTATTCATCTTCCTAATTCGGATTTTACAATATTTAGTGCATTCAATTAATATAATAAATTATAACCATACCATCAAACTAAATTCTCTAAAAAATTACCGAATTTTCATGACTTTGAAATATTGCCCAAATATTGTTACTATTTATTGGATAGTTTGAATTTTTATTCTCGTAATATATGAACCGATAATTTTTCATACATTTTACACATATATTCAAGTCTATGTTTCCAGCAGCTAATGTCGTAACGAAAATCGATGCTGAACAATTAAAATATATGCCTAACCCAACCCAGAGTGTCGGGTATTTTAAGCTAATGATGCGCTATGGAGAGTCATTGGATTTTCTATTAATTAATCGAATTTATCCTTTATTAAATTAAAATATCTTCGTCTCGCTGGTTCGTTAATCAGTTGTTCATCGATCGAATAATTTTCGTCGATGAAATTCCACATTCGGTTATTGATAATCTGTACTACGGAAATTAATGTGACATAATAAGTGATTCTTCATACTAAATATGACATGACATTTATTAATAATAATTTTTCTTGTGAAAAATTAATCAACACGTGTCTTATCTATTCTAATTACAAAAAAATTAAAACCTTAACGCGCACTTCGTGGACGAAGAAAGCCACTAGCTGAAATGCTCATGCCGAGAAGGTTTACCGAATATTGGTGGACTAGGAAATTGGGCCAACCTCGATTAGAGAACTGTTTTACCGGATTTTCAACCGATTTGCCGCCGCTTAAGCGTGCCGAGCTACCAAGCTTTTTTCTCGCGAGGATTTACCGGGACTTTTCGTAAAACTGCTGAAAGTGTTTTTCGAAAATTGCTCCGGGGTTTCCGTTACGTTTAACTTGAAACGGTAAATGATGCTGACGCAAATACTTTCGCTCGAATAAGTTGTCGGATCACCCTTCAACTTACAATTAGATAGAAATTTCCAGTGCATTTCGCGGTTTGAACCTACAATACAAGCAAATGCATCAAATAATATCTGAAATGATTTCGACCTCCTTCGCTTTAACAATAGCACTTTGCTCCGAACCTGCCACCTTTAAAACCGAAACCTCTAATAATTGGCAAATCAGCGCTTAAAAAACCGCGGTGAAGCCGGAATAACACCGAAAAATGTGTCACCGATGCAGTCTCATAATGCAGTCGAATCTTTTACTTTTTGTTGGTCAACTCGCCAAGAAAGAGGGCGCAAATTGTAGTTTGTGGTTGAAAAACCACAGAGACGGGAGGTCGTCGTTCTTGCGTGACTATAGATCAGCTATACGGTCTCCGTACCGGATGGATGTTTGCCAACGAGTCTTTCCCGTTCGATCTGCTGGGCGATTTCTTGATTTATTGTTAACATGGGAACCTAATGTGGGATTTTTCGGAAAGGAAGTGCAGCCTGTTCTTTGTATGTTCTTCGTTACCTTGACAATTGGAGCTTTCTTTACAAAAATGCAAGTTTGAAGTACATTTTTAGTCTTTACGCATTGAAAACCTGATTTTAACCAACTCTTTCGTGGGAATTTAGTTTACTCTTTGTTTAGGTAGTTTCGAATATAAATAATGAGCCGTGTTTCTAACATTATATCTAAGTTATGAAGATTTTCTGATTAAATGAAGTAGAGTCTATATACGGAAGCATTCCACTCCATCATTACAACGTCATTATAACGTAAGCACATGTGATGGATTACAAAACCGTCAAGAACAGGAAACTTCACATTCTGACGTTAATGGTGGCCTAATGCCTAATGCATCTTACACCAGATAAAAATCTATCAAAAAATTTAGATATCACACTTGGACTATCACTCGGAACGATCGCATCGTTACTCGACTATCTTCTCGCTTCCACCACCGTTCGCGACTTCCTTAATGAAGGATTTATTACACCGCATGACTAGTGAAAAAAATCACAACGCGTGCCGCCGGATCCTTCTTCCAAAATCATCAGTCTTTTCCCACGAATATTTCTTTTGACCGATAAATTGCTCAATTACTGTCTCGGAAATTGCAATTTGCCAGCTTTGAATTAATGCTCGCGTCTTTTTCTTTTTGAGGTGAGATAATTTCAATATCAACCCCGCCTGTCTCGCCAATAATTCCCGAGTATATATTACATTATAATGCAGAGAGATAAGTCAGTGGGGATTTATCTTGAGTAATTCTGGCGAATTATCGGTAAATAAACTAAATTCGCGTAAAAACGACTGCTTATAACGCCTCCGTGTATAAATAAATGCTGTGTGTAAAAAGAAAGATAATGTTTTTATGGTAGAGTGAGCGATAAAGTTTTCGTAGGCGGTCGCACTTTTCGCCTCGTTCTGTCTTTCCATAAATTCCGTCTCGACGGTATCAAGCCCGCACTCGTGTCTATTTTTTTTATTTCCCCTTTTTGCCGGTGTTTTTAGTGCCGCGTAATCTCTTTCTCGCGGCAATTGTAAATCTAAAAATTTGCCAGATTAATCGCGGGTATTACTCGCTCGAGGTGGATGAGAGAGGAAAATGCCGCGGGAGGTATGCCGCCGTCTTGTTGGACGTAAACCGACGCTTAGTCAAAGGGCGCGCTCAAGAGTGCACGCGGTTGTAACGACACTTTTTATTGATACATCGCATCAAGTTGATTGTGTGCGTCTCGTGTGCAAACAAAGTACGTTTTCAATTTTTAACTCATTGATTTTTGCTAGTTTTTAATTTATAATATGTTGCATATTGTATTGCAGTGTATTATTACATTATATACAGTCCTTTATGTAAATTTAGGAATTTCAAATTAATAATATCTCAAATATACGTTCATAGTATGCTCATTTTTACCACAATAAAAACGTTATTCATTCAGTTTTGACGTAAAGAATATGAAATTCATATACGAGGCGAGGCACGGTATATAAATTTCACACAACAATTTTTAAGAAAGCAAAGCTGCTATCGCAAGAAAGAGGCTTACCAACAGAACATAATGTTACAAGACAGTTTCGAACGGCGCAACGTATCGCACCCTTGTAATTCAGTAGATAGTCGAGAGTGCGGAGGAACTTTGTCGTCGCGACTTGACAAACCGGCGAGAACTAAAGTTATCGTTCGACTGTTTGTCTCCCGCAAATTCCGACAGCACCTAAAGCTTTACCAGTCAACAAAAGGCCAACGAAGCTTTGCGACCGGTTTTATATACCTGAAGGGCTAATTAACTCCACGAGGAGCCATCGACTTGCCGATTTGATTAACGGCCCGCTTGAAGATTCTTTTGTCGTTGAAATTACGCGATTTTCAAACAGTCTCCCGAGTGAGCGCCGTTGATTCGGATATTATGCATTGCTCAGGAGTTGATACATTATTCAAAACGTCGCTGTGATAGATCGAGTTAGCGCCTTCGCATTTTTCTCTCAGAAGTCGCGATTTTGCAAGTGGAGAAGACGAAACCGGAAAACGTGCGCGAGGCGTCGACTCGTTAAGCGGACATTGCCGATGCTAGCAAATAAAATTTTTTAAGGGTCCGCATTGTGATTCCAGGAAGTGCTTTTTGACGCACCAGGTCGTTAAGTCCGTTGCCATGGTTCTCCATTCTTGCCATTTCCCTCGAGAACGTTTCATCTCGGCGGAATCTACGACAAAGTCCGATTACGCTCTGTATGCGCGAAAATAGAATGCCACTACAAATTTGAACAATTGCAATGTTGCGAGTAAAATTTTAAGAAAGGAAATGACGAATATCGCTTCAGAAGAATGAACTAAACAGTTCAACAAAATCTCGAACGTGGAATTTTACTTTCACGATATCGCTGTCAAAGTTGAAATGCAGCTTTCTTTCGCTTCGTGAACAAAAGCTTAGGATCACCCCTCGACGCAAGGTCGACTTTCACCCTCTCCTTGCTGCTGTTCTGTCTATTGAAGCAGAAGTGGAGCGAATCCACGACACATGCGCGTAACGAAAATTATGAATTCGCTTCGTTTCGCCACGGCTGACGGATGAACGTCAAAATACAGACATTAATGTATGCAAGTTTTCGTAGGCAATGGCCTGGAGATCTACTCATTGATTCATGCTCCACTGGATTATTGGATGCTCAGGGGCGAGACAGTTATTCCTGGCTGGCATACTTTTGTAATATCGGCGCTTTGTTAGACGCGACTATTGTAGTGCCGTCCAGATTTACGAATGTCGCTCGGAGTATATATTTAGTAGGTACGTAAACAGCCACGAACTGTCCCCTTTCTGCATCGCAGAACTTGAACCTCCATCGGAAATAATTGACACGAGTTTATTCGACGCCTTTCGATGGCGGAATAAAATGACATTAGAGAATGGCGCACGAAGCATCAGAAGCCGTTGCGATAACTAATAATGCAGCATTGACGAAGCAACCGGAGCGCGTAGGACACTGCTAATCCTCCGAAAAGCAGGGCCCCTTTCTCTCGCCTGCTCGCTCTCGCTCGGAGGCAAACGTAGCCTCGAAATCCGCTCTTGCGCTCGCTTAAACGCACTTAACGATCTCTGCCGCGTCTACTGCTGGCAATTTGTCAAAAGCCGCGCTTTCTGCCGGCAGAAAACGGAGCGGATGCAGCGCTGAATTATGCATGCAAGCGAAAGGCACAACTTTTCTCTCCGTGTGCGCGCTCGCTCGGATAGATTATGCATGAATTATTAAATGTTGCGCGTGTGGCTTTCCCCTGATCAAGCGATTGCACTGTGGTAACGAGGATTTGGATTCGCGCGATTGCGCGGGGGTGTCGGTGATATGCTCTTTGGAAATATTTGAGGGTTGGCACGACGAATGATTTTAATTAATTTAAAGATGTTTACAACGCTACAACATTCGGCTCGCTATTGTACTTTTGCTGACGGCCGACTATACAAGTGCCTTCAATGATTTTGTTTTTCACCCACCAATAGGTGCCGTACAGTAGACTCTTTGTACTCGTGTCATACATGCGTTTTGTTATTGAAACTGATACGTTAGTCGCGAACTCACGTCTAGGACTGATCGGGAATGTAAGGCATATTTCTCAAATCAGCAAATAGCGATCGTCAATTGGAATATTGAATATTGGATATTATGACATACCTTCAATGAGAGTGTAATTCTTCTATATTCCATGAAAGATACGATAAGGAGAACGGGGAATCATGTAATATTCCTCGTTAATAATCAAATAGTTTTTCAGATGCACAGTTAATCCATTCATCCGAAAATGCCAGGCATCGTAAACGGGATGTTGCTTGCGCAGCAACACGAATTTTCATCAAACAAAATATGCACTGAGCTTTACTCGAACGATCACATGTCAAACGCACATACAGTATCAGCTCGGATGCCATAATCTAAAAAAGGTTATTGCGAAAAAATGAACGCTACAGGATTGACACTGACACTGTTACTGATGTTTCGTTTGAAAAATTCAAATAGCCCTGAGCGAAGATCCTCGTGGAGAGTTTAATCACCTTTTGTTATCGCCAAGTTTAGCCCGAGAACCCTTGATTAATGCTGATATCGACATCAGACACGGTCGACTACTAATCGCTTTGTAATTAATTTACCGTCGAACTTTTGGATTTCTTTATTTTAGCTTTTGGTCAGATTGAATTTGCTGAAATTTTAGATTTACGGGGATACGTATTTTTAATGTAATATCAAGGGCCGTGATTATTCTTAAAAATAATAGTAATTCTATAGTATAATTAGCAATAATGACATTAAAAAATCTCGTCTTAAATCTAGTAAGTATAATGCATTATGTTAATCGTATAAATAATGACTCTTGTACATGTAGGCATCGATATATATCTATATCTATATATATATATATATCTATATATAGATATAGATATAGATATATATATATATAAGCAACTCTTTCAAACGAAATGTGGATCGATACGGTAAAATGTTGGCGTTCGTTTCCCAATCTCTGACCACGAACGAAAACCGTTCATAAATGTCTGAAAGTCTGCCCTTCGCCGCGTAAACGACAAGCTTGTAAGCGCGCCTGAAAAGAGAAAGATGCGTCTCCGAATAAATAATTTATCGTCGTTGAGCGCTGCATGAAACATGAGTCACCAGCTCGATACATGTTTACTCACCGCGCGCTCTTTTTCTATTTCGCTCTCCTCCTCGGCTGGCTTCCTTTTTTCTTTTTATTATTCGCCAATGATGAGACTATTTTTGACTTCTTGCCATGAGCGATTACCCAAACGTATGCTGAGCTTGTTGTTAGGTTCAGCTATTCCGTGGCTCGTATTTCTTTTTCTATCGGCTATTGGTCGATTCGGATGGGATATATAAGAATGATTGCCACGAGGGTGAACATTACCGCTGCTTTTTTCTGCCTTAGCGAGTATTTACTTTTACTCCAACCTACTCTCACAAGATGAGAATTTATTTTTCTCTTTCTGAATTTCAGATCGAGATATAAGAGATTTATTCAATTGCTAATTCTATTCCTCCTCCACGCGTCAGAATATCTAGGGTGCTAACATTGTAACAGCGTTACTAGTATTTTCACGTAAGAACTAGAAACTTTCCGGATCATTAAAATAAAATTTTGTGCACTATACGGAATCCACCTTTTTTGTGGCGCCTTATGAAAACTCACTGACCAGGCGACTTTTTCAATCTTCCGGCAGGCGCAACCAACGGGTTTCATAAAACGAGAAGAAAAGGCAGTGGGCGTTTACGCGTTCGTCGCTCGTTTTCTTTATTTCTCCTAAAAAGCGATAAAGAAGGCCCTCGGAAATGGAGAATGGCGTACACGAATATGCGGGAAGAGCTGCGACTTTCGATGTCCCGTCGCCACTCGCTTTATTCCCTCTTTCGCCGAGCGACTCTCCTTCCGGCTAATATAACTGAAAAATTTATCGCCGTCCTCGCTAGCAACGGCGAGTCATTGCATTCCCAAATCGAACTCACAATACCAGATATATTTTACGTATCTTTATTGCATTTATCAAGTGAAAATCTGAGAATTTCCATAGTCCGACACGACAATGAGTTACGGTTAGAATTTCTCGGCGATCCAATCGCACTGGACGTTGATTAAAAATCAGCGCCGACATTTCCTGCCAAGCTAGCTAAAGGGAAAAATGCGTTCATTCAACGACGACTTACACCGGCAACGTCGCCTACACCCACGACATTTGCGGCGCATGCGTTTGACGACTGCGACATTGGCAGTGAAATTTATACTCGGGAAATGCAGGGGCGGACTCTGCGACTATTGGGCCCCTCAATCGTGGAAGAAATTCATCGTAGGCAGCAGTTTCCTTTGCTGCTGCTCGAGCAATTGGCCCAGTTGTACGATATCATGCTGTACCGCATGAATTGGAGCTTTATTCGTGTCTCAGGACAATTCTTATAGAGTACTCGCGTGTAGTCAAGCTTTTACGGTTGCTTATATTGGATCATGCATCGATGTAAGATTACAGCCACAATCACAACCCTCGGTAATATTTTTTGCCGCGATTCAAGTTGCTGAATATTCTGAAAGTGAAGCGCGAAATCGACTCTGGTCGCCGATAAAAATACGGAAATAAATGCTTTAACCTCACGTCGGCATGAAGCCAAGCATTCAATTGACATTATTAATAAATAAATCCTCGCGGCGAAATTGCCTCGAGGGCAGAAGCAGCAGCGCGACAAGCAGGCGAAGGAAGAAGGGAAGAAAATTACTTTCGTGATAAAAGTAGTCAAGCCACGCTCATTAGGCCCTTCCGAAAACGAAGTACAAGCCTGCGTGTGTACTCCGCCTTCTGCTCTCTCTTTCTCTCGGGGGACACGCGTGGCTGGCCGACACCTCGGCGATCGGACCACGGGATAAAGCCGATCATTTACATGTGACTTATTGAATATTTTAATATTAATATCCGAGGCTGCATTGCATCAGTTGTCCCTGTAAACCACTTTTTCAAGCTTTCGCCAACGGGCGAGAGGAAAGCCAAGAGAGCACCGACTCATCCAGTCAACGCTCGTTCCGCCCACCCAAAAGTCTCGCAAAGTCCCAAGAGCAATTGCCGACGCGAGCAGAGTGGAGCCTAAGTGTTTTCCGACACGCTATTTTGGAATTACTCCTGATCGAGCTCGAGCGAGTAGTGCCCCTCCGGCTTTTCCATCATTCAGACTTTCAGCCGAATTAGCTTTACAAATTTCCCTCAGTTCGGCTGTTATTACGAGCGAGCGCCTTCATTTACCTAATGCGTGTGCAACTCATTACGTTCGGTTGTTTTCTGCTTTAGAGGATTCATGTTCTCATTACACAGACTCGATGTCGAACACCAGTAACCTTATATTTTTGGAGAGCTCGATTACAATTGTCATGCGTCATTCGGCAAATTAAATCACTATCCCGCGAATGATTATTTCGCTATTAGACAAAAACAGATAGTATGAAGCAGATTAGAAGCAGGTTTAACTGCAGCAAACTTGATATCGACTCTTCGATTTTAATTGACAGTCGTAATTACGTCATCCGCTATAGATGACTCGGCTGGAGCCGCAGTTGACATTGAATCGTGCCGGAAAGCGTCGTTCATAAATTTTGTTTCGCCTGGAATCTTGCAGGAGGACAATTAAGCTGTGCATTATTCCCCGACACGTCGAAAGGCGCGAACCCCAAACAATGATAGGGGGCGTGGCCTATGTAAAAGGCTGCGATATACCCACGCGTGCCGAACGCGATACATAATTATGCTTATGAGTCGAGCGATTTTGCCGCGGCTCGTTGATATTCATTACCCGGCAAGACTTTTTGTTCCCCGCGATCGCTTCGTTGAATTTGCGAATAGGTGTCCGTGCGCTTTTGTTGTCACGTGGAAAGTCTCGCGGATATGGGAAAAAATTGAGCTACAGAGCGCTGCAATCAAGTGCCGCTGGGCTGCATGTGTGCATCAAAGCCATCGCGCCCTCTGCCCAACAAGTGCGCACTGCTCGCAGTTCTATATTTCCGTGAATGGCGCAAATTGCAGCACTTCGCTGTGTATACGTTGTAAAAAAAAGCTGTCCCCGCAGCACACACCTTTATCAAATCGTAAAGTAAACTCGGCGCGGCGACCGATAATTATAGCTTGCCGTTTACGGCCAACGAGCAGCGGCAGTGGCAGCGGCATCTCGCCAATACAAAAATCCTAGGTGCAACGATCTCCGCAGTTGAACGCGCGCTGAGATAAATCCCGGCATATTGAGCAATTCAAAGGCCCTTTTTCCTAGCGTTGCAAAGTTGATTTATCAAGCGGTTAGTGCTGTCGGCGATAGTCGTTTGCTACTGCGTGTAACGAGCTTCAAAGACGCGATACGTTTTTACGCGAATCACGCAGGACGAGTGCAAAAGGAACTCGTTAATTGAAGTGCCACTCGGTCGATTGCAGTTAATTATTGATATATAACCTCCACGAGCAGCGAAAAAGAGAAGCAACAAAACTCAAGATAACGCCGACGACAGATCAGCGATGAGGGACGGCCACTCGTATGCAATTATATATCACATCCATATCTACTCTGTATCGGCTGAAATCGACAGTTTCCTCTTTTCCGTCGCATACCCCCTTGTCCGCCTGTGCATTTGTTTACTTTTCGGTTTTCGTTATTTCTCAACTCGACGATGTAACAATATTTCAACTCGATGTTCGCTTTTGCACCACTAAATTAACCATATACTCGCTTCTTCCAATGCATATCTGAAACAAAAAGAAATAACGCACGCTGCACAGCTACTCTTTGCGCAGAAGTACTAGCAGTGTTTTTCGAGGGTCTCTTGAGGGCGACATTTCTTTCTCTTTGCCACGCTCTCGCAAATAAAAGAGTTTTGTTTCGAGGCCCTCTCGCGAAATCAAGGGCGTTGTTTGAGTGCTTTAGTCGTTCGAAAATAGTTGACAAACCATGACAAAAGTACACACGGTGTCTTCGTTACGAAGCTGTATAAAAGTGTCGGAATATGCACGTGCGTGTCATCGTTTTATTTTTATGTATGTTGGCGGTAATGGCGAGCCTCGATAATGTCCATTACGCAACACTTGAGTATATTTGTCTCATGCTGACACCAATAACGGCCGGTTCGCTGTCAGCATGACGCTTTATTAATAACGTATATGGCACTGGCTATGAAATCTTCATGATATGGTCTTTAACATTCTCAATCGTCTGTTTTTTTAAAAATAATTTTCAAGGCAAAACCTATTTATTATTTTTTAAATTTACGGCTTCATAGAAATGAATCAATTGTTGAAAATGTTTGACATAATTGGATTAGCCAAAATACCAATGACAAATTGCAACCGACCACCGATGCGCTCTCCTTGCATTTTGCGATGGTAAACAGAAAGAGCGAGGTCTCATCACATGCCCGCGGGTTATCAATAGCAGTTCTCTCTCTTGCAGTCACCGTGCACTTTATTACCGGCACGCACTCGAAATCCATATTGCAATAATTATTCGCAGCTGCGTGGTACCTGCGGCACTAAGTACAATGACTTGCTTTTTTTTCGCGCTCGATGCACGCAAGTGACACGATTTATGGGTTTGTTTTGGGGCTGGTTTTTAATATTCTCCACCGTGATTTAGAGCTGGGGATTACACGAGTTCTCGCGATCTGCGTTTTTTGACAGTCGGACATGATTTACTGGACGGAATTGGAAATTTTTTTTTATAGCGAGAATTGTGGAAACTAATTATGGGTATTTTTTTTTGTTACAGGTACGTTGACATTGATTTGGAAGGGCGACACTTGCTAAATCTTATTTGGTATGGCGAATTTTATGTTTCTTTTGTTTATAATTCAAATTTATCCATCATTGGTTCGAAAAATTTATAAATCACCAATAAATCAGAGTTATTACAACAATCTAGCAAGCAATGTTCAAAAGAAGACTGCTACATGAGAAAAAATCTATGTAATTTTTTAGTGAAAAAGTTAACAAGTTTAATAATAGCAGCTGATAAATACGTAGAATACGTTTGGCTTATCTCAAGTTTTTACGCAATGTTTAACAATGTTTTTATGCAAGAATATTTTTCATCATATTCAAGTACCATTGCATCCGATTTATTACAATTTATATGAGACTAGTTTTTATAATACTTTACAGTTACTTGTTCTATTTGTACAACATTTAGCTTTCATATTGCCTTTAATAAAATCACACTTTATAGTGTTCATAATTCTACGTGGAAACTTTACATTTTAAAAGATTTGTCTTTTTCTCTTTTCTGTGAGGAAAGTATACACAAGATATTTCATCGATCGCCTCTCCTCGTCACGCGAGCATGGGCGCTCGATTATCGTTTGACGCTCGCGACAAATTGCTTTATCCACGACAAAGAGGCTTCAACTCCTTTCGTCGCGCTATAAATTCGATCCTGTCGGAATACCTGCGCTGAATGACAATGCACGTTCTCGTTTCGCTTGTCCCAGATTCAAGCACCAAAAAAAATCATCCGTACGGTTGCATCGATAAAACGAATTCAAACAGATACGCGGTATCCAGGCTACTTGAACTGCATAGGCGATATAAAGCTGTCGATCTCTGCATATAATGGGTTCGACGGTACCCCCGCGCAAAGTCGAATTTACGCGAACACGCGCGGTCCATTTGCTATAAATTCCGACATTTGTTCATACTCGGCAAGCGTATTGCCGTCTGCTCGAATATGAAAAAATAGATAGGGAGTTCGTCTGCCGCTGTTGGTCGGCATTGTTTCACATTTTTGAGGGTTCCTCGGGCTCCCCCGCTCGCTTGCTCGCGCGCTGCTTCTGTTCTCCATTGCTAATTCAACGCCGAAAATATCTAGCGAGATTGCTTCGAAAAGCGAAAGAGGGTTCCTGGTTATGTTTTTCCAGTGTTTAGGGGTGCAATGAAGGTGGTATTTGCGTAAAAGTATTTCAAATTACTGCTGTTATAAGTTTGTACAAGCTTTTTCATTTAAAGACATTTTTATATTATACCAATGAAAATTAAAAATGCGAAATCCTTTATATTTCTTTATTTGTAGAATACTGCTGCGAAGGGTGGATTTTTTAAACGCGCTTGGAATAATCTCGTGAAAAATCTGTTCCGTTGTTGTTGAAGTTAAATATATCTTAGCACACACACTCGTTACTTTTATTGAATAAAGTCTCTATAGGTGTAGCAGAGTGACGTACATCGGGTAGTTTTTCGTGTTCGGACTAGAGGAGAATTAATTGAAATCAGAAATTGCGACAAGGATTCTCGCACTTAACCCGCAGTGCCAAAATTAATATTGTATTTTCCCCGAAAGTATTTTTCTGTCTGTACTTGTTTGCTTACCTCTATATTTGTAGAGAGTAAATTAAAATGAGACCGAGCGCTGTATGTTTGTGCAAACCAGCACTTGCGTCGATTTACTCGTATGTCATTTCTACTAATTAACTTCTAAGTAAAGCTTCTACAATGCTTAAACGAGATTGTTTACTTGAGTTGAAAATCTGCGGTCAAACGTTTTCCACTGGAATTTACGAGAAGAAAAATGTCATTGCCGATTCCAATTTCTCAACGATTACTTCAAAATCAATGACGCCTCAGCCACCAAGAGCCAGCAGCTGAACTGAAACACTTGGAGTCGTAAATGCCTCAATAACGAACGCATGAAATTCAGAGCTATCAGCTCTCTTCGGCGAAAATAGAGCGTTGAGCCTTCCAATCGATCAATTACCTGGTTGGGCGCGTCACGCGAAATTCACAAATCACGAACGGCGATGCCCAGTACCAAAACAAACAAGGAGTTCGCGTTGCACGACGGGGATCCTCGAATCAAGAGATCGACAGAAAGTAAGGGGACACATCCATTTCTCACGACGCTAAATAAAGAAATAACGACGCTCCATGCGTTCGCGACCAAGAGGTCCCTTTTGTCACTAGAAAAAAGTTTTTTTTCAATTGCGGATAATGATTCGATTTTTTAAATTGTACACTTTGAAAATAGTTGTCATAACTCGAGCCATCGTTGCAGATACTATATGATTGATGGATGATACCGGCGGAGCGCGTGGCTCGATCGTTAATCTTGGAACAAGTAATATCGACGAGTCATTTTTTTTTCTTTTTAGTGCATCGAATATTTATTTGCAGCAATACTCGTGGTCAGGTTCAGCGTGCTTGACAATCAAACTCCAGAGTTACAACACACGCTAATGTTTACATATTCATCAATCTTTCAGCTGAATAGACAGAGTACTTTTAAAACCAAAGTAACGCGTTCCGAAGAATCTCAACTCCGGAATCGTTAAGCGCAATTGATTATGCTAATAAAAATTCGACGTGAGCTCGTGAAAAACATGAACGATATAACCCGACGGAAGATTGTAAAAATGTGCGTTCTGCCAGATATAGGTGTAAGTATAAAAATCCCCATGGTCAAGTAACGAGAGCGATAGCTATAACCGGGTTCACGGCATATTTTTAACGGGCCAATAACGACGACACGTATACGAGCAATAATTGGAAGTATCGAAGCGAAAAGGGAAATCTGAGCCTGCACATAGTAGCAGCTGTGGACGCACACGGCTGATTAACCTCGAGCGGACTCTTAGGGCGGATGTGTTCCGGATAGATCTGTTCTTCCTTCTTTTTTCTTTGTCGAGCGGGCTTTTACACTCGCACGCAGGCTTCCGAATTTTTTTTTTTTTTTTTCGAAGGTACAATGTGGTTGGAAAGTGTGGTATGGGTATAATGCGGATTTTCTACTTCTTTTTTTGATGAGTTGGAAGAACCGCATTAGATCGGTACTTTAATGCACGAGTAAACCGATGTAGAGGTATCAGAAATAGGGCGTGAGAATAATATAGTAAGAACGGAAGACATAGTCTTGATGGAAAGATTTTTTTATTTAATTTAATTCGAGCTGTTTTCAAGTTCTCAGATCACAACATAATTTACTTCAATTTTTGCGTATAAGTAATTGGATGAATCGCTTCAATTAAGCCTATGACCACTTCCAAAATCAAACTACATCATTAGCATAACACATGGATAAGCAATTCTTCATACTCGATATGACTGCTCAGCGGTCGTTAATAGCCATTACAGCAGGCTGCTGTTGCTGAACTGGCGCCGCGTCATTGATTTCGCGAATCGCTACGTGCGTGTGCTTGTATATTGACGGCGATGACTCGACGAAATATCGTAAAACGCGTAGCTCTGATTCTCAAGCGCCTTATTTTTTAGCGTTTAGTTCTTCGAGTGACTTTTGCTTTCCCTTTTCGATAGGCTTTGATTAATGTCAGACCTCGATGTCGAATTGCAATCGCCTAATAAACGGTTATTTGTCGTAACCTATAATCAATCTGCGAGGAAATATTGTTATTATTGTTTTAATAAGTCTATTGAGCACTATCAGGTGAACGAACAATTCGTTCGACTAAGTGAAATGATACATTGACGTGCTTCGAACAAATATCGTAATTGGAAAAGTCGAACTCGTAAATTTGTATCTGCTAACGAATGAATGCAAAGTAATTTGTGGTTAGCTGAATCTTTCTGCCGACTGTTCATTCGGTGTACAGAGCGATATTCGAAAAAAAATTTTCATTTGAAACTTCCCATTGTGCGCGGACGATTATCCCCAGTTAGAGAAAAGGAGAACTAATACAATCAGCTCCGATTTAAAATGCAGCCCCTTTCTTACACGCGCACCTGCACATCCATATATATGCGCTGCCACGAAGGGAAGCCTCTGTTCTTTTTTTTATATTTGAAGTGCTTATCGTCAGACATGCAGCACAGGCGAAGACCCTTTGCGACTCCCCTTCTCCCTTTCGCTTGATTTACCTGTAGCTTTCTCTCACTGGAGCGCGCGTGTCTTGTCTTCTCTCTCCCTCTCTCTCTCTTTCTCTTCGTGAATAAATCAAATCGAATTCCCGTTTTGTTTTCCAAGGAATTTATTAGACCGAGGAGAGGGAGAGGATTCTACTGCTGCAGCGGTTGATCAACCGCTTTGCGCTTTGTTACTGAACGGTAAACTATGGAGGGTGGTTTGCGTGAGTGGATTTTAGTAGATATGCCCTAATGAGCAAAATTTAATTACTAATCATTGCAAGTTTAACTTATAATATTTTGTTACAATTTTTTATTTCTATTACTTATTGTCAAGTCTACATTTCTCTTATAAAAATAGGTTTACGTATAAAACGTCAAATTGGCAAGTTTCGTCCATTTGTCTGCGACGTAGAAAAGCCAACAGCATTGACGAAAAATCGAGAGAAAATTCAATACACACAGAGATAGGATAGATGCATCGCATCGATGAAATTGAGCGTGTCAAATGGATCCCACACTCCATTTAGCAGCTATATGCACACGCAAAATCAACGACTGACGTCGCGACATTAATGAAACTTTTTAATTGTCGCTGACCACTTTTCAGTCTGCTGTGAGCTTTCTCTCACCCCCCCCCCCTCTCGCTCTCTCACTCTCTCTCTTTCTGACGCTGATCCTCGCATATGATAAAAAAGGGTAAACGTAGCAGCTTTACCGCTCGGCTAAGCGTGCTGAGTTTGAAAATTAAAATAAGGGGGAAATTAGTGTACGAACAAAAGTTTGATGTTCTCGACGGATGATTTTTTCGTGCTTGACAGTGTACACTTGAACTTTATGGTTAGAGATAATTTTAATGGCGTGGTTGATGTGAGGATGTATTCGAAACTTCGTTTTTCTCGAGTTTATGCCAAAATTTTTTACAAAAGATCTTTTTTCATATACGTTGGAATTTTATTTATTATACCATACATATTTAGCTGAACTTGTTGGAATATATTGCGTTCATTTTAAGATCAAAGCAACGATATAAGTGTACTGGAACTGAATATGAAAATTGAAAAACTGACTGTGATTCACCTATTTTTCAGTCGTTAAAAATATCGTAGAACTGCTATTATACTTTCATTATTTTTATTTACATAAAAAACACGTCTGATCCAGCAAGACTTCTACGACAAATAATTAACAGGCCTGACGTTTGAAATTTAAGGACGTTTGCCTTTATGAAGGCCAGCTCTCGTACTTCTTTTTACTTCTTTTTTTTACCGGCAGTGACAAGATGAGTTGTGTTCATTATGCTGAGCTGCTAACGAGAAGTTGGAGATTTTGTAAAATAACAAGCTTTATGCGCCAAATATATGCAATCGCAGAATAGATCAATAAGCAAAAATGTATCTACGTTTTGCTCTCTTTGGCATTAGTACTTTATATACACATCAGTAGATCCTTAATTAACGTTGTTAACGTTAAATGTATAAGAGAAGCACTTTTCAATATATTCGAATTTAAGCGCGATTAGAAGTATACGTTAAATATTCTCGACAAAACCTGTAATTCGGTCGAAATAAAAACTGGACATCCGCATGATAAACGAGGCGAAGTTAACAACTTAATTACGCTGTAGTGCCGAGCAACTGATGCACTTCAATTACGGACACTCTTATCTGCCGAGAAATTTTCGCCGATGAAAAGTGCATCCAGCTCCGACCGTCATCCTGATACACTTGGATGGAAATTCATAACGGTATATGTATACATAAAACGAGCTGCTGCGGCCGTGTTATAATCGCCTTTACTTACTACGATTAGCGAGATTAATTACTTTTTTGAGTTTATTTTCCTGAAGCTTGGATAATTAAAGTGATTTCCGCGGTCTTTTCTCTCGACTGGCCGCCTCGGGCAACGCTACATTTGGTCTTCGTAATTCTCCAGTGGTTTGCATCATAATTTTCGATAATCTCATCATTTATTTTTCAGTATTAAACCATTAATACGTTTTAACATGCATTTAATGCATCTTTTAAGACCAATTTACGAATATTTAAACTTTTTTTCCCTTTGAAGATCGCTACGCTTTCAATGCTTCTTGCGTCTTAGAAATATTCATTGATCGCTGATGGTAAAACAAAGATACGATCGCGGCTCATCAAAATCCAGGCGCTTTCTTCCATTGTATCTTTCATCACAGCAATTAGCCGACTTTTTTTAACTTCCATTCTTCGCCCGCTGTTCAAGTCCAGGTGTCCGGGCGTAGGTTCGCATAATCGACAATTAAGGTACCTTAAGCGTCGCAGTTGTTCTTCGCGAGACATGTGCGTATTAGGGAGCTTGTGAAAATTCGATTGTACGAGACTTGATTACGCAGTTGCAAAGGACTTTGGATTCGGATTTTCTCAAATTGCAAACAGAAGTGGCTTCATTGTTGGGGGAACAACATTTCTTTCAGTTCTATTTGATTGGTTTGCTAAGATCTGTTTGGATTACACTTGGTAATTAGAAACTGAGCTCAGGCTTGGAGTCAGCCAACTCTTTTGCCGCCATTCACAGTCCTAGTTTAAGCGAATAAACGTTTTTGGCTTAGTCTTACGCGCACACTTATTTGTTGCGAGGATGAGGCAATTATAGAATGCGATAGGGATATAAGTGCAGTCAATATTAAAAATTTGAGTCTTTGTAATTTAAACAATAATCGATCTCAGAACAATCGCTAAACTAACTAAATTGTATGGTCAATGTCCTTCAAATTTAACTTATTCTATCTATTTCTTCTCTTTGCATACATAATCTGAAATACGTATAAAATCACCAGTTTTTTTTTAATAGAATATTTTCTTAAAATATGCAGATGCATTTATCTACATATATATAATATCTTTGATCACGGTTTTTCTCTTAATTTGACTTTTTGCAACATCCTTGATACACAAATTCTGTTATCATCAAAAGCGACGAGGTTATTAACTCAGAGTTGAAATACATAATTTTTAATTCGATCAATAACAGTTCAATTTGCCTATGTGTATGAAGATCTATAAATCTCTTGGATATATTATGCAATTCATGATATATAATTCAATTTTTCGTATTATTTAAAGAAACCAAGTTATCATCAGACTACGTTAGAATCGCCTAATTAATCATTGTGTTAATATTCGTAGAATTTTGATGTAACAATATTCTATTTTTTTCTCAGGTATCAAATGCGAAAAAGATCATTCGAAAAAATGAGGCATTGCACATTTCCTTTAAAAATTAAAAAAATCGCGTATTCAACAATTACCGCCATCACGGTCCCAAATTCGTCCCAGGCGGTCCATAACTCGAGAAAAAGTATGGCTTCCTCGCGGCGGTCACTACACCTATATATATGCAAATGCACTGGGTAAATTTCTTAATTTTTGAGACGCGTCAATTTCAGCCCCTTTTTTCATCACCGCTGGTTCCATTTCCGTGCAGCAGACGGTATACTAAAGTGATATTTGGGACAAAGTGGCGTAACTCGGCTTCGTTCGTTATTGGACTGGTGCATCAACTGAATTTCAAATATCTTCATTGTTGACGTCACTGTATAATTGAGTTTCGGAAATTGTTGAGCGCTATGAAGAGAGAAATAGTTGGAAGAGAACTATGGAGTAGAATTCCGTAACATAAAGGGCCAATTCAAACGTAAAATATTTTTGACTTTTGAAATGTGATTGCACGTAAAATTCTAAACTAACAGATAGATTACAGGAACATCCATCCCTACAATTAGGATATTTCTTCTCGGGGTTTCACGAGACAAAAGAATTCCCAGCTAATTAATAGTTGAAAACTGTCACCGTTGCGGCGGAGCATAAAAGTAAATATTAGTTCGAGTCTGTTAATTTTGCATTATTAATAATTATGTAAATTCGCGTATCCATTAAGTATAAAGAGGAATTGCTGTTTCTCGTTGGATAATATCAAGATGCGCGCGTAAACGTACTTTTCAGTTGAGTCATGCAAGTGCCATTCAGCATCCGACTTACTTCACGAGCTATTAAGGAAAAATTTTATAGTACCCGTTCGCTTGCAGGCAGCGAGTAAAGAGGATAGCATTCGTACTTTTGTAAAAATATATTGCTGAACGATCCTTCGTTAATTTTAAATTCTTAATTTTATTTTCCAGATTTGTTGCTTACTTTATTCCGGTCTTCGCATTTTAAATTTATTATTGAATAAAACTTCACCAAAAGAAGTTGAAAAAAAGCACGAACCATGGTTTATGGGAGGAAAATGCTTTTCTGTAAAAAAATGAAAATTTATTTAAAGCTAGAGAAACAAAACACTGAATGATTTAGCGATTGACTTTACCAAATGAAAAGAACGAAAAGCATGATAAGATCAAATTCTAATGACCACAAGGTTGGACGTATTTCACGTTTGGGACGTCACGGCACGCCATACTGTTTGTATGCGGAATTAGTTAATGCGTCCTTTCATATAAATATTCGTTCAAATGAACTCAATCGTTTATTAATTGAATCACAAATGAATTTGACGGCTGCACAGGTACTAAAATGATTCTTGACTTGCGTTTCTAGCCAAAATGGTAGTTCAATCAATTGCAATTTCGACATGATTGTTTTTATTCCATGTGAAAATTAATAACAATGAAACATATAATGAAACATATATGATGTCAATCTTGATGTTATCTATTAATGAGACTAATAAGCAAACATAAAGATCAATTAAGTATCTAATCTCAATGTTCGTCATGTGATAAGAAAAGTTCCGTATTATTTGTAGTCTTTTAGACATTGATTAAATCAATTTATTAAATTCAAATCGATCACTTGACGAGCGAAAGTGAATGATTAGTTGTATCTTGGTAGACTGAAACGTTTTCGTTATATAACGACGTGTAGCAGCTAATGCCTAGACATGTGCAATACATCGATCCACTGTAATTCGGAAAGCGTCGCAAACTTAGTGTCTGCGGCGGAAGCTTGGAATTGCGATTAAACGGACTTAGGTGCTACCAGTGCACTGAACAAAGCCTTTGTTAGTGTTTGCTTATTGCCAATCAGCTGGAGTCTAATCCTTCGAAGCATACGTACACGTATGCTTCGAAGGATTTTGTAATAATATTTTTTATTATTACAAGTTGTGAGCGTTTTCGTTATGTTAATAAATAGTAAATAATTAATGGTCATTTTTATTTTATTATGCAGGTGGCTTTCAATTTCTTCTTAGGAAAGGATCTGATCCATGCAATAATCCCTATATAAATTTTTCATACAATCAATTTATAAAGCCAAAAACGAAATGAATGATAATCGATAGACAAAGTATTTCTCAGAAAAAAAAACAAGAAGTTTCTTGCTCTCAATGTATCTCTATGTAGCGCGCATAAGATAACGAAGACAAATGGAAATTCGACAAACTTTTTACCACACTTTATATTATACTCACGATGTACAAAAGCCTCGCAAGCTCAGAGGCGGAAAATCGATTTGTAACCCAGTTGATTTATTTCTCGTCACCTCGCCGACAAGAGATAAAGCAGAAGAGAGAAGCTTGCGGGGATCAAGAAAAGTCCGCCTGGGATCGCCTCGCTATTATAAACATTAAATATTTCAATATGGCGATAGCAGAGCAGAAGCTGTGGCGGCCCAAGTAGGCGGCCCGTAAAAGCAGCTTACGACTTTAAGCTCGGCCTGATTGAACTATTTACGTCGCGTAAACCAAACCTAATCCCCGGGCTACGCGTCCGCGCTGAATACGTTTTCCCGTTGTCGATGGCATATCGAGCGGCAAAGCCACGTCGGAAAAACCGTCGCCTTGCCACTCGCTGTGAAGATACCTTTGAGAGATTTACAAGCACCGAAAACATTGTAATCCTGTAGCATTATGCCCGCCGACACAGACGCCGTGGCTTTTTATCGACTGTTTCTCTCTCTCTCTCTCTTTCTCTCGGCTGCGCGTACGCGAGACGTCTTCGACATCGGTTCCGCGTTCGCTTTACTTTCGCGGCGGGATTGCAAGGAGCTTGCTGCAATATGTTTGTCCCTTTCGCCGGTCTAGTTTCACGAATAGTTTAATGAAAATTTCGTGGCTCAATTTACCCCTCGTAGATAGACAGAAAATTAAGAATCGCGACTGCGGGCAACTGATCGGTCGGCGAATCCTTGGGCCACGTTTCCGATTTTTCAGCAGATAACGAGTGTGAGCTCCTACAACCACAATGACGCGGCTGCTACCCACATCGGACAACTCATTGCGAGCAAAGGGAGCGACGCTTACGTTGTAGTGTATGAAACAGCGAAGACTAATTGTAAATAAAGAATGTATTGTGTTTTATTTTTTAATAAATAATTAAAGCGTACCAATTTTCGAAGGGATAAGTTTTGTTAAAGGCGTAATAAAAGTATCTCAGGCAGCGTAGAACCCTTGCGAAGTTGATTGACGGAAAGGAACACTTATTAGAATGGTCCTAGGTTGCGGAGAGTTTGTTCTCTTTCCCTTCGGTTTATTCCGTTCGGTGATTCCGCACATGAACAATCGGCGACGTCGACGAGGCTAATAAGTATTCATGCTCTTGTTTGTTTGCCTCACCAACGACCGCAAGAACCGTGCGATCTGCAATTGAGTTGCAAAAAGAACATCGAGTGAACATTTGGCTTCATCTTCCAAAGTGTTTCGCAAATTTTAGCTAAGTTGGCTGGTTACGCATGACGAGAGTAAAAGCAACGAAAGTAGCTCCATTTCCAACTTTTCTCGTCTCTCGGGGCGAAAAAAGAGCTGGTTGGATGGCGCGCTTGGGCGCTACGGAAGGGTCGAATCGGGTCGGACAAGCGTGTATACAGCGTACGGATATCGAGCGCCGGGCATTGTTCCGCCCGACTGTCCGTACAGCTACTCCTGTGAGTCGCTTGGTCGAGTGCTTACGCGATGCTCACAGGTGGCTTATCTTCTCTGTCCCCTCCCCCCTCTCTTTTCGACTCCTTGCGTCGCGTCGAATGCAAAAATGAATATTCCGACGCTGCTGCTTTACGTTTCCATTCCACACACACACACACACACACACACACACACACACACACACATACACCGCATACATAATGCTAAAATTGTTAATCTTCATGCTCGGGATGCGTTCCGCGCTCGGCTGCGCTTGGCTTCCGAATGGCTGGATACAAATTTTGGACGGGCGATGTGCCGATGATAAGGGGCGATGTAGGCCTGCTTCGAACTTGAACTTGGCTCGCGTTCGTATCGCCACTCCGAAAGGGTGAGAAACTCCAACTCTTGGAGCTCCAATTCGAGCTTTGTTCATTCGAGCGAACTTCATCTGGATTCAGCTTTACCTTTTCAAGTTCAAATAATGTAACACACTTAGCAATGAAACACTAGGTATTTGTTGATGGAAATGACATTTGCATAGTATATCTTTGGGCAATTGTTTTTACTCAACGACCCATTCTTACGAAAAACTGATCTACTATAAGATCATTAGCGTTTTGTTTTATAGCTGTGTTATTAATAAATGTAAAATGCAGTGTAATAATTAAGTAAAAACAAATGTGTCTAGCCCAAGCGAATAACTCACGCGAGCAGCCTCTTGACGATGAATTTATGCAGAAAGTAAATAATAATGCTAGGATTGCCAGCATAAACATGAATAATTCAAATTTTCCGCGGAGAATACGAAAAGAGTCGAGGATGTCGGCTAAATGCATAGCCGCAGCACATTGTGCTTCTCAATTGCGCGTGCGAGCCCGTCTAATGAAATATCCAGGCGCTCTAATGATTATTGCCGAATCGACGTACGCACTAGTCCATTAATCTCGTCTTTGGGGGGGAGGCAATATGGACAGACGGAATGTCGGCAATTTCGACGAGTTTTCAGGGCACAAAGAGCCTGAGAGAAAGACGTATTGTTAGATTGCGCAAATCTTTCCAACGTTGGAACTCGATTAATATTATCCGCACAAAGAAACGCATTGGAACAACAGAGAAATAGCGCAAAATAGATATTACGTAGATAATGAAGCAAGTTTAATACTTTATTGCTTTCGAGTAATGTAATTTGGACAGGTTACAGGAGTCAATTACGTGATGATCAAACAGAAATCAATAAAAAATGTTTGCCGTCAACGACTAGTAAAAGTTATCTCAGTTCAATGAAATTAAATTGCATTATTCACCGGAAATCGGAAACTGAATCGATATCATATTCGAGCCATTAAGTATATGATACAATTTGCTACAAATAAATCTCCGCATCTTGTCATGTCAGCGACTGCATCTGAATTATCAAGATTAACACATGCTTAGCATTTGCGAAAAGGGCAGCAAAGGAAGTGAAAGCAAATACCGAAATGAGAGCAAGTGACTTAATCCTCTGGATTACAGGGACGGAAGGAAGAAGGCGCAAGGACCCTGTGCGTTCTCACTACTCGGACAGTGCCATAAATTGCATTAGTCTGTGTTGTTCTAATTTCACCGAGGGCTGACTTTGCTTTCCTTGCGTCCATTTTAGTTTCGTCTCGTGCAATTAATCTCCGACGAAGGAGCTTCGCTTAGATCAATGACTTGCAATCGGGTCACATGAATATTTGCTTAGTTCTCTCCTACATTTATCATAAGATTGACATTTAATTAATTATTTTTATTGAGTCGTCGGATCATACGAGAGGGCACTTATTTAATCAGGGGATGCTGACTAGATTGAAAAAAATGAATTCCTGACGGAATAAAATGAAGTATGTCTGAATTCTAGATTCAAAATAAAAGCACCAAGTAACGAAATAAAAAAATAGCATAATTACTGAATCTGTCAACTAAAAACTGGATACCTTCGAGAAAAAAAACTTCTTACTCGCAAGTTAATTTTTATATCGGAAAGTATCCTGACTATCAAGTTATTTGACGTCTTCTTCTTAAAAATATGCCAGCTCAGCTTGGGAGCCGTAAATCAAGTATATATTAGTATTTTTAAACGGGACGGTGCGCGTATGAAAAAGTGCGATGCTAAGATATTTATCGGGACGAGGCAGTCGCATCGGGACTTCGGAGGAGGACGCTCGAGGCGCCTCGCTGCGCTCGCTTTTTTCGTTTTAGCGGAGCTTGCGATCTCGCGCCGTTATACCCGGGAGAAGAGCCTCGGATCGTGTTCACTGCCGCTGTTTTTTTATCTCCATTCGTTTTGTCTCGACGATGAACTATGCAATTTTTTTATTGCACTTCGACAGCCACTCACATTAGATCTGCTTGTTTTTTCGCTAGCCAAAGTGGCCAATGGTCTTCGTGCTCGTCGCGGGTCCGTTCGGTCATTCCACAGAACAAATCGCTTACTTCTTGCAAAGCGCTATGAAAAACATTTACAATACAATTTTTACAGGATATCTGTGCACAGTAGAAACAAATTGAGCTTCACTTTTACCTATCCGTACACGAATCTTGGCAAAAAATTTTTGGCATAGACGCCAACCGAAAGTCTGTCAAGCGACGATCGGCCATAAAATGAAATCTTCTGGTAAAAAAAAAAGTATAGGTAGCGTGCGCTTCTGCGACAAGATAGGTTGTAGAAGAGAAACGGGATTATCTCTGAAATTACGGAAAAACACCTTATCGCTGAAGAAGTTACGTCCACAGCCGCATGGCGACGACAACGACGACAATGACGATGGAACAAACACATACTCGAAAGTTTGCTCGCCGAGTAAAACACGCTTTAGCGGAAGAAAACGGAGGGTTCGAAAAGTGGCCTCTCTCTTATTTCCAGTCGTACGTACACCGGATATGGCTTGTTTTTTCTTGTTTTCCTTTGCTCGCGCTGCCTCTCGTGAAATTCATTTTCAATTTTTATCCAGCAGTGCTATTTCGGCTGAAGAATAGTTGGCACATGCAATTGAATACTAGCGACATGCAATTGAATACAAGTTGGTTTTGCTGGGACAATTACCTGCGTAAGCTTTGTGCTATTGTTTTGAACATCCCTAGTCTAAGATGCTATCTCGATTTGTCGATGTTGCCGAAAGGTTGAGCCATCGCACGCGAATTTCGATGGATTACCAATGTTTAATTATCGAATTCGCGTGAGCACCACAGCCTCGATAACCGGTGGATTGCGCTCGAAAAAGAAAAGTGAGTCCCGGTAATGAACGATGATTATCGCTGCGTACTTGCGCAAAGAAAAAGGACGAGTAGGAGAAGGGAAGGAGAGGCAGTAAAGAGCTACTTGGCCGGTGCAAGCAAGAGCAGTCGGGGCTTTTGTCATGACCGCGGGCGCGCCGCTCCACGTGTCTTTTGTTTTGCGTGCAGCCAGGCGTGGGTGCAAAGTCCCGAGGCCCGCGTGCTTTTGTCTCGGCGGTTGTTCGCTGCCGGCCACTTGACGGACGGATGGGTTCCTCTCTTTCCTCATCCCCTTTCGCCGGATTATTCTTTCTCTCTTGAGCTCGTTTTTTTTTTCTTTCCTCGAGTGACGGACTTCCATTACGATGATGGCTCGCGTGCAGTTTTATCCCTCGTACTCGGGGATTCAAAAAAGCTCAACGGTAATTGGCAGATAATGGCATCATTCTCCGCAAGTTTCAATAAGAAATAAAGCGAAAATCTCTCTGCAGCAAATTGAATTTCCGTTCGACCGCGGTATCTCAAGAGTCGACTGCAGCGAAGGGAATGCAAGTAGTCGATTTCTCAAGGAGAAAAAAAAAATGAGTTGACGTATTCACAATAGAGGCACGACTAATGTGGCAAGTCTATCATTACAGTCGTTTTTCCCACTCGCCAGTTCAGCACCTCTGTCTCCCGTCGGGCAACGGCACAGAAATAAACTACAGGAAAAAGCAGCCGCGCTTACTCGGCTAAGTACCACGCGAGCAAAACGCGAAATTTCCTCCTCCTCGCGCACAATAACTGTCGAGCTTTCCTTTTTGCAGCAGTGAGCAGAGCAGCGGAGGTCTTATTATATAGGTGTTTTTCGCGAGTGAGCCGAGCCAAGAGCTGGGCAAGGCATTTTTCCCATGGCCGAGCGAGCTTTGATCCTGCGAGTCGTCGACGGATAATTGCCGTGTAGAGTCGAGGATGTTTCTCCTCCGGCCAACTGCCGCCTCTTCGTTTTTGATGCAAGTGCAAAGGCTGTAACGAGCCTCGCGGCCCATTGCCTCGTTAGCGAAGCTTGCTACTGCAATTGAAAGAGTAACGCAGGAAGTGATATACTATTTGCTTTATAGCCGCTAATTCATATTTTCCTGAAACCCTCGTTATCGCAATGAACCATTGGAAGGCTTTATGATATTCACGTTTGAACGCATCCCCGATAGCTTTAACCAGATCGGTAAATATACTTTCCACGTAACAAAGATTGAATTATAATTATAATTAGCGCATGCATCAATGTCAAATGGACGACCGAATTAAGAATTTCCGTCAAATTATGAATCAATATACGATAGCTTGGATAAGTGATTTGGTACTGGAATAATCTTTTTGGAAAATGAAAATTTTTCAATTTCATCTTACGTGCCCATATCTGATATTCTAAAAACAAGCAACTCCGCAAACTCGTATAGCTTGCTCAATAATTCACGAAGCACGTGAGTCGGCGGTCCGCAACACGTGCGATCAACGAAACGATAAATCATTGAATACCACACGAGCTCGCGACTAGCGAACTCATCATTTTCCTCGATGCATACAATTTCGACTTATCGCGCTTCGATCGACGTGCAAACGAAACAATTTTCAGACGCTTTCGGACAATGCCAGAATCGCCACAACAATCTGGATTGTTTGCGCGGCATCAATTTGGCGATCGACACGCGATAGCCTCGCTCGTTTCTTCGTAGGGAGTGACACGAAACCGCGTTCCAAAATGAGTGCTGTACCGTTCACAAATTAAACAATATATGGAAATACGCTCGCGTGCATTCGGCCTATGTATACAGAGAAAAGCCTTCCAACGAATTTCGTTCGTTGGATTTCCCGTGTAATCCGAAAAATCGCGGCGGCGAATCGCATGTGATTAGGGACAGCGTAGCCATGAAGTAGCGGCAGCGCGCCACACTCTATACAATAAAGATGGCAATTTCTGCCTCTGGCGAAAGTCATATATTCACTTTCTAATTACCATGCAATCAATATCATTGTTTCCACTGTTCATATTGACGGTCTGAATTACCGTCTGTTACCCGGCAAAAGTTGCAATTTAATCAATGCCCTTTTGAGAAAGTTATTTGAAGCACAAGATACAAAATTATGCACTAGTGCGTTTGACTTTTTTGGTGATACCGAAAAAATTGTTCTCCTTATATGTACGCAAACGTACAATACATAAAACACATTGACGTCATAATTTTTCATCTGGAAGATTATCTTTCTAGATACTATAATACACGCTACACATTTCCACGTGTACTGCCATGTATATTAGTTGGACGGGTGTTCATATACTGAACTTAAAAACACGCGAAGTCGTTGATCGACCTGGGATCAGCTGTACCTTACACGTCACAGATATACGAGTCTACGTGAATGCTTACGCGATCCTCGACCGGCGAATGAAATGCTTCTGTTTATACTTCTCGACTATTTGTAACGATGGCCTCTGCCGAGGGTTGGCGTTTCGTAGTGCCAATCCAAATTACAGTTTCTCTGCAACTGCATGCAGCTGAAAGATGATGATTTAAAAACTATCTCTGGGTATTGCGCTCTACAAGTTTTTCGCGAGAGACAAAGCGAAGAGGATTCAATTTCACTTCTAATGAAAGTGATTTGTCTGCAAAAAATGCAAAAGAAAAAAACACTATTCCGAGCGCTCGTCGTTCATATTCCTGAGAGCGCCTGGGCGTCACGCTCTCTCCCTACATAACTCGACTCGGCGACCGAAAAGGGTGGCTGCAGCTCGCGGCTTGCCGCCCTCGGCATGCCAATATATCGTCCGCGGCGCATAAGCTCCCCGCCAGAGAGGTGAGCCTCCGCGCTCGCTGTAGCCCGGCCAACTCTGATATCGATACTCGTGCTCATGGGTAAATACCGAGGATGCATGCAGCATGCGATTTCAGGCACACCTTCAGAATGTCGCCTTCGATATTCAGTTTTGTCAATTTTGAAAGGATGCCAAGGGTAGCGTTTATGCAGCACAGCGCGAAAACGTAATCGCTTTGTCGTCGTTCGCACATCTGTTTGGGAACGAAAGCCAAGGGCAAATCCGATTTGCTTTCATACGAAAATCACATACGCGCGAATGTAATAATCAGTAGCCGGCTTTGAAAAGTTCTCATTGCTCGGCAGTCGAAAAATAGGGAAAATCGCGAGCCCGAGATCGCTTATGGATCGACCACGGAATTTCCCTAATCGAATTCGAAAAGGCATCCGACATCGCGTCAAATAGGCACAATCAGGGGCTGCCAGCTCGCACGCGCCGGCCAATCAGAGCCTTTATTCATACTCCGCTCGCTGCTGCCGCGAAATTACGGTCACGTAGCGCCTTTTCGCTGCACGCACATCGCTCGGAGAGTGACTGTTTTATTTTATTCGGGCAATGGTTCTTTTTCTTGATCGAGGCTATGAATTTATAAGTGCAGGCCAAAAGATATCGAGCGATAAGTGTTGGTAGGATCAAAGGCTGCATATTTATCGATACGTTGACTATAATCCTCTTTGAAACAGCCACAGCGCGTTTGAAGTGATAATTCGACCGAGGAAACTCGATCTGAACTCAGCCCATAAAGATCGAGCACCAAAAATGCAAAGGCCACGAGATTCTCGAAGGCTCCCTTCGATGACACGTGCACTTAAGCGACGACTTCCTGCCCAAGTGCGCCAGTAGATGTGGCCCCTCGAGCCGCCTGCCGACTTCCCCACATGTGTAATTTCCAAGATCCCCTCCTTCTTGTTTTTCAAATATCCGCAAGACTGCTGAGCCGGCAGATAGCGAAAGTTTCGTCATGCAGATTGATGGCGTCAGATGTGAATCGGCATCAAATTTAAAATGCGGAAATCGAAATCATTTGAATGGAGGACGTGAACACTTGGTCGAGCTTTAAAACACGGGAGCTCGCAAACTTCGAAATGGCCAACGAATCTGCGGCCATCCACTAATTTGGGATTCGAGCGAAGCGACCAATCGTCACGAACAGGAAAGCTCTCGGCATCCGTCTTCTTAGCACCTGTGCCGTGAATATTTCAGGCGGGCGAGACGTGCTTGAGTAATCAAGTGAGCAAGGGGAGATAGCCAAATGCAATTAGGCCGAATGTCCGAGGCAGATGCCCAGCGGCGCGGCCGGCTAGGCTTTGTCGGAGCAATAAATGCCTCTGTAACCCTCTGCCGATTAAACCGTTTGTAACTCACTCGCTTTATTGCCCCCGAAGCTCTGCGCGAATAAATACGCGCGTGATGCGCTTCGCTCGGTCGTCCCGCTGTTTTCTCAACCAGCTCTGATTACTTTTGCCAGGTGCTCCGGGGCCTTGCTTCACTACCAATGTCACTTTTTTCACGCCGATGAGGCATCGCTCAAAGCCTTTCTCAATACGGAAATAGCCAAAGCTCTCGATCCCGCGGCGAACAGTCAACGCCACCGCTCGTCGCTTGCCGCGATTTCGCGCTCCGACTTTTTTTCTACGCGACGTCCGATATGATCGGCTTTCCGGCTTTCCAATGCGATCGCGGTTAGTTAGTGAGAAACGAGTATCGGCGGAAGCCACTCCCGACTTCCAAAACGAGACTGGAGATCGCGATAAAAGCACTGGTCACCAAGTCGACCGTCATTTAGCGCTCGTCACGTTTATTCACCCCGTGGAATGCGGAATAATCATTTCGCCGAACGAAATATCGCCATTAATTGCACATTTTTCTCATTGCCTGCTTTCGGCTCTTAATACATTTGATTTGAAAAGCGAGTTATTTTCAGTCGTGGAAACTTACCATGATCTCTTTTTGTTGGCTCATCGTTCGACAACTCAGTGAGCGGTCGTTTGGTCCTTCATTTACGAGCTTTTCTGCGCATCCACGTGCCCAAGAGTATTGACGACTGGCAAGGCTGTTGCAGTGTCCCAAGGGACCTTTGCAAAAAATGAGCCTGTAAAAAATTTAAAAACAAATATCGGGTTGCTGGACAGTTCTCGCGGACCACTGGCTTTGACCCTTCGGTTGCCTCGGAGACAACGAGCAAACAGATCGGCGATATTACATGCTTTTGCGCACGTGGCTTTGTTCCCATCGAATGCGCACTGATACTGTCCGCCCATTGCAGCAGCCGCGGGCAGGTAATTTCCATTTTGGAAAACTGCAACTTCGGGGGAGTACGGACGCATGTGCGGCTATCCGGCGCGGCCTTGTCTTCCAATTAACGCCATTGTTCGGGGCACACGCGTGTGTACACATGCCTCCCAGGCTTACGCACCACCACCGCTGCTGTTAAAGCTGTATATACTCAAAGGGGAGGGAAGCTCGATTTGCGTGTCCAAGCCCCGAACCCTGGCTTTGCTCTTAGCAAATTGTTGGATAGGCATCACTACCATTGCCTTGTTTTATTTTGTTCCGTCGGTGATCGAAGCTGACATTATATACGATGATTATACGTGCTATAATAGCTAGGGGGTGATGTGCATTATATTCTTCAATATATTTAAATATTATTTTTTTAATCTTTTACAAATTTTCTCTATCATGGTAATATGTCTAGGTCAAATTATTTCATCGATGTTCCAGCATTTGAACTCTTTTTCAATCATCAAAATTTATTATTTACCCTAACTAACGAATTACCCGATACAAAAATCGGCTGGTCTATACCGATCTACGCAATTACAGAAGTACCTGCGAGACGATATTTACTCGACGCTGCTTTTTTTCTTCAGTTTGCTCTTGTGCTTGAATTTAATTTTTTTTAGCCGACCTTCGTCGGTCAGCTTTATCATCGGGCAATAACTCCGTACTAAGTACACCACAAAACTCAACATTCCTCCAAATGATTACTGTTGTTCTCTTGCGTTATTCGCTTTGCACAGTGCTTTGCTCGAGGAACTTATTTGTAGCGGCTAGACTTCTGCAGATTGCGACAAAACACGAAAACACCTATTTATAAAGTGAGGTGCAGAGGCTCTAATGAAGCGGCTGACCCGTTCGCTGTCAACGACTCAATCATTGAGTTTTCAACCCATTGCTCGGCCTTCAAATTTCTTTTGAAAAAAAAATTATTTTGACCACTATATTTGATTCTCCTCTCCTTTCTCTACGACTACTTGGTGTAAAAAGCCCGCCAAATTTTAGAATTTATGGTTCGCGGGATTTATCAAAATTCCACATTCTTTCGCGCTGGAACGTACATGCAAAGTTGTAGGCACATTTATTTTCAGCGTTCGTTGATATATACAACGTTGAAAAGTTGGAAATTGATGTGACACAGCTTTAGCATCTGTGAGATTCAAGAAACGACCCTTCCATCATTCCCGATCGCTAATACGAACCGATCAATAGCCACAATGACTTTTCCAAAGTAAACAAGAGATGTGCCAAAGCAATATGTGTGTTTTATGTTGCAGACTGCAGCTTTCCATCGACCTACAGCGGAAGGTGGTTTCAGATGGGCAAAGAGGGACCCATCATCGCCAACTCGACGCACTTGCTCGACAGGAGATGTATAGCTAGAAAAGGCAACGACACCTTCCTTACTTACGATGAAAAGTAAGTTTGAAAAAGCGTTCCCCGCTGCCATCGCCACGAACTTTGCATTTTTTATTTACAACTTTTCTTTCCCTTCTAACTTCAGTCGACTAACACACACACACACACACACACACACACACACACACACATCCACTCTTTATTTGACTTTGTCAAGTAAATTAAATTCTAAATCGCTATCCTACGGGAAATAACGTGAATTCTTTGTTTTTCCAATTTTAGCACGGAAAAATGCTACCGGTGTATGATATTCACGGAGCGACACGAAAACGTCATCCAGTACCGAGAATGTGAGTCAATTTAATTCATTTTTGCCTAAGTGAATCACGCGATAAAAAGCTTCCACAATCGAGTTTACAAGTGTTGAAAGGTTAACAATAGAAAGGCAGCATTCGCGCTTGACCAATGGCTGCCATTACTACATGAGAAAAATGCACGTGCATTCACCGAAAATTTGCATCCATTTTTCGGCTCCATTTTTGAACTGTGTAAATTATTTAGCTTTAAGCCACGACTCTCGAAGAGACGGAGCGAAAACTCATAAAATATTGCACATAATCCGCCAGAAAAATCCCGTAAAAATCCGCCATTAGGCAGGCATAAGTACGAGAAACTCATTAAAAAGGGGGAACAGGACGAACGGCAAAGAGAGCGATGATAATTCAGCGCGCATCGGCGTCGTTAAAAACTCATAAAGCCTCGGCGGCGGCCATGTGTCGCTGTATGGTATTATGCCGCTGCAGCGCCAGTGGAAAGCGAATAAAACTTGCGGCTGACACATTGCGATGCAATATGAAATCGGCCGTCTGGCTGTAACGGCGCCTGCACCGTGACGATGTACCTACGAGCTTCGATTGCTCTGCCAAGTGCTTTTCCCCATTGCCGCTTCTACCTATTAGTATGCATTGAAAAATTGTTTATTTTTCCAACTGTTAGCTGGTGTCCGCCAAAATCAGTTGAAAAAGTAAGCCACGGTATCTGCGCTTCAGATCAACCGAATAATAATAATATCATCGTCGGACATAAATAACAAAAAATCCACTCTAGTATCACGTAAAATCTTAGCGGAGCATCTGCTATCGCGATGCGACACGTAGTTGACGCCAGGTGTCCTAATGGATTACCAATAGAGGCAAGTTCAACCACGGAAAAAGCAACAACGGCTAATCGTCGCGTAACACTAATGCGATCCGAGTCCACGCTCATCCGGTAATTATGGCCACAAAGACGCCCTCAATCATGGTAATGCCCCTTGATTAATTACAGGACCGTTATTTTTTTTTTTTTTTTTCCACAATACAACCTCACTGCAGCGGTATAAAAGAAACAATCCCCGCCATACAAAATCGATATACGCCCATAGAGAACCGACAAAATACATGTCGCGAGATATTCAAAATTATCCGGCGAAAGACAAAAAAAATTGATCCGCGAGAAGAGAGAAAAATAGGGCGAGTTCACCCTCGTGCCATATGCCGAGAACTGACTGCAGCTCGGTTCGCTGTTTTCCATAATTGTTTTCCAAGAGTGTGTCATGGCGACCGATTCGATAGGTAAAAGAGAGAGAGAGAACAAAAAATCGCAGCCTTCTGACACGCATGAAGGGGTGTCGGCCTCGCTTACGTCACGGCCGGAGCATTGTCCGCTGACGTACCCCTCAGCTTCGCGCGATTGTCTTCGACTCGAGTGGTGGACTTGATTTGCTGTACTCTCGCGTGCGGCCAGCAGTATGATTTTGACGCAACAGCCGGAATCGGGGAATCGGAGGGGTTGACGCTCGGGAACATTTTCCGTGGTTGAAATGGCTGATTACGGCTGATATATTCCCGCGGATATCGATCCTTATTTGTTAATTTCCATTGTAGATGGCTAGCATGACGACACGGTAACACTCACAAATGAAACGTGCAAAATCTAATCAGCAAATATCGCTCTAACGATCTTTAACTTCCCAGAATATCTTGTCGGCATAACTTATGAAATCTTGGTAAGTGCTTCAATGCCACTGTTTAGCTATCTTCAACATTTCTCTCGTAACCGGTTGGTCTTGTTTGTCGGAGTGTAGTTTCGATGTCACTTCTACTGTGAGCCAAAGTGAGATTAAAAAAGCAGAACACACGTACGTAGAAAAGCAGAGCATTCAGTGATATTCATATTCTTTTCGGTATAATTATGTAGTACACGGCTCGCGCATATCTCAACGGCGGTAAATCATTCTCGCCAATGTGTCGCTTGTCGATTTTCAACTCATCCCTGTCGCTCGCTACTAATTCATATTCATCATCCGAAAGTTCGGCTATAAATTCTGCTAATTATTTCGAATGCGATCAAAACTAAACTAAAATCAAAGTAACAATGCGTGGTTTATCGGAATCGGATGAAGAGAAAACTTGTGACATACAGAGCTTTATTTTTCAGCATGGTTCGGGATGTCCCCACGACTCTAACGCAAATAAAAGAACCTGTTGACAAATCTCTTCGTGTCGCAGAATAGTCCACGGTAATTAACATTTTCATTGATCGCGCCTCAACGATAATGCTATCATTTAATAGAGGTGAAGCGGAATTAAATCACATTCGCGTTATCACTGAATCCAATTAAAAAGCCGCTCGATAGGAATTATTGAACGACCTCAACGATACAGCGTTGATTGAAAAAAGAAACGCAAAAACAATATCGCAGTTTGACGCGAGTCGATAGAGAAGCAAATCCGCATACTACTCTCCGGATGTTGTTTCCTCTCCGGGCAGCAGATTCTCATCCGTCAGTTATAAACCGGATCTCTATCATCCTTCCAGCCCCGGCAGTTATCTCTGGTCGATGGCTACCGTATCGGAAACCCGAGGAAAGCTAGCCGATTGGACTTTGTTTTCCTTTTTTTTTTCACGAGAAAAAAACCGCGAAGCTCGAATGAGAGAAGCTCCCTGGTGCGTCAAATGCACGCGGGAGAGAGAGTCAAGAGGGATGCAGATTAGCTTTTTATTCGCGCACGAGTGCATCGCGCGCGGCGCGAGGCGCGTATGAATGCGCCGAGAGGGAGACTGCCGATTGGCTCGGCGCGCGGCCGAAAAATTCAATGAGATCTGTATTGTTCGCCGTCGCAACGGCAATTTCGAAATTCGGCTAAAGCTTTGGATAATCGAACGTATTCTATTTCCCAAACTTATACCTTCGACACAATGTCAGCCAGTCCTTTTTGCCTCTTCTTCGCGGCTGATCCATCGAACAGGCTGCCGCGAAAAAGAGTGCATTCGCTCTCATCGCCATCGTAACATCTATTTTCGAGCCGCGCGTACGGCGAAGCCAAAAAAAAATTTCATTTCCCGCAGCAATATGCCTTGAAGATACAGGCGTTTTACGCCGGCGAAAACCCATTATAAACGTCGCTGCTGGAAAAAAAGTGGCGAATCGCAAAAGGATCAGCCGGAGGTTACTAATAGACGATTTATCTCGTGGAGATTAATAACGTCGATCACTTCCGCGAAAGCGGACCCCTTCTCGTGCGCAGCAATGTTCGCAAATTCCAATTACTCGCTATTTTTAACAGCTCTCTCCTTCCTGTTTTTTCTCCCCCCCCCCCCCTTTTTTTTTTCTTACGTCGCAAGAGATGCACTGCGGTCGCGAATTAGAAGGCGTCGATATAAATCTCCGCGCGCGAGAGCGCATCGCATGTGTCTCCGAATGCAGCCTGCGAGGCGGCCGTAAATCAAAAGCTCATAGGCGCGAACTGTATATTTTCCTTTTGGCGCTCCAATTTTTTTGCCCCCTGAAAGAGAATGGAGTGACTACGAGTTGATGTATATCGGGCAGCCCGAGATCGACAGACCAATGTTTGCTACTTTATTGAAGAATTTTGGTCTTTTCTTTTTTTCCCCCTCGCGATACTGAGTTTGCGGTGGCTTTTATAGCGCTGTTCACTCGCATATGGCTGTCGATGTTGTCTGTAACGAGAAATCATCTTTTTTTGGGCGCTTTCTTTACTTGCTTTCTTTTTACCCGAAAAAAATGTTTTTTTTTTTTTCGATTTCAATCGTAACCTAAACTATAGATAAAACAGCAGAGTCTTTTACAACCTTAAATCAGTTCGACATATCTACCTCTACAATCAAGCCCAAAATAGCGAGATTCCCTCTTGCAAGAAAAATTCTTTGAAAAAAAGTGAAAACATATGAATGAAACCTGGAAACGATTCTGTTCACAAAAAAAAGCGTGGCTCCGCAGTTTGAGTTTGAAAATAGCCGTCGCGCGCCAGTCAGCAATCAAAGAATGCGAACGACGCCCCAAGTATAGAAAAAGAAGGAGGCTAGACGTTTACATCAACTGCTCCTCGAATCGAGAAGCCGCGCTCCCTATCAAATGCGCATCCACTCGCAGTTCTTTGTCGTGCCCGCCCGTGCCGTGACTCGCTCGAGCAAAAAGAAATACATAAAGAAGAGCAGTTCCTCGGCAGTCGTCGTTGCGAAATAATGGCGCGTCGCATTGTCACTTTAAAAGGGATCGAGTCCGCGGCGGCCAATAAAGACAATGCGCCGAACGCATTGTTCGGATGCGTCGAGTCGTCGTCGTCGTCGTCGTCGTCGTCGCGCGCGCAGAGGCTTAATCAAGAGAAAACCCCACTGCCGAACCCAGAGTCCGACGACCGAGTTTTTGTCGGCCATTGTCACTACGGAGCAGCTACTCCTATATGCTCTCGTCACTCGTAGCGATTATTTTGCAAACCATGCCAAGCTATGTTATTCGTGCTTCGCACAAAAAAATAGAATCTTCTTTCAACGCTTTGGCGTTTTGGTTCAGAGTAAACTTGTATGAAATTATCTAGGATTAAAGCGCTAAGAAATTATTGCTCCATTGAGAACTTAGTTTTTAGTTTTACTGCATTGATTATTTCAAAACACTGTAAAAATTAACTAGAATTTGCAAAGCATTTATGATTTCTCATGACAATTCCGCTTTTTAATCTTCACATTAGCACTTATGCTACGCTTATTCTCAAAGTATATGTACTCTATATAGCAGCATCGTGCTTAGAAGCCTCGCTGGCGGTCAAGCCATAACTTAGTGCAGCCGTTATCAAATACTAAGTCACGAATAAGTGAACCGTAACTGCCAATTTAAGGGCACTGCAATAAAATAATGGCCGATACTCGCACTATAAGTGACATTCGACGGCAGGGCATTGAGCTACTCGTCGTGCCGTTAAGTGTCGCTTCTAACAGTCATTGTATACTACTAAAATTTCGTAAAATGTATAAGAAATATTCAAGCTTATCCCATTTTTACCAACACAAAGTCAATAATTTTTTCTTAGCTCGACTTACGATTCCTACTTGAGTAATTTTTAAGAGAATATTAATCTTAACTGTACGACAACATTGTGACTGAAAATTATAACTTGAATTATAACTTTTCAAACTCTTTGCCGTACGAACTTCTTTATTTTCGAAGCTTATTCAGAGAATGATAAACACCTAGAGATTCACGTGAAACTCACAGAGCTCGCGGTAAATAATGGATGCGCATCTGCAAAACCGATTCGCACGTGTGAAGTTCAGTCGGACCCTTACACCGTTCATCACTTAGTCAAGAGGGAAGCTTCATAAAGCAGCACGGTCGAGTCAGATTATGCCCAAAATGCATAAATTATCAAAGGACCGTGGAGGTGGTGTCCCCGGGGAGCGAGCTTTTCTGGCAGCCGTAAATACTGCGGGGAGGGAGGATTACATACGTCCCTTTTACCTTTTACCGGGGCGCCGATGTGCGCTTGCGAAAAACTCGTTGGCAGATTGAATGTTCGCGGTCGAGCTCTCGCGAACGAGGCATTCACTCGAAGCTCGGCAGTCGTTACGCGCGTTTGCTTTTCTCTTTTTCCGCGGCAGCGTCCTACTGTTTGTCGTACGAGGTGGACCTGGACACGGCCTGCGGCGAGCTCGCCTCGGACGACAGCCTCTACTCGATGTTCCGCATCGACGCCAAGCCCATCAGCTGCCCGTTCAGCGGCATGCCGTTCAGCTTCAGCTACAACCGCGGCCACGGCGACTGCGAGGCCCTGGAGAACCAGGCCGAGAGCTGCACCGACGACAGCAAGCTGCTGCTCAAGTACCAGGCCTGCGCCGACATCAAGGGCGCCGAGAGCAGCAGTGAGTCTCCGAAAGAAGGCGCGAGTGCCCAGTGCCATTCGACTCTAACTGGATTACGCGTGCTGTCTGTTCACAGCCGAGGAGCTGCAGTGCCTGGCCACGTGGAAGGACGGCCGCATCATGTACCTGCTGGGCACTCTCAAAGTGCCCGGACGACCGCAGGTCTACGAGGACACCTACAGGTGCGTTGCGCATCTTCGGACTCGACTCTGTCTTTATCTTAATTGCTCGCGTTTGTCTTCGCCGGCAAGGTATTTGTCTTGGGCGTCGCGGCGGTTTTCGGAACATTCATTGGGGCGTTGGGAAACGGCCACTTTCGCTTTCTTCGATTAATCGAGGAAAGAAAGAAGTATTTCACGAAAGACATTTATCTGTATGATGTATTATTATTTTTAAAAAATTGTAAGGATAATGCAAGAAGTTTTGAGATCGCATGCCTATATTTAAATTTTAACTGCTCAATAGGAAAATCAAGTTCGAAGTAATCTAATGGTCAAACATTAAAGAGAGACTAGACGAAATTAGCTGCGGAAAGCTCTACCCAATTAATTCACCCTTCTACCAAGGGAAGTGTCAGTTAGAATTATTCAAAGTTCAAGTATTGGTCTTGCTGCGGGTCTTTTCTCTTCAAGTGAGCCACAGTTCACATCAGAGAAACTGCTATTAAGCCTTGCACTCGATTCGGATTAGCATGATCACTCTGTCTCTCAATTCCATCGGCGTCTGCGCCCGCACAATTGCTATAATAGAAAAGACCAGCGCTGATCAAACGCTGCCAACTAATCAGAATCAACAGTCGCGAGCGAACATTTCGTTCTCTACTTATCGACTTCCAGTGACTAAGATATTCATTTTTATTACTTCGCATTGCTGAGTAATTTATCGATTAACTTTCGATCTACATCAGCAGTGAATCAATTAATCGGAATGTTAAATTTATGAGCTTGCAAATTGAATTTGTCTAAAACTGCCGAGATGTCGTGAAAAATTAATGAACTAAAATTAATACGAAAAAAAAATGAAACAGAGAGTGTTTGGAGACCACATCGCTTTTTATTACTAAAAAAAAATTTACAAAGGAAGGATTCACGGTCTAACAATGTTGATAATTTCACGCGTTGCACAAAGCCCCGTTCAAACAAGGGAGTTTCGCTCGTCGGTGGCGGCGAGTCCTAAGAAAGTTCAGCAGAAGCGAAAGCGTTGATTCATCGTGGAAGAGGCCGCGCGCCAACTTACCCACGACTCGCGGTTTCGAGTTTCGCACGACGCTCTAATTGCACTGCAAGTCGCTTTCAAACGAGAAATAAAAAAAAAAGAAAGAAAGCGCGTCTAAGGGCGACATTGATCCACGCCAATTCAGCACGTTGCCTCGGCCATTAACAAGTAAATCAATCAGACCCGTAACAGGATTCTTTTCTTTCTTTTTGTTTGAAGGTGCTTCCTGTACGAAAAGATCCACCACGTCAACAGCAACAAGACTGAGTATCTGATATCGCAGTCGGGCGATCAAAGCTGCAACGGCCTCACTGCAGTCACCGAAGGGGCAAGGACTTTCCATTTCATCAAAGGTTTGCATTTCCGGATTTCATCTGTCATTACATCCGCACGACCCTAAGTCTGTCTTCTGTTTTTTTTCGCAGTGGACAAAGAGCACACCAAGTGCAAGTATCCCTCGTGGGTGACGCAGCACCACGACTGGCATCTGCTCGACGGATCGCGCAGTTACCACTTCACCACTGGCAACTCTACCCTGAAGGTCACCTACCGCGACGAGTACGATCGAGAAGAGAAAGTTATTTGCCATAATCTTGAAAAAGTGCAAAGCGATCATCGAGGTACTGCCGTCAAACTCGTGGCTCATGTTACTAGTGGATGGTAAGCTTGAAACAAAGCAGACTTGAAACGTCGATCCAATTATTCCTAAACACTTATTCCGAATGACAGTGACACTGGCTACATTTGCATGATCTTTCGCAAGCGAGATGGACACGTCATCGAGATTCAGCAGTCCAGTGAGTAGACAACTGTTCAATTTTCGAGCAAACCTCTCGAGTGACATGAATCACGTATGAAACGAATACGCGACTCTTTTTTTTAGATCAAAAGATGATTATGCCATATGAAGCTTGCACGCTCGATGATCCATCAAAGCAGCCATTTTCTACTTTAATCAGTAGGTTTTTATTATTTCGTTTTCATTTTTTCGTTTTCATCAGTCAACCTGATACTCGAATAATTGTTAACAAATGGTTGTGTTTGTTTACAGCGTCGAATTTACACAAGCGCTCTTGTCCACAACCAGGCCATTATACTGTTATTGATCTTCTCTCGACGCCTCAACTAAAACTTTCTCGACACCATCGAAGTCTCGTTAAAAGACGGGCATGGAACGGAGAGACTAACGAGGCTGGATCACCGAACGACGACTGTCAAAACACTGACGTTCAAATCGGCTGTACATCTTCCGGACCTAACGAAATGATTATTCAAGAGTCGTGCAAGAGGACTGACACGGGTAAGATGAAAATGACAAACAACGTGCGTCAAAAGCTTTCTAGCAGTACTGTAATTAATTTCGTATAAAGTTTTAGCCTACTCGTGTCATGGGAGCTGGGAGGAAAACGGCACATGGTACACCATCGTGTCGCGGAACAAGACTGGTCTGGAGAAAGAGACGCTGTGCGTCTCGATGCGAGTGAGCGAAAGCACGAAGGAATTACCGGGTAGAGTTGGCAGAGTGGAGCAACAGGAACTCTGGCTCTCGAGGCCACAGACTGTCTGTCAACGAAGCGTCTCCGCCGATCAATGGACTTACAAGCTCGCCAATCAAGGTGCGTAAGAAAATTTAATTGTAAAGTATAATTTTAAAAGATACAACTTTTCAGAGGGTCAATAAAAAAGCTTGCGAAATGACGCAACACGATCGTACGTAAATAACCCACCGGCATTGTGTTCACAGGTGTATGCGAAGATCTGATGAAAGAGGCCTCCAGCTCGGCAGCATCGTCTAGTCTGATGAGGGTCTCGGTGGAGATGTCAGTTGTTGTGACGCTGCTGTGCGGTATCCTATCAAGATGATATGTGACTGGACAACAACAGCCAGCGTTACGCGCTTAATGCGCTATCGACCTACTCGTTCTTCCGCACTTTGCCTGCGTGCGACCGTCGATTCTGTGTATAAATATCATTATATATACGTGTATATTACTTTGTATACAATCGGATGCGAAATGTTGGTGGAACGAAGGTCAAAAAATGGTACCTACATTAAACGTGCAAATAGGCATGTCAGAATAACAAACATTTAAAAAATCTATCTTCAATTTACCGACTGGATTCACATTATTTTTTTTTGTAAAATTTATAAAACAATTGATTGAATTGTATTTGTGAATGAATACAAATTACGATAATTATTATAGGCATTATAATGCTTCGTAATCAAATTGTTTAATTCATTTTGCCTTTCTGAAGAGAAAAAATCAGAATATTCAAATTTCTCATTGCATAGTCAAATTCGTAATTATATTCAATATTATGCAATGACATTGATCATAGAAATGAAGGCAAATCTAAATACGACCAAGTTGCTGACGAGAGAATACTGAATAATGTTTGAACTTACTGAAAAGCCTAGTTTGAAATATCATGAAAAGTATGTAATATAACCGCTTGTAAATAATATTAGGGTGTGAATGAGCTATAAAACTTTCAGTTTAAACATCGACTAAAAGTAGCACCAGTTACGGATCGGTGACTTATTTCACACTATAATATTTGATAGTGTATTCTGTAACTAAATGTATACATGCATGTACATGATGATTGAAAAATTATGTAGGTATAAAATTGTGAGGAAATTGATATTACAGGTAATAACGTTTAATGATTTTGGATGTTTTTCTTCGAAGTTCTTTCATCCTTATTATCAGAAGAGAATCATCTGAGTATTTCATTCTTTGTTTTATTTCTTATTATTTATGTATGATATGTTTATAAACTGAAAAAATCTTTGACAAATTGTCATTGTAGAAAATTACGAAAACCTTCTAACAAATACAAATGTAAAGTCTTCAAAATTGTTTAATACGGATATCAAATATAGGATTGAAATTAGCTATTAATACAAATTCTAATAATATTTATTTAATATTAAATTATTGATTTCTATAAACTATTAGACAATATGTAAAAAAAATAAGTCCATTTATTAAATCAATCACGGAATAAGATGATAAATAGATTAAGCGCGCACACACACGCGCTCACATGCACGTGCACACACGTCAATTCCAAACAATTTTTTTAGTTTGTATATAACGAATGTTGTTAATGTTGATATGTGAAGTTTTTTTAACACATTTTTAATTTGCAGATCAATTTAATGCTTTAATTTTTATAACATTTATTGCTTTCCGTCAATCTTGTAGCTAAAAGAGTATTAATACATACTAGGTGTCGGTAGCAACGAATTAATTATAAATGTATATAAAAAATCGACAAGTATCGAATATAAGATAATCGACAAGGTCTAAAAATTGAATGAGACGTTTTGTCGATATCTAAATCAGTGGATTTTCTGCATTTGCGATTGCGGACCACATTCATACTGCGTTTTCAATAAAGGACAGTAGTTTAAGTGGAGATGCAAATGAAGGATGTAATTATTTTTAGATAATGAGTTGTGGAGTGTTAGTATAGTTGAGAGCTTGATAATTGCAAAATACAAAAATCTTACAAAAGTCATTGTAAAAAGTTAAGAAATGTATAAAATAAACTGAGTGATAGCTATTTCCAATTGATTATCGCGAAAAAAAATTATTCTGTACAAGAAAATGATAAACGTGTGTATATATATATATATATATATATATATATATATATATATTTTTTTTTTTATCACTGTGATGAAGACATTATAATGAATAACATTACGTTAAGTCAGTTGAGTGTTTGTTCTCTTGGCACTATATTGCACGTAAATTATTCTCAAAGTATAAACAACTCAATGTCAAAACTTTAACAACTATAAAAAATCTGTATATGTGGTATGAATAATGAAAACGAAAAAAAATACGAAAATACCATTGCGTGAGCATTGACTAATTTTTGCAAATCATACCCACTACAAAGAATTATACGTGACTGTATTTTTGGTGAAATGAAGTGACATGATACTTTGAGTTAATAACTAAATAAAACGCAGATTTTGATACCAAGTAAAGTTTGTACTAAAAATATAATATTTATAATAAGAAGGTAATTATAGGTGTATCAATCGTCGAAAAAATTTTCGTATAAACAATGGTTGAAATCTGTTTCCTGTATATTAACTAACAACATAGTTGCTCAGTTATTGACAATTAAAAATTGAAAAAGTACATAGTATCCAACGTCAACAATGATTTTATTCCTTATCGACGTTGTATCAAAGCTCACATCATGTATAATGTTTACCATTATATTTTGAATACAAAATATACATAAATGAAAATCTTATAAAATGCTTTTTGTTTTTATTTGTTTTCTGACCGGTTCCGTCCTTTCACTTCCAGACTGGCTGCCTTCAGTGGGTACAAAATATGTTTATAAAACTTTGCAGTCATGTTGATACATTCAAAACCAGGAACTGATGGAATTTTAGAGGAAATAGGTCGAATTTTTAATTGACAGTACTTACTGCCAGTTATAGATATTTATAGATATATTATAGATATTTATAGTTTATAAACGCAAAATACGATTTCGAAAGAGCTCAATGTGTCGATTTTTCGAAGGATCAGATTCTTAAAAAAGTCGAATTCGAGTGGCAATGCCTGCGGAAGTTTGCAATCATAATAGTTGTGGAGCCGCATTCATTTTACCGTGTGAAAGTGACAAATATATGTACAACTGTTTTAACGTCTAAAATACTTATCCATTGCGACTACCTGTTACAAAGATGAATAACCTTTCGATTTGAACAACTAGTATTTTTCGTAGTGTCAATTTCTTGATATAAGAAATTTCTATATAACCCATATAACCCAATAACCAATATAACCTAATTTTTTGAAAATTCTATATTTTCGGATTTCTAACATATTCAATTGATCCTTTTGAACAACTAGTATTTTTCGTAACATTAACTTCTAGATATAAGAAATTTCTATATAACTAAACCCCATTACCCATATAACCCAATTTTGTACAATCTCTTAGATTTTTGCGAGCGCATAGAAAACTTATAACCTAACTTTTTGAACATATTTCTTGATATAAGAAATTTTCATATAACCCGAACTCAAGAACTTTTTAAAAATTCAATATTTTCGGATTTTTCATTATGATTACAGCATTATATTCAACAAAAAAGGCTGGAATAAAATTTTTCTAAGAAACCAATATAGCATGCAAAACTAATGAAGATCGAAGAACAAGTTTCAGTATAATAAAATAAATTGTATGGTTATAATGCCTACTCACCTGCAGAAGTTTACCTTTTCCTAAAGGTGTAGAGGCTGCCGGGGGGGGGGGGGGGGGGGGGTGGTAGTAATAGATTTCATTCATAATACAATTTGAATAATGGTTATAAAAATATAAAAATTTGTGATCATTATATTAGGATATATTAAGAAATACTATGTGGTAAAATCATCAAATTAATTATTTTTATACAGTATGTGACTATGATAAAATGAGCCTTCTTTGCTGTCTTCCTAGAATGTCGATATATATGTATATTATACACACACATCTGAATTCTAAATCTACACTGAATACATACAAATGATCGTCTTTTCAAGATTTTATTACTCAGATTATTTCCTAATTAAGTGAGTAAATGGTTACAAAAAAATCAATGAAGAAAAAAAAATCTTAAATATAGAACTGAAAAAAAGTTAACTTATTAAAGTTTAAGAAATACCAAATAGGATGTTGATAGAAAAGAGACCATAAAATTTCTTTTTTATGTATATTTCGTATTCAAAATATAATAATAAACATTACACATGATGCGAGCTCTCATACCACGACAGTCAGCATTAAAACCGTATCTTACATTTTTATCGCGTTGTTTTTTTTTTTAATAGTCGAGCACATATGTTATAAGTCAATATCTAAAAACAGACTTTCAACGATTTTTTTGTGAGAGAAAATTCATCAAAAATCGATTAATATGTTACAACTTTCTAGTAGAAAAGTTTATACTTTCATTACAATGTTTACTGCGTATAAAAATCGTTTCTAGACATTAACTTCAAATATCGTCTCGCTTCGTTCCATTTGCAATACAAAGATGCATAACTACTGGTTTAATTAGGTCCAGAGTATTTCAGATAGATAAGCAAAAGACCCATACAATCATACTTTTTTCATTAAACATTCCAGTTATTTACACATCTATTCACTCAATTCCCAAGTTGTTATAGCCTTGAAATTGAATTTTGTTACTCGATGAATATTTGTTTCACAGTATTGAGGCAAGACAAAACAACACTCAACCGTTTCAACTTCACTTTTATTCTTTCATCGTTATAATTATGTATTTATCACAGTGATAAACGAAAAATATATACACATATAGAATATATATTCATCATTTTCTTGTATAGAATTTTTTTTATATCGATTGAAGAGAAATAATCACCACATTGTTTACTTTATATTATCAAATTTTCACAAAAACTTTTTCAAATTTTTGGTTTTACGCAAATACCCAAAATTCTTACATTATCAAAATGTCACAATTCGTTTTTTGCAAGAAGCTACATCTTTCAGTTTCATGTTTGCATTCATTCTCAGTAATTGGTTGAACACCAACAAAAAAGAGCAATAGGACATTCGAGTAAAAGTTAATTATCTCCGATACGGAGGAAGCGTTAGACGCTTTTGTTCAATTATAGACCTTGTATATACTTCGTTTATCTTATTTTCAATAGACACCTAATCTCTATGTACACTTATGAACAACTTCGTTGCCTCCGACACCTCTGCTGTATATTTATAAATTTTAGCTGCAAACAATTGATTGAAAAAGCAATCACTTGTGAAAACTAAATTATTCAATTGACCTATACATTCTACCATATAGGGTATTGATAACAAATTTACAATGAATAAAAAATCTGCTGAGCAGTAATTGTATATACAAGCAAAATCTATATTTACAGAATGTAGATTGTTAACAACCTCCATTTCGAGAAAAATTAGTTGTAACTTGTGTTGTAAATTGTTGGTTCATTTTCATTTTATGTCTAAATCTATAAATGCTCGATGAAATAATTTTATCACATGATTTTATTATATGTGTATTGAAAACGACGATTGTTTATCAACACTCTCAGTCATAAATGTTGATATATTATTAAACTAAACATTCTCAATGTGTTAATAAATAAAAAAAACTACATTTTATGCATGTTTTCTGAATATTGAGACAGTTAAATTCATTCATTAGTATTTTCATTTCAATAATTACAAATCCCATGTGAAAAAGCTTTAGTTTATAAAAAAATTGAAAATCTCAGTTAGAAATAAAACTAGATAAGAATAAATCTTATGATCATAAATTTTTTATAAGAGTGTTGTTAGAGTTTTTAAATAAGATCTTGTATCAATTCGCCTGAGTTATTTCCGTTTGTATTATTTTCTCAAATCTTCTTATTTACACTTTTAATATTAAAATTAGATATATATACATTAATGTGCATCCAGTCACAAAATATAAATATCAGCTCAATTTTCAGGTCAAATATCAATGAAATAAACTAGACATTAAATCTTTTCTAGTACCTCTTTCAGTGATCAATGTTTAAAATAAATATCGCTTTGCTTGCATACAAGTCAAGATGATATTTACATGGTGTTATACTACATAAATTTCATAATAATCTTGACTGATGCGAAACAAGCTGGAGATGTTTTTTTGCATTATTCACTTTTCGATTGGTCATGTCAGGAGGCTGCTGTCATTGTTATATTTTAATTTCAGTTATTTATCAAGCAATAAAGTTTTTCTCTAACTAAAATTGTACGTTGAATTTTATATATATTTCATTTACCAATTGCTAGATAAATAACCGATTTTTCAATCAGACAAAGGCACAGAACTCCACATTCTTTGAATCACATTAGAGATCGTCCTTCGTAGAAATGTCTTTTAAAACCAGATCTAATGCAATTGTTCCAGTTATAAAACTAGTATGTTTAATTTCTTCAGAATTATTGTTTCGTTTTCTATGTAATAAGAATTCACTTTCGTTGTTGAAATATCTCCTTAGACAACGCTTAGTGCTACGTCATGCTTCTTTAATGCAAAAAAAAAAAAAACGAAATCAATTAGAACCAGTACATACAGTGCCGGTCAGCCACTTTTACCCCCCCACGGGCAAAATCAGTCTAACTTCAAAGTTTTATATCTCTGGTAGAAATTAACGTACAGAGACGCGCGTGGGTGCGTTTGAAAGGTCTTTTGGAGAGCTTTCAAATGATATGACTCACGGTTGCCATCGATTGTTTTTTTAAATTTTGCAACAATTATGCAAAATTGAAAATTCTGAAATTTTTTTATTATTTTTGACAATTAGCCAATTTTGGAAAAAAAATCGTACGAAAATTTGAAGTACACCATTTTTTAGCTATTACCAAGCCCTATCTGAATCACTCATCAAAAATTTATTTTCGTCAAATATGACGCGCGCACGGGCATTTTTTCCAGGAAGTGACAGTTTTTTTCAACATTTTTTATCTCCGTCAATTGTAATTATTGTAACAATCGAAAAAAATTTTATAGGAGAAAAAATGTTTGTTTTTTCACGTAGAATAGTGCAATAATTTTTTTTTCGGGGTTTCGAAAAATTTTTTTTTACGGTTTTTTTTAATTTTTTTTTCTCACAGTCGGTACGCTAAAAAGACGAGAAACCACAAAAAAAAATTTTTTCCACCCATTCAATAATACTACATAACAAGTATCGTAAATTACATCAAAAAAAAAGTCTTTTTTTTTTCGACCTTGAAAAATAATTTAAACCGAAAAAAAAAAATTTTTCGAAAAACCGAAAAAAAAAATTATTGCAGTATTCTACGTGAAAAAATAAACATTTTTTCTCCTATAAATTTTTTTCGGTTGTTACAATTTGACGGAGATAAAAAATGTTGAAAAAAACTGTCACTTCCAGGAAAAAATGCCCGTGCGCGCGTCATATTTGACGAAAATAAATTTTTGATGAGTGATTCAGATAGGGCTTGGTAATAGCTAAAAAATGGTGTACTTCAAATTCTCGTACGATTTTTTTTCCAAAATTGGCTAATTGTCAAAAATAATAAAAAAATTTCAGAATTTTCAATTTTGCATAATTGTTGCAAAATTTAAAAAAACAATCGATGGCAACCGTGAGTCATATCATTTGAAAGCTCTCCAAAAGACCTTTCAAACGCACCCACGCGCGTCTCTGTACGTTAATTTCTACCAGAGATATAAAACTTTGAAGTTAGACTGATTTTGCCCGTGGGGGGGTAAAAGTGGCTGACCAGCACTGTATTATCTTAATACTTTCTGGAAATGCACAAGATATTGCTAGAAAAAAACGTGCGCATCGTATTACTACAGAGCTTTCCATGTTTCATACAATTTTTATTTATTCAAAACCAAAAAATAGACTGATATAAAATAAAACGATGTAGCAATCGATAATGGTAAAACAAATATACATATATGACTGTAAAATTGAAATCTCCATATCGGCGCACTTTTTTCTAGTTCTATCCCGGTGCAGCAAAGTAAAGTAAAAGTTTTTCAAATGAACCGCAAACAAGAAAACAACAAAGTTCTCTCCAGCTTTCCCAAAACAGACATCCACATTACCACCCATATCGCCCACATTCTCATGTTATAAGACAGACAGCAGTCTCCGAAACTTTTGTTTTTCACTCTCCACCTTCACCCCCCCCCCCCTCCCCCCCAACGTACACGCAGTTGACTATAAACACATATTATATACATAGAGTTGGCGGTCGCGCACTCATGGGTACACAGAGAAAAAGAAAGAACGAGTATGGATCGATGGTGGGCGCATTAAGCGCGTAACGTTGGCTGACGTTGTCCAGCCACATATCATCTCGACAGGATACCGCACAGCAGCGTCAAACCGACTGACAGACCAACCGAAACCCTCATCAGGCTGGACGATGCTGCCGAGCTGGAAGCCGCCCTCATAAGGTCCTCGCACACACCTGTGAAACAATTGCCCTTGCGTTATTTACATCCTGTCACTGTGTGGCCTATTTTGCGGTGACTGTACTTTGTCTTTTGGTGGCATTGTTATAGGATCGGTTAATCGTTTCAACGTTACGAGTAATGAATTTATTATTTTAATGAGCCAATTTCTCTGTGAATTGTCTTCGAGAGTGACGAGTAAGCTGTCAAGATTTTTTTTCTTATTGCATATGCACCTTGATTAGCGAGCTTGTAAGTCCACTGATCGGCGGAAACGCTTCGTTGACAGACAGTCTGTGGCCTCGAGAGCCAAAGTTCCTGTTGTTCCACTCTGCCGACTCTACCAGGTAATTCCTTCGTGCTTTCGCTCACTCGCATCGAGACGCACAGCGTCTCCTTCTCCAGATCAGTTTTGTTCCGCGACACGATGGTATACCATGTGCCGTTTTCCTCCCAGCTGCCATGACACGAGTAAGCTGAAACTTAATTTTAAAAAAGAGTGGGTTTATTGTACCGGCTTGTTGCTTTTTCAGAAAAGGTTCTATTTCTTTCACGTAAATTCAACAATTTCATCGAAAATAGCTATTGTTCGTGCAATTTTCAGATTGCTTCAAAAAAATATTGGTAAAATTAAGTGACTTTCGAAATTTAATAAGACAATAGACGTGCGCGATTACATTAGATGCGATGAAGAATTAGAAATACTGTGAATCTCACCCATATCCGTCCTCTTGCATGATTCTTGAATGATCATTTCGTTTTGTCCAGAAGATGTGCAGCCAATCTGAACGTCGGCATTTTGACAATCGTCATTTGGCATTCCAGCCTCGTTACTGTCTTCGGCATACGACCGTTTTATCACCAGACTTCGATGGTGTCGAGAAAGTTTTAATTGAGGTGTTGAGACGAGATCAAGAACTGTATAACGACCGGGTTGTGGACAAGAGCGCTTATGTAAATTCGATGCTATTTAGATGAAATAAAATCAGTAATTAGTAAATTATTTTTGTTACTTAAATCTACAAAGATTGAATTGTAAAATGAATGATGGCTTACTAATTAACGTGTCGAATCGTTGCTTCGACGGGTCATCGAGCGAGCAAGCTTCGTGCGGCATAATCATCTTTTGACCTGGAAAAATGGGTGAAATTTCCATTGAAGTTAGAACGTTCAATCGAATAATCGAATAATAACGAACGTTCGCGTAGAAAATTGAATAAAATTTTACTCACTCGATTGCTGGATCTCGATGACGTGTCCGTCCCGCTTGCGAAAGATCATGCACACGTAGCCAGTATCACTGCAATCAAGAGCGAGCTTTCAGTGCGATTACCCGCAACAAAGGCTTTTTTTTAAATTGAAATAGAACTTACCATCCACTAGTGACGTGAGCAACGAGTTTGACAGTAGTGCCTCGATGATCGCTTTGCACTTTTTCAAGATTGTGGCAAATCACCTTCTCTTCTCGATCATACTCGTCGCGGTAGGTGACCTTCAGGGTAGAGTTGCCAGTGGTGAAGTGGTAACTGCGCGATCCGTCGAGCAGGTGCCAGTCGTGGTGCTGCGTCACCCACGAGGGATACTTGCACTTGGTGTGCTCTTTGTCCACTGCGAAAAAAACAGAAGACAGACATAGGGTCGTGCGGATGTAATGACAGATGAAATCCGGAAATGCAAACCTTTGATAAAATGGAAAGTCCTTGCCCCTTCGGTGACTGCAGTGAGGCCGTTGCAACTTTGATCGCCCGACTGCGATATCAGATACTCAGTCTTGTTGCTGTGGTGAATCTTTTCGTACAGGAAGCACCTGCAAACAGAATAAAAGAAATAAATCGATTGATTCGTCGTCGGAGGCAACGTTCTCAGTTGGTGCGGATCAGTGTCGCCCTTAGCCGCGCGCTCTTTTATGTCTACGTTGAAAGAGCGAGTAGTTATAGGGCACTTTGAGAGCGTCGTCCCAAACTTGAAACCGCGAGTCGTGGGTAAGTTGTCACGTGGCCTCTTCCTAGATGAATCAAGGCTTTCGCTTCTGCTGAACTTTCTTAGTACTCGCCGCCACCGTCGAGAGAAACTCCCTTGTTTGAACGGGGCTTTGTGCAACGCGTGAAATTATCAACATTGTTAGACCGTGACTCGTCTTTTCATACGCTTCTTTTCAATACAGTTACAAGATTTCAGCGTTGCATCAGGACACAAAAGAATAATATATTATGCGTGGGTAGGCATCAAGCATTCACAATGTATATTTTCTGAGATCTAATAGAAGCCAAAAAGTGTAGTGTAACTATTTACGAAGAAGATGAACATTTGATGCTTATATACCTCTGCATAGATTTTTTTTCTTTCGATATACTTATAAGCAAAAATAACAATCAAACGGAGCACTTGAATTTCATGGACTGGCAGATTTTGACGAGTGCTGGTACTTTCTATTAGCAAGTATGCGGGCGTTGCTTTTTACCAACATGTGATTGAAAAAACCGAGTGATGAAGCTAATTCGAACCGAGCAAGGCAGGATTAATGGCTGCTAGCAGATTCGCTGATGAGAACAGTAGCTCACTCGAGAAGAAAAGATCACCGCGACCCGCAGTTCAAAGACCAACATTTAAACTTTGAATGACACTTGTACTCGTTGAGCGCAGCAAATTAGACGTTTCTTGGGACACCGAAGATTTTCTCGTAATTCAATTTGCATCGACAACCCTGACTCGTCGTACCCTCTTGTATTTTCTAATTTCATTAGAGTCAATTCTAACAGAATGTAGAAATAGTTATAGATGAAAAAGTTAAATAATTAGAAAATCAATAAAATAAATAATCATGAAACAGTGAAGTGATTAAAAAAAAAAGTTTTGCATTATATCTAACTGGTTTGCATTGCATATTTTTTTAAGAACAGAGTATACAGTTATTTTTATTTGACAAAGACAAGAGCAGTTGTGAAAAGCTTGACACTACAATATTGACTTCTATCTATTTAAGAATGTGAAAGAGGCCATTTGGCAGTATCCCAATTAGTATCCCGAAAACCGCCGCGACGCCCAAGACAAATACCTTGCCGGTGAAGACAAACGCGAGCAATTAAGATAAAGACAGAGTCGAGTCCGAAGATGCGCAACGCACCTGTAGGTGTCCTCGTAGACCTGCGGTCGTCCGGGCACTTTGAGAGTGCCCAGCAGGTACATGATGCGGCCGTCCTTCCACGTGGCCAGGCACTGCAGCTCCTCGGCTGTGAACAGACAGCACGCGTAATCCAGTTAGAGTCGAATGGCACTGGGCACTCGCGCCTTCTTTCGGAGACTCACTGCTGCTCTCGGCGCCCTTGATGTCGGCGCAGGCCTGGTACTTGAGCAGCAGCTTGCTGTCGTCGGTGCAGCTCTCGGCCTGGTTCTCCAGGGCCTCGCAGTCGCCGTGGCCGCGGTTGTAGCTGAAGCTGAACGGCATGCCGCTGAACGGGCAGCTGATGGGCTTGGCGTCGATGCGGAACATCGAGTAGAGGCTGTCGTCCGAGGCGAGCTCGCCGCAGGCCGTGTCCAGGTCCACCTCGTACGACAAACAGTAGGACGCTGCCGCGGAAAAAGAGAAAAGCAAACGCGCGTAACGACTGCCGAGCTTCGAGTGAATGCCTCGTTCGCGAGAGCTCGACCGCGAAAATTCAATCTGCCAACGAGTTTTTCGCAAGCGCACATCGGCGCCCCGGTAAAAGGTAAAGGGGACGTATTTACTCCTCCCTCCCCGCAGTATTTACGGCTGCCAGAAAAGCCCGCTCCCCGGGGACACCACCTCCACGGTCCTTTGATAATTTATGCATTTCGGGCATAATCTCGCTGTCTACCGCGCTGCTCTATGAAAGCTTCCCTCTTGACTAAGAGATGAACGGTGTAAGGGTCCGACTGAACTTTACCCACGCGAGTCTGTTTTGCAGATGAGCATCTCTTATTTGTCGCAAGCAATGAAATGTTTGTCGTTCTCTGAACGAGCGTTAGAAGCAAAGAAATTTTAGATGTAAAAAATATATTTTTCGATTAAATCTCGAGTTGACATTATCATATAATTATGTAAAATATTCCTTAAAAGAAGTTTAGAGTACCAATTAAAAGTCGAGATAAGAAATAAGTATTTATTTTTGAGCAAAACCTATGATGATCATGGTAATGATCGTACAATTATCGTTAAGTAAATATTGCGGCAAAGTAAGAGAAGAGGACGGTATTTTTGTTCGTGAGTCGCGACCGAATGAAAATGACCGTGCAAAAACTAAAGAATGTTTTGAGCAAGGGAACAATCAAAGCAGACGAAGGAAGATTCTGTTTTCTTTTTGAGCAGAACAAAAAACGGGGCTTGGCATTTTTTGCAAAACAATCGACGCGAGGGATGAGAGGAGAGGAGTAGCTGCTCCATAGTGACAATGGCCGGCAAAAACTCGGTCGGACTGCGGGTTCGGCAGTGGGGGTTTCTCTTGATTAAGCCTCTGCGCGCGACGACGACGACGACTCGACGCATCCGAACAATGCGTTCGGCGCATTGTCTTTATTGGCCGCCGCGGACTCGATCCCTTTTAAAGTGACAATGCGACGCGCCATTATTTCGCGACGACGACGACGACGACGACGACGACGACGACGACGACGACTGCTAAGGAACTGCTCTTCGTTATGTATTTTTTTGCTCGAGCGAGTTACGGCACGGGCGGGCACGACAAAGAACTGCGAGTGGATGCGCATTTAATAGGGAACCAGGCTCCTCGCTTGAGAAGCAGTTGATGTAAACGTCTATTCTTCTCTTTTTTCTACACTTGCGACATTGCTAGCATTCTTTGATTGCCGATTGCCTCGCGCGAAGCTACTTCCAGGCTTAAACTGTGGAGACTGTTTTCTCGATAGAAAAAAAAACCGACGATGCCCGCTTCGATGCGTACTTTTTATAAAAAGAAACCTTGTTCGTCAATAAAGGTATAATTGTAGAGACGGATATTTCGAAATTCTTGAAATAGCGAAATCGAACTATTTATCAACTCTTGGGGCTTCGACAGACGATATGATCTTCGATTGTTCTCTTCACGACGGGCTCGACAACTTGATTATTTTGGCATGTCTGAGTAAACGACACAAATATCTAGCAAAATTACGATTGTATGCGATTGCTATAGCGGTGGTATATTTTTATTCTTAGTAAATAAATATATCAACACGTATCGTCATCTCCGATTTCTATTTTCAAAAGTAACTCGCATTTATTCATCAATTTTTTACAAAATCTCCAGCGATATTGAATAGGAAATGCTTTGTAAAAAGATGCTCACAACGATTCCACGGCATAATGAGCGAATTTCCAAAATAAACATAGACTAGGTTAAAAATTCTACGATGACGAAAAAATAGGATTTCCCGTTATTGAGATAACATCGAAAATCAAGTATCCAGTTGACTGCTTCACAAACGCTGCACCGCAAATTCAATGTCGCGAGAAAAAGCGAACAAGCCGAAATACTAATAAATATTCGGCGGGAAAATTTCAATAAACCGCAGCAAACATTGGCATATCGATCTCGGCTGGCTGATATGCAGCCTCTGTCAAGGGGCAAAAGGTCGGAGCGCGCCAAGAAGAAAATATACAGTTCGCGCCTATGGGCTTTTGATTTACGGCCGCCTCGCAGGCTGCATTCGGAGACACACGCGATGCGCACTCTCGCGCGCGGAGATTTATATCGACGCCTTCTTATCCGCGACCGGAGTGCATCTAGCTGCCGGGGAAAAGTAAAAAACGACGAATAGAGTTGTTGAAACTAGGGAGTAATTGAAATCGGCGGCGTTGCCGGGCATCGGGGCTCCCGCTTTCTCGGAAGTGATCGACGTTATTAATCTCCGCAAGATAAATCGTCTATTATTAACCTCCGGCCGATCCTCTTGCGATTTGCTATTTTTTTCCTGCCGCGACGTTTAAAATGGGCTTTACCGGCGTAAAAGGGTGTATCCTCAAGGCACACTGCTGCGGGGAATGAATTTTTTTTTGCTTTGTTGTACGCGCGGGGCTCACAACTAGATTACACGATGCCGATGGAAGCGAATGCGCTCTTTTCACGGCAGTCTGATCGATGGATGAGTCGTAAAAAAAAAAGAACATTGAAATGGCGCGCATTGTGCTGCAGGTATAAGTTTGAGAATCAATACGATCGCAATCCACTCTATGTAAATAGGAAGTAGAACTCGGTCAATAATCTGACGCTTTACACGCTCGCTAAATTTCGAAATTGCCATTGCAACGGCAAACAATATCCCTTTCATGTTTCGTCCGCACGCCAAGCCAATCAGCAGCCTCTCTCTCGTCGCATTCATATAAGCCGCGCGCGCACCTTTTTTTTTTGCTCCCCGCTCGTGCAATACACTCGTCCGCGAATAAAAAGCTAATCTGCATCCCTCTCGACTCTCTGCATTGGCCTCCCGTAGAGCGTTAAGAAGACTCTATAAGTTCTTTTATTCTCACGCACAGTGGGGAAAAAATTGATACGAGCTCGCTTCTGATCGGGTAGTTATCGTGAGATAGTTGCTGGAACTGATGGGATAGATATAGGATTCAGTTGCTAGAAAGGAAGCAACATCCGGAAAGTAGTTCGGAATGGCTTAGTTACTATCCGTTAAACTGATTTTATTTATATTGTATATGAGTTCAACAGTCAAGAACATGAAATAGTTCATATGAAATGGCTATTTAAGAGATCGGAAAAACTTCATTCTTCCGTCTTGTAATCAACGATAAATTTATCGCTGGCATATAATTAATGAAACTCTAATTATTAGAGTTCTCATCGAAGTAAATTGTATGTGACAAAATGATTCATTTCAATAAGTGCTTAAACAAATTTTAAACAACCATAACATTCAAAACTACAATTGAAAGATTTTTTCACTTTACAATTTTCAAGTATTATTGGATGCCATTATTTTTTGGTTTGGTTTAAGGTTGAATGCTATTATTGCGAGAACTTTTATGACGTTATGTCTGGGATCACAAGATTACATACCAGATTTTTTACCGGGAAACAAAGCTAAATCTGTTATCCACGAAAAGTATGAATCAGGGATTAGAAAGTTAAGAACTCAGGAATACCGTTTTCAAGTTCTAATAAATTAAGTTAACAGAACTTGATAAATTGTAATTTTGAGATTCTCTACTGACATATCGTTCACTGGAATAGTGGATAACTCACGAACTTAAAAAAAGTATATAAGCAAAGGCAGTTATCGACATTTTGGTGTAAAAGATCAATTACTCGTTAATAACAACTATGAACTGACATCGGAACAGTTTCGAATAATTCAAAGACTTCGCCAAGGTTTATCGGCAACTTAAGGAGCGTCACGAAAAAGAAGTGTGATTAGATTTCAGGAAATAGATTGTATCATTACTAGATATTGTACACGACGATGCACGTGGTAAAGATAAAGTGGCACGAATAAAAAGATGAAATGCTTTGTAAAAAAACGAAATTTAGGTGAATCATACGTTTGAGTTTCAAAAAAATGTTTCGAGCGTACGCCTCTCATCCCCTAATTCCGGCTGTCACATCAAAATCACGCTGCTGGGCGCACAAGCGAATCAAATCCGCCACTCGAATCGAAGACAATCGCGCGAAGCTGAGGGGTACGTCAGCGGACAATGCTCAGACTCACGGCCGTGACGTAAGCGAGGCCGACACCCCTTGTGCGATTTCATGTGTGTCAGGAGGCTGCGATTTTTTTGTTCACTCTCTCTCTCTCTCTCTCTCTCTTCTTTTTTTATCGAATCGGTTGCCACGCCACACTCTTGAAAAACAATTACGAAAAACAACGAACCGAACTGCAGTCACTTCTCGGCATATGGCACGAGGGTGAACCCACCCCACTTTTTTTCTCTTCTCGCGGATCAACTTTTTTCTATCGTCGAACAATTTCGAGTGTTGCGTCGTGGACTTTATCGGCTCTACGTGGGCGTACGTACATCAATCTTAGGGAGCAGCGATCGCGCTGTTGTCTCCTGTAATGGCTCTGCGGCCGTGTTACGTTGTGTTGTGACGAAAAAAAAACCCATAATGACCGGGTGATTAATCAAGGGGCATTAATATGATTGAGGGTGCCTCTACGACCATAATTACCTAATTACGACTAGCCGTTGTAGCTTTTACGTGGTTGGACTTGCCTCTATATTGATAATCCATTAGGACACCTGGCGTCACCTGCGTGTCGCATCGCGATAGCAGCTTCCCCGCCAAGATTTCTGACATCGATATAACAGAGCGGTTTCTACTCGTTCACGTTCGACGATGTGTCGGCTGACGTTAGGTTTCGATATCGCGTTCTACTTGTTCAAGAATCTCGCGACAAGAGGCGGCGGCGGGGAAAAGCACCTGGCAGTGCGGCCCAAGTTTGTACGTATATCGTCGCGATGCAGGCGCCGTTACAGCCGGACGTCCGATTTCATATTGCGTCGCAGTGTATCGGCCGCAAGTTTTATTCGCTTTCCACTCGCGCTGCAGCGGCATAATACCACGCAGGGACACATGGCCGCCGCCGAGGATTTATGAGTTTTTAACGACGCTGATGCGCGCTGAATTATCATCGCTCTCTTTGCCGTCCGTCCTGTTCCCCCTTTTTTATGAGTTTCTCCTACTTATGCCTGCCTAATGGCGGATTTTTACGGGATTTTCCTGGCGGATCATGTGCAATATTTTATGGGTTTTCGCTCCCTCTCCCCGAGACTCGTGGCTTAAAGCTAAATAATTTACACAGTTCAAAAGAGTATTCGATAAAAATAATGAGCGTTCCGATGTTAACTAGCGGTTTTTTTCAGTAGTAATGGCAGCGATTGATCAGGATCGCATACTGCTTCAAACAATTGCGATTTAATTGTTGAAATTGCTATATGGGCTTATTATCAATGGCTCTTTATCGCGTGATTTATATAGATAGCAATAAATTAAATTGACTCACATTCTCGGTACTGGATGACGTTCTCGTGTCTCTCGGTGAATATCATACACCGATAGCACTTTTCCGTGCTAAAATTGGAAAAAAAGAGAATTCACGTTATTTCCCGTAGGATAGCGATTTAGAGTTTAATTTACTTGACAAAGTCAAATAAGGAGTGGATATATGCGTGTGTGCGTGTGCGCCAGTCGACTGAAGTTAAAAGGGGAAGAAAAGTTGTGAATAAAAAATGCAAAGTTCGCGGCGATGGCAGCGAGGAACGTTTTTTCAAACTTACTTTTCATCGTAAGTGAGGAAGGTGTCGTTGCCTTTCCTAGCTATACATCTCCTGTCGAGCAAGTGCGTCGAGTTGGCGATGATGGGTCCCTCTTTGCCCATCTGAAACCACCTCCCGCTGTAGGTCGATGGAAAGCTGCAGTCTACAACATAAAACACACGTATTGCCTTGGCACATCTCTTATTTACTTTGGAAAAGTCATTGTGGCTATTGATCAGTTCGTATTAACGGTCGTTTTTCGAATCTCACATATGCTAAAGATGAGTCACATGAATTAAAAATTTTAAAACGTCGTGTATATGAATGAACGCTGAAAATAAGCGTGCCTACAACTTTCACATGTATGTTTCAACGCGAAAGTGAAAGCTTGTAACTGAAAGAATGCAGAGCTTTGATAAATCCCGCCAACCATAAATTCTAAAATTTGGCGGGCTCTTAACGCCAAGTAGCCGTAAAGAGGAGAATCAAAAGTCGCGGCATTCAAAGGCCGAGCGACCGGCTGAAAACTCAATGATTGAGACGTCGACGACGAACGTGTCAGCCGCTTCGTTAGAGCCTTTGCATCCCACTTTATAAATAGACGTTTATGCGTTTTGTCGCGGTCTGCGGAAGTCTGGCCTGCTGCAAACATCTAAGATGTGAAGCTATCAACCGCTGCATATAAGTTGCTTGCAAAGTGCAACGTAAAATGAGCAATGCGCCAGCGTAGAAAACACTCGTGAAAACAAAAGATACTCGGCTGGTAGAAAAGCAATAATCATTCGGCCAAATGTCGAGTTTTGCGGTGTACTTGAGCGAAAGCGCGCGCGTTGCGCCATGGCGAAGCAAAACGAGGGTCGGCTAAACGAAAATAAAATTGGAGCAAAAAAAGACCCAACGGCGACAGAACGGCGGGTAATTGTTATTCTGCGGGCACTTTTGCAATTGCTTGGATCAACAGTGACTCGCCGAGCTACGCTGATTTGGATGGGAAATTTCGATGATTCAGAGTGCGTTTGGGTGCTGAAAGACCGATTCAAAGTCGTATTTGCAGCTTGTCCCAGTAATGCGACGACGGAAAGAAATGTATCGAAGATGCCAAGTGTCTTTCCGTAATATATTCCAAATTACATCGTTGATATCACCCGCGCTATTATTATGCGCATAATCCTAGTATAATATGTCAGTTCTGATCCCGAGCAAAACAAGAAAAAGAAAACAAGGAAATCGTAGGGATGGCTATTCAGCAATTCGTCAAGAGCAGAGCCAGAGCTTGGGGCTCGGGCACGAAACTCGAGCGTTTCTCCCCTTTGAGTATACAACTACAACATCAGTGGCGACACACAAGCCTGGGGGGGGGGGGCGTGCGTACACACGCGTGTGCCCCGAACAATGGCGTTAATTGGAAGACAAGGCCGCGCCGTAGAACCGCACATGTGACTGCGCTCCCTCGAAGTTGCAGTTTTCCAAAATGGAAATGACCTGCCCGCTGCGCTGCTGCAACGGGCGGACAGACAGTATCGGTGAGTATTCCGTGGGAACAAAGCCGCGCGCGCGCAAAAACACGTAACGCCGCTCGTTGCCGCTTGCTCGTTGTTGTCTCCAAAGCAGCCGCGGGGTTGAGCGAGTTGTTCGAGAGAGTCGTCCGACAATCTGTACTTATTTTTACGATCTCGAACGGGCTCACGTTTTGCAAGCCTGGCATGCGGCGACAGCATTTGCTTTCCGGCTGCCTATGCGCGCGGACGTACGAGTGCGCGGATGAACTCGCGGATGGACGGCAGAATGACGGGCCGCGGGATTTTTGAGCTTTATTGAATTGTAAATCGAACGATCAACCGAATAAAGTAATTCTATTCGAATGAAAATAGCCGAAAGAACTGGTTTCTCAAAGCGAATTGATTGGGCGCCGCAATGAGGTTAACTGGGAAAATGTGCAACGACGTTGGTGAGCGCGATAATTCTAGACATTTCTATCGAAGAAATGATCGTTAAAAAATTCTGGGAAGAAATAACCGCAGCAGGCGTTAATTGGCGGTCAACTCGAACGCTCGTTCTGAAAGTCGGGAGTGGCTTCCACTGATACCTATTTCTCACGAGCTATTGCCGCGATCACGTTCAAAAAATAGGGAAATCTGTGGATTCGGCGGCTTCTCGGACGGATATCGGCCGCCAGCTACGTGGAAAGGTCGCAAACGGTTTAAGGAGCGCGAGGGCGTGAAAATCACGGGCAGCGCACGAGTCATGGCGTTGATTGTTCGCCGAGGTATACCTCGGGATTCAGTTTTCGCTGCGAAATAAAAACTAGTTTTACGCCACGTGAAAGTTGGCTGTTTTTTGTTGCGCTCTGAGGAATAATGAACTGAAACTAATTTGAAAGTGATTTTCCGAATTATAGTAATGCAGCTTGAAGCGTAGGCAAACTTACGGTGAAACGTCTTTATTACAAAAAAAAAACGAAGCTCGAGTTGGTTAGGTTGCGGAACGGTGGTTATTTGCGTATTGAAGAAAGCATCAATAATACCTTATCGATGCAACGACAAAAAAATGGCATTGACAGTGCAGCGAAGCCCTGGAGCACCTCGCAAAAGTAATTAAAGTTCATTGAAAAAGCAGCAGGGCGATCGGGCAAAGCACACGCGCGCATTTATTGGCGCAGAGGTTTGGGGGCAATAAAGCGAGTGAGTTACAAACGGTTTAATCGGCAGAGGGTTACGGAGGCATTTATTGCCCCGACAAAGCCTGGCCGGCCGCGCCGCTGGGCATCTGCCTCGGACGTTCGGCCTAATTGCATTTGGCATTGGCTCTTCCCCCCTTGCTCACTTGATTACTCAGGCACGTCTCGCCCAGGTGAAATTTTGGCGGCACAGGTGATAAGAAGACGAGTGCCTACCCCAAGACGCGCGCTTCGTGAGCCACTGCGTCGACGAGCTTTTCCATCCGCGTCGGCTGGCAGGATCGCTTCGAATGCCAAATTAGCGGATGCCCGCAGATTCGCCGCGGCGTGTTGAAACACGACGCCGATCCACGGCCGATATGGTTAGTATGCATGACGAAACATCGATTCCAACTGGCTCGAAACTCGCATCATGACTAATGAACTTTTCGTTATCTGTCGGCTCAGCAGTCTTGCGGACATTTGAAAAACAAGAAGGGGGGGATCTTGGAAATTACAGATGTGGGGGAGTCAGCAGGGGGCATATCTACCCGCGCACTGCGCACTTGGGCAGGAAGTCGTCGCTTAAGTGCACGTGTCATCGGAGGGAGACTTCGAGAATCTCACGGCCTTTGCATTTTTGATGCTTCATCTTTATCGGCTAAGTTTAGATCGAATTACCGGCTGAATTATCACTTCAAACGTGCGGGAGCTACGTCGATGGGGATTATCTCGGCATATCGATAAATATGCAGCTTCCAATCCTATGAATTCTTATCGCTCGATGCCTTTTGGCCTCGGAAAAAAAAAATTGCTATTATGCTCCAACTGGAAAAGTGTACTATCGGTAGACATGTGAAAAAGCCGAATAAAGGAAAACAGTCGCCTCGCAGGGAGTCGCGTTTGCGTGCAGCGAAGAGGCGCTACGTGACCGTAATTTCACGACGGCAGCGCGCGGAGTATGAATAAACGCTCTGATTGGCCGGCGTGTTCGCGAGCTGGCGCAGTCGCCTAATTGTGTCTATTTTGCGCGGGGGCCGCCTCTACGGATTCGATTAGGAATATCCGGCGGTCGATCAAAAAGCGTTTTCGGGCTCACGATTGCCTTTGTTTTTCCCGTGCGGGCGATAAATTTCCAAAAGTCGAGCGCAGCGCGCGCGTACGTGATGTTTCTACGAAAGCAAATCAGACTGGCGGCGAGGCGGACGGCGAGAAAGTCAATGACGTTTCGGCCGACAGAAAAAACATATTGCAGTCGCGCAACGACTGATTTCGCGCGCGAATTGTCCGCGCGATCCCGCGAGATTACGCATTTGCACTCTCGTCTCGATGCTGCAAAATGGAATCTATAAAGGCGCAGTTCTTAAAAAGTGCCCGAAGTCGCATGCAGCGCGCATCCCCGGTATTTACCTGCGAGAGCACGAGTATCAATATCCGAGTTGGCTGGGCTACAACACACACGGAACTCCTCTCCGGCGGGGAGTTCATGCTCCGCGGACGATATATTGGCATGCCGAGGCCGTTGCGCCGCGAGCTGCAGCCACCCTTTTCGGCCGCCGCGTGGTGTTATATACGGAGTGCGCGTGACGCCAGGCGCTCTCAGGAGTATGCACGAAGGGCCGTCGTGAATATTTTTTCTTCTCGACATTTTTTTACCGCACGAATGTTTTCATTATAAGTAAAATTGTAAACGTTCGCCGGACGGGATCTTTCTCCCTCGCGAAACATTTGCAGTCAAGTGAGAATGCATTCGGGATATCGGGCATTGATAATTGCGATTGGCAGCCACTTCACCGCTTTAATTGAAAACGTCTGCCGTGTTAGATCTCAGAATAAACATCTAATCCATCGCATACTCCTCTTTCTGTTCGTAAAATATACAACGTTCAATTTGGAATGAGGCTTCGTGTCATTGCATATAAAAAAAGCAGAGCGATTGCGTGTCGAACGTCAAATGCCACATAGACAATCGAGATTGTCGTGGTGATTGCGGCTTCGTCCGAAAGCCCGTGTAAATTGTTTTGTTTTCTCGCGTTGATCGAATGGCGATAAGTCGGAACGGTATGCGTTGAGAAAAATGACGAGTTTGCGAGTCGTGAGCTCGGGGTAATATTCGATGATTTATCGTTTCGTTGATTGCGCGTGTTGCGAACTGTCGACTCGCGTGCTTTGTGAATTATTGAGCAAACTATACTCGTTTGTGAAGCTCGTTGTTTTTACAAGGAATAGCAAAACCTTCCAGAAATAGAAAAAAAGTCATTAGTCAAAACATATGTCGGGATTTTCCATACTTTACACCATCAGGAATGAATATTATGATTGAGTAACCATCCAATGATCTACAATTGATATTTGAAACATTAAAAAAGTATTCGCTAGACCAACTGAAGCTTTCAATGATACGATTTGCAAACGAGAGCTGGAAATATGTATACGGGCTGCGAAGCATAATAGTATGTACATCAGTTCCTGCGTTACTCTTTCAATAGCAGTAGCAAGCAATGGGTCGCGAGGCTCATTACATGCTTCGCACTTGCATCAAAAACGAAGAGGCAGCTGCAAAAGCATCCTCGAGTCGACACGGCAATTATCCGTCGACGACTCGCAAGATCAAAACTCCCTCGAACATGGGAAAAACGCGTTGCCCCGGCTCTCGACTCGACGGTCTAGACTCGGCTCGCTCACGGAAAACACCTGTATAATAAGACCTCCGCTCTCTGCTCTCTGCTGCTCTGCTGCAAAAAGGATAGCTCGACAGTTATTGTGCGCGAGGAGGAGGAAATTTTGCGTTTTGCTCGCGCGCTACTTAGCCGAGTAAGTGCGGCTGCTTTTTTTACCCTCCAGTGTATTTCTGTGTCGTTGCCCGACGGGAGAAAGAGGTGCTGAACTGGCCAGCGGGAAATAGAAGTGTAATGATAGGCTTGCCGCTTTAGTCGTGTCTCTGTTAAGAATGCGTTAAGAATTTTTTTCCCCCTTGAAGATCGACTGTTAGAATTCTCTTAGTTGCAGTCGACGATTGAGACGCCACGGTCGAGCGGAAATTCAATTTGCTGCAGAGGCATTCTCGCTTTATTTCTTCATGAAACTTGCGGAGAATGATACCATTATCTGCCAATTACCGTTGAGCTTTTCTGAATTTCGGAGAACGAGGGATAGAACTGCACGCGACTCATCATCGTAATGGAAGTCCGTCACTCGAGGAAAGAGAAAAAAAAACGAAGGAGAGTAAGAATAATCCGGCGAAAGGGGATGAGGAAAGAGAGGAGCCCATCCGTCCGTCAAGTGGCCGGCAGCGAACAACCGCCGAGACAAAAGCACGCGGGCCTCGGGACTTTGCACCCACGCCTGGCTGCACGCAAAACAAAAGACACGTGGAGCGACGCGCCCGCGGTCATGACAAAAGCCCCGACTGCTCTTGCTTGCACCGGCCAAGTAGCTCTTCACCGACTCTCCTTCCCTTCTGCTCCTCGTGCTTTTTCTTGATGCAAGTGCGCACCGGATAAACATAGCTAATTGCCAGGAATCAGTCTTCTTTTTCGAGCGCAATCATCGGTAATTGGATACTGGTGGGCTGGCGTTCTGAAGGGGTCCAGTAACTAAGAGCAGGAATCCACAGGAGCCCCATTTGCCGACTGAACCTTTCGAGAAGATCGACCGATCGGGTCTAGGAACTCAAATCGACAGCGCAAAGTCTACGCGGGTAATTGTCTCAACGAAACCAATGTATATCCAGTCGGATGTGGACAAACATCTCTCCGTGTCGTTCGTATTTGCATGCTGGCTGCAGCAATCGTAACAGCATCGCAAGATGAAAATTGAAAATCAATTGTACGGGAGGCAACGCGAGCAAAGAAAAACAAGAGCAAACAAGCCGTATCCGGTGTAAGTACGACTGGAAATAAGAGAGCGGCCACTTTCCGAACCCTCCTTTTCTTCCGCTAAAGCGTGTTTTACTCGGCGGGCAAACCCTCGAGTGTATATGTTTCGTCGTCGACGTCGTGCTGCTGCAGACGGAACTTCTTCAGCGATAAGGTCTTTTTCCGCAATTCCAGTGAATCCTGTTCTTTTTGCTTCATCTTATCTAGTCGCAAAAATGCACTTTACCGACATTTTGTCTTTATTGGCGAGCTTCATTTTACGACTAACTGATCGACGCAGGAACATTTGAGAGACTCACGGCTGGCGGTTTTATGCCAACGAGCTTCCACAAAGAATCGTGTGCGCATAGATAAAATTCATGCCGGCGCATTCCATTTTGATACCACCATGTAAGTAAAATTTTCTACATTGTTTTACAAAAATGAAGAGCTCTCACTTGCACAACGACTGAAATAGCTGCTGAGTGTCGTGAATGCTTTTGGCTGAGTTCGAGAGATCGACTGGCAAAAAGAAAAGAAACGGAGTCGATGCGAGTGCTCGTCCAATTGCAAAAACGGCATCGTCAATCGTCGAGACAAAACGCGCAGAGGCAAGGAAAGTGACGGCGATCGCGAGTCCAGGCCTTTCTCCTATTGTCCCGACACACGAACGGCGCGAGATCGCAAGCTCCGCCAAAGAGAAGACAAGGCGCCCCGCGCTTCGCTTTTCCACGCACCACGCGTCGCCCCATTCAGAAAAACCAAAATATGCCAGAGTTGAGTTGCCGAGCTAGTAAATTTTTAGAGACAGTCGAAGCGGAAGGACACTTCCATCGGTTGGATACGAAAGTAACATTGAGCCTAATGGACGGCTGTTTATTTCGAGAATTCAAATCATTACTTATTTCGTTGAAGTGCACTTCAGCCTCATCGATTTCCGGATTAAATCTAAAATGATTTGCCGGTGTGGATGCAGGAAAAACCTGATGATTATCGACCGACTCGTAGATATTTGATATCTGCGTAATTGAGTTGAGAATGTCAACATTTTATCGGATATCATTAATGACGATCGAACGCTCGACCTCCAGAAAAATGATGTTTTATTCTATCAGAAATGCAGTACTTTCAGTCTAGTCAACGTCTCTTTACTTAATAAATATCCTTTTTTAATAAATACCCCGACTATTCAATAAAACTAATTAACAATCACTAAACTAATGATAAGTACAGGCGAGAATCAGGCAAATATTCATACGACCTGGTTCTGGACAATTAATTCTGACGAAGCCTCTTTCCCGGAGATTAATCGGACCAGACGAAACCAAGACAAATGCGAGGAAAACAAAGGCGAAATTGGGACAACACAGCTAATCCAATTTATGACGCTGCCACAAAATAGCAACAACGCGCTTCTTCTTTCCTCCAACCCCGTTAATCCTGAGGATTAAATCTCTTTCTCTCACATTGTCCTTTTACCGCCTTTATTGCCCTTTCCACGAGTTTTATGCATGCGTTAATCTAGATAATTCAGATGCCGTCGCTACTGTACGATGCTACTCAGATTAATTAACGTCCTGAGTTGTCACTTTTAATTGAGTTTGCGTTGTTCGCCTGTAAATTATAAAAACTTATTTTCTGCGGCATTCTCAAGCGTATTTAGCGAATCTTTAATATTGATTACTAGAAAACTATTTAAGTCGTTCATTAGAGCTAATCGAAGTTTCACAATATGTTACGGCACACCGGATTCCAGAAAAAAAAGACGCGTAACTCCTGAAATACGCTAGATACTAGTAATCTTGTTCGACCCAATACAATATTTTTATGCATTCGAATTACTAAAAAATTTGGATTTCCATTTTTTATTCCAAATTATATATAATTATATTGCCCACTATTTCTACTGCAGACTGTTCTTTTTTGTGAATAAATTATGTTTCTTCGCGAGATTGACCTGATTTCGAGTATAATTCTTTGACAGATTAACACTTTACGCTGGAGCAAAACATTGTTAGATTAAGGAGGGACTGCTGAGAATGCGTTTGTTTTGCGAAATACCTTACGTGTGCAAAAATAATTCGCTGGAGCTTACCAATGGAAAATGTTGCGAATTTTTCAAACTGATCACTCGTTCTTGCTGTTTGTCACCACATAAAGATAATTAAACATCGTAGCGGTAACAAATAAATCGCAGAGTCGATGAGATACGTAACATGTTACCCGTCGAGCGATCATAAATATTATATATTATATATTATATATTATATATTATATATTATATATTATATATTATATATTATCTTTATATATTAGTCCACATTGCAAGTTAGTTGTGCGCTGTTTCCACGCGTTTCCTCGTACAGATAATATTAATAAGCTTTCAACTTCGGAAAGGGTGACGCAATCAAACAGCAGGTACATCTTTCTCTCACAGGTTTTGTACCGTAAAAACCCATCGAATTTGTCGACATTCCGCCTGTCCGTGCTGCTTCCCCCAAAGACGAGATTAATGGATGAGTACAACGTACGTCGATTCGGTAATAATCATTAGAGCGCCTGGATATTTCATTAGGCGGAATCGCGCAATTGAGAAGCACATTGTGCTACGGCTGTGCATTTGGCCGACATCCTCGGTTCTTTACGTATTCTCCGCATAAAACTTGAATTATTCATGTTTCTGCTGGCGAGTCCAGCTTTATTGTTTAATTTTTGCATAAATTGCCCGTCGAGAGGCTGCTCGCGTGAGTTATTCGCTTGAGCCAGACGCATTCGCTTCGACTTAATTATCGTAGCTTGTTTTACGTTCATCAGTCTAAGGTAAACTCGATATCGTTTTGAAAATCTTACCGAATTATCCAAGGCGTGTTACGATATTTCCACGAGAAGCAACAAATCCGATAGGAACAATATATATATAACAATAACAATCCACGAAGCGTCACTACATCATCCTGCTCTTTTCATTTCCCCGCGCGTATTAGACCATTTGAACTTGGTAAAGTAAGACTGAATCCAATTAAAGTTTGCTTGGACGAACAAAGCTCGAATTGAAGCTGCAAGAGTCGGAGTTCCTCACCCTTCTGGAGCGGTGATACGAATAGTAGCCAAGTTCAAGTTCGAAACAGGCGTACATCATCCCTTATCATCGGCACATCGTCCGTCCGAAACTTACAGTCGGTCGTTCGCAAGCCAAGTGCACCCAAGCGCGAAAAGCCCCTGAAGCGTGAAGATTAACAATTAGCATTGTGTGCGCGTGCGTCTGTGTTTGCGCGGAATGGAAATGAAAAGCGGCCGCGCCGAAATATCCATTTTTGATGGACGTGGTGCGGCGAGGAGTCGAACTGCGGAGGAGGAGGAGTAAAGATAAGCCACCTGTGAGCACCGTGTGAGCAGCCGACCGAGCGACTGGCTGGTGTAGCTTGTACGAACAGAGTGGCGGAACAATGCCCGGCGCTCGATATCCGGACGCTGTGTACACGTTTGTCCGACTCGATCCGACCTTTCCTCGCGCGCGCATCGTTCGGCCAGCCCTTCTTTTCGCCCGGAGAGACGGGCAAAAGTTGGAGATCGCTGCTTGTCATTGCTCTCGTCGTTCTCATGGAAATTCAGAGAATGGAAATATGCGCGAGCAAGTTGACGCGAATCTCGCTGTGCCTCGAGTAGCCGGCCCGGCTAAAGTTTACGAAACACTTTGGAAGATGAAGCTAAATGGCTATACTCTCGGTTCTCTCTGCGAGTCCATCGCGAATGGCTCCATTACTTTCGCTCTCTGGCTATGACGCTGCTAGTGCGGACAAACAAACAAGGGCATGAATACTTATTAGCCTCGTCGACGTGGCCGAGCGTTCACTCGCGTGCTGAATCGCCGAACGGAACGAGCCGAAGGGAGAGGCCAAACTTTCTGCGACCTAGGATTATTCCCACAATAAAAGTGTCCCTTCCCGTTGATCAACTTCACAAGGGTTACTACACTGCTGTGGACACTTTTACTACTGCTGGCCGACCAAATTTATCCCTTTCGAAAACGGCTCGCTTTCATTTTTTACGAAACAAAATAGAAAAGCGTCCCCTCCTGAAAATTGCTTTTCACTGTTTTGACACGAGCATACGCTGCGACTTGAACGTCGCTCCCCTCTCGCTCGCGATAAATTGTCCGTCGTGGGTCTCAGCCACGTCATAGCGTTGCTGTCGGGGTTCGCACTTATCCGCCGGATAATCTGAAAACGCCGACGTCGAATTCCAGATCAATCCGCTGCGCGCGCGGTCGCGCATCTTGGAGCCTCTGCGCGTCCGGGGGTACAGTGAGTCACCGACATTCCGCCGCTGTAGAATCGTCGCAGCGCGCGCAAGCTGAAACATTGATGCGCAGCAAGTTGCGCGCCACCCCGTCGCAAAAAGTCACCGCGCGACACCAGACGCGAAAACGACCTCAAAGACGCATCGCATGCGCGCTGCCTGGCAAGTAGAGAGAGAGAGAGAGAACCGGCCAATAAAAAGCCACAGAGACTGTGTCGGCGGGCGTAATACTGCGGGGACACAATGCGTCAGTCGTTTGTGAATCTCTTAAAAGGCCTTCTCTCGCGGTGAGCGGCGAAGCGACCGCTTTTTCCGCGTGGCTTTGCCGCTCGATTTTACCATCGACTACGAGGAAACGTATTCAGCGCGGGCACGGAGCCGGGGGATTAGGCTTGGTTTACGCGACGTAAATAGTTCAATCAGGCCGAGCTTAAAGTCGTAAGCCGCTTTTACGGGCCGCTTACGTGCGCCGCCGCTTCGGCGCCGTTTTCCATATTGAAATATTTAATGTTTTTAATAGCGAGTCGATCCCTGGCGGACTTTTCTTAGCCCCGCAAGCTTCGTGATTTCTTCTTTTTCGTTCGGCACGCCGACGAGAAGTGAATCAACTCGGCTACAAATCGATTCTCCGCAGCGAGCTTGCGGGGGCTTTGTACACTGTACGTATAATATAAAGTGGGAGAAAAGTTGGTCGAATTTCCATTTGTCTTCGTTATCTTATGCGCGCTACAAGTGAGGGGGGATAAGTTGTTTTCTTATTTCTGTTCTGGGGGATTGTCCGTCCATCGATTATGATTCATCTTGTCTTTAGCTGTATGAATCGATTGAAAAGTTTCCGTCAAACCTTGTCATACTCATCGGACTGCTCGGTAAATGGAAATCGATACTCGACTGCAATATCGAATAGAGATGATCATTAATTAATTAATAATACAATGGAGATAACTCCGTAAGTGTAATTTGTAATAAAGTGGATACGACGTGCGTCGGCGGATGCTTCAAAGGATTAGGTTCTGTTTGATTGGCTACAGGCAACCGCCAACAAAGGCTTTGCACAGTGCAGTAGCAGCAACAGCAGCAGTAGCAGCAGCAGCAGCAGCAGCAGCAGCAGCAGCAGCAGCAGCTTGCTCCTAAGTCCATTTAATCGCGATTTCAAGCTGCCGCCGCAGCAGACACCAAGTTCGCGACGCTTTTCGGATTACAACACATCGGCGCGTTACGTATGTGTAAGCACTGCTACACCCCTTACCGAGACTACGGTCTTTGCTGAATTCGGCGCCAGAGGGTTCGGCGAAAGCCCAAAGGCGGGCAAATTCAATAACGAAAAGCTTTCAGTATATCAAGACGCAACTAACCTTGCCGACTCGTTTCTCTCGACTGCATCAGTTTTAATTGCTCGAGAGCACTGGAGCTGCGCGCCAACGAGCACTAAGCGGCTTTCTCGTGGTTCGCTCGCGAGGCGGAGTCGGACGTCGGATGACACTTGCATGACTCAACTGAAAAGTACGCCCGCTCGCGTAACTACGTAAATGACAATTTCTCTCCGCGCGCACAATGGGAACGCGAGTCGGTGTACTTGCCATGGCAATGCAAAATTAACGGACTTGAACTAATATTTGCTTTAATGCTCCGCTGCAGCGCCGTCGACTTTCGGGCGAACGACGCGCTCGCCGAGAATTCTTTTGTCTCGTAGCGCCCGCAAAAGTATCCTGATTATGCACGCCCGGTACTCCCGCTGTGTTTTCGCCGCTGCTGCAAAGTGATCCTCGCAACGACGAATTCCATTCGCATAAGTTCGGAATGTTTCGCGCGATGATATTTTCAGAATTTGAAAATGTTCCGCGCTCGTGTCGGCGCGTTCCCTCGACGCCGAACACGTAAACGACGTCCCCGAAATTCTCCCTCGGCTGCGTCTTTCTTCGCGGCGCTCGATGATTTTTCGAAACTCGATTATACAGATATGTCAATAACGAACGACATGCGAAATTCCGCCGATGAAGCAATCCACTAACGAATGAGGTCTGGGCACGCGACCCTCTCCCAGATGTGATTTTAGCACCAGCTGCCTTGCACGGCGTCCGAAAAAGAAGGAACGCCGCAGTCGGCGCGCCTCGGGAATTCAGAAATCCGGCCGGTGCATTTGCATACGTGTAGATGCAGCGATGATCGACCGGCGTGCGAACAAACGATACTCTTGCCCGAGTCACGGACCGCCGTGTACGTTCCGTCGATAGTGAGATTTCGAGGTGACAAACGGGAACAGCCTGTCGGCATTTTTATTGGGGTTCGAAAAGAAACATTTTTTTGGCCACCCGATCGTATATTTTCGAGGAACGACTATCGCAGCGCGCCCGGGAAATGAGTTAGAACTAGACTGCGAATGGAGCTAAACTCCTAATTACCGAATGTAATCCGAGCAGATCTTGGCAAACCAACAGACTAGGAGTTGTGCTTGTACCGGCGGAAAATCCGAATCTAAAATCCGCCGCAAGTGTTCCTTAAGCCTCGTGCAATCGAATTTCCATAAGCTGCTTAATACGCGCACGTTTAGCGAGGAAAAACTGCGACACTCAATTAAGGGACCTTAATTCTCGGCCATTAAAGCCTACGTCCCGACACCTGCGCTCGATAAACACGTGAATAATGGAAGGACGAAAAGCCGAGTGAGCGTCGCGCCTTGAAAAATGCAGTGGAATAAAAGCGCTCTATCTTTGTCCGAATTCGCGGCGTACTTATTTCAGCGAGACATATGAGATTGTATTATTTGCCAGAGATCCAGTGTGCGTGTATTTCAGTAGCTCAATTTTCCAGGCGTTTTCGATGAGCCGTAATCATATCCTTATCTTGCCATCAGCGCCTGATAAATATTTTAACTTCGAAAGAGCGCCGAAAGCGTTTCCTTGCACGGAAAACAATAACTTGAATTCAAATTAGCTGTTAAAAGATGTAGTAGGAGCCAGTTAAAGTATCATAATAGATTAATAATGAAAAATAAGTAACGTGATTATCGAAAATAACGAGGAAGTGGTAAATTATTGCGAAGACCAAATATACCTCCGCCCGAGGTGCTCAGCCGAGAGAAAAGATCACGGAAATCACGTTAATTAAGCGATCTTGAGGAAAAAAAACTGGGAAAATAATTAATCTCGCTAATCGTAATAAGTAAAGGCGACTATAACAAGGTAGCGGCGACAACTATATATATATATATATATATATATATATACATGAAATTTCGTCCGAGTGTATTAAGACAAGGGAGCTGGATGCACTTTTCATCAGTGAAAATTCCTCTTTGCCGATGAGAGTGCGCGACCGTAATTGGAGTGCATTAATTGCTTTGGCTCGTTCTCCTTCAATAGCGTCATTAAGTTATTAACTTTGCCTCGTTTATCATGCGGATGTTTAGAGTTTATTTCAATCGTATTCTGAATTATTGTTGACTGATATTTAACGGTTCATCTTTTTGTTGGTCAGAGGGGGTTATTCACTTTTGATCGTCCATAAATTTGAATGCATTGAAAAGTAGTCCACTTATGCATTGAAATTATCAATGTTAATGAAGAGGAGTATTAATGGGTATGAAATACCGTTCGGAAAGGAAAATAATTTTTGCATATTAATTTATGGAATATTTTCATTGGAAATATTACAAAGGATGTTATTGCTTTTTATAATCTCCAATTTTCTTCTTTAAACGGAACTTAGCATAATGAATTTGACTCATTGTGTCATCGCCAGTAGAGAAGGAGACGTCGAGACAAGTGTAAGGGTCGCCCTGAGTAAAACAAACGTTCTTAAAATGTTCAGCGTCAGGGCAGTTAATTATTTTCCGTATACTCGCCGAGTCAGACACATTTCTATTATAACGATGAAAAATGGTTAAATAGAGGGAAGTGAAGATTGTAATTGAAGCCATGAGACGACGAAATGCCGTAGAGATTGTTTTATAAAGTCGAAAAAATTACGTCCCAGCTGCAAATTGTGACTCGAAACTCAGTTCATCGTCTCGCATATTTTACTCACATCGATATTTGAAGTAGCCACAGACAAGAAAACCGCTCGATGACGACACCCTACCTCCCACGTGAATTTTTTCTCCCTTCCTTATTTTAATTTCAAAAACTCAGCACGTTCAGCCAAGCGGCAAAGCTGCTGCGTTTTACCCTATTCTTTATCCTGCAGTGAGGGGGGGGGGGGGGGGGGGTCAAAAGCGCAAACAAAAAAAAAATAGAAGCTCTCGCGGCAGACGGAAAAGTGGCCGGCGGCGATTAAAAAGTTTCATTAACGCCGCGGCGTCGTCGGTCGTCGCGTTTGCGATGCGCACAGCGGCCAAATGGAGTGCGCGAATCCGCTCTCGACACGCTCAATTTCATCGACGCGATGCGTCTATCTTTGCCTGTGTCCCTCTTTTTCTCTATTCCCGTTTGGCGCGCTTGGCTTCCTCGTCGTTCCGCAGGCAAATGGACGGATCTAGAAATTTGCCAATTCCACGTTTTATTTTCTGACGGTTTCATTTTGCTTTTTCTCAGTGGCCATCGCTCACAGCATTCCTCAATTGTTTGCACGTCCGAAATTCTTTTGGAAAAGCCAATCACGCGATATTAAATGCTCGAGAGTTATTTTAAAGCAGAATGCCGGAAGAACAAACTCGCCGCTCCCCACGCTACGTGTGCCGCTAATTCAAATCTCATCAGCCACTCTTGTGCACTCGGCATCAACCCCCGTCGCGCGTCCAATAACAAAGCGCAAACCGATTGATCGGCAGCATACGTACCTCCCTCCTGCCTAATAAATTCCTTGGCAAACAAACGGGAATTCGATTTGATTTGTGTTTCGCGAATGGGAAGGAAGGGAAAAAAGCAGAGAGAAGACAGAGAAACCTACAGGTAAATCGAGCGAAAGGGAGAAGGGGAGAACATCTGCAAAGGGGCTTCGCAAGCGCTGCATGTCTGATGATAAGCACTTTAAATATATAAAAAGAACAGAGGCTTCCCTTCGTCGCAGTGCACGTATGTGCAGATGCGCTTGCGAAAAAAGGGGGACTGCATTTTAAATCGAACTAGCTTAAGTAGCTCTTATTCTTTTATTTTCACGTAATGTGCGCGTAATGAAGTATTTTCAATTTTCCATATTTTTCTTTGGCAGTACAACGGGTATACTTTATCTATGGCTTTACTTCAAATTATATTGAAGATGAGCTTTCAAAGGAAATTTTTCATGCCTCTCGGCCAACACTTTTACATTCAAACTATTTACAATATTTTTTCACAGAGACCGAGTGTATATACGATCTTAAAAGCATTGTAAAAAAAGGAAGTTCTTTTTGAAATACTATACAATACAGATGGACGTGTAAGGGTGTATGTACGAGCTTCAAAGCAACGTAACAAAAGGAAAGTTCTTTTTGAAATACTATGTAACATATTATTACAAAAACAAAACAAAAAATAAATCAAACAACATTTAAGATATCAGATATTGCCGAAGCAAATACTTTTTACCTCTCTGGCAAAGCAACATTGACTTGTCTTGAAAAAAATTGGATGTTTATTTTTCTGCTTAGCTCATCAATCCGGTTCACACATTGACGATTGAATGAAACTACACATTGTAATGAGCGAATTGTTCATCTGCCGATAAACTTATCAACAGAATGATTATTTGTCTCGAACTGATTGGTCGTTGTAAAAACAGTTATCAAGCAATTACAACTCGACGTCGAGAGCACATTAATCAAAGCCTATCGAAAAAGCAAAAGTCAGCCTCTCTCTCTCTCTCTCTTTCTCGCTCTCTGTCTCTCTCCCTCTCTCACGCACAGACTGGTAGGGCTAAATGCCGAAAAATGACGCGCGAAAGACGAAGATACGTTCTTCGGATTATTTTAGCCGAGTCATTGCCGTCAATAAAGAGGCGCCCACATAACGATTCGCGAAATCAATGACGAGGCGCCAGCAGCCTACATACATTACACAAGCTATTAATGAACAATCAGCGGGGATATCGAGTGGAAAGAATTATGCACTCAAGCTCGTCGCTCGCGTCTGTTACTATAATTGAATAGTAGCGTGATAAGTTATTTTGGAGTCAGAAGATCGATTTTATTTTCATTTTTTGTAGATGAAATCATCTATAAAATAATTATAAAATTATCGAACTTTCTTTTTAAATAATATCCTCTTCCTGAGTTATTCGCGGCATTCGATAATCAAATTACAGTGCTCAGGTGCGAAATTTGCTAAAAATTATGTACGCAATTTCGGTGAAATTCTAACGGTGCCCAAAGCTCTGCTTGCGATTGTAAATTCATCATTGTGTCACGTATCTTCTACGTGATAATAGGCATATCTGTTATAATGCTTCATTCCTGATATCTCCTAGCTAGTTTACTTGTGCGTTAAAGTACTCGCTTAATAAAGATCTCCCAACTCATAAAAAGATCCGCATTATAGCCATGCCACGCTTACCCAACCACATTGTACCTCAGAAAAAAATGCGGAAGTCTGCGAACACAAAATCCTCTTGGACAATGAAAAAAAAAAAGGATGAACAGACCTGCCCGGAACACATCCGCCTCAAGAGTCCGCTTGCAAGGTTAATCAGTCGTGTGCGCGCACAGTCCACAGCTGCTACCATGCACAGGCTCGGATTTCCCTTCCCTCACGATTTTCCTATTCGCCCTGACACTTCCAATTATTGCTCGTGTACGTGTCGTCGTTATTGGCCCGTTAAAAATGCGCCGTGAACCCGGTTATAGCTATCGCTCTCGTTAGCTGACCATGGATTTTTATACTTTCACAATCTTCCCTCGGATTATCGTGTCGTCCAAGTTTTTGCCATCGAATTTTTATTAGTACAAATTGCATTTGACGATTCCTAAATTGAGATTCGTCGACATGCATTGCTTTGCTTTCTCAGCTGAAATATTCATGAATACGTGAACGTTCCACACGAAAGTTGTTGAAGTAACAATAATAATAATAATAATAATATAAATATTGAGATTTGCTGTAACTTTGAATTTGATTTGGCAAACACGTGGTATCTGACCAGGCGTACTTAAAAAAATGAATATCCACCATGCTGGAAAAGTAAAGACTCATGGATATTATTTGTTTTACAAGATTAACTATTGTGCCACGTGCTCGATCAGTACGATCCATCAATCATATCTGCAACGACAGTTCGATTTACGAGGAGCACGTCACAAGTGCGCAATTCGAAAAACTGCATTACTCTCCGCAATTGAAGAAAAGGTTGGCAGCGGCAAATGGAACCTCTTGATCGCGAGCCCCGTGGAGTGTCGTTATTTCTTCATTTAGCGTCGTGAGAAACGGATGTGTCCCCTCTCTCGATCTCCATCGGTTCGAGGAGCCCCGTCGTGCAACGCAAACTCATTGTTTGTTTTGGCTTGCCGCGCGTTCAGCCGCTCGTGATTTGTGAATTTCGCGTGACACGCCCGACCAGGTAATTGATCGGTCGGAGGGATCAACGTTTTATTGCCATCGAGGTTGCTAATGGCCCGGAATTTCATGCGTGGTTATTGCGACACTTACGCTATTCGGCCGTTCAAGTTCAGGTGTTGGGTCTCAGGGCCAGAGCGACGTTCAATTTGAAATAGTTCGATGGATAAAACGGACCTGCGGAAGCATGCGATACCCATTTCGCTCTTACGTTGCAACGAAGAAAATTTCAGCTGCGGGTATTGATTTCGCGAACTCAAGTAAATAATGTTCATGACGTATATCACAAAAAGTTTACTCGAAAGTTAATGAGTACCTTGACGCAAAATTCTATTCGCATAAACACGTAGAGCTCGGTCTCGTTTTAATTTCCGTTGCTGAAACGCATGGTGAAAAGCAACCTCGCGATGCAAGTCCATCCGGTCATCGTGTAAAAATCATTGCTATTGATAAAAAGCAAAGAAAAGGAAAAAATGAAAGAAGAGTCTCTCGCGGGAAATCCGATACACGTGCGAGGAATTAATTTTGGCGCCGCGGGCGAGGCGCAAAAATTTCCGGCGTGATTCCCGATCTGAATCCCCCGCTAATTCGAGTAGCAAAGGGCGCCTGGGGCTCTCTCTACTCTCGAGTATATAGCCAGTGCACTAGACGAGAGTAATGACTGCGCGCAAGGGAGAGAGCCGAACGAACGAGGATCCAGTTTAGAACTGCAAATATCGAGAGCAAGATGTGCTCGTTCTTCTAACGTTTCCTAAACTGCACAGCATTTGTTTTAATTAATTCGCTATATATTAAACGTCGAAAAGATAGAAGACAAGCCAATTTAAATTTATGAATACGTAATTTGAAACTTTCCCATTAGGATGTCGACCTCAAAATGAAAAAGCTCGTAACAACAGCAAAGCGGCTTAAAATACTTTTACATAAATCCCAACTACATTGCGCCCCTAAACACTAGGAAAAAATCAGCGCGAACCCTCGTCCGAGCTGCTCTTTAGAGCAATCTCGCCAGATATTTCGGGCGTTGAATTAGCAATGGAAAAAAGGAGCAATGCAAGAGCGAGCGAACGAGGGAACTTGAGAAGCCCTCGAAAATATGAAACACTGCCGACCATCAGCGGCAGGCGCACCTCCTATCCTCTCTTTCATATTCGCGCAGGCGACAATAAGCTCTCCAAGTATGAAAAAAGGTGGAATTTATAGCAAATGGACGGCGCGTGTTCGCGTGGATTCGACTTTGCGGGGGGTAGCGCCGAACCCATTATATGCACAGTTCGACAGCCCATGTCGCGCGTGCGATTCGAGTGGCCTGCTTTACAATGTATCCTTTTAAGATTTTTATTGTCCGATCCGACCGAGTGCCTGTTCTTTTGTTTCTTTCTGTCCGACCCAAGCGTTCTCGTTTCTCAGCATCGTCATCCGGCGCAGATATTTCGAATTCATAGCGCGGCGAGAGACGTTGAAGCGCCTTTGTCGCGGATGAGACAATATGTCGCGAGCGTCAAACGACAAGCCGAGCGCCTAGGCCAGCGCCGCGACGTTCAGACGCGATCGATCAAATATTGCGTACGCTCTACTCGCCATCAAAAGAAAAAGGAAAGTCTTGTCGTGACGCATTTGGCACTGTGCCGTGAAGATTATCAAGTGCACGAGGACTCGAACAGAAAGCACGCGGTTTTTCATCCTTCGCGATAGTAAACGCTTTTGTACTTAGCAACTACACGTTGAGCAAGCATCATTTAGTTCGCAATTGAATTTCTTCTAAATCTTCTCCTACTAAACGTACATTATTATTAAATATTTTTTATTCTTACTAATGTAAATTTACACTTTTCAAATTTAATTTTAAAACGTTTAATTCAAAATATACTTATATATACGTCCATCTGAGTAAGCATTTTCTAGTATCTGCTTAATGTCTGAACATTGAGCAGAATGATTATTGTGACTTTGAGATGGGCAAAATATTTTCCACATATATTCCAAACATCTATTTTAACAAAATAAAATCTTATAATTTTTCTCGTATGTCAAGAAACTTCTTTGAAATATTGTCTAGCTGTTAAAACGTTGCAATTCATCTGCTATGAAAGTTGGCAATGAATAAATCTGAATTATAAACGAGACATAAAGAAGGTCATACCAAATATGCTTCAGCACGCGTCGCCTTTCAAAGCAAATATCAACGTACCTGCAACAAAGAAAATATCGATAATTAGTTTCCACAATTCTCGCAATAAAAAAATGTCTCCATTCCCACCCAGTAAATCATATTCGACGGTTAAAAGACGTAGATCGCCTAATCCTCAGCCCTAAATCATTGCGGACAACATTTAAAATCAGCCCCAAAACAGACCCATAAATCGCGTCACTTGCGCGTATCGAGCGCAAAAAAAGCAAGTCATTGTATTCAGCGACCCAGGTAACATGTGCGCAGCTGTGAGTAATTATTGCAATGTGGATTTCGACTGAGCGGCCGTAATAAAGTGCGTGGGCGTTGCGGGATAGGGAACTGCTTTTGATAAGGCGCGGCCATGCGGTGGGACCTCTTTCTCTCTCTCTGTTTACCATTACAAATTCGAGAAGAGCGGATCAATGGTCGGCTGGAATTTGCCATTGGTATTTTACCTAATCCAATTAGGTCTAACATTTTTAACGATATTCGTTTCTGTGAAACTGAAAATCTATAAATTAATGAATAAAGATAGGTTTTCCCTTGAAAATAATTTTTTGAAAAAAAGAAGATCGAGAACGCTAAAGATAATTCCACAAAGATTTTATAGCCGCTGCCACACGTCATTAATAAAGCGTCAGTGCCGACAGCGTATACTGGTCGTTGTTGCTGTTAGTGTAACACAAATAGACTCAAGTCTTGCGTAACGTACATTATCGAGTCGCGCAATTGTCGCCACCAACATAGTTACGGAAACAGAACGACGACACACGGGTGTATACTCCGACACTTTTGCAGCTTCGATACAATGACGCTGTACGTACTTCATCGTCTATCTTCGAATGACTGTAAAGCACTCAAATAGCGCGCTTTGATTCCGCGACAGTGCCTCGAAACAAAGCCGTATACTACGAGAGCGCGACAAAGGGAAAAAATGTCGCCCTCGAGAGATCCTCGAAAAACACTGCGCGTACTTCTGCATAAAGAATAGCGGTGCAGCGCGCGTTACTCCTTTTTTTGTTTCGCTTCAGATACGAACTGCGAGAAGCGCGAGCATATGGCTAATTTAGCGGAACAGATGCGAATGTCGAGAATCGCCGGATATCGCGTAAGCCTCGCCAATGAGAAATATCAGCGAATCGGACGTTGTTAGCTGTGAAAGCTTCGCGGATGAAGAATATCAATCATCCAGAGACGTTCGACAGTTTGAAGCGCTCGAGTCGCGCGGGTACGCGCAGAGGAAGAGCGAAAACCGAAAAGTAAACAAACGCACAGGCGGACAAGGGCGTATGCGACGGAAAAAGAGAAAACTGTCGATTTCAGCCGATACAGAGTAGATATGGATGTGATATATAATTGCGAACGAGTGGCCGTCTCTCTTTGCTGATCTGTCGTCGGCGCTCTCTCGATTCAATTATCCGTCGGTTTCTGCTGCTCCTGTTTCGCTCGTGGCTGCCTCTGCCGAGGTTACACATCAGTAATTAACTGCAATCGACCGAGTGGCACTTCAATTAACGAGTCCCTCTCGCACTCGTCCCGCGCGATTCGCGTAAAAACGTATCGCGTCTTTGGGGCTCGTTACACGCAGTAGCAAACGACTATCGCCGACAGCACTAACCGCTTGATAAATCAACTTTGCAACGCTAGGAAAAAGGGCCTTTGAATTGCTCAATATGCCGGGATTTATCTCTGCGCGCGTTCAACTGCGGAGTTCGTTGGCCTAGGATTTTTGTATTGGCGAGATGCCGCTGCCACTGCCGCTGCTCGTTGGCCGTAAACGGCAAGCTATAATTATCGGCCGCCGCGCCGAGTTTACGTTACGATTTGATAAAGGTGTGTGCTGCGGGGATAGCTTTCTTTTTTGCGACGTACACACAGGGAAGAGCTGCAATTTGCGCCATTCACGGGAATATAGAACTGCGAGCAATGCACTCTTGTTGGGCAGAGGGCGCGATGGCTTTGATGCACTCATGCAGCCCAGCGGCACTTGATTGCAGCGCTCTGCAGCTCCATTTTTTCCCATATCCGCGAGATTTTCAATTCCAACTGGCAACAAAAACGCGCCGGCACCTCCGCGCAAATTCAACGAAGCGACTGCGTGGAACAAAAAGTCTTGCCGGATAATGAATATCAACGAGCCGCGGCAAATCGCTCGACTCATAAGCATAATTATGTATCGCGTTCGGCACGCGTGGGTATATCGCAGCTTTTTACATAGGCCACGCCCTCGAGATCATTGTTTCGGGTTCGCGCCTTCCGACGTGTCGGCGAATAATGCCCAGCTTAATTGTCCTCCTGCAAGATTCCAGGCGAAGCAAAATTTATGAACGACGACGCTTTCCGCCACGATTCAATTTCAAAAATTACGGCTCCAGCTGAGTTCTCTATAACGGATGTCGTAATTGCGACTGTCGATTAAAATCGAAAAGAGTCGATATCAAGTTTACCGCGGCTAAACCTGCTGCTGAGCAGCTTCATGTCGTCTGTTTTTGCCTGACAGCGATCAAGCTCTCTAAAAATATATAAAGCTATTGGTGTTCGACATGGAGCCTTTGTAATTAGAACATGAATTGTCGAAAGCAGAAAACAACCGAACGTAATGAGTTGCACACGCATTAGATAAATGAAGGCGCTCGCTCGTAATAACAGCCGAACCGAGGGAAACTTGTAAAGCTAATTCGGCTGAAAGTCTGAATGATGGAAAAGCCGGAGGGGCACTACTCGCTCGAGCTCGATCAGGAGTAATTCCAAAATAGCGTGTCGGAAAACACTTAGGCTCCACTCTGCTCGACTCGGCAATTGCTCTTGGGACTTTGCGAGACTTTTGGGCGGGTGGAATTAGCGTTGGCTGGATAAGCCAGTGCTCTCTTGGCTTTTCTCTCGCCCGTTGGCGAAAGCTTAAACAAGTGGTTTACAGGGACAACTTGCGCACGCCAATGCAGCCTCGGATATTAATATTAAAATATTCAATAAGTCACATGTAAATGATCGGCTTTATCCCGTGATCCGATCGCCGAGATGTCGGCCAGCCACGCGTGTCCCCCGAGAGAAAGAGAGAGCAAAAAGCGGAGTACACACGCAGGCTTGTACTTCGTTTTCGGAAGGGCCTAATGAGCGTGGCTTGGCCACTTTTATCACGAGAGCAATTTTCTTCCCTTCTTCCTTCGCCTGCTTGTCGCGCTGCTGATTCTGCCCTCGAGGCAATTTCGCCGCGAGGATTTATTTATTAATAATGTTAATTGAATGCTTGGCTTCATGTCCACGTGACGTTAAAACTTTTATTTCCGGATTTTTATCGCCGATCAGAGTCAGTTTGTCACGCTTCAGTTTCGTAATATTCATCGGTTTCAATCGCGAAAAAGATTATTATCGAAGGTTGTAATTGGCTGACGACGCAAGCTAGCCGCCGCGTCTAGGCCCGACAGTCGCCAGTCCGCCCCTGCATTTCGCGAGTATAAATTTCACTGTCAATGTCGCAGTCGTCAAACGCATGCGCCGCAGAAGTCGTGTGTACAGGCGACGTTGCCGGTGTACGTCGTCGCTAAATGAACTCGTTTTTTCCGTTTCGCTTGCTCGGCAGGAAATGTCGACGCCGATTTTTAATCAACGTCCAGCGCGATGGGATCGCCAAGAAATTCTAACCGTAACTCATTGTCGTGTCGGACTATGGAAATCCTCGGATTCGCATTTGATAAATACAATAAAGATATGTAGAATGTATCTGATATTGTGAGGCGGATTTGGGATTGCAGCGTCGTTGCGAGCGTGTCTGGCGATAAATTTTTCACAGTTATATTAGCCGGAGGGAGAGTCGCTGGGCGAAAGAGGGAATAAAGCGAGTAGCGAGGGGGCGTCGAAAGTAGCAGCTCTTCCCACGTAGTCGTATGGAGTTTCCGAGGGCCTGCTTTATAGCTTTCACAGAGAAATAAAGAAAACGAGCAACGACGAACCTCCCGTTGCCTTTTCTTCTCGGTTTATGAATTTGTAGCTTACCTATACTACTAAAAGATTGAAAAAGTTGCCTGGTCAGTGGCAAGTTGTATGTCTTGAAACAATGTCCAAAACAAAGAAGCACCAAGACTATCGTTAACTAACAATCGACTCATTATTGCAATAAGCTATTAACTTATTACAATCATAAGCATAAATACCAATATAAGCATAATTGTCCAGACTTTGTGCTTTTTTCCTGGATATTGTTTCCACGAGCTTATTCCCATGTAGTTTATCGTTCATCTAAAAGGAAAAGCTCTATATAAATATTGAGGTCATCGAATATCTATCCCAACTTTAACCTCGGCATCGACAATCGATCGCGGCAAAGACAAAAAATTATCTCATCGACAGCAAATACAAACGAGCCAATAAGCAGTAAAATAGAAAAAACGCACCGGCCGAAAGGACGTGTAATGGGGCGGCTCATGTTTTATGCAAAGCTTAGCCGGATAATTGCACGATCAAACGAACTTACCTGTAAGTGACGTTCAATCTAGATTATATAAAATCCTTGCTCGAATACATTACAATATGTAGTATTCTTCCTTTATGTAGGCTTAAGACTTAATATCACAGGTTCAAATCCTAAAGGAAGGAAAAGCGGCTCCTACCGCTGGCACTTGGCGTCAACTTCAATTTTGAGAGTACTAAGCGAGCACTCAATGTCATTTTTTTTACAATTAATAAAGGGAAAGATTAACAATAATTTCATAGCGTTCGAGCGAGATGTAATGCATTCGAGCGAGGACTTCCTATAATCTAGATCGAACGCCACTTACAGGGAAGTTCGTTTGATCGTACAATTGTCTGCGCCCTCGCATATCTAGATAACAATAAGTATTTTTTTAGAGTTTAAAAAAATATATAAATTTTTCTACTTAATTTGGATTATTTATTATGCAATCTATTATTTGTTACAACTCCTTTTTAATTACGCTTGTAGTAAAATCGAACTCGTTTTTTTGAATAGGTCGTTTACAATGTTTGGCAAAAACTTACGAACATCTTGACTAGTCAGCTGTTCGTCTTATCATATAATCAATATTATTTTCCGTCGTAGTCGACGTAGACACATGTCGAGTAAAATGTGCGGTGAAAATCGATACATCGATTCCATTATCTCGTAAACACTTCTTAATCCATTTACTTCTTGTAGATTAACTAACCACGCGAATGGGCTTTACAGTAGATAGGAATAACTCGCCAATATCTTTTCTTATTAACTCTGTGTTTCTTATGTACGATAAAATAGCCGTAACTACACAGAGATCATGATTTTGTGTAAAGAGAGCTAGTTGTAAAACCGACTGGTAACGCGCTGGTCCAGAAGATTTAATTAGATCTGTAATAGTTATCTCAAGTCCATTTGGGACTTCTTTGATTTCAGATAATATTACTTTTGATAATGTCTCTGCTCTTTGAGTAGAACAAAACTAACGGAGACACTATTTTAATGCTTAAATTTTTTCAAATCTGAAATATCAATTTTTTCTAAAAACTTAAATAGTATAGCAACATCCCAAGTACTATTATATTTTGGTTTTTGAGGTGTCGACTTCCAAACACCTCTTATAAATCTGACTACGTCTGACTACGTATTTATTGCAAGTCTGACTACGCAGTTAGCACAGAAAATTTGCGCTTTTGATTTTTAATGTTGTCTAACCAAGCGGTTAGCAGCGATATGTATGCGAATTCCCTGTCATGTCAAAAGACAAGCACGGAACTTTTCGCTTTCGTTTTACCAAGCATGTAAACACGGCGTATCATGTTTCATAATTTAGAACGTTCATGCGTTCCGTTGATAATTCTCCCGTGTCTGGCCGCTACCGCTAAACAAATACACGCAATACATATCTTTGATTTAATTACTATTCTCAAACAATTTTCATCAGCTTCCTACTCCTCACTGACTTCATTCATTTTCTTCACAGTGTCGTTAACAGGTGGAACATCTTGGGACTCTTGTTCTCTTTGTCATTTTCGATATTTACACAATTTTTTGAATCCAGCGTAATGTTCTTAGCCTTTCTAACTTTTTCTTTTCTTCGATCTTTTTGATTTTGTTGTATATTTTTCTAGCTGTTCTTTTTCTTGTAATTTTGTTAAAATCCCAAACCTTTGAACGAAATACACTCGGGAGACTTGAGAATACATATTGTCGCCTCGTGCACACGGAAAAAAAAACTGAAGTTGAAGTCAAACGCGAGCGGTAAGAATCGTTTTTTTCTCTCTTTTAGGACTTTAACATGTGGTATTAAGCCTTAAGCCTTCATAGCGGAAGAATACTACATATTGTAATGTAGAAGAGTGAGGACGCAGTATAAATTATTTATTCACGGTGCCGTGAGCCACGGGTTTTTTTTTGGCATTGCAAATTCATCCCTTGACCTACTCTGGGGTACTTGCGTTGTCTGACTGATCAAAATTCAGACAGAGAACATGTTCACAGCTATTTTTATTGATAATTAATTCGTATGGAAAATCATAGGAATTCCAAAATACGCCCAACGTTATAAAAAGTGAAGTGTAAACTGAAAAAGTTTTTTATCTGGTCTGCCCATGCGCATGTGTAATTGCCGCTTGATTCAACAAGATATTTTAATGCCATTCAAGAGTCGCTAATTATAATTCCTCTTCCTTCTCTTTCCCTGCTATTATTTCGAACGTATATCTGTGCACGCGCTGCTGCTTTTTTTTATATTTATGAACCGTTATCTGTCTGTCTGTCTCTCTTTCTCTCTCTCTCTCTCTCTCTCTCTCTCTCTCTCTCTCTCTCTCTCTCTACGCGAGGGAATACAATGAATAAAAAGGGTACGAGAAAGGGATACGTTCCTGTCAATTACTTATCGAGTTTTTGAACATTTTATTTCTTTTTGGCGTTTCAATCATAGATGATGATATAGTGAGATGGCTATTTTTGAAATTTTTATAAGGGCACTTTTAATTACCAGCTATTGAGTTGTTCTAATGTATGATACTTTTTGAATGAGTCAGTCTTTTGTATGGAGGAAGTTTCAACGTTAAGCGTATCGGTGAATAAGCACATTCAATAATGATAAAGTTGCGTGTACGTTTTCATGATTATCTTATCGTTCATTGTTGATAAATCTTCTACAATTGTTTAATATGTGATAAATACATGCACCATCATGGAAATTCACTTTAAACTTCAGAATGTCACCAAGAAAAAATAATAAAAGAGCGTAAGCCATTTATTTATAACACAGCTTTAAGCTGACGAAGGGTCTAGTGTCGATATCAGTGCTAATCGAGGGTTCTCAGCTGAGTCTCGTGCGATAACGAAAGGTCATTGATTCTCGAACGTGGTTGGGGGGGGGGGGGATCTTCACTCTCGCGCGACTGTTTGAATTTTCCAAACGAGGAGTGTATCACTTTCAATGACAATGTGTTGGTCTGTGGCGTTCATTTTTTTTCGCGATAACCCTATTCAGATTACACCAAGCGAGGTGATACTTTATTTTCGTTTGACATGCGATCGTTCAGGTAGAGCTGACTGCGTGTTTTGTTTGATGAAAGTTCGTGTTGCTACGTGAGGAATATCTACTTTATGATGCCTTGCATTCTTCGGATAATTTGATAAATTGTGCGTTCGTGCTGGCAATGGCTGCTTCGAAGATTATCTGTTTGATTACTGGCTAGGGAGTTGACTCGACACGTATAAGCAACACTACTACATTTAAAATTGTTGCTATCTAGTTCTCCATCGGACGACAATAATAACTTTATTGAAAGTCTGACGCAATATCCAATACTCTATATTCCCCGTTGACATTTGCGACTTGTAGTTATGAAAAATATGCCCAGACGCGCGTGACCAGTGTTGAACATGAGTACGTAGCAAACATATCAGTTTCAATAACAGAATGCATGTACGGTTACACGCGAACAAAGGGTCTACTATGTGACACCTATAGGCAAGCTAACAGCGACGAGGGAGACTCAGCTTCAAACAGAGAACCGATAAGATAAATCGCATCATATCCGCCGACGTTTATCAGCCATGTGTGAAAATCCATTTTTTTGCGAGATCACCGGTATGCACGATCGACTTTTGCGATTTGTCGCAGCAAACCGTTTGAATAAGACGATTGATAAATTCGATGGCATCTATACCGCGAATAATTCTTAATGTCCAAGGTTGAGCGATACGAACAAATGTTTAGAATTATTGTTAAAATACAAGAAACTCATTGCAAAAGACAAAATGGGAAAGACTGGTCTATGTGCCTCTTATGCATTTATAGGGAAGGAAGCCTGACGCGTGCAGGTAGCTTTTTACCTCTGCAGAGTTCACAATGAACATAGCCCTTGAAGCAATAATAACACCAGTAACAACAAAAATAAAATTATAAATAGAACTTAAATTTATCAGTCGTCTGTAAAACAGATAAAGTAGAGATTGCAAACAATCCGCGAAATTGAAAGAAGAAAATGTCCATCTAGTGGTGGGAACAGAAACACTCTTTGAAAATACGTTGAATATTACCAATATTAATTTCAAGAGTTCCTTTAAAACACCTAAATATTAATTTTACTTTACATTTGTCCACAAGATGAAAACAATAGACGTCATTTGAATTACCAACAATAACTGAAGCTCAATCTCGCCACAAAAATAAACTACGTCGACATTTTTTTATTCAACGCAAATCCAAATGATCGTTGCCGCAACCCACAATCACTTAATCAGTAGAAAGCCACATACGAGATATTTAATAATTCACATATAATCTATTCGGGTGAGCGTGTACATAATTCAACGCTGCATCCGCTTCGTTTTCTACCGGGAGAAGCTCGGCTTTTGACAAATTGCCAACAGTAGACGCGGCAGAGATCGTTAAGTGCGTTTAAGCGAGCGCAAGAGCGGATTTCGAGGCTGCGATTGCCTCCGAGCGAGAGCGAGCAACGGAGAGAAAGGGTCTCTGCTTTTCGGAGGATTAGCAACGTCGAACGCGCTTCGGTTGCTTGATAAATGCTGAAATATTAGTTATCGCCACGGCTTCTGATGCTTCGTGCGCCATTTTCTAATATCATTTAATTCCGCCATTAAAACATGTCGAATAAACTCGTGCCAATTATTTCCGATGGGGCTCCAAGTTTACGATGCACGAAGGGGAACGTTCGCGGCTGTTTACGTATCTACTAAACACATACCTAGAGCGAAATTCGTAAATCTGGATGGCGAACCCTAAAAACAATAATCGCACCAAACAAAGCGCTGATATTACAAAAGTATGCCAGCTATGAATAACTATCCCGTCCCTGAGCATCCCATAATCCAGTGGAGCACGAATCAACGAGTAGATCCCTTGGCTGTGGGACAAAAAATTACATATTATTAATGTCCGTATTTTGACATTCATCCGTCAGCCGTGGCGAAGCGAAGCGAATCCGTACTTTTCGTTACGCGCATGTGCCATAGACTCGCTCTACTTCTGCTTCAATAGGTAGCACAGCAGCAAAGAGAGGGTGAAAGTCGACCTTGCGTCGAGGGGTGGGCCTGAGCTTTTGTTCACGAAGCGAAAGAAAGCTGCATTTCAACTTTGACAGCGATATCGTGAAAGTGAAATTCCAAGCTTGAGATTTGGTTGGACTGTTTAGTTCACATTTCTGAAACGATATTCATTAAAACTTTGCTCGCAATATTGAAATCGACCAAATTTTTAGTAACATTTCCTTTTCACGCATACAAAGCGCAATCAAATTTTTTCTTTTTTTTTTGTTGTAGACTCAAGCGAGAAGAAATATTCTCGAGAGAAGTAGTAAGGATGGAGATGCATGGCAATGGACTTAACGATCCAGTGCGTCAAAAAGGACTTTCTGAAATCACGATGTGAGCCCTTAACAAATTTTATTCGCAAGCATCGGCAATGTCAGTTTAACGAGTCGACGCCTCGCTCGCGCGCGTTTTCCGTTTTCCTTCTTCTCCACTCGCGAAATCGCGACTGCTGAGAGAAAAATACGAAGGCGGTAACTCAATTTATCAAAGAGACGTTTTGAATAATGTATCAACTTCCGAGGAATGCATAATGTCCAAATCAACGGCGTTTACTCGAGAGACAGTCTGAAAATCGCGTAATTCGAACGGCAAAAGAATCTTCAGACGAGGCGTTAATCAAATCGGCAAGTCGAGGGCTCTCGATGGAGTTAATTAGCCCTGCAGGTATATAGATCCGGTTGCAGGGTTTCACTGGCCTTTTGTCGGGCTGGCAAGGCTTGAGGTGCTATCGGAATTTGCGAGAGACAAGCAGACGAGCGATAATTTTAGTTCTCGCCGGTTTGTCAAGTCTCAACGACAAAGTAAGGCTCCTCCGACGCTCTCCCGACTATCTATTGAATTACAAGGGTGTGAATACGTTACATCATACCTGGATTCGAAACTGTCTTGTACCATTCCGTTTTCTTGGCAAATGTTTACGATATCTGTTTTGTACGTTGGAAAACTAAAAGATTAAGCGTTACAAAGAACACGAGAATGCTGATTTAAGATCTGGACATGTCTAAACAACAATATTCTGTGCTTTTAATTATGCGAATACTCATTGACAAAATAAATAATTCATTTTAGTATCAGTTAAGATTCGCTAATATAATTTTGGTACGGTATGACGCAGTGCATTTTCATCTGAACTTAACTAAATTAAAAAAAAAAGGCGTTCTGTGAACTGTAATATTGACATTTTCATTACAATATTGTTGCGACAAAGAGAAATATGTAACATACAACTTTTACAGTCGTGGAGAAGAGAAAAATTCAATTTGACCGTTTTCATAATCAGTTGAAAAATTAAAAGTCGCTTTCCTTGCGCACGAAATAAATAATCTCGTGCGACGTATCAACCAAGTTTCGCTACAGCCGCGTGCACGAGGCAGCAGTTGACTGTTCAGCAATACGCCCCGTGTATTGCACGATTAATCTGGTAAATTTTTCAGATTGACAATTGTCGCGAGCAAGAGATGACGCGGCACCAAGGCAGCGATACCGAGAGGAGACTGGATTCACGGCGTGCAGAGGAGCAGGCGAAAAGCGTGCGTCCGGCCGCGAAAATCTTATCGCTCGACCTACCGCAAGAGCATTTGTCTTCCTCGCGCGCGGCATTTATTCGCACACCAAGGCGTCAAGCAGTCCTCTTTTAACGCAAATTTAACTTATTTATGGATAATTCGACGGCATTACTCAAGGCAAATCCCCGCTGGCCTAACCCTCCGCGTTATAATGGAATGAATACTCGGGAATAATTGGCGAGACAGATGCGGTCGATATTGAAATTAACTCACCTGAAACAAGCAGACAAACAAGAGCGTTTATTCAGAGCTCGCAGATCGAAACCTAGAAACGCTAAATTGCCCCATGATAAATTCGCTGATCAAAAGAAGACATCGCCGGAGAAGGCTGAATTTTAACAAAAATATCCATCATATCGCATCGCGATGTTTTTCTTCCTAGTTATACGGTATAATAAGTCTTTTATTAAGGAAGTGACGAGTAACGGCAACGGAAGCGAGCAGACGCTCGTGTAACGAGGCGATTGTTCCGAGCGATAGTCGAGGACGCATTGTTACCAGTTAAAGTGTGATATCTGAATTTTCGGAAGATTTTTATCGGGTGCGAGGAACTTTAGGCATTAGGCCATCATTAACGTGAGACAGTGAAATTTCACGGTTTCGACGTTTACGTAACATTGATGTTACGTCCGACTGTAGAATCTCCTTCATTCGATAATCAACTCTTTATTGTCAAGACGTAATAAGAATCAAAAGAATACGCCCAATTCCCACGAAAACAGTTGTCAGAGTCGGCTTTCCGTTATGCAAGGGCTAAAATGAAACTTGCGGCTCTGGTTTAAAAAAATCCAATTTCCAGGGTAATGAGGAACATATAAAGAACAGAGTACACTTCCTTTCCGAAAAATCCCACATCAGGTTCCCATGTTAACAATAAATCAAGAAATCGCCAAGCAGATCGAACTAAAAAGACTCTCTCGTAGACATCCATCCGGCTTGGCCACTGTATATACTACGCCTTCGCTGCATCGTTCTGCAGTCACGCAAGAGTGCCGACCTCTGTTTCTGTGGTTTTTTTCGACCGCAAACCGTAATTGCGCCCCCTACTCTTGACTTAGCGCGAGCTGGCCAACGAAGAGAGACAGGCGCGAGTGGGTTTGAAAACTGCACCGGTGACACATATTTTTTCGACGATACTCTTTGAGGTCTGGCTGTCCTCCATGGGTTTTAAAGTGCCGACTTATGAGTTGTTCGCGGTTTCGGTTTTGCGAGGTGACAACTTTAGAGTGAAGTACTATTGTCGAAGCAAAAAATACTGAAACAATTCCCGATTTCATCGGATGAGTTGTGTTTCAGATCAAATCATGAGCTACGTCAGAAGGCTCCATTTAAGTCAAATAGTGATACAAACTTATTCGACATTAAACATTTGCGCCAGCAGCATCACCTGCCGTTTGAAGTCTCAAGCTAAACGTAGCAGAAAGCCCCGAGCAATTTTCAAAAAACATCTCTAGCAATTTGACGGAAATTCCCGGTAAATCCTCGAGAGAAAGGCTTGGTAGCTTAATACGCTCGAGCGGCAGCAAATCGGCGCGGCTCCGTTCGAAAATCCGGAAAAACAGTTCTCTAATCGAGGTCGGCCGAATCTCCCAGTTGGCCAATTCTCGGAAAAACCTACGTGAACAGTTTTCTTCGTCGACGATACGGGAAAAGCTATTTTAATTCGCTTGCCAGTGAAACGGGTGCAGTGCATGATCAATTATTGTCGAAGCAATAATTGTCTCGTAGTTATCTACTCTCACGGATCGAGCACAAAATTTTAAGAATAAACGTTATTGCATCATGCCGCCGACGGATTATTGATTAACGAACTGGCGAGAAAGGGGAACTTATATATAACGAAGGTTAAACTTGATTAATCAACGGGAAATAATCGAACAGTTCAATATTGATTTTCGTTACATAATGCTCTGACAGTATATAACGCGGATTATATATATTTCACGTTACAACTTCAGCCGTAACATTCCAAGCGAAAGATCACGGAAAAGAAGGTGCCTCTAATTCGAACGTCAAACGATCGGGGAGGAGTAGCATCGGCGGCGCGCCGACGAAGTGCCAGGGAGGAGCACCACGATTTTTCGTCTTCATTGTTCAGACACAGAAAAGAGGGTAGCTACGATACCTGCGCGCGCACGCGTGTGCATTCACACGTGTACAACTGGCCCATTGTCATAGATAGAAATAGAGAGAGATAGGAGTGGCACGGCGAACCCCCTCGAGTATCTGTCGGCTCTCTTCGCTCTCGGTCTTTATGATCTTCATGGCTTTTTCTCTTCTTCTTTTTTGTGCTGGGTTGATTGCTTTCCCAATGCTGTTCAACGCGATTTTTCAATTTTTTTTTTATTTTGAAATCTGTGGGAAAACATCGTTTTAAGCTACTTTAGTGCCTTGATCCAACATGAGATTTTAATTTTAAGATAATGCTATGCCTCCGTTCCAAGAAACACAGTGAACAGTTCACTTAGCCGTCAGTATAGACACTAACATAATAATTAAATCTCCTCTCGCAAAAACAATGCACTTTTCTTCCTCCCTGTTTTCTTTTTTTCCTCTCAGAAGCCATTGCAAACTTCAATTAACTTCGGCACTCACTTCGCGCGTTCTGCCACCAAAACAACACGGTTCGATTCCCTCACTTTTCGCAAGAGTGTGAGAGAGAGAGAGAGCCGTGCAAACAAAAGCCAAGGCAAGCGAGCAAAAAAACAAACAACGCCACCTTCGGATCTATGCAATCGAGACTTTAATTTCCAAGCGAGAAAACCGCAACGACGGGGAGAAAAACATTGGCGCGAGAGAGTTAACAAAGTGGAACGGAGCGCGCGTCCGCAGAGTCTCCCATAGCGTCAGAGAAAAATGTATCTTTCTTCTTTTTTTTTTGTTCACCGGTATTTTTGGGAAGTACGCCTCATTTACCACGTAGCTCGGCGCAGATTGTTTTTTGCAGGTCATTTGTGCACTGAAAACAATTGCCGTTTCTCTCTTTCGCAGGCAACGAACAACAACGAGGCACAGCTGAAATGAAACGCATTCAATTAGTTTACGACAGCGAGCGTAAATAATTGAGTTGGCAGAAAGACAGCGATCAAAAAACCCTAGGATATAAGCGATAATCAATCAGCAGCTGTTTTGTTGTTGAATTTTGAAATTGTTGAGCGGCAGTACGTGTTTTATCAAAGAGTGTTAGGCAACGATTCATAAATGGGTGTAACTTTGTTAATTACGTCGCGAGCTTTGCCGCACAAGCGAGAAAGGGGATGGGAGTTTAGTGTCCTCGACGAAATTTGCGTACAGCAGCACCGCTTGCATCATTATCCCAAACTGATATGCTCAGGTAGATGCTGTTGTTGTTCAATCATTGTTGTCTTTCGTAATTGTTTTACTGATGTTGACTGCGAAGAGATCAATTTGGATCGAAATCTAATTAGCACTCATGCTTTTGTTATCGTCCAATTATAGCAAGCAATTCTCGTGCATTGCAATCGTCGATGATCCCCTTATAAAAAAGTGATGGAAGCCATATTGAAGCATTTTATTCGTGACCTGATTGACCCAAATGAAAAAAACCGCGAGAATTCAAATTGATTTTAGTTGATTTTTTATTTCAGATTTAATTTAATTTGTTTTTAGCAAATAAATAAAATATAAAAAATATAATCTTTCATTCATCATTTATAATCATAATGTAGTTCATTGTTTATCAGTTTTATCCCTTATAAAAAAGTGATGGATGCCACGTTGAAGCATATAGTGATCTGATGGCTGAGATATAATTGCGTGATATACTTATGTGGCGGAAAATAAGCATATAGGTGTGGTTTTGAATTGAGATTTTACTAATAAAAATTCAAATAATCATAATTTATCATACGGATAATTTTGAAGATAAGGAAGTAAAAAAGTAGACTGTAATATTGTTTATACATTCATAATATGAAACTAACAACGAAGAAATCGTTTCATACAAATAATATAGGTTGAAATTGCTCTAAATATTTTCTATTAATAATCAAAAATTTGGTTTTTGAATGTGTAAAATAAAAGTTGTAATGTTGCAATCTTTGTTCAAAAAGTAGAATAAAAGTTTAATAATAAATTAACCCGTTGAGAAAAAAATTGTATAAGATTATATTTATTGCAGTTTTTGATATAATAAATCATAAATTTGAAAACCTGTTTCATCACTAATACACATTTTCCGCTGTAATATGGGTTTTTAAAAAAAATTGAAAAATTTACCTTTGAAAAAAGTAATTTGTTAAATATGTTAATATTGATATAACAATAAAAAATAAAAAAGAAGGTAAAAACGCGTAAAGTTTATCTGAACCTATATATTTTTATTTTCCTATATGAAAAAGTGATGCCAAGTGAAGTAATTTTATTTATGAACTGATTGACTGAATTTCGTCACGTGTGTCACAATTATGAGTAAATCGGTCATAATAATAAATCGAAGTACTTTACATCTATCAATACAAATAAGTATAATAATTTGTAGGCATTAAACTGTAAATGACTTCCACATTCTCTCAATGGCCTAACCTTAAAAAAATACGATAAAGTAATCTTAATGCACTTCAATTGCATTTATTTATTGGACATATAAATTAATTGAATATATCTTTAATGTAAAGCTTAGCTTCGGATAAATATGATCAATATTGAGAAGAATGGTAAATTGATATTTTATATGGAATTCTGCAAATTTATTTCGGTGCAGTCGGCACCGTTAATTTATTTTAAATAAATTTTGAAATTTAATTTATAAATGTAAACAAACTCTCCAAATGGTTTCAGATGAGCAATGGAAAAACAGTTAAATTAAAATAATATATCTGTTGATATGGAGAAATCCTATGGAAAGCTTGATACCATGAACCAATACGTTAAAAAAGAAACAAAATTAAATTGTTAGGCGCAGCTGATTATTCTATCCTATCCTTATCCTTGCCTTATATTTATTTTTATTTTTTATTTTTATACTTTTTACATATTTTATTCCTATATTATCTTTAAAAAAAGATGAGTCGCTGACATCCAGCGTTGTGATTTGTTGATGCAAAAATAGAACGCGAAATTTTGAATTTTCCTATACTTTGAAATTTTATTATTATTATATATCAAAGAGTGTAAGATTTCTATTTTAGCGATAAATTCAATTTATGAATAATTAACATGGATAATAAACTGCAAGAATGGAAATATGTTAGTAAATTGGTTTAAGAACATAATACGTTATGTTTTGAAATTATTTGTACAAATTGTTAATTTTATAACCATCTCCGATACTACAATCAATATCGTTGTGTTAAAATTTGGTAGAAAGAAAAAGAGAATAAATAAAAATAAAATAGAGACTACATATTTATCTTTTGTATATTTTAAATTAAAACGTATGCGAACAAAGGAAATTAATTATCAAAATATTAAACCCGTTAAATTAGAAGAATATTCACGGGTGTTTTCATAGTGGCAGCAAAAAGTACGCGATGTTAAATGTATTACTCATACTAATATAAGATTGGAGCCATAATCACTACTATTGAATATGTAAGTTTAGTGTTGTATAATAGTATAATAGTATAATAGCATTATTGATCTTAGGTCGAATTAATCTTTTGAATAATTTTTCCGATATATCTTGAAATGAGTAAAAGTTCATAGATTTTTGAGAAAAATTGGGTGCATGTTCTATTTTTATTCATCAATAAATATTGACGTATGTAGTCTGTTTTAAACAACATGACTTATTCGTGTCCATTGAAATCTTGAAGTTAACATGTAAAAGGATCAAATAATGTAATAAATAATAGTAAAACATTAAAACAAAAAAGCGCGCCAAGCGCGCTAAATAACACTAGTTTAATAAAATTTGAAAAAATACAACCGAATTTAAAAATAGAATAATTTGGCCCGCCGTCACGGATCGAAGTGCTTCCCTTTCACTCTCAACTTATATCCATTACGAACAATGACTCACTCAGTAGCCTCAAGAATTTCGTGCGCTTTTGTCAACCAAACGTTCGTCGCATAGGAACATGAAAGAACCCTCGGAGCATGCCTCCTCGTTCGATTTTTGTTGGGCATTTATGACTTTTCGACTGGCGCGAACGTGACGCTTAAATCATAGTCGCTCGACTCGTGCATTTATGGAAATATTCAAATTGTAGTACTTTTACTTTTCGACTTTGAATTTCCGAAAAATCATGAGATCGCGAGTGATTAGGGATCCTTGAGATTTATCGAGAGTTATAATGAGAAAACGTATCAATCAAACGACAGTAACAAACACAAAAAAAAGGCACGAAATACCATATAATAAACTCCGACCCTTCCTCGAAACAGAAAAGAGATCTCTCCTGCTCCCACAAGTATGACATCACGTCAGTCATCAAACTTTCGCCGCGAGGGATCTGATAAGAACACGAAATGCGAAACCATCGTTCCCTTTTATACATCACGAGTATCGAGAGCTGTAATCATAATCGAAGGGTGGCGGAACTTTCATTCAAAACGACCGGCGTCACGCGAGAGTACTGCAAGTACAGAGTGAACTGAAGCGTAAAGCGAACGACGATAAAGCGTTAAAATTCTCTCGAGACAGGGTTTGTAAGTTCAATGGGGTGGTTGAAATGCGAAAGTCTCGTTGCATTAGTTTTTTAATAACTTTGATTCCCGAAATTCAGAGATCAGAATCTGATAACTCGCGGCTGAATACGCAGTGCCCATACAGCCCTAGCAGTCGTCTCGCCGACAAAGGAAATATCAAAGTCGTATATCAGTTGTAATCGAAGTCACGAAAACGAAGGTGCGGAAATGAAGGAATGTACCCTTCGTAAGAAGATACACCATCGAGAGGAAGAAAATGCTCGATAGCGGCAAACAAACTCCCCCGAGGATTACGATATCCCGTCGCAAGCCGAAAATAAGAGGAGGAAGGAGGAGGTGGAGGAGAAGTCATAAGATTCGCTTGTTGTTTGCCGAAAGCTAATTAAAATTGAAAGCACGCGCGCTTGTCGTGAAAAATATACAAGCGAACGATATTTCGCCCGGCGGCGGTTCACGAAATCGCGCGAGTGACTTGCAGAGGTAATGTACGCATTCCATAGGAAAAAACAAAGCGAGGAGTCATCGTTGATAACGGACCCGAGATTCTGACATTCGCGGGATGAAACAGCCGTGTTGGAGGGTTTTTTCGTTTTGGCCGTTTAAGATTTGTCATTTGATCGTAATTAGATACGACGAATTTTCTTATTCTTGTTATTGGTGTCGCGAGCGCTCTCTCGCCGCGCCATTGTTGATATATTCACCGAGGAAAATTGTTGTTTGGCTTGCAATCTGATACAAGCGAATCTTATTTTATCGTACATGTAACCCAATTTATCTTGCACTGCTATCAATATCGACAGTGACAAAGAGAAGCTCATTCCGTTACGCAATTTCAAACTCCAAATATGTTTTGATCGCCAATAAAAACGATAAACTCAATAACTTTTTGATGGAAACATCAATAGGCACGTACTATGAGAAAGGGAAGAAAAAGAAATAACACAAGAGCGCAGCCGGCAGCAGTAAGCTTTGTTGTCGGCTGAAAGGCAAAAAAAGATAAATTCTTCTTTGAATGAGGCAGAAAAAAATTTGTACCCTCGCCGACGCCAGTTATTCATAAAGCTCCTTCTCGGCGCTCCCTTGAAAGCCATCGAAAGCGGCGTAATGCGTCCTTCGAATACTCCCGCGAGCGCGCGGCCAGACGCCGACAAGACTGTAGCCGAATAAAATACCGAGGGGATGAGCGGCACGCGCGAGAGAGAAAGTGCGCACTGGCGATCGTCCTCTGTGGCGGAGATCTTTCGACTTATCGAACTAGGTCGGGTCGTAGTGGCCGAACACTTTCACCCGAAGATACTCGAGACCGGAGAGCCGGCAGCAGCTTCTGCCCTGCATCGCGAGAAGCGCGACGCGAACTCGGTCGACGCGCGCCAGCCAATGATAAAAACGAACGGGCGCGGACCTTGCGTGCGCGCTATCTTGTTTCGCGTTACATTCCGAGCACTTGTAAACGCTTTTTACGAGTCCATTGTGGCGAATTTCGCGAATTTGCGTATACGCGTTTTGCGTTCTTTTGATGCGGCCTCCCCCGTGCGTTCGGCGGCTCGCTTTCTTCGCGCGCCTCTCTCGCACCCCTCGCGTTTACGCTAAGCGCTTGCGCGCGATCTTGAAAATAAAGAGAGCGGGGTTTTAAAGAGGACTTCGGGGACTTGGCGTTGAGAATGTGCCTCGGTCGTGTAACGAGCGTTTAAGAGCGCGAGCTTTTTTTCTTTCTTTCTTTCTTTCTATTTCTTCAAGGGCTACTTGCTCGTGAGCTCAATGAGCATCAGTGAAATAACTTTTGGAGTACTGCGCCAAGTGGATGGGTTTCCAAAGACTCTGAGCCTTCGGAGCAATCCTCTCCGGTGGGTTTGATCGCTTGCGAGCGTCCAAATGATCCAGCGCATCGATCTCCATATTGTTCTTCGATATCAATTGTTGGAATAGAATCATTAGCGCTTGCACTGAATGAGTGCAACGTTTCCTCGCTCCTCAACTATACTTTAAACTAATTTTGAAGACAGAATACCATTACCACGGATTCCGTTAGATGATACTTTTGAATTCCTTGAAAGCACTGTTTCGTCGTTTAAAATAGTGCTGCTTCCTGCAATCGAATCGAATGATTCATGCTTGTACAATCGAGGACTATTTCTAGTCGTCCAACAACATCTTCAAAGGATCTTCTCGTAGCCTAAACCTGGCCTTATTATCGAGAATGAAAACGAAGCTGCTGCTCACGCTGCGATAATCTCTTTTTCCTGGACGATGTGGTTCACAAGTCGACAGAAATTACTTTTTCTTGGCGCATACTCGAGAAATTCGACGGACGAAGATACTTCACGATTTCTTTTTCGAAGGGTATCTCCTTACGGTCTCCATCTTTTCTAGGAATGCTCGTTAATCATTATCAAAATGTAATTAACGAGATCGATAAAAACCGTATATTTTTTACATCGCCGTAATTCTCGTATTCGGGTATATAAAGTCGTATTTTACATTTCCTGTGTCGTCAACATTATTTCGCGAGACCCGAGACATCGTAAAAAGCCGTCAAGACAAGAGGGATAAAACCATCAACAGTGCACACAAACAGCCATTAAAATCAGGAAATTCGCCAACGTAGAGATGGAAGAGAAACTGCAATAAAGTCAAGGCGGAAAAACGAAGGATAACACAATTTCATCGACGTCTTTACGGCGTCGCGTTGGGGGCCAGAAAAAAAATAATAAATATATGCACGCCACGGGGCGCAAGACCTGAAGATTGTCCTTTATCACCGTTCGATTGCCTGGGGATTTTTGTGCAGAATCCAGAGCACCCGCAGCAGATGGCTTTTTTTTCTTTTCCGGAACTCGACACTTCAACACCTACGACTTTTTTTTTTCTTTAAGTTACTCTTCGTTTGTTTTCAAAGTTCATGTCGAAACGAACTCTGATCGTCGACTCGCTTGACAAAAGCTGTCGCCTGAAAACGTGACTCCGCCTCAAGAACAGCGGCAGCAAAAAACACAACTCGATCCACAAAAAAGCGTTAAAACATTTCCTGAGTCGGTGAAAGCGGCAACGAACACGCCTCGGCCGAGTAAAAATACGAAGTACGCCAAGGAGAAAAACGGCTTTAAAAAAATAAAAACTCCAGTACTCCACATATCCCACTGTGCGAGCGAGTGAAAAATCTATTTTTGAAAGAAAGACACCCGATAGCAGCCAGTCGGTATCCCGCAGTGCACAGCTTCGAGTTTCTTAGACGTCTCTATAAACATACATACATGCCAAGGGGGAAAAAGCATGTTTCACCTTCTTGTATAACTACGAGAACTAACCGAACGTTCGTACGCTGACACGTGGATAATTTGCGCGTGCAATAAGACGGGTGGCTATTAATTGCTCGTTGATTGTGCGTGCGATGGGTTTTAGGATAATCTCAATTGCACGAACACGATCTAGCAGTTCTCAGACGCCGAGCCAACAGGATATCTCGCGCTGTAAGATATTTAGTCGTTGAAACGTTTGCTCGGGTCCGCGAAAGCCTGCGCCGTCGAAAAGAGTTGGCTGCGATCAATTTTTCTAACGAACCCAAATGCAAAGTTGAAAACGCCGACAATCGACTGTGTGACAAAAGATTTCCGCGGACATCCACTCTACCGTCTTGTCGACGCTCGACCATTGAAATCAGCAGCAGCCGACGCGAAACGAGAGCCTCCGGTAAGAAAAAGTTCACGTCATGGAAAAAATGAGAGCAGCTTAATTAGAGAAACTGCCTAGATAGCATTACCATGACTCCGCCTCGCGCGTATAAATTAGCGAGGGCAGCTTCGCACCTGCCGTATAAGGAGAAGGAAAGAAAGAAGTCACCCCACGGTGACCGTGGAGCGATCGGAACGCGCATGAAAGTAAAGAATAAAAAGGTACCTTTTCATTCCCATAGGTAGATCCGTAGATTAGCGAGGCGGTGTCTTAGTGGTTTGACAAGGTCATCTGTCGAGAGCGTCGTCGCGCTCGTTTCATATAGTCACTCTCTCTTTCTTTAGCTTGGACAGCGCGGGATCTTTATCAAGATGCTATATGTTACGTTAGTATAAGATGTTACGTTCTTCCGACCTTCCTTTTCATGTTTTTTAATTGAGATGACGAGGAGAAGTCGTAGGTGTGATTCTTTCAAGTCTCGCGTGAAATATATTAAGGAAAAGGATGTGTCAAGTTCAATTGTATTTAGACTTGTTTCACTGCAAGAATGATGCTTGGAAAGTTGTATAGTAATTGAAATATTTTAATATTAGAGATAAGGCAAGATGAATTGACGGATGAAAACGTATTTATAAGCGTCAACGTTAAAAGTTTCAAATCAATTCATAGTATTAAATATCAAAATATTGACTCGGATCCCCATACGATAACTATTAGAAAGACTTACACAGTTGTATAGAAAATGAAGATTGGTCATTAAAGTAGTTCAAACCCAAACACCGAATGCTTTACCAATCTCTCAAAAATATTGCTGTAAGACTTAATTAATAAACAAAAGTTATACTAACCTCAATATTGCGTTCTTTATTTTATATAAATCGACAGTTGTTTCGAAACCGACCGCAGCCCGAAAACCTCTCGATGGTTTAGATTCGAGCGCTTGAAAATTCATCGTTTGGAAAATCCGAAAATCATCAATATCCTAATACCGACAAGTTGAAAGTCACTCTACATCGACTCTCAGAGCCCCCGCCGAAGAGAAAACGATCGTCATCTAACAAACAACCATTTCGACACGTAACACAAAAAAAGGAAGAACCCGACAAAGAAAAACACTGTCTTGATCCCGCACAGAGCAGCACGCAACTGAACCACACAGACGCCCAACAAAGGAATCAGAGTCGCATCATGCCGCGAAAAAGAAAAAAAATAACTTGGCTGCGCGTGTAAAATCGGTTCCATGCCGGGCGCACGTCGAGGTTTTATGACACAGTTCGCGAGTTTACGAGGGACTCTCTCTCTCTCTCTCGCACGCGCGCGCGACGATAAACATTTTCGTTGGGGGTGCAACGGCCTTGATCCGACAATGGATATAATTCGAGGACTACTTACTCCTCCTCTCGCTGTCATCGGCGAACTTTTATTATCTTGCGTAATGAAAATTTCATCAGCCGGTGTAATAATTGTAAAACGCGTGCGAGCGCGTTAATGGGATTGAAATTAGCCGCAACGCAATCGCGCGCTTTTAAAAGTAACGGACGAGCTCGACAATCGCGCGGCGCGGCGTTCCTGCGTCGAACTAATAACTCAGCGCGGGCGCTCGATTATTATTCGCGTCGCGTCGACGGATTAGGCGCGCAATGTAATACTTTTGCGAACTGTCGAATGGAATTGTCTCCAGCGCACTCGCGCGTCACGAGATCCGAGGGAATTACGCGGACGGAGCTGCGGATATATTTTGTGGAGCGCGCTGGACGTCGCTGTCGCTGTTCCAGTTCGGCGCGTGCGCCCTCAATTGTTTTGCTTTATATATGCCTCTCCGTGTGGCAGCACCACTGGCGTTATTTGTTGCCGTTGCTGGCGGCGTACGTTCGAAAATTGCGTACGGTACTCGCGAAAAAGACGCGCAGCGAGCATTCGAATCTTTGAGTGGTTTAACATGGCGCAGACGAAACGACACGAACGATCACCAAGTTTTCGACGGAACAAATCAGTTGGAAATACAGCAGCCTTTAAAGCTGTCAGCGAAGCGTTTCAACTTTGTCGACGAACGCCTCTTTCAAAATACCGTTAATAAAACAGAGACAAGAGGAGAGTGCGCAAAGCGCCCATTCGAAAAATAGCACGCAACAAGGCAAATCCCGCATGCTCGCGGGAAAATTTTGCAGGCTGCATGTCTGCGTTTGCAGCCAATCAGTGCCGCCAATTAGCGCTCCCGACGGCCGAACTGCCCTTCGCACCTTTCGCGCCCACACCAACTCTGCGCGGACGAGAAGTTACGGCTACGGGGATACAAAGGGAACTATAGATTTTCCACGTACTGTTTCGTCGGGCTTCACATGCCGAATGAATAATCCTCCTATTTGCATTTTTCTTTTGAGTCGGATTATAGATGTGAGGATTTTACGAATGGATCGATTGAAATGTACTTCGTGGTGGTTCGTAGTCCATTTTTTACAATGGAGTATAAAATTATAGACAAAGTTATATATTTTTATTAAATGAACTGCAAGTTTTTATACAATCACGTATTAGTAAGAGTGTAGAATCACGCCGTTCATTAATCGACTATCAGAGAACATTTGAAATCTTATTAACATCAATGGTAAGTTATTTTGATTACTATATTCAATTTCTTTCTATTATCCGACTAGCGGTGAGTGCAGTATCTTGCATTTTCAATACAAAAAAATTAATAGAAACCATTCTTTAATTGGCACGTGCACGCGTGAAAAGCAATATCTTCGTCGACAACGAATAAAATCTGAAGAAACAAGATTGTAAAAAATTTGTTTTTCGTTTCGCCTCAAAGACAAACTTCCACATCCTGACGTTAAAGATCAAGAATCAAGTGGTTTCCGCATAAAACGCGAGCGACGCTCAAGGCACTGATTCAGAATAACTCCATAGCTTCGAGCAGCGGCGTGAATATTCGGGCGCAAAATTTCGCCAATACGTGTCGCAGACAGAAAGCGCAGCGCCTAATAATCAGGGCATTCGGCTCAGCGGGGCGGCCGCAATCTCTCGGGGGAGTCGCAAAATATTTTTCATAATATACAGTGCGCGGCTTTTCTTTAGGTGCGCGCATAAACAGCGCGGCGCGGGCTGGAATTAGTCGAGCACTTTCTCATAGCGCATAATGGGCTTTTCCACGGCTTGGCGCACAAAGGAAGCTGCTGCCGTTGCCGCGCGAACGCCCCGACTGCAACAATGGATGTATTGCAGGCCCGCGCGTTTCCGACCCAACAATCGTCGGCGATCCTTTTTTTCTACCTTGCATTTCTCTTTTCTTTTCTCCTCTCTCTCTCTCTCTCTCTCTCTCTCTCTCTCTCTCTCTCTCTCTCTCTCTCTCTCTCTCTCTCCACGCTAGTCAAATTCAGAGGGTTAAGTGTATTACAAGCGGTTAAACTTTGTTGACTACAAGCTGTTTTGACTATCTAGCTGTGCTGGTACATATATAATGTGTAGAGATTTTTATAGACGCACAGTTGCTGCGGCAGCTTTGAATTTTGGAAATATAATGTGGTATAATATTCGATGTTTATGTGCATACTTAAAAAAGGAAACGCTACTTCATATCATTTAATTATGTATAAAATGTCTGATGAATAGGATTACAAATTAATATGATACACTGGATTATCAAATTTATCAATTTATTAGTGAGTAAGACAAACGAAAGCATCGAGCAAAGGTTAATCAATCGTACGCCTTGTTTCCTCGGCAAGTATAATTTAGCCCGATGTCGAAACTGCAAATCGAAAGCAAGTAGCAATTCCCCTATGGCAATAAATCTCCAGAGGCCAGCGTCATCGGCGATTTTTCGCACCTAATTAGCTATCGTCCGCATAGAGAGAAACTAAATTTACCCCTCATTAAAAATCCACATCTTCGGCACGATCGCGACCCACGATTGACGCGATTCTTTTCCCAATCGATGTCCCCTCCCCATCCGACCTTTTTGTCAAAGTGTAACGTCAGGGTTTTTCTGCCCCTATTCCCGAGCGCACTTTTGTCTGGAACTATTTTTTTTTTCTAGATTGGAAAACGTGATTTTTTTGCGTTAAAGCGGCGTCTTCGGGCTTCGATTGGCGCACTGAACTCCAAAGCAACTGACAAAGAACAGCATTCACCCCGGATAACTTTGGACGCGAAAAAATGTCGGTCGCTTGGCGTTTCGCAACAACCACTCGTGTAATCACCTTGCCCAAAGTACCATCGCGCAGCGCGGGAAGAAAGAAAAAAAGAATGAAGGAATACACTTTTCGATTTGCCCGACGAGATTACTTTCCGAGCAATAAAAAGAGGAAGCTGAGGCTGGAAGTAACGGCGTCATCTCATCTTACATCGTCGTCCTCCTCGTCGACGCGGCAGCTTAGAATGAAAAGCCAAGAAGGCTGAAGAAGCAGCGAGCCACCGATCGCTTGAAGCGGCGGCCGCCTTATCTGGCGCAAACATTAGCACAAAAGCCTCGGGCCTCGTTATCTCGCCTCGCGTACGTGCGATGCGTGCGCCTTCTTTTTATATTCTCTCTCCCTGGCTTTATTCGCTCGCCACCCGCGCTCGATGGAACTGGCACCTTGATGCTTCTTTTACTTTAGCTACGAGTTTTCTAATACTGTCAATTCGCTTTTTTACCATACGACTTCCAATTCCATCTAGTAATTAATATGAAATTTACGAAAAGTCGATATGCCAGCAATTGCATTACAATATTAGAAAAGAAATAGAATTCCCTCGCAGCAATATTCAAATATTGCGACTTTCATTAAGCTTGTTTTCTCTACGGATTCCTGATTCGCGGTACCAGGTTCACTTGTTATTTCGCACAAGCCTATACCAGTCGAACGTCAATTAGCGCAGCTTTAGTACCTCGGTCGAAGCATTTTTTCAATCGTGTGCCCATATAGTAGACAACGAAAGACGCGAAACTAGTCGAGCAATAATTAGCACTTGGCGATATCTCGGCTAACGGTGCAGAGATCTCGTTGTTTTGCGCTGAAATGCGAAAAACCCCTCTGCGCGAATAAATGCACATCCTTCGGGAAGTTGTGCTCGATCCGAGTGGAAGGGAATCGGGAGAGACGCGGGAATATTAAGTGCGCACGCGAGGCTATGAGAGGAGAGCGGCTTTTAACGCGCTATAGCGACGACGCGCGCGCGCACGCACACAGAGGACATCCGCTTATAGCTATACGCGCTCGCGTCCCTTCTCCGTTGCATGTACACCTTGAGTGTGCAGTCAGGGGACGCGGCTGCTGCTATTCACCGCGGGATTACGCGTTACTTCATGTGAATATTGTTTCGCTGCTTGAGAATTATCGCCCTTCGAGTAGTGATGAATCGCCTTTTTGTGCACCGCCGGCACAGCCAAATCTGCACTTGACTCTCTTACATTTTTCTCGCAAAGACTGCATTCAATGGCTTCTCGAATGCCTACTTAAGCCTTCTTTGTCCTTTCAAATCATTTCTCCATGATTTTATGATCGGTTCGAGCGAGTCTAAACGCAGTACGCAGGACTAACAACGAACACTCGTATTCCAACAATTTCAACTGTTTTATTATTTTCTTTACAATAGATCTTTTCCCGATTGCAGCTCTGCTTTTTTGCAAATCATTGAAATTCTGAATTAAAAAATGGCTAAAATAAAACAGTAATTAGCCAAGTTATTTTAATTAGTCACTTGGCCAAGTAACTATCAAACTATTAGACCGTAAAACCGATCAAATTTATGACTGCGAAGCAAAGCGAATCAATCTGGAAGCAGTGAAAGTCAGCAGCCCTCGATGTGTACGAGCAACGCAACCAAGTCAAATGAGTTAGCTACTAATAACTTTAGCCAGATGCAGTATGGAAACGAGGCGTTTCCATCTCTTTTCTTGCTCTTCGCGCCTCCACGTTCAACGCAATCTCCGCTCCTCTCAATTTCTACGGGGCGCATTCCCAATCCGGCGGCGCGAAATTAATTACTTGGCCGGTTAATTATGTGACATTTATCTGCAGGCTACACCCAGTCGAGCGCGAGGAATGCCAAGGGGAGTCTAGTACTCGGTCTCGCCGTGCGTGCCACGTGCTTTTAAAGTCTCGTCTCCTCGCGCAGCTGCTCACACCTGAAAGGACTTTTTGCGCCTGCTCCTTTTTCTCGACCTTTCGCGGGGATTCATTCGCGGTACAGCCTGCTTTTCGAGAATCTTTGGCATTGCCACTTGCGCTTGATAGGTCATTCAAGTTGTTAGGTCTCACTGCTACACATCCGGGCACCGGATAAAGGTAAAGTTCTCGCAGACTAAAAGTACGGACTCGCGGATAAAAAAAACTTTCACGTGTAGACAAAGAAGCTCCGATTTTTCCGGGGCACATTAAGCCACTCGTGAGGGTGACGAAAATAAGCCACGCGCATCTGAGATCTCGTTGCGCGTACAATGGGCCTCGTTGCCGTTACTCCGCCGCTACGTGCAAGAAGGTGCAAAGTCTAACCCAGATACTCGTCCATGAAAAACGCTCTTTCATTACGTGGTTGTGGCTTTAATTTCGGTAAGTAGCCGTTGTCGCTTGCGGCTTGCCACTCAATGCAAATTCAAGCGTATTTAAACTATAAAGTCTGCCTGTGACTTTTATAGCGCTCCGCTATGCAAATGGCGAAAAAGAGCAAACCTCGGGCCCGAAATGTCACCGTAAGCAAGGCCCAAGGGTCGAGATCCGAACACCCTGGAGAGCTCGTGCCGTGCACTCACTCCTGCCACTCAGCAGAGACAAACGGACCTCCGTGGATGGAGAAACAGGTGTGCATAGGCTATCATTTGCCCCATTCTCGTACAAACATTAAAGATGCGAAATTGCAATACTTCAACTGTCGGCTTACTATTAAAAGCCGTTATGCAAAACCATCATCAAACCTGCTCAAGCCGTAGGAATTTCGCGACGACTCTCGGATCGCTGACTTTCCATCCGGAAATACATTGGCCGTAACTTACACCATTCGCGCTAGCCACGCGGCACAAAGTTAATTCAGTTGTCAGAGCCTCGCTGGCCGAGACGCGCTTGCACAGCAGCCCGGATGTTGACGTCCCGCCGAGATGACTGCCTCGCATCTAATATTACATGTCTAATGTTACGCGGCCGAGGGCCAACCTCGTTAACCGCCGATGCATGTGCCGTGCACCTGTTTGCGCTTCGTGTTCGACGATTAATGCAGACGTTTCCATGCACTTTTTCTACGTTTCGCTTGAATCTCCCAAATTTACTTGGTCTACGGAATCAACAGCTCATTCGCACTGGAATACGTTCCATCGGGGACAACTCGACAGCAGCCACTACAAACCAACAATGCAACGAGGTCCATAATTTGAATTTCAAGTCACGTGTTAAGTCTCTCGACCAACGAAATTTCGTCGTCTGCGCATTCCCCGAGTGGTGACCGCAAAAATGTCAACCGCCGTGCTGAAAAAAAAGCGGGGAGCTGCATCCCCTCGAGTGGCCGCAATTGCCGAAGTACTAATTTTCGCACGGCATAAACGAAAGTGTGGAGCCGCACGTGCGCGCGGCAGGCATCTCGTGCGAAATTCCGCGACGTTGGCCAAACTCAAGCTGCGTCGAGAGAAATCTGATTTTGGCTTTGCGTGCGGTGCGTCGCTTTTGTGTCGTGTGGCTGCGCGCGAGCAAGTGGTCTCTACGACTACCAGCGAGTCACTGCACGACTGCACTTGTCTGGAGCGAAGAGTCTTGCGAGAAAAAGGAGTCGAATGTTGGCAAATCATCGCGCGAAGCAGGCCGCTCGCGATCAAAATAAAATTGCCAGTAAAAACACATAAAGTGCTCCTCCGTCGGCTATCTATAGGTGCAATAATGACTTGTTCAGGCAGGAGAGCGTCTCAACTGGTGCGCCGTAAACTCATCGCAATAAAGCAGTAAAAGCGGCGACGTCGCCCTCTGCATTATTTGGCTGTGCTTTCCCAAACAAGCGCGACCAGCTTGAATAAGCCATGAAAAGGTCAAGGGCGCCGAATATCCAAGTGGGCTTCTACGATAAAAGCCAGCCAAAGAACAGCCATTGACGATGGAAAAGAAGCAAGTGAAGGGTAAGATGACATTAAGAGCCAGCAGAAGGCGGACATACATTTCCGTTGCGTGCATCCGTGGTAATTCACGCCACGTCGCTTGCCTCGAGCTGCGACTGCGTTTCCGATTTCGCGCGAATATTCGAATGAAGAATGCGATTTTGCTTGACTGACGAAGCCGTAAAGCAGCGAGTTACGGTGCACTCAAGACGCTTCTCTGGAGACAAACTGTCTTAAGAGATTATCCCCTTTGCCAAGTAAAGGCGACAGACCGAGCAGCGGAATGGAGTGGAGTGGGTTATTACTGATGGAGGAGCGCGCGCGACTGCGAGTGTATATCTTTAGTCGCGAACCGAATGAAAAGGCGGCGTAACCACATTAAAATATGACACTCGGAGATGCGAACGTCAAAAACGAAGATGGAGGAGAAACAATCGAGGATTTGATAGAGAGAACGGAGAGAGGCTCCGAATCTGAATCTTGGCGGTGAAAAGTTGTGGGGAAAGAGCATTTTGTTGTCGGTGGGAAGCTAACGGAAATATTTTCTTTACTCGAATGGATGTCTCGCTAATTGTGCCAGAAATTGGTTGGCTCGGGGTGTTAAAGTGGTCTTTAGACAGATTGAAAGTACCGCTTTGATTGATGGAAACGACTCTTGTTCCGATAATAATCTTGATTATTTCTCAATGAAGCCGTAGTTCTGCTGGGAAATTTTTCACGTCAGATTTCACATGCTGCAGGTTTTTCTTTTCTTACGGACAAGAATATTCAGAGTACCATATTCAACGAAAATAAAACAATGTTATTAACATGAGAGCTTATTTATCTTCAGAAATGTAGGTATAACATTATAGCAAGATTTTTTTATCGACGTAATCTATCTTTAATACTTAAAGCTATTTTTGTATCCATCGCTTGCGGCGAAGAAATTATAGCAGCTGAAAATGTATTAACGTTGCTCGGAAATTCATGAAAGCATTAATGCTGTATCGTTCGAATTGAAATGGCAAGCACCTTGTGAAAAATAAAAAAAGAACATTGATTCTCACGGTTAACAAATTTATCATTTGACTCGCAGTCCCAACGGTATGGTATTTTGTTACCGACGTGTCAATTTAAAGCGAATCTTGAAGGCTCGTCATCAGCAGCATAATCATCGTCAGTCACGAATCGCTGCGCGGCGGAGAAAAGCCCTCCATCGGAGTGCACTGCGGGACGACAGAATAAAAAACGCTGCCAACAAAGGCGCCGACGAGCGGGAGAGCGAGTACACGCGCGTAGAGCTATCCCTTTCAGCGGGAAACGCGAAACTCGGAGCCCCTCTCAACGACCGACGCGCCATCCAGGCGCGCACGCGGAAACGTAGGCACGCTTCATCGCGAAGGCGTTAATGGCAGCAAGGAAAGGAAGGCGATCGGCGCTGTCTTTGGCAAACGCCAACTGCTAAACGTCGCGGGTGCACCTCGAGAGGAACGCGTTAGCAATTCCTGCGGACCAACGCTGCGGAGAACAATTTACCATGGATCATCGTGTCAACTATCTCCAACGAGTTCGAAAGTCACTCGAAACTCATTGTATCCGAAGAACGTCTAATCATTTTCAATTTGACAACGCTGCACAATAACGAACGTACCTCTCACGTGAATAAACGATAAACACGAGCGCGAGCACACAAAGAAAGAAATCCTGTCTCAGAAGCGCCTTATAAAGTCGTTGAAAACTTTGGGCACAAAATTTCTCTATATAAAATTCGGTTAACACGTGGCACCTCCGGGCTTTCCATTTCACTGGCGTTCAAAGGCTAAGCATCCCGTCAGGCAGGAAGACGCGAGAAAGAAAGGTGACGATTACCCCCTCTCGAAAGTGTTCATCGTGGAATGCGCTGGTTCATCGCGAATGAAAAAGAAGAGCGGAGGCGCACAAAGCTATCACGGAGGTCGAATCTCCGAGCGCTTGTACGAAATTACGCGTGTGTCTTTCTCTACTCTCGACTGTCCTACGGCTTCGCTCATACGCGACGTTAAAGATCCCGCTGGGCGCGCAAGCGCGCGGTATGCCTCTCGAGGAGGAGAGATCACTTCCTTCTTTCGAAGACGATAAAGGACTTACTTGCTGCTCGCTTTCTCTCTCCTGCCTAGGCGCCTTCCTCCGCAGCTGCCTGCGCGCACTCTTTTACGTCGGCTATCCGTCCGCACGTGCACCCGACCGCGGATCATATCTTCTTCGTCGACAACGTGTGCGTTTCATGCAGCTTCCATACGACGTCGATTTGCGCGAAAGAATCTTCCCACAAATCGACAAGATTGACAGTTTCTTTTGCTTGCGAGGTGTGACCTGTTTGAGCTTTCGGTAAAATCATACTAATAAGATCTATAAATAAAGAATTATACCGATCAATGTTAGAAGAAGTAGGAGCTATGTTTAGTCGTTCTCTAAGTTGTACTTTTGAATAATTCTCTATTCTATTCTCGCTCGACTTCTAATCTGACCGTCGACCTTTTAAAAGCATCTTTAGTCTGTTTACCAATAACAGCATCTTTCGATTAACCGAACGCAGAAGCTCATTCGCAGTCAAAAAGTCATCTGCTCCATTCTAGTCGAGACGAGGGCAGCGGCTGCCGCCCTCTCTCTCTGCTCCGCTTTTGCTTTTTCCCGAAGAGACAGCGTCGCGATCGCGGCAGCTGCACGTTTCCTGCGGGCTCTTGTTAACAAGTTTTTCAGACGACGACCCACGACACTTCCGAGCGTCTCTGCGCACATTCAAAACCTCTCGAAAATAGCCTACCCCTGTCTCGCCCACTTTGATTTCACGCGCGACTATATAACACGAGACGCGACTACGTCGTGGATGTGTGGATTGATCACGCGGACGGTGCGCGATATTATACGCGGAGCGTACGGTCAGTGCGTCTAGAAATTTCAGCGAAAACTAATTAGTTTGACAAACAGTAAAATCTGTATTACTTCCGTGGCAGAGGATACGTGCACACTCCGGTGGAAGCTTGTAGTCTGTCGTATCAAAAATATCGTTATGCGTTGCGATGACAATAAACGTCCATTCCGAAGAAAAATAACACATCAAGCGCTCGTCTTGGCAATAATTCAAGTGAAAATGGTAAAAAAACTGTCCGTACGCACTTCATAGTTTAGTGCTTCTTATGAAATGTCATTGTGCTCGTGAGTGAACACACGGTATAAATAACGTAGCTTAAATAAATTATACATTTCTACGTAGAAATGCATAGAGGCCGATCCGAAAGGAAAAATCTCGTAACATTGCAATGAAAAGTTTTCAATTCCAGCTCTTAAATATACCAAAAATATACCCTCGTTGTTTCCAGCAACGAAAGTATAAAACGCACTCTGGCTATTTCCTCGTTTTTGCGCGCGCGCGCGCGCGCGTGCGTGTGCGCGCGTAAAAGGGTCGCGAAAAAAAAGTATCAACATGACGGTGTGGAAATAAAAGAGAGACACACGCGGGCAGGCGAAAAATACTTCATTCGCGGAGGATCAAAGAGGGAAGGGTAGGGGGTAGGGAGAAATCTCTTTTACACGAGTAATGCGCTTTGCTCGTTTTTCGCACGAGCCGTTTCGCCCAGACAGAGAGTGAGAGAGCAGCGATTCGCCGAGTTATACGTGCCCATTGCTTATACAACTACGTCGTGCGTTTTACACGATGCCAGCTGCGCAGTGCACGGCAGAACCATAGAGAATAACACAATATTCTTTGCAGACGGTGATTGGCTTTTTTCTCTTTTCTTTTATTTTCGGGTGCGTCAAATATAAATCTTTAGAAAAGAAAAAAGCGGAAATCTTGAAGAGAAAACTGGCCATACTACTAATTTGATTGTTCGAGAAAAAACACCGACTACGAGCCAAAGTGTCGTAACACGCATACGAAATGATAAATGAAACATAATGACTTCACGAAGATACATCCGAGCTAAGGACCCTTGAAAAAAAGAAGTTGTTTTCCACCGCAAGTACCACAGCTCGACTGACATTAATCACTCGAGGCAAAAAAACTCAGGGATTTTCTTTTCTTGTAAGACGATAAATAAAGAAAAGAAGGTCGAACGGTCGTGAGGACGAAAAAATAATTAGCCGAAATCAATCTACCAATCGTTAAAATTTCATCGTCTACGAGAGGAGGCGATTAGTGGTGCCTCGTAAATCTGAAACGTCGTCGCCGATTTCTCCTCGAGTGCACTCCACGAGTTGCCCATCCTTTATACATACACCGGACATATCCACTGCACCTCCTCGAGATGCAATTTGATTGAAAGACCCACGTCGATAATTATGAGGTGGAAGGCGTTCCCCTTACAAGCTATAACTGTCGCTGAAATCGGAGCTGGCGTGCGGCGAAAATAGAGATTGTCGCGGACGCAGCTCTTAATTAAACTGCCTTCTCGAAGGAAAACACATCGCTTGTCAGCAGCGCTTGATCATATTCTGGCGAGTGAAAGAACAAGGGGCCACAAGAAAAGACGTCGGTGCTTTGACCGGAAAATATAAATAAATAAATAAATAAATAAATAAATAAATAAACGAGAGTGCGCCGCACGAGCAAAACAGGGAACAAAAGAGGAGAGAAAAATCAGCGGGCGTCGACGCCTCGGATCTTGTTTCGTTGTTACTGCACTTTTTTTTCTCGTTGCCTTTTGATTTCGCTTTCTTTGACATATTTTTTTTTCTTTCAAAGGGGTAACGCGCTAAACCGTATTTGTAGCATACGATTACTTTCACAAACTCAACGATTTTATTACGATTCAGGATAAAATGACGCGGCGAAGAACAATACGACTTTTCGTACGTGCATTGCGCGATGAAAATCTAAGGCGATCGTGTAAAGGCGTCATCGATGCATTGTAAAAATAACAAGCAGAGTCCTTACAATACAATGCCCGAATAAATCGAGAGAACTGATGGAATATAAAAGCGCGTGGCAGTGCAAATTATTCGGCATCTGCGTTTGGTTGCTGCGCGCGCATATCTCGGGTACGCATCGCTGGCGGCGGCGGGTAAGCAAAATCGGCAATTGTTCGGCCGAGCGCATAAATTCCAATATAGTTCACTTATACCACAATGAATAAATAAATAAGGCCTGCGGCGGCGGAGGCGCAAATTATTCGGGATTTATCGCCAACAACAAGTCCCAATGGGGAAGAATCCCGCGGTGTATCTTTGCTCCTTATATGAATCAGCTGCGCGCGCGTCTCTCTAGCTGCACGTGAGAATCCGGGATTCTACCGGATCAGAGAGGGAAAGAGAGCTGCTGATTTATCGTCATCGCCACGCGATCAGGACTCTTTGTCGAACGATCCGCTGCCGCGATGATTTACTCGCGTCCCTTTTTCCTGTTGCCTCGGCCGCGGAGCATTTTTTTCCTCCAAGAAATCGATTGTTGCCCGACTGACCATTTCAACTTGACGCACCGAGCTCTCGCATCTCGTTTTTACTCACGATTTCAACTCACGAATTCGTATGTCTTCGAGCTCACCTGTAACAAAAAAAAAATGCAAATGTCACTTGACCTTACAAAAAATGACAAATTTATGGAAAAGTTGATTTTGCAAGAGATATAGACAAGAAAGTTTGGACGAGAAGTTGTCGAATGACAGCGGACGTTTGCATCGGCAGGCTTCTTCGGTGACCCGCCGAAACTCGCTCTCCTCCCCAGCCGTTATTTTTCTCTGGCATCGATAGTGCGGCGGAACGGCGATAGATCATTAAGTGATATTACGTCCGGGGGCTTATCGCGTTCGAGGCTCGCGCGCGCACAAAAGGACGGCAGGAAAAATAGCAGTCGTAATAGCGCGCGAGAGAGATAAACAGGCTGCGGCAGCAGACACCGAGGGGCAAGCGAGGAGGGCAGCGCCGAGGTGTATTTATTCATCCGCGCGGCCGAGAGACTTATATTCGCCGAGAGAGGCTCCGCGAGCGCGCACGCGCGCGTAGCCTTGCATTAGAACGATTAAAAACTGTCCTTCCTGCTGCGGCGACGCGCTTCGTTGAGTGGATTTATGCCGAGGGAAAATATGCTCATGGAAATTTATTGCGAATCGGGGCTGCGGGAAAACGCGCCCCCTGCGCAGATATACACAGAATGATCAGTGCGTAACGGAGTTTTGTAGTTGCTCAATTTAAAAGAGATCCGCAGAGACCAATGCAACTGGCGAAATGATTTAATATTAGTTCTGTAAATGGAAAAAAAAGATAGAACGAAGTAATGAACGTAGTTTGCTGCTCGATTCAAACAGCTTGAAAATCTTGGACTAGAAATATATTACATTGGAAGAATCACTTGTAGAACAATAAGAAATGGTCAATCATCTGCTGACAAGCTAGAAAAGCTATACACATCATTGAGACGACAATTTTGTGCAATAGGTTATCTTCAGCATTACAATTTTCTAAGCGTCATTTGGACCGTTGTGCCGCGATCCTCTTGAGAAAAAGAGAGCCGGAACAGTGTATAAGATGCCAACGGCCAAGAAAAACAACAGAGAAAAAAAAAACAAAGCAAGCGGGTGTGGATTTTATTATTTCAGGCTGCAGCGGCGGCACTCGAAGCGCTCCGAATCCGCGCGCGCGCGTTTCGTATGCAGTCGCGGCGTACTGCAGACTGGGCGCAAGGTGGCATGGCGGTTGCTCTTTCTGTCTTGCGGCCAGCTGACTACACGTGCCGACACCTGGGCTCGTGCCTATATACCTGCCCGCTCCACGACCGCCCACTCTAAAGTGCTTTTTCGAAAATTGCCGAGGCTGCCGCGAACGTCGGAGCGGCCTTCCTTTACGAAACGAGCCCTGGGCTGTGCTGAGGCGGAACGTTCCCCTTTTGTCCCGTTCGATGGCTCTATTTTCCATGAGATTTCTACCCGAAATCCGACAACATTGTGCTACGAAGCAATATTCTCCCGCAGATGATAATTGGAAAAGAAAAACTCCAGGAAATGACGTATTTTACGCCTCCAGCACGTTCAACGTGTTGTTTTCCAAGTGACGCAAGTATGGAAAAACGCTGAGCAATCAATGAGCCTTTTTTTGAATAAACGCTTCGGAAGAATTGCTCGGTAATGCATTACTGTCGAGGACGTTGTGCAAAGCGAATGAAAAAAGTTGAAGGATCCACCAATGCGGTTAATGGTGAGCAAAGTATAAGGCAATACTTCGAGATGAAATTTAAGCATGCGACATTTCTGTTCACGCTGCATGCCCAGTTTCGCTCCAGGAGGCGGCTTTGCAGTTATTGAATTTGAATTTCTCTGGTCACGCTCGAGCGGCTCGATCGGTAGGCAACTCCCGACACGAATGGCTTTATTACGAAGGTAGAGTTGTAGTGGGTTTTATTGAGACAAACGTCGCGGTTCAATTATCACATCGTCGCGGATTTTTCGGCGCTAATTAAGCGATCCGAGCCCCGACGCAAATACATCGCCCTCGCAAATTAAACGGCGCGACGCGTCTTAATTTAGGTATGTGCACCATGAAAGCGGAGAGCATCGCGCTCGCTTAGCGCGCATGTGTTCCCCGACGGTATGCAGACGTGCTCCTCCTACTGCTGCTGCTGCTGCTGCTGCTGTTGCTGCTGCAGCCCGCGGATGAGAAATTATTGAGATGATTTAGGTGTTCGGTTTTCAGTTTTTAGGTTTGTTTGTTGAGTTATTTAAGTTAGAGATTGATTGCCTTCAAGAAAATCTCATTTCCGGCGTTCTGTTCGTTGAAATGGATTGCTGAACAAATGTCTTAATGACACTACCAGCTTATATTAAACTACCAACTTACCAACAAATTTATTTAAAGCTATCTATTTCTTTATTTTGAATCAGCCATAATTTTTTAATTAATAAGTGAAGAATGTGAATCATTGATAAATATATATGTAAATTAAAAATCTAAAATATAAAAAATGCTTAAGAATTTTTCTATCCACACTTGGTATTATTCATAATTTATTATTATTTAACACGTAACACGATCTATCTACTATACTCTGAAACGGAAGTGTCAACGTAAAAAAATTCGTCTAGACACTGATTTAAATAATTAACGCGGTCTACCGAACAATAAATACCCTGTAGAAGACGAAACAAATGGCCGTTAACCACACCCACCGTATACTTTCTTTTTTCTTGTAAAGAGCCGCAGTGGTGCACGACGAGACCCGACGACTACGACCAGGATGACAAAAAAGAGACGAGGAACGCGAAAGAAAATACAGCAGAAGAGATGTACATAAGCGAATGAACGAAATCTAAAGGCAAAAGGGGGAGGAAACGTTGTCGCTCTTATTCGTCGACTCTGACATTTTACGCTTCAAGGTATTTGACACCGCAGCGTTCTAATTGAAAAATGCCGCGACGTCGCGCGGACTTTAATCTTTTTCTAATCTTCGCCTGCTTACCTTCCTTTTTTCGGCAGTTAGCCGAAATAGATTACTCGCCAATTCGTATATTCGAACGATCCTTCGCTGATGAGGGATTGTTTAAACAAATAGGCAATTAGCACGACAGCAGAATGACATGCACTTTTCACTCATTCTTCCGAAATGATCGAGTTGAAGATATTGAAACGAAGCATGACATTTCAGACAACTTCATTAATTATTTAACATAATTCCGCGATATTGTCACGCGGAGAATGCGAAATGATGTCAAGACAGCACATAAATAACGGCAGAAACTAGGGAAGCGGGAGACGACGTTCATGTGACACGCGAACATAACTGACCTCGTTACTGCATCCGAAGCGTTGGAAAATATCGGGGCTATCTTGTCTCGCACGCGTCTCGAATTACTGCAACAATGGCACATCGATTTTTCACTGACGACGCAGTGAACATTGGCATTTCTCAAGTATCGTGCGGAAAAGCATGAAAGTGTCAGTCGATACACCCAACGGAAGGGACAAACAATACATCAGCTGAAGTATAAGTAATGAATGTCTTCTGGCATCATGATGAGCAGTAATCGCTTACATTACAATCGCTGATAATAATTGGCAATATGAGAATATGAAGCTACTGAAAGTTGAATGAATGGGCTCATTTGAATTTATGGAGCGAATATCAACTTGGGAACACTCCATCGATGAGCCATAAAATTCAATCATCTCTTGAAAAATAAGAGTGCGGAACTCAAGTCACCCCCTTCTGCCCTTAAATGAGCCTTTTGTTCAGTTCACATGTGCAAAAACTTCACGTACCCCCTTTCGGATGGAGTGCAATCGAAAAGATCGAAGGCCAGCTTCGATTTAGTTAATGGGAAAAGCTGCTGCTTTGGGCGACTCGCACTCGTGCAGCGAGAGCGCGATATTTCAGTGGCGACAGCTTCATAATTTACGAGGCGCGATATTAGTGCGGAGAGTTCACGCCTCGCGGGCTTTTCTCTCAACTCGCACCACGCGACAGAGCCTTTACGAGTCTACGCTCTGCAGCTCTTTTCCAGCCGCGAGCCTGTCACGCGTACAGCCGGTTTTCCCGGAAAAACCATTTGAGACTCGGCTTCTGCTTTCTCGTCTTGGCTTTTCTCGCGCGCGCAAATTGTCTTCGGAAATTGATGGGATTTAAAAGCCTCGCGGAATCCCAATAACCCCGCGACCTCAAAGCGAGCAAAGCCAGATTAATTGAATGCGCAGTGCAGGCCGAAGTCGAGTCGGAATTCGCGGAGGCTTCCGAAATAACTCGCTGTTAGCGCAAACGCTCGCGCTGTCTTTATTCCTTTTCCGCGACTCACTTGTCTCGCCTGTTCTCTTACGTATTGAGAGCCCAAGATTGAAATCGAATTGAGTTAGGTTATGTAAATTGTTGGGCGAATTTGCCGAGTCTTCCAATATCTGCCGTCACGCCAGTCGCTCACTTCTCTCACTTCTCACTCGCCATCTGTCTCCGAATGGAATCGATAAACTTCGCGTCGCCGACGACGTACTCATGTGCAGTGTGCGCTCTGCGATCGAGGGGGACGACTTGCTCGTACGACTCACGAGAGCAACCTTCACTTTTGTTGCTATGGTTTCACAGATTCAGCGCCGAGAAGAATTCGACTTTAAGCAAGCGATGCCCGCTAATTACGGATCACATTTAAATAATGGGCAAACAAAGATCATTTCCATAATTCGAAAGTTGCCGTCGAAATAAATTACTGCCCAAGTATATCGGGATCTAAAGCCGAAAAAGGTCAACAAAATTATAACCTTGGAGATTATCGCAAACGAGACCGACTTAAATTATCGACTCATAAAAATTTATAAATTCTATGTTTATACAACAGTGCTATCAAATATAGTACGGCAAACCACATGCACAAAGCAGAAACTTTAATGAACTCATTGTCAGTGGCATTCTTAAGAATGATATTTACAATAATAATAATAAGCACGTAATGTAGCCAAATTCGATTGATCGAGTAATTCGTAGAACAAATAAACAATTCTGTATTTCGCGCACTCGTAAACTCGTAAACAGAACTACACTCAAAGTACGTTCGAGCAGCAGGAGACAGGCTGTGCCAGCTCTCCTCGCGGCTAGTTTCCTTCAATTATAGCTCTTTAGCCTTTGCGCTCGGCTCGTAAAGCGCCAAGCTGGAATAAGCAGCCGCATAGGCTTTTCAGCGACTCGTTAAAATTTCTCTCTCGCTGCTCTCTGCTCCGGGGAGGGGGAGGGACACGCGACGCGCATCGATCGCCGACTACGAAGCTACCGCGCGACCGATTGCCTACGTGCATAGACGAATTTTTCGCGACGACATGGGCCGTCTCACTCCCACTCGGCGGATGCCGCTCGAAATGTTCTCATACGTATCGGCGCGAGGCGTCTCTCGGCTCGAAAGAACGAGAGAATGCCCGGCGGGAAACAAGCGACAGGCGCAATCAAGAATTTAAGGGCTGCCCTCGAGTCGAAGGTCGCCAAAGGGCGAGCGGCTTCTTCTGTTTGCTCCGCTTTTAGTCTTGGATGAACGGTTGAAAGGTCGAAGGAACGAGGCGCTAATCGCGACGTCGGTCAATAGCGACTGGTTTTGGCTATTTTGGAGGGGCTCGACGGTACCTGCGGATTTATTCAACAGAATGATGGATTTGGAGCACTTCTGATTCGATTGGTCGACAGCCAATGATGACTCGTTTATTATTAATTACATTACGCGATCAATAGTCTCGTGAAAATAAAATAAGAGCCTGCATAAACAAGACAAATAGATGAGCGTCGAGGGCTCTGCCGGTAGCTCCCCTCGTCTTCTAAAAAAAAAAATAGAAAGCGGAAAAACGACGACAAAGGCCGCACGTCAGTCGATCGCGTGGCAGATCAACGAGCGGCATTGTCGAAGTTTTCCTGGGGGGAGCTGTTACTTTGCCTACACCGTTTCCTTTCCATTTTTCACGCCGGTCAAACGAGATTAAAATGCTCGCAAGAGGACAAGATAAGCCGCTTTTTCTTCGATGAAAAATGCTTAGGGCTCGCCAAGAAGTGGCAATAATGCTTGGGGGGGAAAAGTGTCGTGTCGTTCGCGGACTTGGCGGGTGACCGCAGACTGAACATGCATCACGCGGAGCCGTCGCAGCAGACTCGATTCACATGCAAATTCCTGCGTGCCACGAAGGCCAACAAAAAGTGGAACAACAGAGTATGAAGTATTTGTTTTTTCGTGGGTCCGCGCGACATCTGGAACCATTGCATCGTCGCGCGCGCGGCACATGCGGATTACATTCTCCTGCGTGATATACGGCTTATAATTCAATGGCAATTAAGGCAGCAAAAACACAAGCAAGCGAGCGAGCAATAATAAAAAAAGGCAGTGGCCATGAACTGCGAGCAGCTCGAGAAAGCGTATAGCAGCGGTAGGTTAAGGGAGAAAAATAAATACGGCAAAACCGAAAGTAACGGGGACACTGGGAAATCCACAGGGACCGAGCGGAGCGAGTAAATAGGGGAAAAGTGAGTGCGTTGGGTCGAAGGCGACGGGGAGAGCATTACATGATCAATAAAAGCGCTGCGCGAGATTAATCACCGGTGGCGCGGAATTAGCGATTTCAAAAGGGCTGTCGCTTCCTGCCTCTCAGAAATTACCGTGACTCATTCGCCGGTTAATTTTTGACGAATTCCGATTAATTCATCGCGACGACCGGCCATCAATTCGTCAACTATACATTTTGAATAACGCAGGAGTGCGAGAGGCGAGAGGGTGGCAGAAAACAAACAAAAAAATACAGGCGAACGCTTGATTGACAGATTCGTAGTTTCGATGTATTCCTGTGATCCGAGCTTAAAACAGTGCTCGTGATCGGTGATCGACCTGTCCACCTGTCAGTCAAAACGCGACGGACAATTTGGCTTTCGGCTCGGGGCTTTTCTCGATCGATCCGGAGTATCAAGTCCGGAGGCAAAGATGCGCAAGACAATAGATGCGACACAAGAGATGAGACTCCAGATGTGCGCCTCGAGTGACAAGCTCGAGCAACCTGTGGAGAGAAAGACGAACCGTCGCGATGACTGGCCGAGAAAAACGAGAGCCTGCCGAGTTACGTAAATCCCGCACGCAACGAAATGCTAATTTGGCGAGCACTGGCGAGCAAACAAGCCGCAAACGAGGCAGATGAGCCGCGCACGGTCTTAATTGATCGTGGGAGAGGGGGCCAAAGTGGCGCCAACCAAGACAAACACCTGCGCGAGCGCGTGCCCTCCTGCAGTTGGCCACGTACGTGCTCGTCGCAATGTGAACTTGAGGGGCGAACGGGGCCTGCCTCTCGTCGAGGAGAGCTATACACTTCGCGCGGAGTGCACTTCAATATGCTGTTTATCGATAGCGGCTTTCGTTACCTTTTGCGCTAAGCGAGCTCGTTCGAACGGCAAGCCGACGAGTCAGTGAAATTCAAAGACCGCTATACACTGGAAGATGTAATTGCAACGAAGCATAAACAATAGTCTGATACGGATTTCTACCGACGCTTCAAGTTTGACGCGCAACATTAAATTCCGCATTTCGTGAAATCCATCAAGTCAAACTAGTTAAACGCCATGTATTATTAAAACTTGAAACTCGTGGCAGAATAATCCTTGAGCCATATGTTCTCTAACTTTACGAGTCGCTTTTCAACTTCCAACTTTACTGAAACTTTTCAGTCAGGTCAACTCCGCCATTACACGCGTAATAATTCATCCTATTATCTGCACTCGAGACTGCAGCTAATCTGTTGACTGTGTGCAGAAGAAAAAAAAATATCCGAAGAACACGGTGGAAAGACGATACTCTTGCAAGAGAAACGAGCTAACGGACTAACTGCGAGAAATACCGAAGCGAGAGGTGGGAAATGCGTTTTCGACTCCAGCAGGGGAGACGCTAATTTTCTTTTTAATGCGCGTGAGAGAAAAATCGAGCCCGCTCAACGTATCCGTGTATCACTTTAACATTCTCGCTTGGATAAGATCGCACTAACAGCTTGATTAATGTAAGAAAAAAATTGTACGCATAATCAACTTATTACTTACGAAAGCGCGTCCAGAAAACAAACAAAACTCATCACTTTCACTCGAAGGCGCAGTTTTTATTTCGAGTGCTTGTTCCGCTGTACGAAGCCAATGAAACTAGAAAGTTGCGCCGATCGAAAAACTCGGTTTTAACGGTGCAACGTCGCTGCGAGAAAATTTGCACGGACGCCTTGCGCGCGACTGAATCGCTCTCTTTTAAATGAACAACTTTCGAGGTTGCAATTACGAGATGAGGCAAGTTAATGTTTGAAAGAGAAAAATATGACAGAGTTCGAGTCGTAATTAGCCGTTGTCGACACGACGCGTGAAAGCGTGAAAAGCGTTGTTGAATTTGGTTGAAAAAAAAATTGGATGACTCGAAACTTCGAAACAATTGGACCGTAGACGAAAATAAATTACGATGAAAATCAAATTATTTTTCCAGGCAAAAGATGTCACTCGCCGTGCCAAAACATCAACGCATAAACACCGCGATTAGCATCGGCGTAATTTGAAGCTGGGATCCGGCGAGCAATTTGTGCAAGATTAAGAAAAATCTAAGACGAGAAAAAGCGTCCTTCTGGAGTCACTTTTGCTTCACTAGAGTAGATAGAAAAAAAATAAGAAAAATGAGACGCAACTAAAGAAGTATAAAGACAGGGAGATGGGAGGAGAAAGTGTCCACCCGACAAACGATCGCGGGAGTCAACGAGGGAAGAAATAACTGCTATACACTACGCGTGCCCAACTTCTGAGCGAGCGAGGAACTACGAAATTCCGGAAACGACCCTTTTTCTGCACGGACTATTTTCTCCGTTGTATTTTTTTTTCCGTGCGTAAGAGGAACGAGGCTGGTGATTGGCGTCATTTTTTTTCTGCCCCGCCTCTTATCGACGCCCATCTATTCTCGTAGGGATGAAAAATTCATTTGGTTTTTCTTTCCCAGATAGTTAGTCCGACAGTTCGATCGACGTTTCTTCTTTCTGTATCACTATGATTGACGAGATGCGTGTGTCGTTGGAGCGTGAATGCGAGCGTAAGGGACAGTTGCATTACGAATGCGCAGCCATGATGTATCGAGCAAAAATAGTACCGACATTGCAATCTTCGTTGACTACTCAACGAAACAATAGTGTACGAGAGCCCGTTGGACTTCTATAGGCTGCACGTGCCCAAGAGATGTGAGATATTCAAATGACGACGAGTGACGTCGAGATAAAGAAGGAAAGCAACAAACACTTGACATGGAAAATTCATGCACGCGGTTTCATATCGCCGCAAAAGATTTTAATCCGAGCTGCACGACTTATACACCAGTGTATACACGCTCGTTCACGATCCTGTATTAAAAAGATGTGAAGGGCATGTCGCGTGTCTTTAGTGGAAAATGAGGCATTCCTAGGCAAACGTTCAAGTGTTCTGCGTTTGATCGACCGCCGTTACTTTGCGCAAAGCTTTTATTAATATGGATTTAAGATTTCGCGGCGGCCGTGCAAATCTAAATTGGATCATTTGTTTTGTCGAAATTCGGGAAATCCAAGCTAGTGAACCCTGAAAGTAGATTCGAGGGCGCACGCCATTCCCCATTCGCACACGTATAACGGCAGTATCGCGGTGCTTCCTCAGCAGCGAGCGAGCCTCCGCTCGCACCCGTGCCGGTAGCGCTGTCTACGCACTTTGCTCGTGGCTCGCAAAATGTAAATTCGCTCGAAGCGCCGCGGCGATCCCGCGATCCTCCCTTGCACGGCTCCGGGATAGGAGATTTTCGGGAGACTCGCTAATGGATCGTATAAATCCACGTCTGCTCGTCGACGCGCCGTATACCAGCGACTCGTTCGATTTATGACAGCTGACTGCCGTGTAGCCTTCGCGTAAACAATGTTCCGCTGACCCTTCTTTCAGTCCTCGTGCGCACACGACGGGCCAAGGGTGAATATGCTCCGCTCGCGAGGAAAGGGAGTGTCGCGCGAGACACAAGTTCTTTTTTCCTTCCGCACAAAGGCAGGAGACCGGACAATTTAACCTTTTCTGTTGCTCGCACGAGTTTCGGGGCACATTCGTACGTGATGCTATCCGGTCGATGCTTCGCGCGCATGAATGTTTGCTTTGTCAATTCTTTCCGAATAAACAGAACTCACACAAACTAAGTCTTCGGAATGATAAAAATATGGAGTGTCGGTTGGTCCGGATGTTATTTTTGTGATTCACAGAATTAATCCTCCATCGGTTAAAATTGATTAATCAAAAGCTGAGTCGAGGAATAAACCAACAAAAAATAAAAAAATGACGAAGCTAATTTCTACGGGCAATGGCAAAAAGTCAATCAAACGCTTAACGATATAGTGGGTATAAAAACTAGGTAAAATGGGAAAAAAAGAAAAGCTCTACTCTCTCTTCAATTTCCTTGAGTTTCCGACAATAGGAGCCCGTATTTTCCGCAGCCGGCGAATGAAAAAATTGGCTCGAGTTTCAACTTGATGAATCAGAACCTATACATACAATGGAAAATTACGTAAGTTTCGTGTTTTATTGATATTTATAATGTCGGTAATTACTCATTGAGCATGTTTCAGCACAGGGAAACGATAATCCGAATATCTTTATCCACGTTTGATGAATTAAACTTTTTTTTCACATCGCAAAGTACTCACTGACCTCATTTCTACACAAATACGACAATAACGTTTTTAAATTCCATTGTACAACACACTATAACTTTCTGCTCCCATTGAACTGTTCTGCAACTGCAACTTTAACTGTAAATTGATTTTTATACCGCACAAAAGGTTTTTTTTCACTCGCATGTGTGCGGGTTTCTCAGAAAAGACGGCCGTTGCGCAAGCGAGCCTGCAATTGCCTTCGCGACGAGAAGCCTTGTTTTTTTTTCTCCATGATCGCAACCCACTGGTATGAGGATTCCGCGCATATTTGTTTTGTACTGTGACGTGCGTGTCATTGCTACGTTGTGAGAATTTCATTGACACACACGTTGGTCTACTGGTAGTTATGCGGCTCGCATCGGTCGTAACGTTAAAATAAAACAACGGAAAGTTATCGCATGGAAGCTCTCAGTTGCAATTAACGATGTGATCGTTGCATAAAGCTCGATTCCGTATGTAAAGTAAGAGCAATCTTGAATGGGTCAATAGAACTAATTGAATATAATGAAACACCTTCGCTACAAACACTACATCACTGATTACTTTCAAGATGGTATCTCAAACGTTTTACACAAAATCTCGATTACGTTCGTCGGCTAAGTACTTGGGTATGTGTGACACATAGCTTTCCGTTGTGGCAAAGAGCCGATGGCAAGTGATAAACGCATCCATAAATACTCGCCATACATCACACTGCATAAACACTACCATCGCATCGCTACTCTAACTGCGAGTCATTTCCTCAAAGAAGTGGTCCGATATAACACCGATAATTAGCCATTACCATTCCATCTCCGGAGCGTGGATAGATCGCGCGTAAACAACAAATGTCCGTCGTCGAAATTTCCCGTAGCGTTTTTCTTGATTTGGCGGCAAAAGTTGAGGTGAATAAATCGACGTACCTTCCGACCTGGCCTTATTTATTTGCGACTGCCGCAGCGACCCAATCAGCGTTAGACGAAGCCGATCTGCGCAGCGTTAACGTGCGTTAACGTGCTATTATAAATAATTATATGCCGGTCTAACGACCGGTCCGAGCAGTGGTTTTTCTCGCTGCCGACGGCGAGCTTTCCTCGGAATAATTAAATCGTTACTCGTAAATTTATCGCCGTTGCGCAGTGCAAATCACCATGTGCCGCTGGTTTCACGCAGCGCACCGGTCGATCGGACTAATCACGGGAACGCAAGGTGAAAGAACTCGGAAAAACAATCGCGGGAGCTAATCTTGCACACGACCTCGCGGTGTCCGATCCCCGCGATCCGACAGATGTATCTGGGAACAAGGTCGCGTGTGCGTAACGGTGATGCTGAGGCTGTTGTGGCGTGACGCGTCCGTTTTCAATTCCATCGCAAGTATCGTTGTTGCAGGATCACCGGCGAGGATCAGTCATCGAAATCGAATCTCAAGAAGGCGCAAGCTGGACAATTTCAATCTACGGGCTGGCCGCCCGTCTACTTACAGGCGCGCGCGCGCACGTAGCTCTCATCAATCCTCGAGTCCCAGTGTTAGGCAACGACAATGAGACCCGAGACTAAAGAGGGACACGGAAGAAGTAAGCGGTGCCGATGGGTCGGCCAGATTTATGGGCGCTAACGATATGATGACTTTTCTCTTTATATCGGCCCACGAGCGCGTAACGCAATATGCTCCTTTCCCACAGTTTAGACCCACCGGTGATTGCAAAGGGTGTTTCTTCCTCTTTCTTCTCTCATCCGCTCTTCTAATGCGCTACACTTTAGTTGTACTTCTCAGCTCGTGCCCGCTGTTTGTTTTCGCGGGGATCGAAGAATTATGGCTTCTATTTTGGGGTATCGATGGGCGTGTAAGCGTCAAATTGGCGTGAAACCGACAAGGAAAATATTGCGCGAGGCGATTGATTTTACGTTGCGCCACCGGCCTTTCCACATTATAATGGTGATTCATTGATTTTTTTATTGGTGATTGATCTGCTTGAGCAGTACAAAAGACAGCAATGTGTGTTGTGGAAATCGAAATAATAATTCAGAGTAAGGGGAAAAAGGGAAATAAATACTCGATATCAAGGGTTGCTCTTAATCAAAACTGTGGCAATATATCATACAAATATTGTCGTACATAGCAAGTAGATACGTTTATACTCGTGTTGGATCGTTGAAAGATGTTGCAATCAAGCAAAATTAAATCAAACCTTAGCTTATATTGGAATTATCTTACGATTCCCTCTAATTTTCTTTTCATTCTCATCGTCTAAGTAATAAAGCACTGAGAGTAGCAAAAATTTATCCAACCGATGTGGCAAAGCTTTATGTACTCAAAGCAATAAAACAAAATACCTTTCAACGTACTTGTGAGAGCGAAAAAAGCCATACCATCGCTCTTTACCAGCTCTTACAGTCGAAGAAGAAGAAAAAACGAAGAAACATCGCTTTTGAAAAAGACGCATTCGTATTCGAGGTTCGCACTCGCGGGTCAAATGGATCCGAGGGCCGCAACGCCTGGTGTCAACGAGATTTAGTAAGTCGCCGCAAACTCGAGTGGGCAAAAGAAAGAAAGAACGGAGAAAGCCCTTCTCCCCCCCTCTCTCTCTCTCTCTGCCGCCGTGCGCCATCGAAATAATCGCCGAGCCTAGTCCACGTGACCGACCTACGTAAGCAAGCCAGGCGAAACTTCTGTCGCTCCGCCGGCTTGGGAATACAAGGATTTTGTCGCTGTTATCGTCGTCGACACTTATTTCTGTCTGTCGCAAAACTGATTTTTATATTATGCTTTCGTGATTCGTATTTTATTATCGAGCGCGCTTGTCTCGCGACAGTTGATCGACGCAAACCAATTAATAAAATTACACGTTATCTGTCGCTCATCGTGGTTAATTTATAGCCCATCACAAACCCTACTATTATTATAAAATTTCAGTGTCTTCCAAGTCTTTATTGTTCACATCGTAGTCATCGTTAGAATATTCGCAATAATAGCGAGCATTATATTCTCATTCCTTAAAAAGAAAAAGGAAAAATAGAAAAAAAAGAACAAGAACGTTGGCACGAGTTTGACGTGACGTATGAATTCAATCATCGCAGCCTCGTATGCAAAGAACTAGCCTTTCGCGCGCCTTTCTAAAACACCGAACGAAACAAACATCTCCAATTACAAAGCTCCGCGTTTAATCGAATAATTACGAGCATACAAATCAAACCTGAAAAACAGTCCTGCGTTTCTTTTGTCGCGCGCATGCCGTCGCCTGCCAAAATGGCAAAACGAGGCGCGTGGGTAACTCGGGACCGTGCAAGAAAAGCTCTCCCAACCCATTAAAATACGTCTCGCGAGGGGCATGCTGCTGCCGCTTTCGTCGCGTACAACCCGAAAAACCCTTCACCCGCCGCTTGTTATTCCAGCAGCGAGCGAAGCGAGCATATGTATCACATTACTCGCGCGGATCTCTCTCCTCTCCGTTTTTTTTTATCTTGGCATATAAGGAACTTACTGATATTTCGCTGTAGCGCGTACTCACGTGGAAAAAAAAATTGTGCATCGGGCCGATTGGATTAGGCAACTCACCTGTAACAAAAAATGAAAATGGAAACGTTGAAAAGGTAAAGCCCATTTGAAAGTGCATTATAGCAAGCCGCGCGCGAATTATATCATCAGATGGAATGACAACTGAATGGATTTGATAATCACAATAATAGCGGCATTCACTTGTCAGAAATTCTCATGCAACAACAACAGCAACTCAAGGTGCCTTCGCAACGGTTCTCCTCATTATAATACGCGCGAGAGATCTACTTTTTGCGCACTACTGCTACTTGACTTTCACAATTCTATCTCGCAATGGCCTTAGTGATCGGCGCTCACGTTTAATTTCAATATATCCGCTTCGTCGTCACGTCGCGTGACAAACCGCTCTCTGGGAAAGAGGAGAGAGGAAACTTTACTGGACCTTTCCACTAAGGGATCAACAGGGGGATGTTAGCTTGGGGATTTTAGTGTCGGTTACCGGAGGGTTTACGGACCTTCGACGATACTTTAAAATGTCGCTTCGATTTTAAATGCATGGATACGTTTCTCGCTTTACCCCATCACTCGTATATACCAAGTGCTTGCAGCAACGACGTTCGATCGTATGAATTGAAGAACTGTTCGCATGCCGTACGAAATTTTAAGCGAAAAAAAAGATAAAAGTTTATTCAACAATATTACTTGCAGTCGCGCATTAAATTGCTTAACTTTTCAATTTATCGTAATTCTACATTTGACATCAGCAATAAAACACTACGTACATGACCCTCGTTTATACTCAAAAGAATCACTCCAAAAACGCGCAACTCTCATTTCGTTACCAGGCACCGTGTCCCTGAAAAACTGTACTCCATTCCACGCGATGAAAGAAACAAAAAAAAGCGGCACACTTAATTAAATTATGTCGCGTGGTAATCAACGAAAACCAACACTCGCCCAGCCACCATCACAGTAAAAGAGAGTGAGGGGGGGGGGGAAGAGAGGAAAAAGAAGGAACGTTAAACTACTTAAGTAAACCTCCGACCCTCAAAACACAGCGGTCGCAGACCGATAATTAAAGCTTTCGGCTTGAGGCTTATTAAAAAATATAAAATGGCAGTAGCGTTGTGTCGTACAATTATCCGGAGGTCCTCACTTTCTCCTCCTCTTGGGAGTAGCAGGCAATGCCAGCGAGCGACAGACAGGCAGGCGGGCTTCGGGCGTGAAAATAAGTTAGGCGGCGAAAAGAAATAAGTCAGAGGGGCGCCAGGGGATGTCGCACCGCGCGACGCCTGCGGAATAGCTAATATCGCCTTTCTCCCTCTCTCGCTCTCTCCCTTTCCGTGTGTTATGTACCCGCTGCTCTCTGTGGTATGCACCAGTAGCCCATGATATTGCACAGACGGCGTGCGAGAGAGGCGGGGTTGCATTTATACGCTCGACGTCTGCGAGCTTTTGTTTTTGCGAGACTTTTTTCCATGCGTGTTGCGTGTATCATCATTGAACGCACATCCGATGTCGAGTGCCGTTACGTAAAATCATCTTGTTTTTCGTGCGACGTACTACGCTGAGTAACGTAAAAAGACCACTTCGTTCTTTGATTTTGCACGAGAAAAAGAGAATTATGACTTTTTGTACGAGAGAAGCTTTTATTTCGATCAAAATGCTTGTGTTGCGAAATAATTTCTTTTATAATAAAAAATAATCGTGACAAAAGAGTTGCTGCTATGATGGAAGGATGCTCTTACGAAAAGAAATCATTTTTCAACTATCTTCAGTGACTTCAGTAACTATATTGTTACAGACGCTTGGTTGTTCGCTTTTTATAGAAAATTCATTAGCGTGGTTGCCCGTGCATCAATCATTTATTTAAATTACCAAAGGCATTGTTAAATGTTAATGGAAACCAATTCATTTGAAACTGCTGCTTTTGAAAAAAATGAAAACTTTGAGTTGTCAACGTGCGTCATGCTTATCCAAAACTCGGTCAACCATTTTCAGTGCTGACGGACGTAAGCAGAACACGTTGATTCATAGAATGAAACGCATATCCAATGGGTATAGACTTTTATTTGTTAGTATGGTACGCTATTGAATTATGCATTCAGAATTAAAATATTTGTTGCTTGTAAATTGCTATCGAACTTGGATAATTATCAGTAAATGAAACTACCAAAAATGGAAATAAGTATATGAAATATTTTCTCTAATAATAAGAGGCATATGCAGTGAATATTATTTTGAATATGAATATGAACCAAGGCAGGCGGAAGGTAAGTGGTTTTCGTAAGATTAAGTACTAATCCAGTTGTAATCCGAAGTCGTATGACCACTCGAATGTCATTTAAATGAATAGGCCGACTCAAAGAGGATTACGGTTATTACATAGGGGAATCCTAAATATTATTTGCATAAGAGAAATTTACTGTGCTGCAGTGTTCATTCGCTAGTTGCAATAAACTGCCTATCTGTCGTCCAAAAGGAGCTTCTATTATCGTAAAATAGGCCTTCTTCGAAAAGCATCTTTATCTACGAAAAACCGTCTTCCCTCGTCAGCAAAATGCTAGTCGAAGAAGCATTCCAAGGGAAGAAAAAGAAGAAGAAGAAGAAGAAGAAGGAGAAGTACAGAGAGGAAGAACCGTTAACGGCAAAACTTCGCCGCCACTCGCTCATGCTAATTCCGACGTGAGCAGTAGCGCCCCTCTTTTTTTCCTCTCACTCGCGCCCACGCCGCTGCTGCTGCCCCGTGCCCCATTAGCCGTATGAGGGTGTTGGGCTAAAAGTTTGGGCCGGCGCTGGCGCGCGAGTATGGAGCGCGTTAAAATTAATTAAGGGACTTCTGCAGCAGCAGCAGCCGCAGCAGTACAGAGGCCCCCGAAAACTTACTAATGGGAATACATTGTTCCTGGCAAGCGTCCCAGCACACACCACGCGAGCATATACAGCTGTTGGCCGGGAGCCGATCGATTTTCAAGTGGACCAAAACACCTCTTAGTCGACGCGACACTTTTCTTTTGATTATTCAGTCCGATAAACTTATCGATAAACCTTTGACGGCCTCTCGATTCTTTTGTTTGACAAACGACACGATGAGAGCGTGACGAGTATGACGCATTCGAACAACCACCACGCAGCCACGGAAAAATTCGTTTGTTCTCTCTCTATGAGCAGAAAACAAATCTTGCAGTACAATGATCCATCCAAAGTACAGCAATTGAAAAAAAAAACAGGGATAAGGAAAAAGAGACAGCCCACAAAGCTTTCCCACATAGCCAAAGAAAAAGCTCATCGACGAGTGCACGAGTGCTCGGGAAGAAGAGACACTTCTTTCAGCAAAGCATAGAGCGTAGAGAAAAAAAGCAGACGAGGCCGTGCAAGTACATCGCCCTTAACTAGGTCGTACCTTCGTTGTCGTCGTGGTTGGAGGGAAAAAAAGGAGCAAAGACAAAAGGCGGCTCTTTGAGAGGCAGTTTCTCTCTCTCTCACTCTCTCTCTCTCTTCGGCATAGGATTTGTTTGCCGAATAAATCGATCGTGTGATTCCGGATCAGATTGGCGCTCGAGGGGTATGCCATAGTAAACAAGGAAGACCCCCTTCTATCTCCGCAGGCTGCATATACTCTCTCAAGGTTTCCTCTCTTGAATGTACCGAGAGAGAATATTTGTCGTAAATATGGAAAGGCGACTGGTTGTACGTAGCTCTTTCTTGTTTGTTTGCCTCTTCCACGCAAAATTACGAATGCAGCAGCTGAAAATGATATGACGCCCAGCAAAAATTTTTACACGTACAAGAGCTAAGACTTACTCGGTAGGAAGAATTTCATCTTGCGGCGTGATACTGATTTTCTTCCTTTCTTTCCGAGACGAGTTGGAGGAAAAATCGACTAACTACGAAATTACTTGGATATTTGAGACGCTGGTTTTCAAATACGAGGATGCCATGATTTTTATTGCACAAACGTGATACAATGTCGAAATTGAATAATTAAAGTGCATTAAAATATCAGTGCCTTCGTTGAAATTGCAAGAGAGTTTCACAGCAGCGTTATATCAGCAAGCGGCGGTGGTGGCATTGCGCAACGCCGCACGTCGTGGCGATAAATAATAGCATCGGAAATTCCCGGCGCACTTCCCTTATTACTCGTTCGCCCCACTTCCCTCTCTCTCTCCCTCTCTCTCTCTTTCTTTCTCCACAATAAAGCCTCGATAAAGCGCGGATTAATTCGGCGAGCCCGGTGAAATTCAAAGCGATTCGCGCGAAAAATTCTTCCGGCGATCTTTAACTTCTTTTTTAACGAGCGCACGCACGGGCGAGCGAGTTTTTGCCCGCGAAGAAGTGAAATTTCCATCGCTTGTTGGCGAGGCTGCTGAATCGATACACACTGACGAGCGCGCAAAAAGTGATGAAATTTATGGCCGCGACGACGTCGATTCTAATTCCAAAGCAAAAAAAAAACAAAAAAAAACAAAAAAAGACAAAGAAACAGACAAGAAAAAAAAGGAACGCCATTGACTCCGGAATTAATTCATAATTCACGAGGTCTGCGGCGAGGGTCATTGCAGAGATGACGACTCGTTGTGTCCACTGCTCACCCGTTTGGCTTCGATTGTTCTTCGGTGGTTGATAAATATGGACGGCTGACGACGACCGATAGGTCTCTGAGATTCATCGTAAATAAATGGTATACGTGCACCTAGCGCTGTACCTTTCGGAAGAACGCCATTTGCGAAGTCGAGGATTACAAAGTAATGGGTCGTCATTTCGCACGTAAGTCCCGTCGGATAAATGCGCTAGTTCGATTTTTGCAGCGCACGTGCTATAGCATAACTGGGCCACTGCACTCTTTCATATTCTTGCCCCAAGACTAAATCAAATCGCAGAGTTCGCGCGAGATATTATGGAACCTGAATTCCGAGTGAAAATACCTTTATATCTCGTGCACACGCTCCAAGGCTATGAATCTCGATCGGAACAAGAAATTTTCTTCGAGAAGCTCCGATCTTTCCGTGGAGCCAAGTACTTTATTTATAGATTTCTGTTTTTGACTGTACTTCAGCACACACCACACACACGCGCCTGCACGTAAGTATATATAGTTTACGAAAACTTGGATGAAGTGATGTTTACGTTTCATTCGAGTGCACACAGAGTAATACTGCTCGAGAAAAATACTTCGCCGAAGGAGAAAGAGCAAAAACTCCATTTTCAATACTGAAGCGGAAACAATCAGCTTATTCGTTTCCAATTCCAGCAGGAAGTATTCTTAGTAATAGCGAAAACGAGGCTTAATGAATGGGAGCGCGATCAAGCTAAAGGATAGAAGTGCCTTGAATACCAGTGCGACTCCGAAACCTATTCTTTCCATTGTGCTATGCGTAATGCTCGTGCCAGTGCTAATTTATATAAATCTGGTGAAAGAGGCTTTGGTGTCGATCGATGAGCTGACGCCTTTGTAGTACGTTCGGTAAACGAATGACCTTGCATGCAGGGCGGAATTTTGATTTAATAGAGATAATTTGGATTCAAATTAAATTTAATGAAATTGAGAGTGCCTTATGTGTGCATCTCAAAATTTGATCGATTTCATACGCTTTTTTATTTGCAGAAGACGATCCCTGTTTAAGTTTTCTTCCATATACCTTCGTATGGAAGACATGATCAGCAAAAAAAAAAAACTTTTATATTCGGCAGGAAAAATTTTTGCAGTAAGTGGATATCGATCGAAGTAAGACATTACATTTTTATTTTTCGAAAGCAACTTTTCTCAAGGTTGAAGCATCGCGAACGCGATCTCGAAAAATAAGCACGAGCAAACTGCTTACCTCCAAGCCAAAATTCACATCTCTCAAAAATGCATCAACTTATCTGCATTCTTCTCACTCGTGCGCGTGAGCGCGCGGCATTTCGCGTTTCGTCGTTCGCCTAAACAAAGAAGAAAAAAAAAACCCGGGTGCTAATTGCCAGAAGCATCACAGCTCTGATACGCGAAGAAGAAGCAAGAGTACCTTTATATTTTTCGCTTATTCGTTGGAGCTGATAATCCGCGGAATAAAATTTTCGAAAAATCTCTCTCCCACGCTACAGCAGCAGCGCCTCATTAAAGGGCAGCCAGCAGTCGGAGGAGTTAATCTCCTGACGCAAACACGCGCAATTACCTTCGAAAGGAGGCCTGCAGCAGTTCGCTACTGCACCTAAGTATCATTACGCGCGCCGCCGCTGTGATTTTCGCGCGCTATCAGTCGCCGCCGCCGCATAATGCCACAATAAATTATTGGTCCCGACGTGACGGCGCTTCTTTCGATTTGCCGCCAAATTATTATTATTATTATTAGGCGCCTCGAGACTGTTGCCTTACCTTTGTCCCCCTGCGCATGAACAACATACTGACGATCACCCCCGAGAGTTACCGATTGCTTATTCCTAGTTATTGCTTTGGCATCAATATTAACACATTAGCATTTGTGTTTTTCTTTTTGAATAACTACAAACTCAATTTTTTAGCTGAAAATAGCTTCTCTTTCAATAAAAAAATGTTCACCTTGCAATAATATTTTTTAAATATATGAAGACAAAAGCTGGAGGAATGAAATTTCGCTGAGTAATTTAACGTATCGCACGGATCATTGTAACGTATTCATAATCTTCTATTGCAGTCTTGAAGTACGATTGTAAAAAAAGGGTCGGTCTCCCTTTGACGACCGTCTGGAAAAAAAAGGAAAGAAGAACGAAAGGACTCACCTTTGACTGCGGCATGTGACATAACAAGCAGCATCAGCAGCGCCAGCAGTGTCCTCCTCGTGCCGGGGGCGGCTGCGAATCTCCCCTTCAGACCACCGCCACCGCCACCACCAGCTTCATCCGGCATCCTGCAACGCAGACAGAAGCACTTATGAGCGCCAGTCATAAATATCAGCGACACAGGGGTAGTAAAGAGACGGACGGACAATCGAGCCAAATGGAAAATAAAATTGAACGAGCCAAGGAGCGAGTCGAGCTAAGGAGGCACTGGCTGCGAACAATTAACGGCTAATGGACGATAAAATTGAAAGACTCAGTTGAAAAGATAATAGGAGCCGGCTAACAACTTGTTAAATGCAAAGCATTTCGTTGGTGACGTTCGCTGATTTGACAAGCTTCAAATTCTCGATGTAAATCACACGATTTAATTTGGAAAAATATGTGGTACCAATGAGACGACATGGCTTTCTCCGGTCGGTGCGATATCTCAATTGCATCCCTTTTACACCTCCAAATTAAAAGCCATCAATCGAGCGTCGAAAGAGGCATCCTCGTTTTATTAGACGTCTTAAATCACACATTTGAACAATATTGCATTTGGAGCTTGCACTCGAGGCACATTCGAGGGAGCGAAAGTAAAATGTGTATTGGTCGTAAATTCGTGATATTTAATGTGTTGCCAACGTGGGGTCTCGTCTGGGCAAACGGACGTGAATCATACCGAGCGCTTATGAATTTCCCTCCGTCATTTACTTTGTAACTCTTCGGCCAACACGCACATACTAGCCGTCATTGTCTTCGCTTTGCACAATATATATGATATCATTTCGCGTATGGGGACAAAAGCGTGGCGCGCGGCCAGGTACTCGTCCGTCGCTACGACATTATCCTAATTCCAGTTATTAATTTGCATTCCCATTTAGCGCCTGTATTTGCGCTGCTAAGGGGATCAAGTGAGATGCTGCTGCTTAGCCCATGTGTACACATATATTTTTCTATCTTAGTCGGCAATGTGTGCGCGAAATAGGCTGTTAGCGAGAAGTTGCATATGGGCTGTAGAAACAACATTTTTTATAGATTTTTTCCATAAATCTCACCTAGACGTTAACTTTGTCCCTTTAAAAAGCTAATAACATTTTATAATCTGCACCGAGGACGAATCGTCAAATGGAGTTACGAGAGCGCACTCTTACGCATTAAATAACGTTGCAAATTTATATTCACTGCAATATCAGCCTGACGTTCTCTTGATTATTTTCAAAATCAACGAGGACTGGTTGAATAGTCTCCGCAAATTTATTATGTAAAAGCGCTATAACGTCCGAATGATAGAGCATTAATTTGCATTTTCGATGGGAGGCAAATCCAACGCGTAAGATATCAAAGCACGAATTAACGTCGAATTTCATTAAAAGCATATCCGTTTCAAAAAGTTAACTTGGTTTTCTCGACACCAAAAGTCCATGCCCTTTTCATCTTTCCCTAACGAAACGCGTCCAATCCAATAAAGCCGAAGAAAAAGATTTCTGAAATATGTCTCTGACATAACGTAATTAGAGCACGATAAGACCCGCCGCTGAACTTGAACTTTGTGCGATAATCGTTGCGTGCGTAACTGCAATTGGCAAAGTGGGGACATGATAAACGTAGTAGTGTGATAACTTGACCTGTTGATAGTCTGATTTCCATATTGCTCGAATAACAAACTGTCACGTTCTAAATTTAGAAGAGTGTTCGCCACTCAAATTTTGTAAGACGGAGATGCTGAAAACGAATAGCTTTCATTATCCCTGCGATCTACTTTTCTTTTTTGCGAAAAGGACATCGGCACATAGCTAATATCCCCCGCGGCGCACAGCACTTTGTCAGGCAACAATGGAGCAGCACGGCTTTATCGGGACGTTTTATCGAGAAACCAACAAGCCATCGCTCATCGCATCTCGGAACTGCGCGCTCACAGATAAACGGAGTTGGAGAGAAAAAAAGAACAAAAAAAAAATAACGAGTCAGATTCCCATGGAAACCTTATCCAGATTTAAAATCACGTAATTTCTTTATTTGCGCGTCGCGTCTATTATAATACGGGCGCTAATCTAAAGCAAAGCGTTTCATCGGTTTCAAAAGTCAGCAGCTCGGCTACTTCATAATCCCGACGTCCGTCTGAGCCGAGCAGGCCCCGTTTATCTTGCCAATCGAGCGGACTCTGCACGGGTATTTGCATCTCGAGCAATCATCGGACGGGGCGACAGGTATCAAAAGACCGATTGGCCGATATCCGAGTCGCCGTCTCGGAGCGCATTCCGCGATTTATTTCGTCGCACTCTTTGATTTGACGAGCTGATTGAGCTCCCCGCCATCGATGAGACTCGAATTCATCTGATTAGCGATGCCATGAATAAATTCATCGGCACTGCACACGACGACTTCACTCGCGACGCGACTCCTCGGCCTGTCAGTTATCGCTTCGGAAGCCCTTGCCTTCGCTCTCCTCGTCCCCCTTTCTTTGTTTTTTCGTTAGCAGGGCGGCAATTTCGTGCGCGCACGCTGCCTTTCGTCGCTTGTAATCGAGGGACCTCTTCAAATTGAAATGTATTTTTTTCCCGCCCGGTGCCGCGCGCTCGTTTCGCGGTAATCTGTATTTTTCGCCGGAATTGAAATTGTTCGAGGATACTATGTAATTTACAGTGCAATTACGAACGGATCCTTTTTCCTTTCTTTTATTTTTTATTTTTCTTTTCCTTTTTTCATCTACAATGAGAATGTTTGGGGAGCGAGGAGGAGAAAAAAAGCTGATTACCGCAATGTTTCTCGCGACCGTTACTCTGTACGGCAGTCTGATGACTAAAACGATATCCGAAGCAGCTGCAATTTCATCGCGATCGCGATGCGCTCTGCCGTTAATGAAGCTCAAGCGGAATGGCCGAATATTTCGGTAGGCCTCGCTTTGTTGTTCCCACGAGGGCTCGCGTCATTAGCCCTCCGAGCATAAAAACGAATGTTCGCCGATACCCGCGAGCGATTCACCTATCAAGCTGGGCATCCGATCAAGAACGACCGCGCGCATCGCTGCACGTTCGTCCCTCGGAGCGCGGACGCGTCGCCGAAAGAAGCCGGCACGATGCGGGGGGAATGGCGCGCCGACCGCGCCAATTCTCGCTGATAATTAGCTTTATGTACACCCGCGTCGTTGCTCAGCGCCCGACTACCGGTTCGTTCGCATTTTTCACTCGGCGCGTAACGCGTGCCGCGAGGCCAGATCATCTCTACACCAACAACAACAGCAGCAGCAGCAGCAGCAGCAGCAGCAGCAGCCTTCTTCGAATATGCAAATGCGAATCGTTCGTATGGAGGATACGAGCGGGGAGGGGGGATAGGGATAGAGATTCGATAATGCAACTTGCATGTTTCAATCTTGCGAGCAAGCCGGGAAACAGGTAGGAGATACAGACACCGCCAAAAGTATTTGCCGATTCCGGCCGCCGTCACTCGATTTCTGCGAGCCAGCCAGCCAGCCAGCCGCGAATTAGTTGCGTATGCGTGCTCTTGTCAAAATTACAGACGGTCGCCGATAATTTTTCACTCAAATTATTGTTTTGCTCCGGGTCGACATTATCGATCGGCTGCAGATCCAAATTATAGGTCGACGGAGACAAAAATTACAATGCTAGTAGGAAGAAAGAATTGCACGTTGCACAATGTACGTGACGTTATCGAGCTGTCACGAATAGTATGTTTTCCTGAAAATTGCGTATCTGCGGCAGGCACATTTCCGTTCATTTATGTACAGTATTGACTCGCTTTGAACGCAGTATTACCGATCGATAAGCTCGGAAAACATAGCGAAAACAAACGAGGCTCGATCCGAAAACTTGCGTCGTCGTTATCCATGATAAACGGCTAGTGACGATAAGTGAGCTCGCTTGATCAGACACTAGCGAGCGAAGTGAGGCGCGAAAAGCCCAAACCACAGAAAGGACTTTGCGCGCCTGACGCTCGGAGGCCCAAAGAATACTTTTGGCCGTTAGTGTATAGACATACGCGTACGGCGCGTATATACCTGTTTCGCATCTCAGCGATCTTTTCTCTCATGCCGTTTCAGCTACCTCCTTCTTCATATCGCCTTTTCTCTCCTCTCTCCTTCTCTCTCTCTCTCTCTCTCTCTCTCTCTCTCTCTCTCTCTCTCTCTCTCTTTGAAGAAAGAGCGAGTGTGCACAGCAGCAACACATTATACGCATCTCCCATGCATGCGCAGCCGTGTATTAGCTCTCTCGCGCTTGTTTTTAATGTCAATCGATATATGCCTTGCTACCTTCTCATTTTTAACAGGGGCGGAATCGAGCTTGCTTGGCAATTGCGTGCGAAAGGATATTGCGTTATCGCGATTTTACAACTGTACGTAGATTTTATTTTTCATTTTTTTTAGAATCGGATCAAATAGTATTTTTGTTTTCGAATCGAAGAGATAATATTATTGCTATATTATATTAAATAAATTTACAATGGTAGTAAGTATTATTTTGCTAATGAATGATTGTTTATATAAATATAATATTAAGGTTTTGGTCTTTAAAGGAATATCCATTGGTTTTCCCATCTGCCGCTAAATGATTAGTACTACAATCGCACATTTAATTCAAACAGGAGATGTAACGGTTTGATTGACAATTTTATGAGACTATTATATTTTATCGAAATAAAAACAATCTTCTGCAATATATTCAAGTTTGCAATAAACTATAAAAACAAGTTTTTATTAATATCTATTGAATCATCCACCTGTCGTTTATAAGAAGTACTACATTTTAACTGCGCTTTATGATCTCAAGTTTGAAAGAAAATATGAAATAAAGGAAATTCACAATGGAATTAGTAAATGTTATATTAGGTCTCACGCGTGTCGATCAAATTATTTTCGTACGCGTAATTTCTAAATTCAGCCATAAGACATGTATATAAAAACACTACTCGCTTAATTTTTGGACAGCTAATCGAGACCGTCAACGATAAAAAAAAAATTCTTGGACAACATGAATAATTCACGCATTTGCATTTTTGGCGTGTGTCGTCCACCAAATAAAACTGGAACACTCGTTGTTTTGTTTTTCTTTGTGCTTCTCATTGGCTTGGAAAACACGCGCAAGAAGCGATAAGAATTTTCGTCGAAGCAACAAGTTTGCTAATGTTATTAGTATATCCAGCCGAGGCTTATTACACGTCCAGTCGCTTCTTCTCCGTCTTCTACTTTTTGGAATGAATACATAAAGCTGAGCACGCGCGCGCGCGCGCTGTGTGTGCGCGTGGACGAGTCCACTTAGCGTCGAATTTTGAGATTCTTGCGAAAGATGTCATTATATCCTGTGACTAATAACCGGTTTCGCTTTAGCCATTGATTAGCGTACGTACGCGGCCAAAAATCAAATAGTTTGTATTTGCCGCTGGTAATTTGCAACTTGGATGTTTTACATCCTCATTATTGTTTGATGTCTTTTCGAAAGGCTACTTCTTCTTTCCTCCTTGTAACCGGCCGTGATTAACATTTTACGAGATATCAAGATTCCGCAACATGCTAATGTGTCTTTCTCATCGTTGAATGCTTAATTCCGCTCTGCTAATGTCGAGCTAGAGATTGGAGGAATAAAACATCGGGATTTTACTTATTTAGCACGATATCAATGCATTTCTATATGTAACTTTGATGAAGTATCGTAATTCAAGCTTACGTTATTATAAGGATTGCTCTCAACAATATCTCAACAGCTATTGTGCTCCAATTCATTTTCCACTCGTCAAAGTAAAATAAAACCAATGTTGTTTTTCTTTTCATTTTAAAACCATCGCTATATACAATTTTAATACCCTCTAGGCAGCTTCACTCGGCGCTGAAACAAAAAGCTCGGGAGCGCAGCACTCCATCGGATCAACAAATTAAGCTGCGGGAGCTGCGCACTGAAAATCCGATCAATAAAAGAAGCAGCCGAAAGGAGGAGAGGGCGCACTTAAAGAGCCCATGAGAAATTACAACGTATAGGTGAAAAGAGAGAGAGAGAGAGCTATCCACTTAACCGATTGCAATGAAATCCAGCTCGATAATCTTCAGCGCGATGCTTAATTTCGGGAGGCTCCGTCTGACGAAAAAACATTCTAATGGATTGACCATTTTAGCGGCGTCATTTGGTGATAGCATTTACGGTCGTAGCGAATTGGGGAAATGAGAAGAGGAGGTGTAATTTGCGTTGGACCAGCTGCGCACATTTTTTTTCGGGATTCCTGAAGTTATAGGTTAATTGAATACTTGAGACCTTGAGGAGGGCAGGTGCCCATGTTGCGCGCGTTGTTGCGAGTTTTATTGACAGACGCATGGTACCCTGTATTCCTTTTTCGCAGGCATAATGACATGCTCGTAGATTTACAGGGTTTCGTAGAAATTTAGCAAATGTGTATCATTTTATTAGTGTACGTTTATGCCTGCGTTTTACGTAATTATTTAGCTTTTGAAAATACCCGCGGCAGGTGAGTTGAATTTTCGTTAGAGTCCGAATTTTTCGATGAATTTTGAAGACGCTATAATTGAACGGTCGTTATTTTGCACAGAAAACTTATTCTGGATAATGAAAATGATTCGAAATATTAATAAAAACTCGACATCGGATATAATTTTATCGACAGACTATTAAATTTCGTATTTAACTTGTAAATCTTGCATAATATAGACGTCTAAAATAGTTTTCCAGACGAATCAATTTCCTTAGATACTACATAATATGTAAAAACCAACGAGGTCATTCACTTCAAGACGTAGACCAATAGGCTGAGAACCATGAAAATCAAAAAGATGAGTGGTGCCCCAATGTCGACGAAAATAACACCAATATTGAATTTTACAACATCTCATCAAACCACAAAACCCATTATTGTAACTCTCCCGCGACGAACACGTACTGGCCAGTGACATTTTCCAAATCGTAATTGAAAGACCCTATAAAGGCAAGAACCATTCCATTCTCTCGTTCTCTCTACACGCACGTTATATGCGGGCGTTACGAGTTTTACGAGTAACTAATTTCATCCGAAGGGGAGCTGCTAGCTTCGAAAAAGCGTTACACTTTGTCCACTTTTACGACCGACCAAATTAACGATTTATCGGATGTTTTCGTTCTTTTTATTTCTCTTCCTCAAGCTGCCTGATAATTTGCTCTATAATTACGAAGAGATTCAAAATATGCCCGACTGTTGGAAGAGAAATAACGGTTTCAAATATAATTGCGGAGAGAATCTTGAATCGTGATTGTGCGACGACGAGAAGACAAAGAGCCATGCGAAATGTCATTCTCGCGTAACGCAGACGCGACGACCACAATGAACCGAAGCGATATTAAGCCGCCGATATTTACGTCCTAAGTCAACAAGCGGAATTCCGCTTTATTGCCGGCTTCGATGCGTCACTCGCGCGTGTAGCCCGCGGCCTGTGTACTCCGCTGCTACCGCTGAAGGCATTATGCTCTTTCCTTAACATCAGCCGGAGACATGCCTTTCTGCAGGACATTCTGCGGTCAGGGGACTTTCGGATAGTTTTGCGAGGGCGAACGTGGCGTGCGTCGCAGCAGCGAGATTTCCTAAGGTGAAAAATTTCTCAACGGCAGAATGAAATTCAAAAGTGGTTTTGGTAGGTCAATATAAGGAACTATCAGTCCGTATTTCTAACGATTTTATCCACTTCGATCAATGCCGTTGAAAAAAACTAAACTTTTACCCTCATATCTTCATCGCCCGCAGCTCAATCTAACATTTCCGCCGTACAAATGCACCCCGAGGGCATTTTTCGATAGCGCGTCAGCTGCTAACTCACTCACTTTGTTTTTCGAAGCCTCGCTTTGGGCTTTTATTTTTCGGCGGTCACACGCGCCTCCATTTATTAATATAGACGGCTTCTCGGTGGGCTGAAGAGCGACCGATGTTGAGCCCCGTTTGTAGTCCCTTTATGCCACGGCAGATTCTAATTGAAATTTATAGGCCGTTTTTTTGCTCACGGTTGTTTGCTGATAAGCAGCCGCGATGACTTTTTAATGAATTAATCGGTATTTAGTTGGCGTTCTCTTCGCTCACAGGTCAAAGTCAATATCATTAGCTCCGCGAGCTCAGGGAATTGAAAGAATTTTTTCAAGTGAAATATTGTCGTTTTAAAAGAATTGCAGTAGCTCGGAATTACCCAATAATTTAGTCCGTCTGAAGCAGCTTGAAATCGAATAGCACTGCAGAAGACAAAAGAAGAAAAAAAAACAAATTGAGAACACAGACAAACAGACGCCGACATTCAATCTAATCCTCTAGCGACTACAACGGCAGAGAGAAAGAAGGGGGAGAACAACGCTCGAGACGCCTCAATAAAAATCCATCGGACCTCGTTCCGACGGCGGTAAGACGCGGAATAAAGATCCGTGGAAGCAGTGCTGTCCGCCGGATATTGGCAATTTTCGGGCCGGAAGCTCGCGTCTAATCCTTCGGGAGTACATTTATATGGAAGAAGTAGGAGAAGAGAGAGAGAGAGAGAGAGAGAGAGAGAGAGAGAGAGAGAGAGAGAGAGAGAGAGAGAAGGCGTTGGAAAATTGGATTGAAAAGAGGGAAGATATGTTTAAAAGCGCGACGGCCACCCCCCTAAGAAGCCTTGCATTTTAAGAAAGCTGCCGTGTTTGTTCGCTCGGAGAATGTATCGACGCGATTAGTCTGTAATCTTTTCTTACGGATTCTCTCCATTCGCAGTCATTGGGAATACAGACGCTTGGTGTTCACGATTCACGCGTACAGTCTTTTCTTATATCGTTCAGCAACAATCTTCAGACGATTTTTATTACCATCAATGTCTATGAAATAGACATACTAGGAGCGCAGAGCTTTGGAATTCACATTTACACTTATTATTACGTTTGTGCATAAGCTGTACGCCATGACGTCATATATATATATACACACAAGTTTCGAGGTGAACGGTTCAAAATTTTTCTGTATAATCGATATAAGAGCATTGTTCCGTTGTGGCAATAAAACGCGCAATGGACAAGGCGAGTAGGCGAATGCTCGAAACTTACGTGACGCGGCTAGCAAAAATTTCCATGTCTCGACTCACCTGCAACATAAAGATAAATCACAATGGGATTCATGCTCACTGCACGTGCATCTACGTGTGTGTGTGTGTGTGTGTGTGTGTGTGTGTGTGTGTGTGTGTCAGAAAGCAATGATGCGCACGTGAAAAGAAGCCATAATCACGACACGCAGGGGCGCAACGCTGAAAAGGTTGGCACAGCGAGTGCTACATTGATTCGCTCCCTCGAACCATTTTACACTGCTAAACCTCTGCGTTCGCACTGCATTGTCAATAATATTTCATGCATTACCACTCCACTTGCAATTCGGAGTGCAATTTACGTTGAATTTATCGTCGCTTACCCGATGAAAAGATAGAGCGCCAACAAAGTTCGACCGATTCAATTTCACGTGCGTTCCATTGAACATTTCCCATTAGGCTTTCTGTCTCTTCGCGGCAGTTTTCGAAATACTTTACGATCGCCTGGCATCTAAAATAACTGGAATCTTGCGTGATAATTTTTCGACTTCAAATCGATATGTTCGGAACAAGGAAGTTTATGAGGACAATAAAGATAATTAAATTTTCGAGTCGATACGGAGTCGATATGAGAAAACAATCTTTAATTTATGAAGCTATCATGGAAACAAGTATGCCGTATATTAGGCGACGAGAATGAATACGGGTTTGAAAGGTCCAGCACCGAGAATCGAAAGTGAACGATTGGTCGCTTCGACAAATGTAAAGCACCAGCATTCGGAGCAAATGTGAATGGTTAATTGCAATTTGGCAGCGCGGCGCTCGTAAAAATCACGTCCAAAGCTGGATATACAAACGAGCGAGGGCACGAAAGATTCACCCACGCGCGCGTGAGCACGTCGATAACAAGTGGGTCGAACCACGTATGCGCGTCGGTCGGGCAACGTTCTCCACGTGTGTATACGCCAGCGCGTCGACCGTCTCTATGGCTCGCGCTGTCGCCTAAGTTGCGCGGCAAATGTAGGCTAATCCACGTCGGCTGTCGCTCGCCAAACTCTTTCGCGCGCGGGCTCCTGCGCGTATTCATTCGCGGCAAACATTAATTTTCTTCGTGGACATCGTACAACTAGGCGGATGAAGCTGTAACTCGCACCAACGCCGCTGGCATCCGATCGTAGCTCCCAATTTTCATGAGGAAGTAAACATTTTTTAACGTCGAGGCATTTTGGCGAGAATTCTCTCGAAATTGTCGACGGCGCGATATCCAGCGGGCAAACGCGTTGGATGCGAATTAAAAGTGTCGAAGGGCGCCACCGAAGGCAAATAAAACGAAAGCCACGCGCGCAACGCGAACGCGCGACTGGCGCCTTTACACTCCTTTCCTTCTCTTTATCATCTTCGTCGTCAGTGCGCCCAACTCTCGTATTTTATCCCGTGAGCTGCTTACCCTACATGTACCGGCGTCTCGACAAGAGGCGATACTTCATATCGAACGCGCCCGTCTTTGCCATTGTTTTTCGTGTGGTCTTACAGGATCGTCGATATAGCTTTTCTCCTGTTTATCAAAGTTTCTCGAGCGAGCGAATTTTTTGCTTTATCTAAAGATGATGAATAATAAAAGACGCAGAACGACGAAAGTAAATGACAATAACAGTAAACTTTTTAAAATCTTCGAATCGTTTTTCTGTCACTTCGGAATCATTAGAAGTACCAACAATCGATTAAAAAATGGCTGTATAATAATAATAATGAAACAGATATCGCCGCTATCGAAGATACCAATAGAAACCAATAGAACCAAATAGATCCTTATTCAAATTATCATCGTGAATAAATAAATAATGAGAGTGCCAAGATGTTAAGATGCATGTTCAGCCGATACGTAGGTGTAGGATTCATCGGTCGTTTTGGTCTCTAATGAATGTTATTCCAAATCGACGAGAAGAAATCAGTTGCGTAAGGTTCAACGGGAAAGAGTGAACACGGGTGGCGTGTGTGTCGCTCAGTCATTTTATCGGCGACTCAATCGGAAGAAGACCGCTACATGTATCGATTTCCAGAGCCGATCCGACGTCGCGCGGCTCGTACACTTCCCGAAGGCAGTCGACGATTTTGTCCGTCTTCGACGCGAAAATGCGCGCGCGCGCGCGCGCTCGTGAAAGTTGTATCCCGAGAAAATGTGTTTTGTCATCGTCGTCGTCTTCGTCGTCGCTGGGAATCGAAAATTGATTCGTAGCCTCGCGTACTCAGCGTTATCGATCGGACAAGCTAAACAGCGCCGATGCTTCATTAAAAGCCTGGAGACGGCATTAAGCGAAGCCGAGCTTCTCAGTGCAGCGAATAGACGACGAGGCGTAGGCGTCGCGCCACGCCGAAATATCTGGCGCGCGTAAACGCGAGCGAGGCGAGTCGATATCAATCGATAAGGTTGCGACCGCGGCACGGCACACTTGGCGAGACAATGAAACGGCACAGAAATGCGAATGTCCGCGAATGAATTCACGCGGTCGTCGGGTTTCGCAGGCTGATCGGTTAGCAAGACTTCCTGGGAATATTAGGGACCAGTTCGCTTCTCTTTTTGTTCTGCGTGCGACAATGGACCGCGCGGACTGAAAGCGGCTTTGATGTTCGCAAACTGGCGAACGGGATAATGAGGCTCCGAGTAGCAATCTGCGCATCACTGCCTATTACGATTCCGTGAGCGTCGACCCGATTCACATTCCGCGCAAAGCACATAATGCATCGAAATAACTGCTCTTTATTTTTCTCGGAAATCAGCATAGATGGGCGGCGCTTTATTAGCTCGATCGCTTATAGTCAGCCCCTGCCCCCCGCCCTTCGGTGCTCTCTGCGTTAGTCTAGCCGCAAGTAAAGACGAGGGCGCAAGCGTGCAGCCCGAGAGCTCGCCGTGCATTATTTATCGCGGTACACGTGTCTCTCGCGCATCGCGAAAGCCGACATGATTCAATTTCCGCTTGTGCGCACACCGGCGATAACCTTTGCTACTTTATAGTCGAGTATTTTCAATGGAGGAGACGTTAAAGTTGTATCTGTGTGAAGGTTCTTGCTGCGTCTGTGCGCAGATCGACTCGCATTGATGCTGAAAGACATATCATGTGTAAATAAAGAGAAACACAGTGGAACAGTTGTCGCAGTCTATAGACAAATTTATGATTCCAAGGCAAAAATTGCCGGCTCGGCTCATCAATGAATGAACATACGCCGCGCTGTAGTCACGGTGAACTTTTGCATTTCGTATAGGCAGTCCGCCAGAAGTGCCAGGTTACGGAAATATTCAAAGCCCTACGGTGGAATTCAATCCACGAGTAAATATGAGAAATTCTTGCCGAATAAGAGCCATATTACATTTCGACGTTGCCAGCTCATCGAAAAAGAAAGTCGCCGTGCGTAAAAAGCGCGTAAAAAGCGCGTAAAAAGCGCGCGAATTGAAAAAGAAGGTTGTCAAATCCGAAAAGGGGAGAAGGCTGCGAGGGGAAAATTTGTCGCCACGCCAACGCCATATTTTGCGCGCGTAACAACAGGCGCCCTCCAAGTGGAAAAGTGCGCGTGCAATTAAAACATCTCGACGTTTTCTTTCCCGCCTGTTCGGTTGTCGTTGGTGTCCGTTTGCATTCGACGACAGGTCGAGAAAAGAGAGTCCGGAGGACTATTCGCCGTACAATAATTTGCGAGGTAGGAGACTTTTCGAGCGAGCAATCGATGAACGATCGACGTCAGAGCGGCGCGCTCGCACGAAAGCTGAAGATCGGGGCAAGGGCGCAATAAAAAGTGAAAAGCAATTTGTCAAAGCGGATGTATGGGCGCGGCAGCGAAAAAAAAAAAAATCTCCTTCCCCCAAGACGCTCGTGGCCGTGGTCGTGCGCGCGCCCGGTATTTATTAGACCCGCGGGTATTTAAACGTTACGCCGCCGAATGTAGGCCGTTATATACAAGCTTATGCTGGTCTAATACACACCTTAAGCTTGTTTTATGGTTATTGAGATGTAATCAAGATGCGGTCTTTTCCTCTTTTTAGAATGGAGCCAAGCGGGAATCAATATTACGCTCGCGCGTGGGCTTTACGACATTATTCCGCTGGCAACGTCTATTTTCATATAAGGCAATTGCGTTTTAAATGCTGGTTCCTTTCGTAAAATATTGTCGCGGAGTCGACCGAAGATCTTCTCACCAATGAAATCGGCTGTTCGCATAGTAATGACAAATCTGCTGCGGCTCTAAGAAGAACACGTCGAAACCAAGTCTTTTCATGAATCCTTCTAAATAAAACACCACAAAGCGATCGAAATTGTTTTCCGGCGAGATGCAAATCTCCGACAAGAAAGTCTCTTCTTGAATATAACTCGAACTATTAAATCGGGCCACTTTCCAACGCCAGAAGTCGCAGTTTCAAGAAAATGCCATTTGGTCGATCGTATAGAGTTACGCGCAATCGACAAAGAAAACAGATCGTAGCACTCGAGAAAAGATATCAAAGCCGGCAACACTGGCATCCGTCATACAAAAGCAGCACTCGTACGCGAAGCCCACGCACGCACCTCCCAAGTCGCACCTCGTAATTACTCCAACAATGCACCTACTCGAAGAAAGATTCGCGCGCGCACGCACGAAGAGTTCGGTCATTCATAATGGGGCTGCACCGGGAGATATCACATTGGCTAGTGCTTGAGTATGATGTTCGCCGCACGACGCAAAGCCGACTCGGCCTGTCCGGTCTCGTTCTGTGCGCCGAAGAACAATGACCCTCCATCTGACGACCACGACGGCGACGACACACTCGATCTCTCTTTTGTACACTCAACAGAAACTAACTCGGAAAAGATGTGTGTGTGTGTGTGTGTGTGCGCTCACATCATTTCCGTCTCTTTTCACGCTGTCCCACCGTGCCGCTAAAAGACTCTCGCTGTCCAAAGTTTCGGGGCTCTGAGTCTATACACGATTCAATATTGTTGAAGCAATTTGCAAACTCGGGCATTTGGATAAATCGATCCCGTACGAGTACAATAAGTGAAGAAACAAAAAATGTCTCTCCGAACAATAAATCTGAAAAACAAAATCTATGCGACAGCAGCTGGATTGTATAAGTTGTTGAAGCCAGCAGAGCAAAAACGAAACAAAAGAGGTATTCTTATATTTGAATTCTCATTCGCTCGTTGAGAGAAGAGTGCGACGCATATTTGCCGTTGGAAGATCTTTTAGTATTCGTATTTCAAAGTAAGCGCGTATTTAAGACGACGACGAAGCTTTTGTGAGAACCGCTGCGGCATTGTTGCCGCTGCTCGTCTGTCATCTCTCTCCCTCCGAAAGAGAAATTCGGGAAATACTTCGGCACGAGCATTCGCCATTTCCCAACTTTCTTATATATACTTGGTAAGATTAAAAGCATTTCGATGTTCCCAGCGCAAGCAGATACGCGAGGTTTGTTTATTCCACGAGACGCCCGCTAATGGAAAATTTCGAATCGCCCGCCATAATTTTTTTTTTTTCATTCTCTTCGCGAGGTGTACATTGTCGCCTCCTTGGTGCATTTAGCCGCTTTTTAGTTTTATCGCTGTGGAGAGACGACTCGTCGACGAAAGCGGATAAGCACTTGGCTGAATTGTTGGCGTACTTTAGCTGTGTGAATGCGTTAGCTGCTCTTTTAGAATTTGCAAGTTACCGATTCGAACGCAGCTGAGTCATTATGTGTATTTCAGTACTTCTTTAAGTTTCTAATGCGCAAGCTGCTTAAAGGCTTAATGGTGCCCTTTATCAAGATAACGAGAGATAATTTAACTTTGATATTTCGTCTCAATTTCTATGTTTTCGTGAAATAATGCCGGGTGCAACAAGTCACCCGAACTCCAAGCTACACTTAGGAAACCCCTCATCCTGAATAAATAGCGTTATAGAGTCACCCACCAAATTTCCCTGGACGACTAGTATTCAAATAGAATCGAAGGTGAAAGGAAAAAAGGAAGGGAAGGCATTGGTTCGATCTAGTGAAATCACAGGAGGCAAGCTGAGTAAACACAGTAAGAGAGGCGGAAGAAGATCGCCCCAGGACCTTTGCACACGAAAAAAAAAAAAAAGTAGAGCAGCCGCAGCCTGCATACCGCTACGTTGTCTCCTGTATTTTGGAGGCCGTTTGTGGTTCCGTAGATTGCAAACGTGCTATTTGCCAAACGAACGAATGTTTTTTATTTTTTTTTGGCTTGGGCTTTCGCGAATCCGAAGTGACAGGAGCGAATCCAGGTGGGTAAATATATTTTTAGAATTTTGGATAAATGAAAAATGTCAATATGTGCAATCTATTTTTCGTGTATTTGAACCCATTCACCGAGAAAAACTTCCAAATCCCGTTTAAAACTTCTAATCGAATTTTACGTGTATACATCTCTGAAAACTGCCCCCCCCCCCCCCCCCGCCGCTCCCTACCTCTTTCTCCCTCTCGAAACTCGCCCAAAACTTGAAAAGAGAAGAGAAAAAAAAACGTGCATCCCGTAAATAGCAAGGCGTGTTTCTGACCACCTGGTGTACCCCTTCTCACTCTCGGTCTACTACGGTCACGAAAAAAGCAAGCAAGAGCGTTTACAGCTCTTGCAGAGTTATCGGGTGAGCGACATCGACTGCGCGCCGCTGATTATAGGGAGTTGCAAGACTTTTCCGCCGCACATCTCTCCGCCGGAGCTCAATTATTTCCTACTTGCGGCTTCGCGAATAAAACCCTCCTCTGTGTTGCTCGGAAGAAGAAGAAAAAAGAACAACGAGCATTCGGAGTTTCGTCTGCCGAGTAGAGACTTTCGTCCTTTTTCTACTTGTTCCTTGCGGGAGAGTTAATGGGGCGCTGCACACGGCCAATTGTCGCTGCAGGTCTAACTATACTCTCGGCGGCGATGGAACTTGGCGAAAATCGATTGCTCGGAAAGAAAAACAAAGAACGCGGATCTGCTGGTTTATAATCGTGTGCTGGTTGATAAATAGCTCAGCGCACAATCATATCTTGGAAATCAGGGGACGGGGCGAAGAAAAAAAAGAAACGAGAAGCCTGGCACTAACAACACCTCGGTCTCTCTATCGTGCGCTCGCAATATTCTCTCTCTCTCTCTCACTCTTTCCACGGTGGCAGATTATCGGAAGCGATATGTAAGGAAAGGGCATCTTTCTCTCTCTCTCTCTCTCTCTCTCTCGCGGGAGAGACATACCTGTTGAAAGAGCTCGCAAGCCGTGCCGAAAGACGGACACGAGAGAGCGAGAACGCTCGGGAAAAAGCGCCGACGAGGAACACGGATCGCCGCTGCGAGGAGTCCTCTTCTTCTGATTCGAGACCGAGATATCGCTCGTGTGCTGTTGCGCGGGTGCGACCAGCGCCAGATTTCAGGACATACAATTTTACGGGCGATCAGTCTTTTTCAAGCCTCTCTTTAGCTGGCAACTTGTCATTCAATTACGGTCTTCGCGGACTTTTGAGAAACCGAGCATTCTCATTTTTGCGAAATGTCCGTCTAAAAATAGCCAGCGTTCGAACGTACGGCGTGCTATCGCATAAAATGCTAAGTTTAAGGAGACAATTAACAGCAACTTTTGAGCGACAGTGGCAGTTACACACAGAAGATCATTATTCCCTCCCGACGAAGAACTTAACAAGCAGAATATAGTTGCATTCGTTAGCGTTGAGAAGATGTTGGATTTTTCCACGAAAAAGCTTTGTGGAAACGAAGTACATAATTTACGTAACATACGATTATCTGATTTTAATGGAAACAATTAAATCCACCTTTACGGGCCGTTATTTCGACAAAAAAAGCTCCGGGAAAGGGATAAAGTTACATCAAAAATACACAGGCCCGTCATTTGAATAAAAGAGACGTCTTTAATTCCCGATAAAATTAGCCAAGCTTATCGTCAATCGGCAATCTATTTGTTGTGCGACTGACGGCTTTTCCGCGACGGCGTAGATCAGAATGCATTTTGCGCGGAAAAAAAAATGTCGTAAAAAGCCGAGCGTGCAAAAACTCCCGACAGCGACTGCGTAGTCCTCATAAAAGCGCCGATAACGCATCTCTTCTGTTTTTATGCGCGATGACCACCTTATACAGAAGACGCGTCTGTATGAGAAATCTGCAGACACGGAGGAGTGGATTAGGATCGCCTTGGATAAAAAAAAGCAAATTTAGGGAAGGCAATGGCGCGACGGAGAGATTGACAAAGAAGTCAGAATCTTCTGCATTTAAATTATTTGAATAAAGTCTGGTGCTACGCGTCGTTTGCTGAATAAAATAAAAATACGTTGCGTGTGTACAACGCAGGAATATAAAGTCGTGCGTCTGTCATATAACAAGAATTTTATTAGGCCGTTTCTTTTTTGCATCCGAATTTATTTTCTTTGTTTTTTTTACTGAAATTGAAAATATTTGGTATATTAACGTTTTAAAAATAATTCCCAAATATCGATATCTTTGAAGAAGAAATTGGATCGTAGTGATGCGAACGGAAAGAAATAGAACAATTTGAAGTAAATGACCCAATCAATTACAGGAAATATGAAGTGAAAAAAGTGATATCTAGAATTTTATTAAATAATATTAAATGGTAATAAAAAGTAATAAAAATCAGCTATTTTTCAACAAAGTCATTGAACTTAAAATTAGCATTGTAGCTGAAATTTAAATCAAGTCAACATCCTGTTCCATAAGAGGCATCCCTGCAATAAGCCACTGACCCAACGCAAAAGAAGAAAAAGCAGAAGATAATAAGAAAAGGAAAAAAGTCACGACACATAGTTATCCGCAACAATAGCAAGCGCCGATCACGTATGCTCTTTCATCCCTCATGCGCACGTTTGTATGTCGGGCGACAATCCAAAGAAGAAGAGCAAATTACGCAGGCCGCTCACCTCCTTTGTTCGGCGAGCAGCACGCTGCTGCTGCTGCTGCAACGGTGGCGTTGTCTTAGATTCTTATCTATCTCCGCGAGGCACACACAAGGCCAGTTCTCTCTTTCCACTTGCATGCAAGAAGGGAATCGAGCGCTGCTGCTGCTGCTGCCCACTGCTACACATATACATACTATCCCTTACCACTACTGCGTACGCAGGGAAAAATAATTTGTTTTACATCCGATCGTTTCAACTGATCGCTCTCGGCCTGAGAGACTGCGAGCACCCTGCGCCGCACACGCTTTAATTGGGGATTTTTCGAGTTGGACGCTGCAATGCGGTTGTTGGTACTGCGGAGATAATTTCGCGTGTGGGTGGAGATTTTTGCTCGGGGAGCGATCGAAAGATGCTTCGGTGGAGCTTTCAGAAAGGGGAAAAGTTGCGCGATGTGGAATGGTATATCGAGCTTTATTCAAAATTCTCTTCAAATTTATTACTATTATTACTATTATTATTTGCATAAAATTGCGGCGATTTTCCTCTTCCGAGTATTTGGAAATCTTTTGAAAATAACGATTTTTTTGTTTTGGTAGAATATCGAAAAGTTCCAATTTTCGATTGGCTCGGGCCTTTTTAAAAGCAATTGTTACCATTTTAGTATTTCCTTATTTTGAAAGATAAACAAAGGAAAAGAGATGGTTAAGATTAATATGATCTACTTTTCATATAAACGAAACAGATCATCATAATAAGCTCCATAGAAAATGTTTGGAACTTGAATGTAATTTTATTTGAGATAGTTACAATACCATCTGTGGAATTACAGTTTTGAAAAAATTCTATATCACTGCGTAGATTTGATTTTTACGTAATCTTATGTTTCAATCTTGATTCTCTTATGGAATTCCATTTTGAATATACTTTCCAAAATGCTAGTCTTTTGAAAATTAAAGTTGAATTAAATGTAAGAATTTTTTCCCCGATGCTGAAGTAACCATCGGCTCAATGGAACTTATACGATAATTAAGAAAGACTAATGGCACTATGACAATCTTCAACGCTGCTTCAATGTCCATTAACGCGTTAATGAAAATATTAACCATTGTCTTGGATTTAAACGGCATAAAATCCTATGGGAAGGATAAAATTATTTTAAAGTATTTAAGATATATTGTTGCTAATCGCGCGAAAAATTCAAGCTGATTGTTTAAACAACAGCATTTTTGAAAAATTCTATAAAAAAATTAATAATCAGAACACGACACTTAGGAACTGATGTCGTAGCGATATGCCTATGAGTCATAATCCCAGTAGAACAAGTCATAAACAACCTCTCAAATATATCGAATTTCGAAACGTGCATTGGCCTCCGCGCTATCAATCCTCGGCTCTATCTCGTTAAACAATCTCGCTCGCTCGCAGCTTATACATCAACGAAAACTTGCCGCGTTAAAGTCTTTTAATTAATGGGCCTGCGGAGCTTGTGTGCTTCAAGCCGATTCATTAGAAATGAAAAACTGAATTAAATGCCTAATCGCAGAAACTGCCACGACGGAGTTCAGCATTTCAAGCAGTAAATCTCTCTACGGCGGTGGGACTATTAATCACACGTACCGTTGCTCCTTATCGTGGGCGCGAGTTTATGATTTCATTGATTCGGCCGAGTCATCGTACATGTCAACTTGTTGCTTACTCGCGAGAGATTTCTTTCTCGCCTCTTTTCTTTCCGAAAGCGGCATATCCACAAGGTAACCCCCCTCGACTCTACGGCTGATTAAATTTACGAGCGCCTGTAATCAAGTGGCTTTTCACAGCGCGATTCCTTTCCCAAATGGCTGTTATCAATTTTCCTCGGCGCGAGTTTTCGCTGCAGCGCGTTAATTTTCGAAACCGCTGATTCCTTGATGGTCCTCTTACTTTCCGCACGCGGATGATCGATGCGACGCGTTCCTTTTTCTGCTACGTCCTTTCGATACACAAGCTCGTTACCTGTTCTACTTTTTTTTCGTTAATGAGCGCCAATCATTTGTGCGTCTAATGTGGAAGTTAATCTTTGTCAAAGACACGCTAAGATTAATTCGAAGGATCATTAAGGGGGCTTGAGAGAAATATTCACGTGCTATGGAATTCGCCTAACATCAGTTAGGCAGACCTTGCATAATATAGTTTTCAATCATGCGCGTGCACTCACTCGCGCTGATTAATCAAAATAATTGAACTCAGGTAAGACCTTGAATTCTGAATAATCCGAGACAGTCCGCGCGAAAACACCACATTCGACGAGCCAACTGAACAAGAAGTAACCTTGTCTGCTCTCTCGCACATCACATCAAAAAAACAGTGATGACGAATATCATCGGAAGATAAATTGCAACACTTACCTGGATGGTTTTCAAGATGGTCACCGTGTGTGCCGAGGAATAACGTCAACAATCAACCCGCGTTTCTCTCTCGCAATGAAATTTGACAAAAAGACACAGGATGGGAAAGGTAATCTTTCGCTCAGACACACTAGTTTGTCATCGCACAACACTCATGAACACACAAAACGACGTCGTAGCCATCAGCGATGGGCAAATTGACGTGCACTTTCCCTATATTATAAACACGGCAGCGGCGATCCAGTTTGTAACACAACGAAAAATAAAACGATGACCGCTTAGAGAGCCGACTCTCTGTGTACTGGCGGCGAGGCAGAACGCCGCACCGCACTACAGCCACCGTCGCGCCGTGCTGCTGCCGCCGGCGGATGTGTCACGGAGAGGGGGTTCGCTGAACTCGCGCGACGCAGCACCAGAGCGCATGGATGGCAAGGAGAAATGAGGGGAACACGCACGGAGGGGTAGGATACACTCAAGCGTCATAGGGTCTGTCAGAACTACCGGCGTCTTGTGACCATGGGGTTTCTCTATAAATGACAGTGTCTGCATTTTTTCGCAAAATATATATTAGGTTTATTGAACTTTTGCTGCAACAGGGTGGACAATTCTCAAGTTCAGACTGAGCAATATAGGTGGGATATATGTTTACTTATAAAATTCAATTTAGTCGTTGATTTTCGATTGAAAAAATAGAAATTGAAAACTTAAAGTAATGTGTTTTCGATGAATCTACGTCAATAAAGTGCAAGTAGTTTTATGCAACGTTCATCTATTTAAATAGATGGTCAACTAACATAGTTGAGTAATATAACAAGAAAGAAATAACTTCTTAAAAACAATTAAAAATTTAATGTCAAATTTTAATATCTTGTCTCCAGGCTTGTCTTGTATATCTTCTTGAGTCTATATGTAGAAATGGTTTTGGCCTGAGTTAAAATAATTTACATAGGCAGATAACACTCTAAATATATAAGTAATTTAAAAGAAGTAATCGTGGAAGTAATCGAAATGAAATAATTTTCTTAAAATAATTATGAATGATGCTCAAAAATATTTCCGTATTTATTACTGATATTCATTACCAGGAAATAATTCTGTATCTGACAAATGTTACTTTATCTTCGATTCTCATATCTGTAAAAATCGCGTCTCGTCGTGAAGTTGATATTTCGTTAAAAAATAATCAACATTGATATTTTTTAAATAAATACTCCCATCACTCATGGTAACTCAAGTATTTATTAAAAGTTAATCGACGCAATTAATCCAACAATCTTAAAGAAAAACGATCACATTCATATCTAAAGTATGATTGACGTTCGCCGTATACCTGCACATAATTAATAACGCGGTAACTGAAAAAAATATTTACCAGCAGTACGCTTTTCAGATTGACGCAACGATTTTTAAAAATGATTCGTAGATGAAAAACGAGATCTTGACGATCCTCATAATTAGCTGAACCAACGACAAGCGAAATCAAATTAACGAAGGAGGGGAAAATGACGGTCACGAGAAGTGCGTCAGTTCAAACGCGAAGAGGAGAGAGAGAGAGGACTATATATACGCATACACCATACACACAGGTGAAGTGAGGGGGGGGGAGGGGGTCAAAAACAAAGAGAGGGAGCGAGAGAGGCGAAAGAAAAGCACGTCGCTCGATCGCAGCCGCACGAGTGCCTCGGGCAACTCCGGAAGCGTTCGGGCTTAAACCGGCCGGCTATATCTGCGCGCTTTTGTCTCCTCGCCATCAGCGCGAGTGCGCGCAAGTGCGTTTTAAGTGCGTTTCAGGGGTGTTCTCGAATATTAATGAGCTCGAAGAAAAAAAATATATACGATATGAGATTTTTAAAGGGGGCTGCGCTCTTATTAAATAGTCATCAAGGCGAGCGCTGTACACATGCTTTCCAAATTACACATTCCGGTCTCTGAAGTGGGGATACTTTTTGAGAAGCCTTTCTCGGCTTGCATATAAATGAGCTGCCATTTTAATTAGACTTTAATTGTAAAATTACATTTTTGCTACGACGTTCGCATAAAATGTGTCGATCGTGTTTGTCGACGCTAATCTTGTAATTTTCAGAAATCCGCAAATGCCAATGACGAATTGTTCGTTACACGTCCTGTACATTAGATGTTTGGCTTTCTTGTTTCTTGCGCTCTCATCCTCCGCGGCATGCTGTGCACAAATGCACGACCGCGCAGCAACAGGACAAATCGAGCCTTTAACGTTTGCTTTATTTACGCGATGTACATGCAGCATACGCGTTCGCTGCAAACTTTCGCTTTGCAGATGAATTATTTTTCGACAGTGCAGCAATTTTTTTTCTTTTCGCGAGAGCTGTTTCTCTCATGTTTGCTTTTTGTTTGTTGGCAACTCGTGCACGAGCGTGAAAAATTCAAATGCCTCAGGCTGTTTTAGACAGGCTCGCTTCTATCCTTAGTGATTTTTGAGCGAGTTTTCAGAGGGAATTTTGAATTGTATTTTTCCTCGTGGATGAAATTAATTTAGTGTCAATTAGTCTTTTTGAAAGAAGTCTAAAAGCTTACTGCAATATTAATTAGGTCGGCGTGCATTTAAAAATTTTACGCATTTATTATGAAATCCGTTCAAAAATTTAATGCTGCTAAAATATTAATTTGATCAGACTGCAATCAATATTTCAATCACGTTGCATACATCGAAAGCTCTAGTGCAGTGTGACGGCTAGCCATAACTTAGTTTTTTTTATATTTAATTATTAAATATGACGAACGGAGTGGGAACCTTCCTGATTTCCCACGATGAAAACGCATTCGAAATATAAACTTTGATAGTGGCCCGAGCCTGCGTACTCAAGCTTACAATCAACGCTCTATCCTGCTTTGTCCCACACGTATGTGTTGACAGGGGCCTACGATCATCGCGTATACATCGTGAAGTGTTATCACGCCGATAATGGAAGGGGACCATAAAAATGCAATCTATCTTTTTTTTTCCCACCGATTTTTAAGAAAATATCCGTAATATTAAATAGATTTTCATCAATTTTGTAAGCCATTATAATGCGCACCTTTTTGTCACCGAATAACCAATAAATAGAACAATAATGTATTTTATAATAAATCGTAAAAGGTTTGAATTTTTCTGAATGTTCATAATAGTCACTATGTATCGTCATAATTAATTAAGTTTAGTACAATTATGTATAAGTAATTATAAGCTATAGCGTTACTCTTGCTCTTAAAAGTGGCACTCCGAGAGCCATCTCTGGAGAAAAGGGCCCAAGTTAAAAAGGGACCGCCCTTTCTCTCTCTGAAAATTCACGCCCACAGACCAATAAAGAAATTCTGGATATGATTAGAAAATTTCCGACCAATACAAAATTTAGCCGTTATCGCTTCATGGGCCTGAGGAAAGGGATTTCCACCCAACCACCCACGGCTTATAAAAAGCTCTGTACAAGGCTGGAGAGGAAGTTAAGTGAAGTTAAGCTCAGTTCAGTCAGTTAAGTTAGAGGAAGTCAAGTTCAGATAGAGTAAGTGCGGAGTGAGCACCAGGAAGTCCGTAATAAGAAGTTTTTACTAGTGAGCGAGTCCCGGAGCAAGCATCAAATCACCCAACTATATTCAGAACATATAGAGAGAGAAAGAGGCCAAAGAGCAGAGAGAGAACGCAACATTAATAATAACTAAATTGATAAAATAAAAGTAAGTAAAATCTTAAACCTGGCTATCCTTTTCTTTCTTTAAGTAATCCGCCTTTCTTTTGGAAATTCATTAAGCGTGAGTCTGGTGAATTTCCATTAAAGTCCCTTAAGAACACATTAAGCGTGAGTCTGGTGTGTTCGTAATAACATTTGGTTATTACATTCCCCGTTAGCATACAGTTTTCTCAACGCAACAATATTGCTCGTCCCGGCTTGTGTGTTACACGATAGCCAAATCAGAGCAACCCTGAGTTTACGCTTGCTCCAAGCGTACCTGAGAGTGACCCCGACGTCACATAAAAATTTTGGAGGCCCCGGAGGGATTAAATTGTTGCAAAGAAAACTGTTAGGGTTTTCCTTTCTTAAATTATATCAGTGATCAGTTAGAGTAAAAGAAAAATTAAGAATAGATACTACTTAAAGTATTTTATTGAATTTGAAATCTGTGAAGAATAAAATAAAGTAATAAAATTTTTTTTTTTGAATAAGAATACAAATTTATTAGTCAGAAAATCACTGATTTAATTGAGAAAATAGAAAATAAGTTTTGTGTTAAACAAGGAGATAGGTTAAATTGAAAGTGAAAATTAATTGGAGTTTATTTGGATTGAACTTAGGAAAATTTTGGGAAAATTAATGGGAATTTATTTTGTAATAAAGAATAGTGAAATAATTTAGAAAATATTGAAATTTGAATGAGTAAATTAATAGAAGAGTTAGAGAAAAATAAAGAAAATTAAGTTGTTTAAGAAAAGAGTTTGAAAAATATTTGAAATTTGAAAAAATTTTCAGAGAAGAATCATTTTTTATGAAAGTAAAATTATAAATCAGAATAGAAAATTCGTCCAAAGAAAAGTCTTCTTTTGTGCCTTGAAGAGAGAAATAAGAATAAATGCTTATTATAGAAAAAAGAGGGTTTTGAATTTATGTTTTGTTCTAAAAATTGTATTTAAAAATAAAAAGGTTAATTTAGAAAGATTGAAAATAACATACAGGAAAATTTTTTGAGATAATATTACGAATCTTGTCTGAGTCGGAAAGAAATACATTAGCAATAAAAATTAATTAGAGAAATTAGAAATCTTGCGGAAGAAAACTTAAAAATAAATAAATAAATAAAACTCGGAGTAAAAATAAAAGAGTATTGTGTTTAAAAGAAATTTAGGAAATCTTGCTGAGAAAAATAATATAAAAGTAGAAATTTTGAAATAAATAATTTTGCAAACTAGAAAAATTTAAATAAGAAAATTGCCTGTTATAAGTAAAATAAATAATTTTAAAAACAAATAGTATCAAAGAATGAAAGGTTTAATTAAGAAAGTTTAAGTAAAAATAAAGATAAATATCTTTCTGTAGGAATCAAAATTTATATCTAAGAAATGAATTGCCGCAATATATCTGTAAAAATAAAATTTTAATAAAACGTTCACATACAGTTTTCATAATTCTACAAACGAATAAGTTTTAATAAAATTTCGTTGTTTAGATAAATAAGATTTTTGGTCTTTCTTTTAGTTGTAATGCCACCGTTCGTAAGTTTTAATACTTTTTCTAACGAAGTAGTCGACACGGTAGATGAATTAATCGAAGATATTACACATTTAAAGGACAGTCAAATATCCGTAATTGATAGGGTTAATAATCATAGTTCCGATATCACAAGAATAAATAATAACGGTCGTAGTCTTAGCGCACGTGTCGCGAAACTTGAATTAGAAAATAAGCATAGAATTGAACAGATAGCTAGTTTGGGAAATATTTGTGTAGACTTAATAAAAACAAATACTGCCCTAAAGAAACAAGTTAAAAATCTTAGGAAGCAAGTAAAAATTAATAACAAACTAATTAATAGGAATACGATTTCAAAAAGGGCTTTAGCAAATAAAGTAGATAAATTAGCAAAGTCATTTGAAAATTTACAATTATAAGTAAAATAATTCGCGATAATCCTTAGTTTATACACAGAAATAGATAAGGTTTTATTACGATAAATTAGATTGAGATTTCTAGTAAAAGTATGAAGTTCAGACTTTTTTTTAAAATCATTCTAATTATTGAAATATAGTATTAATATAAGTTTGGTGTCTTTGTTTCGATATTGTTCTAGTGGAACTAGGATATAGAACAATAAAAGGAAACGAATACATTTTAACCTTACAGGATCAATTAAGTAAATTTTGTCTAGCTGTCCCATTAGCAGACACCTTATCATCAACAATAGCGGATGCATTTCTTAAGAAATTCATTTGTGTTTTTGGATGTCCGAAAGCTGTGCTTACTGATCAAGGCAGAAATTTTTTGAGTTCGCTAATGACGCGTATTTCCAAGCGATTCAAAATAAAGAAATTAAAAACCACAGCATTCATGCCTCAGTCGAACGGTTCCCTAGAAAGATCTCATCACGTGTTAATTGAGTACTTAAAGCAATACACCGATCTTGACAACGATTGGGATGATTGGCTCGACCTAGCTATCCTAAACTACAATACCTGTGTACAAGAAAGTACCAAACATACGCCGTATGAAGTTGTATTTGGCCGCTTAGCTCGAATGCCCTCAAATAATCCCCTTCGTGAAAGCGATACGTTACCTACATATAAAGGATATATAATAGATTTAGTTGCGCGTTTATGTAGTATACGAAAATTAGCTTACGAAAATTTAGTTAGCTCTAAAGAAAAATCAAAAAAATATTACGATAGACATATAAATCCAAAAGACTTTAGTTTAGGTGATTACGTTTTCTTAAAATCCGGACCTAAACCGGGGAAATTCGGGGATCATTACTCAGGGCCTTATAAAATAGTTGGTATTCTTCCAAAACATAATGTAAAAATAGAGACTAAAAAGGGCACAAAAATAGTTCATTCAAATAGACTCCGAATTTCACATATAAACAAATCAACCAAAGAAAATAAGCCGAAATAGAAAAAGGGGTAGAGAGGAAAAATATAATATAATATAAAATAAAATGAGATAAATCATAAAACAAAATATATATATATTATGAAACAAACAAAAGATCAAAAGGAACATATAATGAAATATTTTCTGATTACAGAACCGAAAACATGATGCATTCTTCTCTGTTATCACTAATATTTTTAACAATAACTAATCCAGTTACAGCCATCATAGGATACGACTGCGGAGCAAGATCTCTTAATATAACCACTATATCTTTATTAAGTGTGGAAGAATGTGAAATGCCTTCTACAAAAATAAACGCAACAAGAAAGTACATTCAATTGTTACAGTTAAATAACTATGAAACTGCTCAAGTGATTCAATGTAAAGTCCAAGTAGACCGAACTGTTTATTATTGTGGAATGCATTCACATAATTCCATAATAGAGAATGGCGCAATAGAATATTTAATGGATGTAAGCCAACAAACGTGTTATGATTTACACAAAAGCGGTACATTTTATTTTGACAATTCACATCTATTTCGAGATATTAAAGTTAATCAAACCACGGTTAGACCCGCTATACTTGCAGGAAGTGTAGATCATAATGGAGAATGTACCTATGGTAGTTATTCCGATGCTTATGGAAGCTGGAATTCCGTAGTTGTCCAAGCTAAAATAAAAGTAACTTTACAAGAATACACCGCTTCTGTCGATTTAGATAATAACCAAATAATATTAAGTAGTGGCGTTAGATGTATTTTAGGTAGTGAACATTGTGTAGATTCTGAAGGAGGATACACTTTTTGGGAAAGTGTACCTAAAGATGTATGCAAATTTAATCGGTATCAAATATTGTATGAAGGAACAGCTAATCAAATTGAAGGTGAAATAGAACAAACATTATACTCGTTAGTAACACAAGACATTGCTTTTGCGTTAATATCCAAATCTAAACGTAATCTATGTGGTTACGAAATTATAGTTACTGAACACCCAAAATTATTCGTTTATATTGTCGAAAATAATGCATTTTTTCTAAGTAAGAAAATATCAATGAACAACCTAGATATATTTGCGTATGTAAATTCTAAATTTGTATATGTAGAACGTCACATAAAAGTACAATTAAGTCGTATGTACAAGGATGTTGTCGTACATCGCTGTAAGCAAGAAAGAGAAATTATGAAAAATGCACTTGCAATTGCTAGTCAATCTCCCGATCAGTTTGCCTATAATCTCATGAAAGGACCCGGATACATGGCTGTGACAGCAGGAGAGGTAGTACACATCGTTAAGTGTATACCCGTTGATGTGAAGGTATCGCAAGGAGACGAATGTTATGCTGAACTAAAAGTAATCCATAACAACCATACCAAATTTTTATCTCCAAAAACACATATTTTGAAGGCTTATGGGACAGTAGTTGATTGTAATGCTCTCCTACCCACATTTTTTTACTTTAATGATGACTGGTATAAGTTTTTACCAAGAGCAGTAGAAGCAAAAACTCCCACCACTCTTAAGCCTTTTTCTGGATTAACTTGGAAGTACCAGAATATTCCCTCACTAGCCACCAGCGGAATATATACAGAAAAGGATCTACAAGATTTAATGAACAGAATCCTGTTCCCCTTGGAGCAACCTGCAGTAATAAATGATGTAACCAGAGAAATTCGTGGACACACCATAAGAGACAGTAATGGAATAATTGGAAGGTTAATGAACGAGAATGTAATGGAGCAGTTAATAATCAATACCTGGAGCAAAATGTGGATGAAATTTATGACCTTTGGTACTTTCAGTGCCGGTATACTTGCAATTATACTAATTGTCCAAACTACAAAAAAATTAATAGAAGTCCTCATCAATGGAATAACTCTACATAGCATTTATGGATGGTCTTTTCATCTGATTGGGGCCATATGGAACAGTTTAACTACGTTTCTGATACATTTAGCACCAAAACCCACAGAAGCGAAAAGGGATGTAGAATCACCAGCAAATATTGCCACCGCTCCTGGACAGGAGTTATATCCGACTCTACATACAACAGAAAATGAAATAACACAACACAACCAGAGTAATTCGATTCCAGCATCACAATCTCAAGCAGTTAAACCATCGTTTGGGTTCCTCCCATGTTAGGGTAAGATCTTCGAGATTAATAAAATAATAAAAATAATAATAAAACCTTGATTACAGCATGATACGACAAGATCTTTATAATTAGAATAAAAATTTCGATTGCTCTTCCTCGTTGCACTCCTCTAGCAATCGTTTAAGTGTGGGGGTGTGACGGCTAGCCATAACTTAGTTTTTTTTATATTTAATTATTAAATATGACGAACGGAGTGGGAACCTTCCTGATTTCCCACGATGAAAACGCATTCGAAATATAAACTTTGATAGTGGCCCGAGCCTGCGTACTCAAGCTTACAATCAACGCTCTATCCTGCTTTGTCCCACACGTATGTGTTGACAGGGGCCTACGATCATCGCGTATACATCGTGAAGTGTTATCACGCCGATAATGGAAGGGGACCATAAAAATGCAATCTATCTTTTTTTTTCCCACCGATTTTTAAGAAAATATCCGTAATATTAAATAGATTTTCATCAATTTTGTAAGCCATTATAATGCGCACCTTTTTGTCACCGAATAACCAATAAATAGAACAATAATGTATTTTATAATAAATCGTAAAAGGTTTGAATTTTTCTGAATGTTCATAATAGTCACTATGTATCGTCATAATTAATTAAGTTTAGTACAATTATGTATAAGTAATTATAAGCTATAGCGTTACTCTTGCTCTTAAAAGTGGCACTCCGAGAGCCATCTCTGGAGAAAAGGGCCCAAGTTAAAAAGGGACCGCCCTTTCTCTCTCTGAAAATTCACGCCCACAGACCAATAAAGAAATTCTGGATATGATTAGAAAATTTCCGACCAATACAAAATTTAGCCGTTATCGCTTCATGGGCCTGAGGAAAGGGATTTCCACCCAACCACCCACGGCTTATAAAAAGCTCTGTACAAGGCTGGAGAGGAAGTTAAGTGAAGTTAAGCTCAGTTCAGTCAGTTAAGTTAGAGGAAGTCAAGTTCAGATAGAGTAAGTGCGGAGTGAGCACCAGGAAGTCCGTAATAAGAAGTTTTTACTAGTGAGCGAGTCCCGGAGCAAGCATCAAATCACCCAACTATATTCAGAACATATAGAGAGAGAAAGAGGCCAAAGAGCAGAGAGAGAACGCAACATTAATAATAACTAAATTGATAAAATAAAAGTAAGTAAAATCTTAAACCTGGCTATCCTTTTCTTTCTTTAAGTAATCCGCCTTTCTTTTGGAAATTCATTAAGCGTGAGTCTGGTGAATTTCCATTAAAGTCCCTTAAGAACACATTAAGCGTGAGTCTGGTGTGTTCGTAATAACATTTGGTTATTACATTCCCCGTTAGCATACAGTTTTCTCAACGCAACAATATTGCTCGTCCCGGCTTGTGTGTTACACGATAGCCAAATCAGAGCAACCCTGAGTTTACGCTTGCTCCAAGCGTACCTGAGAGTGACCCCGACGTCACAGCAGTTAATCAACTTGGGTAATTACGCGAAATGGAATGCGAAATTTATAAATGTAGAATTCTAGAGTAATCAAATCAAAGTTGTAATCTAATTGACATAATAACGACGATGTATTCACATTAGCAAACGGACGAAAATCCGTAAGCGATTATCAAACAAATAATAACAAAAGCCAATTATCAGCGGATTCCATCTCGCAATTGGAAATTGAAATAGTAAACGCGTGTCATCACTCATCTTTCAATATCCAGGACTTGTCCTTTGATCATCGAAAAGCTCATACAATACGACAATTAGCATCCGCTCGAATATTCTATGCACGCACGTCCTCTTTTCCGAGCAATTTTCAGCTTTGACAAACACACGTGTGAATTCAAATAAAATTCGATTGTTTACGCACGCAGATGAAAAATGTATGCGCACACGCAGAGCCATAGGCGGCTGTAATATACAGTTTAATAGGTGGACCGATTGACGTACACTATAAAGCGGGATTAGAGCGCCGAGTATTGGCAGTAAAGGCGGTTTGGAAATGTCCGCGAATTATATAGGCGCTTGTAATCCTCGGATCAAGCGCCGTACCACGCGCGGCTGCTGCTGCGATCTGCCGGGCGCACGGTCAACTATATAAAGCTCGATACGCGACCGGTTGATATATAGGTTGCTCGCTCGCAACCCTAACCCTAAGCAAATCAATTTTTCATTTCGCATTTGGCGCAATTGTTTGCTTATTCCGTCGTGCTCTTAACTTTGTTTGGGGCGGAGGACGGGGTTCCGACGTCAAATAATATTTATCTCCGGTGCGTGGAAAAAACGAGTTGCCGTCGACGCTGAAATTTCGCTTTTCGCCATTATTTAACGACGACCGCTTTGAGCGCCGCTCGCAATCTGTCCGAAAGGTTTATCAAATGTTCTCTTGGACAAGGACAAATGCTTCCAAATTTAGCAAACGATATGGCATGGACGCCCTGTCGCAAGCGTAAAATCGTTGAATGTTTGACAAGTTCGTTAAAAACCTTCGTCTCGGCGTCGCCGAACGAGGCTAATTTGCAAAATTGTCTCAAGCTTCATTCGGTACGTAGCGCGGCATCGTCAGTTGCGCGCTTCATTCCCAGCGTAGTAGTTTTTCGAAAATGGAATTTTAATATTTAAAAGGAGAGCCGAGGCGCGGCCTCTCGGTTCCTCGCGTTCTGCGCGGAAGAAGAGCAGATGTTAGCGATGAGCAAACTCCGTCGGCACAAGGCAAACATCGAAGTAGCTCGTCGATGCGAGCAAGAGAGAAAGAGAGAGAGAGAGAGAGAGAGCAAGGAGCTCTTCTTCCAATATACCATTGTTCCTTCGCCAACTTTTCTCGGTCGAGGCCCCCCCTGTGTTGCTCCGTGTACGTGTGTGTGCTTTTTCGGTAGAGGTTACACTCTTGGAATACTCTCCACGATTCATTGTTCTCCTTTTTCTTGTCTATTTTAAGAAACAGTTGCGCCATGCCTTAAATTGTTTTTTATCTTCCATGTAAGAAATTTTTAATCGTTTTTCTTTGTTTGAGTGGGCCATCGAACTAATAATTGTCGACACCTCAGAGCACAAGCACAGATATCGTATATCTGTTTTCAAATTATTAAAGTGAATAAAAAAATTGGCACTTCTTCATTATTTGACGTCAAAACTTTTCAATGCGAACTAAAAACATTCTTCGCTTACTATCCAAAGCGATGCTATTAAATATCTTTACGCGCAAATGTTTCTTTTAGAACTCATCGCACTCCAGGTATACGACTAGAATGTTCTTTCGTGCTGGCACATAAAGCGAAGTGTGTCGAGAAACGTTCACCCAATTACAACCGTAGTCGTCAATTATGCGAAAAGTTCTGGCGTTGAAATCTATATCGCGAGCGCAGGGAATAAAGAGCGGAAAACAAGCCCTATATGCATTCGAACGAAACTCTACCTCGCGTACGCGATTATTACTGCGAGACTGTATTGTGCCGGTCAAATGAATCGCAGCGCCGAGTGCATTGTGTGCGTTAGACGCGTGTATATACCTACGTTGAAAAGGCAAAAAAGGCAGACGGAGTTTTGGAAATAGCGCCCGAGAGAGAGAGAGAAAGAGAATGTGCTAGGTGTTATGAATAACTGACGCGTGTATAAAGATGTTTTTTCTTTTCTTTTTGGATTATCATTGAAAAAACAAACATTATGAAGTAAACTTTTTTGCGATGATGTATGGGATAATAAAATGGAATTTCGTTGGGCGAACTTGACGAACAAAGCGGACTCTAGTCACCTTGAACGAAATTGCAATAGAATTATTTTCGCGTTGGTTAGCGGGGAATGTAATAAGGAAAGATTATTTTTTATGCGACCAAATGCATATATGAGTACATCGGTGTGTTCGGTTGAAGCATGTGGTCGCGTATGAAATTCAACAACGCATTTCCGGCAATTAAACCGCACAGAGAAAAAGAGACACTTGACAAGCAACGTATACTTTTGCGCATTCTTGATGATTCGAAAAAGCGCCCCCCCCCCTCCCCCCGTCGCATACACGCACAACAATTACGAAATTCCTCTCGTGTCGCGTAAAAAACTACTTAAGTATAGTTTCAACATCTCTCTCCTTCTCTCTCTCTCTCTCTCTCTCTCTCTCTCTCTCACGTCACACGCGACTCCGAAAATCACATATACGCGCTCTTTGAACAAATTTTTAATTTTTCTCGCGAATGAAACTCTGACATATGCAAAAAAAAAAAGGGGAGTGTGCGACAAAGGAATATGTATCTCAGTGAAAACGCGCAGTTAATGAGCTACGTCGGTGCAAAAGATGTTGAATATGCAACGGCTGTATGGTTCTTCTTTCTCTTTTGCGCAAAACCTGCGACTCGCTCTTTGCTTGGCTTTTTTCTCTCTTTCTCCTCTCTTGTCTACTCGTTTCGTCGCTATCTATTGGACCACGTAGTTACGCTTTGCTGAGGCTAGACGCTGAAATGGGAAATTTTTTTTTTACTTTTCTTTCAAAGAGGATCTCTCACATTTTGAATTTTGATGGAGTGCAAGAGAATGTTCTTGCACTTTGTATGTAGATGAAAATTTGGGAGCATTTAAGACTCTTTTTTTTTCAATTGTTCGATGTTTTGTTGTAAAACCAATTCGAAAGCTATCTTGATCAAATGATCTTTTCTGATAGGAAAGTAATAGAAAATAAACGCATTAACGAACATCGGAGTTCAATTCTGCATCTCCAACATTATAAATCTGATAAGTATGATTTCTTGAGAAACCTATCACACACGCGCGCGCGCACGTGCACACACACACACACACCTAGCGAGGATATCGTAACTTTGCTGCTAGAGCTAATAACAAAAAAAACAAGAAGAGAAGTAGCTGCCCCGCGCTGCCAAGAGAAAATGATGAAGAGGGTAAAGCTACGAGTTCTCGGCCCCTGTCGAGATGCAGCCGAGTTTACCCGGCTGCCGCTGTCACGAGTCTCGAAGATTGATCGATGGAGGATTTCGAGCGCACGGCAAAACTCGCCCATTTTCTCTTTCTCTCTCGCTCCCTTAACTAACAACCATACTTTTCTTCTCCCTGCGTGTAACAAGTTGTAAGAAAAGCCTGGCGGGTTAATTCGCTTTCGCGCGGGTTAGTCGATCTAATTGATTCCCGTAACTTTATATCGGCGACCGACGTCGATCAGACGGCTCGTTCTGTTGGTGGTTCTTCTTCTGACGAGGCTTCGCCGATTCTCAACAGCTTCAGTTCGATTGCACCTTAAACTCCAGATAGAGCGTTCTTAAATGCTGAGAATACCTTTTCCCGAATCCGAAAAAAGAAATACCCCCCGCATCGATCGCAATTTCGTTCGCGGAACGTTGAGAAAGTTGAAGCATGCTCGGGTCGATTGTCGGCAGACCACGACGAGTCAGTGGCGAATTGGTATTCCAGCGAAAAGCACGTTCAAGCCATTTCCTAAAGCAAGGTCGAAAGCTTTCGCCATCGGCGCACAAGGCGACGAGGGAAAAATTACGAATAAACGAGTCGTGGAGCAGCCGCGAGCTGCACACCAGAATGAGAGAGAGAGAGAGAGAGAGCTCTGCCCACGCTGATAATTACCGATCGATTCGTCGACGCGACGCTTTGAAAAATGTGCCAGCTCGTGCAATGCGCGCCGGCCGGCGCACCGCGCAAATGAAAGCGGAAAAGAATAGCGACGCGACTGGTGTTTAGTGCGAAAGAAGCGCGCGCGTGTGCGTGCACGTCTGCCGTGTGAAAGGGAGGCGCCGAGGAAACAAAGAAAGGGGGATCGACGATCGCTGAGAGAGGCTTCAGCGATGTTTTGTGGCAAAATGTAGGACGTGTAGTATTGTCGTCCAAAATGTATTGTTGTATTGAATTAAATCAATCGAATCCTGCCGAGCAATCTTTATTCGCTGAACAAATTTACATCGACGTTTCAAGAGCTTTTGTTGCTTTCCTGTTCACGATATCTAGAGCAACGAAAACAAATTATAATCACTATATAGACATTACACACTGTTATATATCACCATTCGTTAAACAATCGCACATAATTCCTTGTTGTAGATCGCATGCTACTCGTCGTTATATTGCTGGTAATACAATGAGTCGACAAATCGATCGGAAAAGATTCGAACAAGATCATATTTGGAGTAAAATGTAAAATCAATGCAATAAAAGTACACTGATAATTCCACTTTCCCCTGGGAGATACCCAACGAGAGCCAGAAAGGACAAACAATGTTGCATTGATTTAATTCAATGCAACAATAGACTTTGTGACATTGTTGCAAGCATTCCGAAAGAAAAAGTAACGAAATTATTGTTGTCAAAGTCTCGCGAGGATACGCTTTACAAACGGAAACGAAGCGCGTTCTTTTTGTGTTGGGTTCGTATAAAATTTACGTTTCGCCGGGATCTCTCGTTATTACGAGAGATGACGAATATTAGATTAATAAAACACTCCCATTGTAGACAGCAAAAATTTTTATTTGTTTCTTTCGCGCGCAAGTCAATATAGAATCCAAGCCCGGGCCAAACGTCCTCCCTCGAGGGTGATACCAAGCGAGCATACAGAGGGATAGCGTAAGTGATACGCATATCGAGTGATTGAGTAATCGAGCATCTGTTACCCGCGCGATGGTGGACACTTTCAACCGCTTTCAATATAATACGACGTTAGTTTGGCGGAAATATGAATTTGTTTCGTTTTATTCATTTAATATATATTATTCAAACATTCTTAGCGGTAATTTGATTTTGAGCGATGAAAATACTGGTATTAAATTCCAGTTTGAACTTTGCATCGCAATGCCGAATGTTCTTGATTAAGCTTCGCTGCAAACAAATATTTGCTATATCAAGTCTTTTCTGAGTTTAATAATACAATCGTAACGGCATTCTGTCGTAGTATCCAATGTATCCCCAAAACTTTACTCCCGAAATTCAATCATTCGTAGGAATACGCAGCCTGGCATTCAGAGCCAAACAAGCATGCAAGCTCGACCACGCTGAATAATTCCCTGGCCGCAACGTGAAAACTCTCGTGAACGCGACGACGCATCAAGGATTTATTTATCGTATACGACGTTAGCTGTTGGACAGCGAGCATTACTAAATTGCAAAACCATATTCATTATCTATCCATGCAACGAATTATTAATTTCTTGGAAAGAGCATACACACACACATTCCATTCGTTGATTGGTTGAGGTGAAAAACGACGTGTCGACGCTCGTGCCATACGCCACATTTTTCTATTTATTTCTTCCTTCGAGGGTATAAATCACGAAGATATGTTGTTTGAATTTAAAGTAATTGGCGCCGCCTATTTTCTGTGTCACTTATAACGAGGCTTGACAATTTTCCACGTGGCCGTTGTTATAAAGTTTGCGCGCGCGTTGGGGCGAAAACAATATTTCATTTTTTTTTCTTTTTTTTTGTTCGACCGCCGATTTGTGAATCGTTACTACTGAAAAGTTGTTTGTTGGAAAATCCCTTTTTGTTGCTCAAAAATTTTTGGTGTATACGATTTCAATCACTATTCCATTTCCATAAAATGATTGATCTCTCTCATTTCGTTCGATTATTTATTTAGTTACTTTTTAACTTTAAAATGGTTCGTTTTGCAGCAGATATGTTATAAAATTGTATGAAATAAAAAAATGTTATTATATTTCAATTGAATGGAGAAATAATTCGATGAGGGGCTTGCAGTAACGGTATAATTTTTGATCTTTTAATGACAAACCGTTATTTTATAATTTTTTAAAAATCATTTCAATCGATTAATTTAGTCAGGTTTATGATATTTGATTTGATTAATTAAAATAGAATCTTTAGTCAATTCACATTGCACGCGCCACTCTCACAGGAATCATAAAAAGTAGAATAGATTGACTTGGTTTCACTTCAATCATGAAAATTATAACCTGGCCTTGATTACAACTCCAATATCTTCTTTTTTATTAAATCAACGTTTGGTGCATCCGTTACTTCATTACTCGCATAGCCCAAATTTATAATTATTAATCTGTATCCAACTGCGCATCTTGTGAAAATAAGAAAACGAAGAGAAATCCGCAACAGAATCGCAATATCAGCGCAGTAAACAGTTAAAAACGACAAAAGTCAAGACCCCATATCCATCGGCCTTATCATCTCATTACATCGAAACCCCAAGCAATTTCCGTAGCGAGTGCCGCGTTTTGCACGCGCAAACGATATTCGTCCTAATTCGTGACGTTCGTGCCTTGCCATGTCAAAACTCCGGGGGAGTTTTGGCGTTGTTCTCGCGTTACACGCAGATGCAAATATAGTATAGTATATGAAAAGTTTCCAAGGGGAAAAGGAAGACACGTTATAATGGCGACGACAAGGACGAGCTGAAAGTCTCCGTGTTATTAACTTCTCGAAGGAGGTAAGTTTTATTAAAATATGGAATTGGACTTTCGTGATCGCGTGCACGATGTATTATACTCTTTCCGTCTCGCCACAGAGTTATGTGCATTTTTCTTTCAGTCTCTCTCTCTCCCTCTCTCTCTCTCTCTTTACATTTCTGTTACTTGCTTAATATGCTATTGAGTTGGGATTCATGGACGGTATCATTTGCATTATTTGATTTTCCTAAATTTGAAAATCGTATCAAATTAAACATATACGTTCACATTGAGGGATTAATCCAACACGCGTAGAAAGAAGGAAACATCGCAAAACGCTTATTACAGTTTGCCACGCAAAAGAAGGAAAAGGAAAGTTTGATAAATCGATATTTAAAGTGTTAATTCTCGATTCGGTAATTGAGACTTGTATTTTATTTAATTACTCTCAGAATGAAACAGAAAAAAATAATCGAGTGTTCATAACAGTTTATCTTCCCAGCGATTCGTTGAGGTAAATTTCAATAAAAAACGCAAAATTAAAATCGACCAGGCCTCGCGAGCTACCATTACATGGTTGAAAATAGTCTTCTCGTACTATTACGAATAACCATATATTGATTGTTTAAGACTCGACAATTATTGATGACTTTAAGTTCGTTGAAGTGCTCATAAATTTCAGTGATATATAATTTTAACTAAATTAATAGTTATCCTTTAAAAATCATGAAAAATCTATCATTAATGCCTTCATATGTATGTCTCATCATATATATAGAAAATTAATCTCTCTGGTTTCGTTACAGATAATCATAATAACTCTTCAAAAATTATTCGATAATTTAGTCCAAATATCCAATTTCATCATGCTGATTATTTTTAAATAATTTTTAAAAACTTTGCTCTTTATCGCATCATTAATCCATCAGTATAGCTATAAATAATTAAAACTCAATGTCTATAATAACAAGTGAATTATACATACTCGACGTGACGTATATATTGGTGTGCTATGTAAATGCAGAAGAACCTTGATACTCAACAAATTATAAACAGTCGTACCCTCGTCAAAATTCTCCTTAAAATAAACTACCAACGTAAGCGAAATTCAAGTCCGCTTACGACACACGAAAAAAACCCTTATAAAACACTCTAAAGCGAGTAATAATTTCTAATTCAATCACATCCTCCCCTACAACGAAAAAAATCTGAATACGCGCATGAATCGCCAATCCCGTCCAACAAAAAAAGCAGAGCAAAGTCACATTTACCACCTGTGCCGCGTGTACTGTATATCAATACGCGCGAGTTTGTGTACGTGTGTGTGTGCCCGAGTTTGACTTGGGCTAGTAAAGCTTGGGGCGGCATATCGAGGTCGTGGTCTTTCCGTTAGGCGCAGCTCTGTTGGCTCTCTTCGCGCATACCTGCCGTGCGCGTGTCTAAAACACCACGCCACCAGCCCCAAGCTCTCTCTCTCTCTCTCTTTTTTTTTCTCATCGCGCTCTCGCTCGGCGCCAGCTTAGTGGCTTTTTCACCGCCATCGCGAAGGTGGCGGCAACTGTACAACACGCGACGACGATGATTTTGTGCTTGTTGCTTTTCACGAAGATGAAGCGCTAGTTTGTCGACGATCGCCATGCCTTTCCCCGAATACGGGGACCAAGTGGCGTAAGTATTTACATTCACCGCCTTACTCTTTCGCTTCGTAACTTGCGCTGTATTATGCAAATCGGTGGGACTGTCTTTCGCGTGTTGTTCTTTCGAGTTTTGTGCAAGCTCCGTAAATCGACGTGTTGTCGCTTAAATTCGAACTTTGGCCGGCAACTCGAAATATTGGTACGTCAAGTGAGTATCAAGCGCGAGATATATATAATAATCGTCACTTGTTGGAAATAATTTTTGCGCTGTGAACGTACAATATTTTGCTCTAATTGCGATATATTGACGTCAACCTTGATATCCTTTGTTTATCGCGTTTCATTAGTATAATGAAAAACATGTCGTGTCATTATTAAACAAGAATACTTTGGAATCACATAAGTAATTATGTCCAGCAATACACACGCATACACACACACACACACACACACACACGTTGCCTCATTATCGATGTGTATACATGTTATAGAGAAAACAGAAAGTGGATAAAGTCTAAAGTGAAAAAATATCACATAGCATGAATGTGTCCGAAGGAGATAGAATCAGATGACATGGAATGGATACGCGGGTAATCCATGCGAGTGCTGTTTTTTTATTTTTCCATTTACTTTTTCTTTTCCGACGTTGAATTTATCGAGCTGGCATAGTTGAATCGTCATTGGTAGAAAGAATTTTTCAATTTGGGTAGCTAAACGAAAGGCTAGAAACACCCTAATGTTTCATGAAAAATACACCGAAGACCGTTTGTTTTGACGTACCAGGGGTAGAAAATCGTTAAAAATTAAAGACTCGCGCCACACACGCGCTGCACTGTAAAATATTGCTCTTTAACAAATGGATAAATCGATCATTTCCGTTCTAATTTGAGGCTTATTTACACTAGCTCGGCTCGACGAAGCGCAAATTGCCGCGCAATAATTTACAAACGTCGATCTAACAACACCGAGAAAAAAATAGCAAGTACACCTACGTCTCTAAACAAAAGCTATAAGGTTGCTGAATGAGAACGACTTTCATTCGCTGCGATTATCCGCGTCGCAAACACGGCATAATGCCACTTTTCATCTATAAATAAGAGGCGCGCAGATGTGGCGCGCACAACAAGCTTATAACGCTCAGAGGAGAATATAATGCAACCGGTACGGGCGCGCGGAGGACAAGTTCGACTTGCGCACAGACGCATTGATGCTCCGCGACCTTCGCTCGTTAACAATCGGCGCGTAGCGGCGCAACCGAAGACGCGACCGAGACTAAGACGGAAGGAGCTAATCGATCCGATGGATTAACCATTCGGTTGGCGCCGCACGCTTTCAGGGTGTGGACTTTCTTTTTTTTCCTCCTCGCCGTCCGCTCGAGCGTTTCTTTCTTTGCTGTCGGTAGTTTTGTGTGGATTCGAAGGGAAGTGTGGAACGGCACGAAGTTGTCGTAGGATGGATGATTCGTACTCGTGGACTGTTTCACCTGGATTTCTTCAAATGTTTTTTCAGGCTAGAATGCGAAGTCATTTTTTTTAAAGTGAAACCCTTTCGGGGTCAGTCAAATCGATCAAGTTTGAATAGAAAGCATGCCAATCAATCGTTAACAAGTGGTATTAACGGAGCATACACTATAGCTCTTCGGTATTGCGATAAGTTACAGAAGAAAACATCGATTCGAGAGTCGGACGAGTCGGTTCATCATATTTACCGTAATAAGAAAAGCCTAAAGATCGATTACCGTCGAAGAAACTGCGCACCAACGCGTTTTCCCGGCAGAACAATCAGATAACACGCAACGATATCACAATCGCGTTCCTGCTTTCAAGTATTAATAATCCAATATATATCGCTCTCAATTTGCGTATAACCCGTGCGGCAATTCCAGACTGTAGGCTTTTCCAGAAAAGCTTTATACCCTGTATTAATTGATTATCAGTTCTGCTTCCCTCTCTCTCTCTCTCTCGTGAATAATGAAGGGCACTGTTTAAAAAAGATAAAACACAATTGATTCACGGCTTGCGGGAATGAATTGACAAAATTTCACTAGACAAACATTGTAAGCTCGCGGTTTCCCTTACTTTTCGGTTGAAGCTAGCCGCTACCATCGCACAGTTGGCTTTCTCCCGCTCGCGAGTCGTTCGATTTCTCCCTTATCATACCAAAATTGCCAAGGGCACGCACATATACCACGCGCGCGTGACTTGGATTCATTAGCTTTCAACTCGGCCTCTCATTTCTCCACCATTAATGTCACACGAGCGTGTAAATTTCGTTGTTTCCTTTTGCGCAGATCGTCGTCACTGATGCTGCTACTTCCGACGAACAGAGCGACGACGTGAAGAGTCTCACTAGGCAAGCTGTGCGAACCAACAGGCTCGAACGTCGAAGCTCCTATGCAGCCGCTGACTGGTCGAAATGTCTTTCTTCGGCTGGGGCAAAACTGGCAGTGTTTCCGATAGCAATGACGACCACTCCGGACGCAATCTCCAGGACGGGCTTTTTCAAATCGCTTCGCAAGCTTGTCATATACTTGTACAGGTTAGCCTTTTTGTTCTCGTTGATAGGATATCGTTTATTAACGATGAAAGGTTATGTAACTATACCCACACTGTTCACATTAGTTCGAAGCAAGCAAAAGTACCTTCTAGCTTTATATACAACAGTTTAGTTAGAGTTATGATTAGCTTTATACACACCAGTTTAGTCAAAGTTATGATGAATTGTTTCAAACTCGTAAATTTAGAGGCATTATTGTTTACTTTTATATTCGTATTGGCTGTTCGTACAATCGTGTCGAGAAACTTATTTTTCCAATGAAAGCTCATCTTATAAGCTTATTGCTTCTAAAGTTTTGAAAGTTTAACAATAGACTTGCGTTTACAGCTAGATTATTGACCAAGTTTATATATTCATCCTAGAAAACAACGAAGCAGCAGTTGAACAAATAAAAGAAAATCGAAGCATAAGAGTAATCTGAAACAAAATTCTTACATCTAAAATGTTCTATTTGTCTGTGTTTTTGCATACAGAAAATTCGTCAGGCGATGGCTTAGTGAGCTTCGAAGTTGAGAATTCATTGGAGTAAACGAAGTATAAAGTTGTAGACACAACTTTATAAATAATACAATATTAAAAAAAATTAAAAAAAACAATAAACATGTTATCGCCATATTCTTTCGTCGAAGTAGATTAACATCGCGGTTCTTATACGTTAGAAACATTTAACACTAAAGCGCAATTCCGATGTTGTATTAAGAAATAGGAAGAACAGACCGCGTCTGATCAGCACTCAAGCTAAAATAACGAAGGTGATGCGAAAACAAATTTAGCTGGAGTACTAAAAACACTGAAGCAACGAAAACAATGTAAAACTAACGCACACAAACACGCGACGCGCAGGTGAACAACACCCACAACGTATCTTACGGTGGCAGCAACCGTGTGACGAATGTCGCCTACTCGAAGGCCGGTGGCGGCACTGCAAGCTTGTCCAGCAGCTCGTCCGCGACGACAGCCTCGAGCCTTTACTCTAAGAATGTGGACGCAAGGCTCAAGGATCAGGACGTGGTTGTCCTGCTACCGCAGCGCAAGTCTCGCACACCGAGGATCAGGCACAAACTTGCGGTGAGTTTGACAAACTTGCGGGGCGCGCTTGCGGCTTGAACGTCTTGCGCCGATACGACTGTAGGCCGCATAGTTCCGACAACAAGTTTTTTCTTCCGCGCGAGCGGATGCGAGCTTCGCTGGAAATACATCGGTCGCGGGCCGTCGTTCTTCGCTCGAAACGGGATTGCGCTGGGGGCGTCATTGACCGTCGCGGCGTTCGAAGCTCAATTTAAGTCCTCGGCGACGTTATTGTAACGCACGACTTGTGGCCAAGCAAGCGAAAGAGCATGCAAAACTACGCCTTTGTAAATGATTTACCACGAGGCTTATTAAAATTTCATCCAGGTTTATTGTTTTCTTGGGGAACTTTCGACTTCATTAATTCAGTAGTAAGCACAGTAATAATTAAGGTTCCGCGCGAGTTGCCTGAGACTGCGTTGAGCTTTGTTCATATACTTCAAAACAACATGGGGTTATTAAAACTTTGCTCATTCAAAATGGCACATCATACGGATAAATTCAAAAACTTTATATTCTATTTCTAATGAGCGTTTTAAAGCGAACGTTTAAATTGCTTAACATTTAGCGTTTACTTGAATAATATGACTGTCTTATTCAACGATCATTCACTCGTTCGATTTTTACGTGGCTACTCAAACTACAGGATCTTGCAACTTTTTAAATCCGATTTTCGGTATAAGTTTTTACGCTAAAATAATGTTGAAATAAGTGAACATTAAAAACTTTGTCGCTGAAATATTTAAACGGTACAACATTTCACTAAACATAAGTAATAAAATTTAAATCGTAAGTTATCGCGCAAACATCAGATACAAGTCATTTTCCGACAACGTTAGATATGCAGACATCCTTTCTCTAAGAAACTGTATGATCTCCCACTGTCATAAAAAGCAAACTCTGTCTCTCTAGCGACGATCTTAAAAAGACGCCACACTGCGTCAGCGAAAATTCGAAACCGATGGAATCTCCTTGCACACAACATGAGAATCCTGAGTCACGCGTGTCCCCCTTTTCCCATCGAGCAGTGTAGATGTGCAGTGGGCGTAAGTGTACAACGTTGACAAATGTCTCGGCAATGCGTCAACCTGCGGGATGGAGGGTGTCTTGATCGCCAACAATGCTAATGTCGCTGGCGTGCGACCGATCTATTTGCGATTTAAATTTTCGGGGGTCAGAGAGGAATTTGGACAATTGGTAATGCGCGGCATGACAGCAATTAGCGAACGAGGCAAAAACAACGGCGACAAATTGAAAGCACTCGAGACAATGAAAGCGTTGGAAAATTCATCGACGCGATTATTTTTTAGAAACAATAATGAAATTGTATCTGAGTAATGACACCATTGATATGTATGGCATAAATAACAGGCATTTAGCTAACGAAGATGCAACGTAAACTATGAAGTTTAAATCCTTTGCTCGTGCGAAAAACCTCATTCTTTCTCTTCTTCCCTCTTTATTTTACTCTTCGTCCAGCCCATGAATAATCCTCACAAATGTAATCGTCTTGTATAAAACGTCATCTATCCACTCTCTCAGACCGCCCACTTCAAGTAATTGATACACATAAGCGAAGAGCAAAAAGCAGCAAAACAGCTGCAATATTTAACGAGGTACAATGTTAGTCACGACACCTATGATAAATCACGGCATATCGTTTGAATAAAGCGAGCCACCATCAGAGAACGGAGGGACAAGGCCAATCGAAATCGCCGACTCTGCGTCCATGTGTGTGTGTGTGCTACCTCCCCTTCTCGTTCATTATATCGATCGTTAAGATCACCTCCTTGTCGCTTATATACACCTTTTATATATCCAACGTCGACTCACCTTAGTACGCGGCAGACAATGGCCGGCTGCCACCACCACCGCAAGTGTGTGTTTACGATCGCAAGCGTGACGTGAGCTTTCAGTGCTGCAGTTTGAGTGTTTCATTGGCGATATGCAACGCTGCTCGTCTACGCTCTTTGCTCGTCGCGCGATGTGCGCGATCATTCGCACATTTGGATTTCCAGGCTGACTAATGTTTGGATGTGATTCCGTCGCGTGCGCTTTCCGATTAGTTTCGAACGACTACCATTCAATAGAATCCTTTGCTTATCACTACGCTGGGTTTTTCATGTACAGTAATTAGCGAGTTAGTCGCGGCTGTGCTCTTTTCCTATTTGATTGGAATATACTTGATTTTAATTTTACATTCTTCTAAAAAATGTATATTATCGATTTAACTCATTATCCAAACTACAACTGTCAAAGTACAAGTGTTGAATTAATCGCAAAGCACTCTTTCCGATGAGTAGTGAATACTGTTCGTGCTTGCGGATATTCCTCAAAAAAGTGAGTACTGCACATGTACACTGTAGCGAATGCGTGATTGCACAAAAAGGGTTAGGCGCTAAAAAGCATATCCAAAAGCAATCTTCTCGCGAAAAAAATCGACATACTTCTCTGACAAAAGAATGAAGGTACTTTCGCAGCGAAGATGTCTTTCATCTTTTAGACGCATTTATGCAAAACGCTACGTCGCGTCGCGTGCGCCAAGGTCGTCGCGTGCTAATACCGCAGTGAAACAAAAACAAAAAATGTATGTATGTGTGTGTGTGTGTGTTTGGATCGATTGATAGAATCATTTGCGAGTATGTCCATCGAAACGAAGAAAGCAATTTCTTGAAACGTACAACTAAGCGATTATACTTGGATCATCGACAGGTTTCGCGGCGACTTTTCACGGAGACAGCCATCAGCAAAAAGAAAATAATCGTTAAGCGTATGTCGGATATAATAACATTCGGTGGTTTATGTTTAGCGTGCGTATATTTTGCAATTGCTTCCTCGTTCGTCGCGACGGCGAAATCGATTGATTTCTCTTCCGCGTGGGATGTCGGGGAGAATGAAAAAAGAAAGAAGCTCATTCGCGTTCTAAAGTGAATGTACACACGCGCGCGCGCTTGTCGCTCACTTACTCAAATACTCCCTTTGTACACGTGAGATTTTGTTTGATAAGCTCGCGCGCGGGTGACAAAGAAAATAAGAAAACGATGAAAACGATTTCGCTCAGGATTATATTCTGCGATGGAAATGAGGTTTCTTCTCGCTGTAAACATTTTTCAACGGGAAGTAGTACATTACAAAATGGAATAACTTAGTTTGGGATTATTATTGCGATTAGATTTGAATGATGTTCACATTGAATTCATAATAAATAATTTATCTTCCAAGTGATTTCCTAAATAATTAATTTACGTAAACTTCACATTTCGTCGATTGAAATGATAAATAATTTATGTACGGGCTAAACGAATGCTATTTTATTAATCTCTAATTTAGTCAGTCTGATTTAGAGCTCAAATAATATAGTTCAGGCTCTTCTATTTTGCTCATTCGAGTTATTATAAAATCATGAACACAAAACAAGTAACGTTTTCGAACTGCAATAATTCATCGTAATAAAGAAAACAATAAACGCATATTAAATTTAGCCTTTGTCGCCGGCACTATATAGTTCACGCATACATTAACTATACGGCGAAATCAATAAACACGCCTATGGTCTGCGTACGAACGTGTCAATGTTCAACTTTGCGAACGTATCTTTTTCCTACCGGGGTTGATGTTTACGCGGCGTTAAGTGGACTGTGGTATTGGGGCCCTCTAAATGTTTAATGAAGTTGATTGTTGCCATTGTCGTATGTCGCTCAGGTGAGCGTAAGATCGTGCTGATAGGTGACAGCTGAAAAATAGAAGCCAAAATCATGCATTGTTTTTTTTCTCTCTTTTGCTGTTTTATCTTTATTTGGGAAGCTGATATTTGCTCCGTGCGCACTTAACAGGCGGCGCCACTTTTTTGAAACTTTTGAACTTTTGGTTCGAGCTTTCCATGTAAATCTTAGAAAGAATCGCCCGTAACGTCGCTTTTTTGGAATTTTGTGATCGCAATTCTGTTTTAAAAATCCATCTAAGTAAAACAAATCAAAAAGGTGTACACTGAGCTAATAGGGAGATTTTAGTTGTTATTGATAATAACATTGATTAATATTGATAATCGAATAATGCGTAATCGAATTGTTTGCGCTTGGTCGGCATTCACAAGAGTGAAATCGGTTAATTAGTACTTTATGTTTACAGTTAATGAATTTATTGGGTCGAGCGGTAATTTGGTGCGATTGGGCAATAATCATCTAATCGGTAAATTGTCTAATAATTCTGCCTCTCAAATGACATCCTAATTTTAGCAACAATTGAAAACCATCTGTCTCTTCTACTAATTTACCGGCAACCCGCTTAAATCTCAAAATTTATTATCCAAAGAGGACACCCACCGAGAAGGAACAAAAAGAAACCTTCCACCCACGATGAATAGAACGAGCGCCCATGTTTTTACGACAATACTTCGTCATACAGGCGTGCGTGATTTTTTCGACAATCTATGCGTGGCGTACCATCGACACCGGATCTATATCACAGATGTCAACCGCAGAGATGACTGCGGCTAAAAAATAGACAAAAACAGCACTTTATCAAAGTCAAAAAATCCCTTGTCTTCATTAGCGGCAGCGGCAGTAGCTCAAACAAAAGGGAAAACTCAGGGGTGAGATTGCCGAAACCAGTTAGTGACCGTCGCGCTCGTGATACGTTCGTTGCGGCTTCGCGTTGTTTTGACGTGTTAAAGTGTATTTCGAGGATTACGTCGGCACCACTGCGAACTATATTTATCGGTGAATAAACCACCGCGGAATTACGCTTGCTCGTGAAAGCTCCGATTGTTTGCAGCTGATGCGCCGAGCACCGGAGAGTCATGACTTCGACATTAGTTTCGTCGCTGATTCACGCGGCCGCGAATTTCCGAGAGATCGCAATATTCGTAAATTAAAACGCGTAACGCGGGAAGGCATAGAGAAGCGCAGCAGGCGCACATCAGAGTTCGCCGCGTGGCGCCGATGCTCGCAGACGCGAAATTACTATATGGCATTACGCGTTCGTTAAAGCTCGAGCGCGAGTAGTCGGGGGAGAAGCCGCCCGCGACGACGGAACGATGCCCACGACGATCGCGACTTTAATAGGCTCGCGTCTGCGCGAAAAGAGCTCCTGCCGTGACGAGCCGCCGTAGACGATGGTAAAACATGCTCTCTCGCTGTCGCACCTACCCGCTCGTGTTGCGCGTACGGCAGCGAGAAAGAGCCGAGATTGCGTTGCTTGATTAAAATAGATTGACAGTGAGGCTTTCATGCCTTCTTTCCTCGAGATTGGCGTGGTAAATTTCTTATTTTTCCGCGAATCAGGACACCTAACGAGGGAGCTTTTTCTGCTCGGGAAGAAACGAAACAAAGGAACCAAAAATAGAAAAACCTGAAACGCGGATGCAAAAGTTTGCCAAGTAAAAATGAACGAGGCCGTTGATCTGCGTCAGCGTGTTGATGAAGATGTATTCGAGCGCGAGACGACATATCAGAAAAACAAGCGGTAAACTGCTTGAATCGTTCTCTCGCGCGCGGAAAACTCATACCTTATTCATAAAGTCGTCGCACGGAAGAGGGAAAAAAACGTGTTGCTTTACAAATCCGACGTGTGTTCTCCACCCTTTATACTCGTTTACTCTCGTTCTCACATCATTTTTCCCTTCTTGCATTTTTCATAGCTTTTTTTCTCTTGACTTCGAATTCCTGTTTGTGCGTGTCTACCGTATAATGTCGGTAATTTGTTTCGTAAAATGTCTTTACTTCAATTGTGCTTTGTACTATGCATTTGAGTGACTTATTTCGAGAGAAGTTTCAGCTTTTATTTACGTAACGTTGCGCGCGTTTCTTGCTCTAGTTGTAATATATACGTTTTGAATGCGTAGTGTGTATGAGGATCTACCTAAAGAAACGTAACCATATATTTTTTTGAATATTTAATAACTTTACTTGCATGTTATTTGATCGTTTTCATGTCGACACGGATCCTTCCAAAAATAAATCCTAAAATAGCATCGTTCTCTTCAACCTGCCTGCCATAAAAAAGAAAATGCGATATACAACATACATGATGTTACTACGAGTGACGTATGTATATCCGACACACTGCCTTTGCTCTCCAAATTTTTTATTCGCCCCCATCCCCACGCTTCCAATATCATCCCCCCGTCTCTGTCTTGTACCGCTCGCCTTTCTTTTTTTATTTTTTTTTCTCCAGGCGTATATTGCCCACGCTCGCGAAAACATCGGCCCGACGCGCAGTAGTACGAGCGCGCTACGGCCAGACTCGCTGTTTGATACGGTGAGTGTATAAAATTATTAGGCGAGACCGGACGACAACAGAGATCGATGTTCGCTTTTTTCCTCTGTCGCTTTTAATGAGTTTGACGGATTAAATTGGGTTTTCACGCTCGAGACCTTTCCGTTTTAAAATTCCGTTAAATGATACATTGCTTTTTTTCACGCGGCTTTTTTTTTTTTTTTCTCTCTTCGCAGCTGAAGTTAATGGGCTATCGTTTGTAACGATGCCGCGTGAATTCAATAAACTTTTGTTTTTGAGAGGATTTCATCGACGCGAGAATGCACACGAAAGAAAAACTTCGTTTTTAAAACTTGCTCGTCGTAAAAATGAAACGACGTGACTAGTTCCGTTACAGAGTGATTTTTTTTTTCGCGATGCTTTTCGGAAGCTCTTCCATTGTCAGTCTTTACGCGCGATCGTTGCAATTCAAAAGTAATCAACGTTATTCTGAAAATCGGCTTCGAGGAAACTTTTGAAGAGCACTAGGTTAATGACCATTAGTTGCTGTTGTTGCCCGGTGGGAGTATATTGCAAAAGTGACTCGCTAAGATAGTTAGTCGCAGAAATCAAGTTAAAGCGAGTGAGATATATCGCTAGTTTTCATTATGCAGATATAATTACGCTTTGCGAGCTTGAATTTGAACTAATTGCCGCGTCCTACTTCTCCGAAATTTTCAGCCCGAGCGAAAATTAGCCCGAAACTTATGGAATTGATAATAACCATTTGAGGAAAGAAACGTGAAATTTGAAAACTTGGTTAGGATTATTCAAACGGCTCCTTTCACGCGCGATAGACCAATTAATAACCATTCAGAACTATCTCGAGACTGCGGGATATCCATTGCTCTCGACTCGCGTAAGCGGCGCAAGCCCGAAGAAAAGGCATTTTGCCGTGAGATAGGCAGCACAACTTGCACACTGCCAGCGCTGCTCGAATTCGTTATGGACGCTAATGGTAGTCTCGATATTTGCTCCAGTTTCTCGCCGCGTGCAACGCTATGCATGAGAGAAACTTCCAAAGAGTCGGCAGAGAGCTTGGAATAGAATTTAACTGGCGACCGTTTGTATGCTGATAAGGCTATTTTTCTGTTGTTTATGATTTTTTTTTCCTCTCGGCTCTCTCGCGCCAGCGAACTTGGAGAAAGTTGATATCCACCGATCTTTTTACATGGAAAATACTTTGCTACCGTTGTCTCACTTTGTTGTACGCTTCAATGGTAATCTTTTGTGAGACTCTCAATGAAAAATTCATGCATGCTCGAACGTTTTATTCAGGATTTATTGTTGTAATATGAATGATTCTCGATACTCATTTTTCTTTGAAAGTTCTTTTCAAAATATTTTTTTTCTGATATATATTTTATATCCCTTTATCATTTTTTTAAAGAAGCGCTTTAGCGTGGAATTGCATACATAATGTTAACATATATTGTTTAATTGCGAACCACGATATCATTATCATTATCAAATATCATTATCGGAAATTTCAATTACTCGGTTCGCGAAATAATATCCCGTAGTTCACTGCTTCCCTCAGGAAGTCATAGAAACATTCAATCGTGAAGTTCAGTCCTCGGAACTTCTGAAAAACTTCTAAAGAATAACAATTCATTCGTCGCAAGTTACATTTTTGGAATTAAAAAAATGCGTACCTTTGCCAAAGTACACACCGAGCGCGCAAAATTTCAGTGGAGGGGCTCCGTATAATTAAAAAGAAAAAGAGAGTGTCAAGCTCGAAAACGACGCCGCAGGTGAGAGAGAGAAAGCTGGGCTTTAATTTTGACGGTCAAATATTTGCTCGATCGATAGGAAAGATCGTGTGCGCAGTGTGGCGGACGTGTATGGCTACTTAATTGAGCGAGAGCCGAAAGCTTTCGTTAAAATTTGATAGCTAAAGCGTTTTGTTTCACTTGAAATTTTACTGTATATCTATAGGAAAAGAGGGGGGCGGGGCGATAGAATGTTTTTCTTTTTATTTTCTTTTCTACTTTCTGACGCGCGGGAAAGGGTTACTGAATAAGTTATATGGTTGGCGAGAAAGGCTCTCTCTCGTTTTATCGAAAAGTCTCAGGTATCATTTTTTTTTTCTTTATTATTCAGAAGGGGAATCCGGTAGATAAGACTTGGATATGCGAATGAGAATATCAATCATTTGTAATGACTAATTTGATTGTTTACTTTGCCATTGATTGCGAAAAATTGATTACTTTTTATTGTAATTATGCTATCGTAATGACTTGTTTTTTGCATTCACGTCGGCTGATTAGGCATTCTATTTACATTTTTATCTTTAGTAATGCAGAACTTTAGCAGTTTTTACCAATTAAGAGGATTAAGATATTAGCTTGATTATGCACTAAAGTACAGAAAAATAGAACGTTGTGCTTTTATTTATCATTGAAAGTATTTCGCGCGATCGACGACAATTGTGCTGTCAAAGCCAAAACTTTATTGTCGTCGTTCCGGCAACGAACGAACGACGATTCGCCGAAAAGAAGAGACTGCCAACAAAGCCAAAAGCCGGCTAATGGAAGTTGTAATATCAGGATAATGTAACAGATTAATGACAACATTCAGTCAAAGCAAAAACCGCCCATCGACCATCCAAACTATATGATTCACAGTTGGCGCAGGTCATCCTATGAAGGAACTTTTCGCGTTCTAGCCTCTCAATTTCTCTTGAAAATGCGACAGACCGGGAGTCCCATCCCATTTGAGGGGAACTCCTGCTGGCGCATTATGAAATTCGACGTAATCGACTGCACGAAACGTTTCAGTCCTGATGAGCTTGGAAGTGGCGTCGACACGCGACTACTTAATTGAGCAGCTGCTGGGAATCGTTGATTGTGCCCCTGTGTTTTTAGATCATTTTTTTTTCTTTCGGCGCGATGCAATTGCGGTTAGTTAGGAGGGGAGTTCTGGAAATTGATAGCGAGAGTTTCGGTTTTCTCGGTAATGTAAGGCGTATTTTTTTTTCTCTCTCGCTCCTGTTCTTCAAGTAGCTGAAATGCCAATCAAGTCGTTGAACGCTATTTCCGAAATGATTTTTAAATTAGCGGTACTTTATTTTAGATTCTTGTCTAAATTGACTGTTTTCATGGAGTTTTACGACAGAACTTTCGTAATTAGATAAACCAGCTTTCAATGAGCATCGCGTGATAGTCGCTGTTTTCTACAAATATTTTACGTCGACGTAATTATTAAATGACGCGCAAATTAGATATTCGTCACGTGCATTCTACTCAGTTTTCTACGTAGCAATGAGAACGTACAATCGGAGAATTTAAATTTTCGTTGAATTTAAGATGACTGTTCATGTGCAGCCTCGACGTACTATAGACTATCTCACATGTACGCGTATATCGCACACGCATGATGTTGGCAATTTGTCTGTCTGCGTACCCTCTCGCGCTTCGTGCCCGGAAATGGGAGGTAGTTTTTCGACGCTGCCTTACTATAATTCAAGAGATTCCGAGTAATTGAAAAAGAACAGCTATTTTTTCTGTACGTTCTTGCGGATTTACAATAAAGCGAGTTCTCACACTCCTCGCTATATCATCTTTCTTCACTTCCGATAACACTATCACAAAAACTCATTCTGTCCTCGCAGTAGCATCTCGTTAAATATTCAGTAGCAATTCCGGCAAATAGTTAGCAAATAACGAGAGAAGGAAAGTGTACCGGGTTTTCTTTTTCACTCTACAAATAGAAAACGAGTCGTCAAACATCCCTTGACCTTTACGTACGCGGGTTTTTCCCCCCCCCCCCGCGGCTCCAGCCACGGTCAGACACGCGAAAGCTTTTAAAGGAGCAAAAACGAAGGAAAGAGCGAGTCGCGTTCTTTCGAGCACTGAGAAATGATTAATTAGCTCTTTGGAGAGAGTCCCACGCGCGATGCAGTTTGCGTTTTTGCGTCGACCCTCTATCTCCTGATGGTTAATTGAGCTGATCTCTCGGTACTTTTCTCGGCGACGATAATGGACTTGGTGGTTGGAATTATTTTTTTACTTTAGCGGGAAAATGTGTTTTACATTTTTCAGCCGAACGGCGCTTACACTTGTTAGTTTACTCAGCTGGCTCGCGAAGATTGTCTCTGCGAGGAAAGTAAACACAGGCCACGATTCATTTGACCTTCCTTCTGACGGAGCAGCAAAAAGAAAAGAATATTTCTTTCGGAATAACTCTTGTAATTTTGTCAATGATCGCGAGTCGCTCGTAAAAACAAATACGCTATGCCGAAGGAACTAACGCTGAAGAGAAGTTGATTGATTTGCAATATAAAACATTTTTCGTTTGTCGCGTGTTTTCTACGACGTACATTCCTATTGCTGAACTAAGACTTTTTTTATAATGCCTGAAAACTAAAGAAAATATGTAGGTAACAGTGGAGCGTCCACTTTACAATGCAACCCTAAGCCGACAACAGCAAAACAGCCTGCGAGTCAAAGTACCCCTACAAAGTGCACTTGCATGAAAGAAAACGCGCAGAGAGAGGCTAGGGAGGCTTAATCCGTTTAATCAGGATAATTGCGGAAACCCGTCTATGGCGGTGCGCGGGCGCCTCGCTGGCGCATTAAAAATGCATCGCGCGTGCTCTGCTGCGACGGGCGACGCCGCCGTCGCGAAAATACAACAAATTACCGGCTCTGGTCGGTTTCGCTAGTTGCGACCGTCGATGACGTTATCGATTTTAATGACGGCAGCAGGGGGACGTGCGGCGAGAGTTTAGCTTTTATTTTAATCCATTTGTTAGAGCGACGAGTTTGTTTTATATTTTTTTACCGATAGTAAAGGGTTTTCGCGGTGACAGTTTTGAGGAAAGCTTTGAATTTCGTTGATTGCACTGTGGGATGTCAATTGGAAACTTTTTCTCGTGTTGAAATCATTTTGTTTTTTTCTATCGATAGTCGAAAATTCCTATGAAACAAAAGCCAATTTCGATCGATTAACCGTTCCGAAAAATTTTCGATCGATTGATTGACCTTAAGAAACATGGAACAACAAACATCTCGACTCAAATCCTTCGTCTCGCCAACCAATTAACCACATCGAAATATCATTTTCAACCAGAACGATTAATACAATACTTATTACCTAATTCATGTAATAAACAAAATCTTTCGTCTAGACAGTTTAACCAGCGCCAGTTTAATTGATCGTTAATTAAGCCGATTCATCAGACATTCAGAATAAATAATTCATCAGCATTGACGCACATTATAGTTAACGAATTGACGATTCCCTATCACTAATACGTATATGCAAATTAAAAAAAAAATTAAGTCAGTCATAAAAAGTGTCATCTGCTCGTCAGAGCGGTGGCGTACAAAACGAGTTAAAGGGCATTCTCCATAAGCACTAAAGGTCGCCTCGAAAATTCTCGAGAGGCAGGCAGTAGCAGCAGCAGCCACAGAATTTGCCATGGGGGTGGTGGGACGATCGATAGCTTGGGCGCCAACGGCCAAATCCTACCTATCCCCTCGAACTCCCCGCAATCAGCTAGAAAATAGCATTAAATATACATCGCACCTCAAAGCGTTCGAATAACGCACACTGCCTTTTTCTCTTATCTCGACAAAAGATTACGCTAGAATGTATAATGTTACTGTTATCCATTGTGTGTTATTGAGTCAATGAACCGTTGAAGGAATGCCGGACACGCGAGATAGTTACTTTGTTTCCAAACAATTTCGCACAAAGAAACGAAGCGGAAAAGAACAATAGCAAGATGAATGCAATTTTCAATGATGAATGCTATTTGGTAAGCATAGAATATGAATAAGGTCGTTTTATTGGCGGTGTGCTTCATAATTATATCAGCAATCAATGCCAAAACGCACATTTCTTATCAATTATATATATACTTTCATCGGCCTGCTTCGTTTCGTATAGATATTCATTCTGCACGATTTAATTCTACAGGATTTTTCAAATTTTATTTATTTAACATAATGCTTTTTTAATTGAATAAAACACATAAAATCGTATTCATTGGAAGAGAAGATACTATTAAACACGAAAGCTATCTACGGAAAATTCGATTGGAAAATGACTGGTTCAAAGTATTCTACATAAAATATTTTTCTATGAATAAATAAACATTTAAAAGAACTATGCGTATAAGATTCTGTTCGTTATTAAAAAATTATGAAATGTACAATAACGCTGTGTAGAATTTTTTTACACCAATTAAATTTTTCTTAATCGTTCTGTAGAAAAATATCATATCAGATATTTCATTTTTTAGGAAAATATTATCTTATTTTTTCTATTTAATAATAAAGCAGTATGTTAAATAAAAAAATTTAAAATTGGTGTAGAATCAGAATATGTACGAAACGAGCCCGATCCTTTCGTTGATTCGGCAGGTTTCGTTGATCAGTTGGCTCCTAATTTTCTTTTCTTTGTATATGCTTTATGTCTATACCTACCTTTATTTCACAATATTCTAATGGTCAATTGGTGTTAACCACCAAACTACAGAAGAGGAATTTACTCTTGTTTGTAGGTTTTTATATTTGTATAACAATATATATATAAAAACTTAGATACAATAAACTTAATCTACGAAACATTAATATACTCCTGAGTATCTATTTTTTAAATTTTAGTTTAATAATTTTATATTATCACATAAAACTTTTCATTCTTTGGGTAATCTATTAAACATTTTACTAGTAACGATATAATTACTGTTAATTTTAGAAATCGAAATACTGTTGATATTCATTTTACTATTTGAATTATTATATTTTAAGCTTAATTCATCTTAACAATAACATAATAACGTAAGGTAGTGCATAATTTTGATCCAGTCACAGTGAATAATTTGTTTTTATAAAATTCTTTTTACTAATCATTTTTTGAAATTTTGTTTTGTAATCTTTGAAGTGAATATAAAATACTTATTCCAGCACCTCCTCATACCATAATTCCACAAAAATCAGCATAGTATGTTTGTAAAAATTTTTTTCTGTTAATAATCTTATTAATTTGTAAAAAATAAATATTACATATTTAGTTTTGTTAAAAATATAGTTTAGACCGTTCGAGATTATAATAAAATAATTATTATATCCCTAAGATACTTATTAGTCTATCCTTTTATACATTCAATATTAATTATAATCTCAATAGTTTCATTAACGTTCAAAAGTAAATTATAATGATAATACTCCAAAATCCAATTCTCAGGAAATGCCATCTTACCAAAATGAGAACCACACAAAAATGGATATCATCGGTCCAAAATTTTATCGCTACGTAACCAACAGCACAGCTGCCAAAAAAAATAATAAGAAACACACAGTCACCTTGGACTTTGGACTCTTTGGAGTCAGCCGTCGTTGAGGGGGTAACAAAGAAAAAGAGGTCCCCTACTTTCTAGGTTTAGAGTTGCGCGCGCAGCTTGTCGAGTAGCACGTGCACATCAGCCATAGAGTTGCAGGCTTTACGCTCTCTCTCTCCTCTCTCTCTCTCTCTCTCCCCCGAACAATAACTTTGTTCATCTCCCTGAAGAGAGCGCAAAGAGGCCAGGTATACAGAAGACAGTGTAACAACCAGTTGACTGCGGGGATATGTCGCTGTGATTTTTAATTTTATTCTTTAGTTTGATTTTTTGATTTTTCGTTGTTTTATCGTGCGAAAATGACGATCTTGATGAAAGCTAAGCAGAACCAGAAAAAGGTGCGTTGTATTTATTGTTTGAAATTGGGTTTTTCATTTTTCCGTTTGACAGTTTCTTCGTTTTATACGTTTTAAATTATTTTTTTTTTTTTTTTATTAAGAAACTACAAGTAAGATTTGCAATATTGCTGCAATAAAGGAATTTCGTGCTGCAAAATTGTTTAGCGTTTTATTATCTCGAATGCTTCGTGAAATCATTGATGTTTCTTTGTTTTCATCGGCTTAGTTAAAAAAGTTAAGCGATTGATAAGAATCGTTTTAACGATTGCGCGATCGCTGCTGACATTTGCTCTGAAAAATTTGCATTGTTTACGTTAGTTAAGACGCTGCATAATGTGAAATATAGATTTCTAACAAACCGGTCGAGCTGCGACAGTGTCGGCTGAAGACCTTTGAGGAACTTATATGAACACGGACTGTTTTGGTGAGGGAAGTCTGGATTAGGTTTTATATAGATAGATTTTTGGCGTGAAAACTGCAATCTGAACGCATTGGTATTTTTTAAATAAATTTCTTATCGACTTTTACAAATCTCGATTGAAGTCTATTTTGAATGCTCGGAGTCCGAGAGCGCAAGCGATTATATTACAATGAATTATTATATAATATATAATACATACCGCAAGTCGCTCTTGCAACCTTTGATACTTGATGATGAGATTTTGAATTGTAACAACTGAAACAAGCGTAGTTTATAAGCCTAAATAATATAAAATTATTTAGAGTACCAATGTCAGTTTATCATTGTTACAAATTATAATATTAGTAAAATAATAAGTATGATGTATAATATATTTAAGAATTTGAACAAATTTGGACATTCATAGTTGGGCTTTTTAACTTTCACTTACGGCCCTGACGTGAAAGTCCCGTTACGCGCAGTTTATTCGCAGTTGTCTCTCATAGATGTCTCTAGTAACCTATTTTTAAAATTAACTTCAAAGCTATCCAATTCTCAAATGAAAATTCTTTGTGTACGTACATATATAGCGATTACTAAAAAGATAAATTAGAATTTTCTTCATGTCCGCAGACTGTGTCGGAGAATGCACGCCTAGATGTTAACTCACCAGCCTGTGATGACGAATTTGATTTTTGGGATCAAACGGGTTTCATGTTGAGGAATGACATCGACGATCCTTTCAATCACGGGCGGTAAAATCGACAATTTTCCTTCTTCTTCACGCGTAACTTGTGTAGTTAATAAATACTATTTTTATTATTATTACTCAGATGGGGCAGTGCACAAGACTGGTGCCGTCCAAGTTGCATACCGATAACCATCATCCTGGTGTTGATCTTCTTAGTAGTTCTGTTGCCGTTGCTCGATCAAAAAGAAGAAAGGCAAAACTTAAACACCACTTACTTGATGAACGACAGCGAGTTTGCCGCGTGTATGAGTGAATGCAACATGTCACTCGTCGAGTCGATACCCATCAATTTGACGTATCCCAACGATTCAGTTATTCATCGAAGTACTTATACAACCTGGTTAGATCTGATCAGTTCGGCGCAAAATAGCATTGAAATCGCTTCTCTTTATTGGACGATGAACCGCGAGGATGTTTATCCTGACGATAGTGCCAAGGAAGGTGAAGCAGTTTTTCAAGCTTTGGTCAATGCCGGGCGTGACAAGGCTATCACGTTAAAAATTGCACAGAATGCACCCAGTCATCTTAGCCCGAATATCGATACGGAATATTTGGCGAAAAAAGCGAATGCACAGGTGAATACCATTTTCGTTTGCTTGCTTGTGGCAAATCAAATATTTAATGTAATGCTGCATCATTTTAATGTTATTGTTCTGACATAAGTCGTATCGTCACGATTTATCGAATGTTAATTGAATGTAACGTATATGTAATGGTTTACGATTCGTCATAGAATATTCTAAACTAACACTCTTGCCATTCGATCTCCCGCGCAAATATTCATAATTGAACGACTAATACTTCACTGACCTATGAAAAGTCATAAATCTTCACGTTTGAATATTAGCTTCTAAACAAAAAAAATATTTTTCAGGTCCGCAGTCTGAACTTTGCGGCTCTCCTCGGTGGCGGTGTACTACACACGAAACTCTGGTTAATCGACCGCACTCACGTCTATGTTGGCTCGGCCAACATGGATTGGAGATCGCTTACTCAGGTCAAGGAGCTTGGAATCGTCGCCTTCAACTGCTCCTGCATGGCGAACGATCTTGCTAAAATTTTCGATGTGAGACGAATGGAAGTTTTGTAATTTCAAATATTCGGTGGGGAAATAAAATTCTAATGATTTGAAGGTTTATTGGACGCTTGGAGAGATTGGCAAGGTACCGAAGTCGTGGCCTAAGTCGTTGTCAACGAAGATCAATGCCGAGAATCCTATGGTGTTTACTTTGGACGGCAACAAATACAAGAGTTTCTTTGGCGTAAGTTATTAATCATTACTGAGCTTTCACGAACCACTCCATCCAGACTGAATATTTTCAATAAATTTCTCAGGCGCGAGTTACAAATCTCTATGTTCGTTGACTTTTTTGCGAATCATTGCATTTAAATTTTGTTAATGACGCGCCCTCTCGGCAAGAATACTTTACAATTTAATTATCTTCAAAGAAACAAAAAGATAGTGCTGCCGTAAAGTAGCAAGATTTATTTTTGACGTTCGCTTAGCAATGGTAATGTAGAGACATTCGAAAAATAGGATGAGTCATAGTGCATCCCATTAACAAGTCAACATAACAAACTGTCACTCGCAGAGCTCACCACCGCCTTTCTCGCCGGACGGCCGAACTCACGACATAGACGCCTTATTGCACTGCATCAACAAAGCCGAGAAGTTCATCTACGTCTCGGTTATGGATTACTTCCCACTGACTATTTACACGCCTAAAGTGAAATATTGGCCGGTGATAGACGACGCTCTCAAGGCCGCGGCGATTGAACGCAAAGTGCAGGTGAAACTACTTATATCGAAGTGGAAACACTCGAGGAAGTCCGAGGACTACTTCCTCAAAGCACTCGAGGATCTTACCAATAGTTACAACAAAGTTAACATCGAAGTAGTGAGTTTTGTACTTCGAATGTTGGTGAAGTTATAACAATGGGTAATTGATTGTTGCGCTGTCGTTTTTACAGAAAAGATTCGTTGTTCCGACCAATGCGGAATTGGATAAAATACCTTTTGGTCGTGTGAATCATAACAAGTATATGGTGACCGATATTGCCGCTTACATCGGCACGAGTAACTGGTCAGGAGACTACTTTATCAACACGGCTGGTAATTATGTCGTAAAATATCGGTTTATAATAAAAAACTTGAATAACTAAAAAGAATTCTTTGAATAATGTAATATATGACAAACGTCAATTTCATTCTTGTTGAATGACGTTTACTTAATGCTTAACTACATACTTCAGCTGCTGATCAGATCAGACGCGTAGAAGTAATAATAAAGTTTATAATTCAAGATAAAATTTAATGCTTCCGAGCCATAAATTCGACAGCAGTTGGAGTATTTTCGTTATTAACTGATATAAATGCCTATCTTAAATAACGCAATACGATAGTAAATTACACTTGCAATAAATTTTGTCAGCGGATATCCCGCCTTTGCTTATCTACTAATCAAACTTGTTTTTTAGGAATCGGAATGGTATTCGAAGACGCAGATCGGCGTAATAACAATAGTATTCGCCAGCAACTTGAAGATTTGTTCTATCGCGATTGGAATTCGCAATATGCTCATCCACTGAACGCTTCCTGTTCAAACTTAAGAGCTTCTAAGGGTTTCTTCGCGAGATCGCAAATTATACCGCCGTTGCAGTTACACCATGTGCAGGCTTAAACGACCTTCATCTCTAACGAGCCGATTATTTGAATTTTTTCTTTTGTGTGCTAAATTTTGTATGATGAATTGATTTCCGGAGCATCCTACTCAAAAAATTTAATATTTCAAAAGCTTTTGAATATTTTTCAAGCTTTTCTAGAGGTCTGAGTATCCTAAAAGAATCAAAGGAGGGGGAGGGGGGAGATTCTTTAACGTCAAATGTATTTCTACTATTTATATGTAAAGATTATATATTTGGATTGATTCAGAAAAAAAAGAGAGATCACCACTTCTATTCGATCTCGATCGTTTTGTGTAAATATTTTCATAAATTTGTCGTTGAAGTGAAATATGGTATATAACAGAATCATTGAAGAGTCTACAATATACAGATATACATAAATATTTTCTTGTGAAGAGAACATTACAGTATTTTGCGAAAGACTTTTTACAAAGCTTTGCAGTTATTGAAATATTAATCATTGAATTAACTATCGTCGTTTGAATGTTACACGAAATAACCTCATGAATCTGTTATAAAATGATTGATTACTGTGGATAATGTTGTGATTGAACAATTTACTTTTACAATGCAAAAGCAATGCAATATCGTAGTATTTAAGTTCGTTTTTATAATTAGAATTTAGTAATTTCTGGTTTCACTGTATAATAGAGCAATTAATGTGATTGTATAACATGAACATTTCGAGTTTTATAATAGTCTTTCGAGCTCAAAATAGTTTAATGTCGTTCCCGGTACCGTGATCAGTATGATTCTTATGAGTTTTCAAAAATGTCATCGTAGACACAGCAATAACACGAACTATCGTTTAGACATAAATTTTCTATACATAAATTATCTATACTACTAGTATAGTGAATTTACAAAAGTAGAGATGCGAGTAAACTAAAAGGTCACGTTCACAGCTCACTCAATATTAATTATTATGCGATGATGCACAGCTGATAATAAAAGAAACGCATGGCATGTGCCTTTATCTTTTGATTCTCAAGTGACCTTTCTTCTTCTGTCTGTAACAAGCAATAGAAGCAATAATCGATACTTGAAATAGACGAATGTCATGCAATGATTGAATGTTGATCAATGCATCTTTTTTCTTATTACAAAGTAACTCCAGAAGTTATTCAACGCTGATTCTTTATATAAAAAATGTCAAAGCAAATATTCGCACAGGCGCTCAATTTTATTTGATTGTTGTAGCCGAACTGCCACGTGTAATTTAGTTTTGAACGAAGTTGAATGTTTGAACAAGCTTATGTTTAATTTTAAGTAACAAAAAGAAAAAAAGCAAATACAGTCCGCCGATTGATAAATAAGTCTTCTTAATGATTACTTTTAAACTGTTGCCTTTAAATGGGTGTGAACTAGTTTATGGAACCAGTAAAGTTTGTATAAAATGTTAAATCATGCTATTCCTTCTTTAATTCAATATTTATCCTCCTAATGTGATATGTTAATTTTTTGAGAAGCAACTTTATTCTTGATAAGTAGTACAAATATTTTATAAAATAACTTAATGCTTCTCTATAGGATTGTGCTAGAATCACGAAAAAAAATTGTAATTGGCTGAAACTCAAATCTTTGATTATTTATTAAAAAATCAATAGAAGATATAATTGGACAATTAATAATATTTCACTAAATGCCGACACTTTCAAGCAGCTAGGCGTCCAAGGAGTACCGTTGGATCCTTACTAGGAGTTCAATACAATAATTTTTGAAATCATGTTTTGGAATCTGGAAAATCAACCAAGCAAGATGACTGACAGTGATTTATTTCATTGTATTATATTTTTGAAATAATTTTTGTCGTTTGTACTAACACTCTCGATGCGAAATAAATCTAGAGAAACGTGCAACAGAATGTTCGGAAGTCTTCGATAAAATTTTGAACATTCGATAGAAAAACATAAAATATACTATTCATCCACTTGGCTTAAATTTATTCAATGACTAACGTGTTCAACTTAAAATTAAAATTGACATAAAAATGATAAAACTTGGAAGATTTTTCCATATAATGTTAAGAATGAAATTTTAAATATCGCATTGATTTTCGAAAATGCAATTTTAATTATCATGAATATGAATATATATTGGACAATATGCAAGTGTGTTGAGTCGACGCACGTCACACAACTTTTTCTCTTCAACGAAAAAGATAGCAAAGTGAGTATTTTGGAATACATTAGTTGAAACCACCTGCGTCATTTACTGAGTATTTCAATAAAAATGTTCCAACAATGATAAAACTGAATTTGACAATTAAAAGTCGAACACTTAATCGTAAACTTAGCGTATCTTTATCTAGGAAATTCATACATCAATAAAAAAATTTGAAGCTTTTTTTTTCTTTCAATTACTTAAGAATCATGTGTTTTGACATGCTCTTACTCAAACGAGTAAATCGGATATTCCATTTTTCTTTCCATGGTCTGTGCTCAATCTTAGTAACAACATTATCATCGAACAGTGAAATTAACACTTGTATTATTATAATATAATTAAAGTTTTGAAATAATCTAATCTTTGACGCCTCAAAGCAAAGTTCAATTATTATAACCATTCTGACTAAAGTCCAACAAAATTAAGAATCCAATGGCTATAAGCACCAATATAAATAAGTTATTTGTAAATTTCCTTAAGTCAAAATACTTTTCCCGAGTGAATTTCAGCGGTTGAACGTGATTTTTACCATGAACCGAGTATCTAATGAAGAAATAAAAGAACGTAACTACGTTTCCTATTTCTCCGGAAAAAGCTTGAAATTCGTTGGCATCGGTAGTTTACCACCCTCCACCTACCTCTCAGAGAAAGAAGAAATCGAGATCACTAGGATTATCACAAACAGCAGCAAAAAAGTCATTAGCGTAGGCCTAGATAAGCTTACAAAAAGAAAGCGCTCGGTGCGAAGGAGGCTTAGTTTAGTGCGGTGTGCTGCTCCCCACTGTACGCAATTATCCGAGAGGTTTGGTGTCTGAGAGCAGACAGCGCGCGCGCTCCGTGGTTTTTAAAGTCCTCTCCGCCGAGAGTTTTAGTCTGCCGGTAGCCAAGTAACCGCGAGCTCGCCTTGTGTCATCGTCGTCGTCGTCGTCGTTGTGTCCCCGTAGGAGAAGCTTTTGTGTATATTGTGCGGTGTTTCACGAAGCTAGAGAGAAAGTGAGAGAACGAGGTTGGTGAAATTTCTCGTGGACGTTTCCGGATGTTTTTGAGCGACGCGCGCCGCGTCACGCGCCTAACATCGAGATTTTTCGCGACGATGCCTCGCGCGAAAGTTTTATCGAGAAGCCCATAACCTTTGACACAGAAGCGGGCTCAGCTCGAAGCCAACGAGCACATTACGGACGCCACACGAGCCGCTGACAAACCGATTGCTCAACACAACAAACACACCAGCTGCATTATTGATCAGCGGCGTGAAAGATGCGAAAGTCGAAGCCTTGGTGGGCTATTAATTTCGACGAAACGTTCCCGGCAAATTGCATCGTTATGTCGACGCGCCGTCAGAACCTTTTATTCCGGACCTCGCTCCGCTCTGAATTCATAATAAATGCAAAACGATGCTGCAATGGCACGGTAGCGTTTGACCTTGCTGTCGTAGCGAGGCGCCGAACGCGCGGACGAGCACTCTCGCTGTAATTGCCACGGACAATTAGTCGCGAGCGTTCGCTGGACGGTCCCGCGAGTCGCCGCGGAGAAGCGGCTTGGAAGGTGACGGCGCGCCCAGCCGCGGGCTCGAGCTTTTCGCTCCTCGCCAAGGATGCGCGACAAGGTTTGCCTCGCGAGTTGGCGTCTCGGCACTTTTGCGCAACGCCGGCGCGAGAGAGCAAACAGAGCATCATCTCCTTGGCATTATGACACGTTGGCAAACAAAGCGAGGAAGAGGGCGTTTACTCTCGGCTGCGCCAAGCCGCGCATCGCCGTCGATGTAGCCTTCGCGCGTCATTTATATTTCGGCTGTACGGCTTTTCTCAATTAAGATTTCCACGTGCACACAAAGAGGCGCGCGCGTTCGCGAGACTTGGGGGAGGGGGGGGGGCGCATCTCTCGCAGCAAGCTACGTGTCGCACATCGTGGATTAGCACTCGAGCGACAAGTGCGCGCTATGACGAGCGGCGCACACGCTGCGCGCCTCGTCGACTCGATGGCTTTATTCGGCGCGTCTGTCGATTTGCAATTTCATTTGAATCCTTTTGCAGCTGGCGATCGCTCGGCCGTGGCTCCCCGGCTCTTCTGCTCTCCGGAAGCTCGCGGCCCGCGGCGCGACGCGTAGTATGCCCTGCTCCCGTTCGGCGCAGCCTCCTTGTACCGCTAGGCGCTCTCGTTAAAAAGAACATCAAGCCGCAAACAATGACGGCGTGCCTTGTACCGTTTCGCCCGTTGTCCTACCGAGGCGAGATATTCTCTTTGGATGCAGCTTCATTCCTAGCGCTCGGTTGCTTTCACGGCTTTTCACAATCGAGTTTTTCCTTCTGTTGCGGGATGCCAACGAACGTTTCTCGCTTGTGGTTCGCGCGTGGATACTCGGGCTAAAATATATCGGCTCGGTCCGGTACGCAAACATACCAGCTTTGCATAAGGCGTACGGCGATTAAAATGTGCGGAAATTCGCAACGAATCCGCGCGACGACGAAAAATTGTCTTGCTGCATAAAACCGCTCTGACATAACATCGATAAGCGGATCAAAGTTAGTTAGCCAAAACTTGTAATTTGCCTTGCACCTGTTGCATAAAAGATCGTAGCTTTGCGCTTTTGAAAATCGAGCAGAGCGTACTAGCGCCTCGGGTTTGCGCAACGACTAGGAAAAAAACGACGTTTTTCACCCGCATGTCTTTACATACGGAGAAGAAGAAGAAGACGTCTCTTTGTGTCTTCCGCGTCGACAGGTCACTGAGTGTTTTATTACATAATCTCGCACTCCCCGCTTGCAAAGCGTAGAAAGGTGTAAGAAAATCGGCCAGTTTACGAGCTGTCGGTTATATATACTCATTCATGGCTTTTGCAAGAAGTTTCGACGATGGGTGGAGCCTAAAGTGATAGTTGTTGATTCAGGTTTGATTCGGCGACTGCGGGTCCCTTACCTGCTCCGGTTAATCATCGTGTTGCACTTTTACGCTGCGACGCTAGCTAATCGATCCGACGAGTGCGGAGATCGGTTGGATATGCGGAGAACAACGAATAATGTTCTGCCGAGCGTTACGCGCGAGCCACTTCCAACGTTCGCTTGCGAGTGGAAACGCGTTCGTCCGCGAACGCTAAGGGGAGATGTAAAGCAACAAAAAATAGAAAAACCGCCTTGGTTATTGTGAGATTTTCTTTTTTTTTTATTGCTTTGGCTTCTCGGAAGCCATTCGCTGGCCTGACACCAAATTTTTACGCAATCTTTAACGATCGGACTGAAAGAATCGTCGGTAACCATAAAGTTTAATTGTAATTACCGGCGGCGCGGAAACTTAATCGCTCTTACAAAATCGGATGCCTTCATTGTCCGATACAATCTCGCCTAGCAAAGCGCAACAATTTTACAATGCCAGTCACATGTTAATGTTTATATTTACGTCGGCGCGGCGTTCTACGAGTGTAGACTATCCGCAGCGCGGCTCCAAGACAATCCATCGCCTCGGTATCTGAAAACAGCGAAAACACGTTTCGTCTCGGTCGCGCACGGAAAAGCTTCTCGACGCCGGGGCGCCTACTGGCTCCCGCGATCACGCGTGCGCACTCCGATCGATCGCCGTTTGAAAATGGTCGTCCCGGATCCTCGGGGCGGCTCGACGCGAGAGATTTCCCAAAACAAACGTCGCTTGTGCCATCGCCCGTGAAAAGCGCGACGCGCGCTCTATTTTCGTTCGTGCGACCGCGCGCCCGAAGTTCACGATCAACTTTCACCTGCGAACGCGCCACCTCTGGTATGCGCGCGCACGCTCGCGTGTGCGTTCATTACCAAATAAGAACGAGCGATTTCGACAAAAGCGAGAAGCCGCTTCGAGATACGAGGGAAATTTATCGTCGCACGCGCACTAGACGTCGGCAGCTTTACGCTGCAATGTCGCGGCGATTAATGTCGCGTTTATGCCGACAAAGCTAATAATCGCATCTCTTTCGAGTGGACCAAAGCAACGCAATTTAACCGAATCCGTTTCCGTAAGAATAAACTTGATCTACAGGCTTGCAACTGCTCTATATTTCCTAGAGGACATTTGACAAGTTGCGCAATTACGCTCGCGACATGCACAAATTTGAAATTCCGTCGAACCGCGTATACGATCTAGAAGATCCTCTTTGCACAATGCTTACCAAGTCCGGCACGTTCGTGACTATAGGCTTGACATTTTTACCATACTCCGTGCGCAAAGTGCGTCTATCCAGGACGCTCGGCAGAAAACGTGCGTTGAAAATCACACTTTCCACACATCGTATCAAAAAATACGGTACGGCACATGTTCCGGAAAGAGTTTTACGATCTGCTTTCCCGCACTTGTATCGTAATGTACTATTTTGGCAGTGCATATTGTGCACACTGCACATATATCACCCGCAAGTTCAGCTGGATGTATTCGTGCACTTATTTTACGCAGTCGAATGAATTCATAGGAACTTTTATTCTTTCTTTTGGAGCATATTTCAGTCAGAGTTGCATAAAGAATTCATTAAGCTACTGTAGATTGAAGCGCTCGTTTACTTAATTCGATGCAATTTTTAGTATGATAATTGCAGCCCTATAAATATATACAATACCATTGTTTTCAAATTGCTGTCATGAAAAAACTACAATCTAGATCTTCTCTTTCTTTAAAGTAAACTTCAAAGTCAGCACGCGATATGGTAGAGGTACTGATGGAATCAGGCGGCCAGGAGGTGGCCCTCGCGGAAACGTGCAGCTCGCGAGCTGGAACACCAACCGAATGCACTGCCAAATTGGTAACACATTCGCAGACGCAAAAGATAAATGACGATGAGAATACAACGGTCGCGATGACACCAATACAAGAGTTTTACGCTGGTCAGAGTATTTTCATTACCGGCGGTACTGGTTTTATGGGCAAATTGCTGATCGAGAAGCTGTTACGCAGTTGTCCTGGAATCGCATTTATTTATCTACTGGTACGTCCGAAGAAAGGCAAGGACGTTCATCAAAGGACCGAAGAGCTCATTGATGATGTTGTGAGTCGTGCGTTTACTTTTTACTTCGTCTCGTCGTCTTTATGAGTTATTGCGGATGAACATTTTGAATAATCCATACATGGATTTTTAACGATTATAAAAAAAACTTGGAAACGAGCGGTCGACAAAGTATGTTTCCGCACATGTAAATTTCTATTCTTGAAGTTTGACGTTTCGCGAGGAGAAAAAAAACAGACCGTGCATTGGTCAAAGCCGAGAAAACTGCCGTTTTTTTTCCTTTCCGTACGTTCAGCAGTTAATTGCTCGTAGCAATTCTCAAATAAAAATCAAGAGAACGGAATTCTGGTCATCTCAATGAATTGTTCACAGCTTTTTTTGAAATTGAAAGAAGAGCGACCGAAATTCCGATACCAAATTGTCGCTGTTGCCGGGGATTGCAGCCTTCCAGGACTCGGTTTATCGGCAGCGGACCGAACAATCTTGACGCGTGAAATCTCGATCGTCTTTCACGTAGCTGCAACCGTAAGGTTCGACGAGAAACTCCAGCTCGCCGTCGCTATCAATGTACAGAGTCCTGGGGATATCATCAAGCTTTGTAAAGACATGACGCAGCTCAAGGTGAGAAACTAAACATAAAACCATGGTTTTCATAATTGATTTCAGAATAATATTGCGAAACTACACCATTTTCCGTAGGCATGCGTTCACGTATCGACGGCCTATGCAAACTGCGTGCATAACGAGATCGAAGAGAAATTCTACGACGCGCCGATCGACGGCAACAAGCTTATTGCGCTCGTTGAGGGCATAGATGAGAAGCTCATCGATGACATCACGAGACCGTAAGTGTGCATTGCTTCTTGGATTTTTGATCATGTCTATGCCATTCAATCGATCGTTTTGAATGTGTTTCTTGTAGCATACTCGGTCAATGGCCTAACACTTATACCTTCACTAAAGCAGTGGCAGAGGATGTGATTTGCAAGGAAAGCGGCGATTTACCTATTGGAATCTTTAGACCCGCTATTGGTTAGTGCATGCATTTATTAGATTAGCGTAGCATAAATTATAGTCTGTACGCTAATTGAACCCGTACTCACTTGAAAACTTGATAAAACGTAAACGTGAATCAAGTCGACAGTTTTTATTATCTGTAAACACTCTTCTAGCTATTTGCATCGGAAATCTTTGAAGTAGAGGTCGCAAAGAATTGCTTTGCATAGAAAATTTCAGAAGCTTTTATTTGTCATGATTCAATAATATTATGAATAATGTAATAACGATGAATAATTACGTATCCTTTCACGGAAAACTAATTGATTACGAAACAATTTTAGTGATTTCAACATACATGGAACCCGTGCGAGGCTGGATCGATAATATGTACGGACCAACAGGTGTGGCCGCTGGTGCAGGTGGAGGGCTGCTTCGCTCCCTGCATTGTGATGGTAAACTAAAAGCAAATGTCGTTCCTGGCGACCTTACCATCAATGCTCTCATTGCTAGCGCGTGGGACATTGCTAACGTTGGAAAGTAGGTGTAAACAAATTGTATCCTCCAATGCATTCAAATGAATTACAAAGTAATATTGTGTAACATAATGCAGCAGTTCATGTTATCATTAAAATTAGAAAAACAAGATCATTCCTAAAAAGCGGCACACGCAAGTTCAAACGAAACGTGCAGAAAGTATTACGTTGATTAATGAGTGTCATACTTACGACTAGAAAGAAATTGCAAAAAATACCAAAGTCTCATTCACATTTCACATACCGTTACATTAGATTCGACTCGCGAGTAAGATAAAAAAACATTTAAATAGTTTCATTCTTTGCATTAAAATTAAAAGCTTAAAACACTTTAATTAAACATTTTCAAATATTCACAATGTCATCGTGTTTCCAGAAACAACAAAAACACCAAAGAAATACCAATCTACAACTACGTATCGAAAGATAATCCTATTACTTGGGATGAATTGAAGGATTACTCAGCCATATACGGTGTCGAATATCCATTAACACGTGCCGTATGGTACTACAGTTTCCGCAACACCAAGAGCAAGTTTGTCCATACATTGTACATGTACTTCTTGCATCTTCTGCCAGCTCTGTTGGTAGACACCGTGACTCTGTGCCTTGGAAAGCAGCCAAGGTAATGTTAAGAGATATACTTTTATGAAATTACATAGCGAGTCAGCGAATCGAGTGCTCATTTCCTATTTTCTTGCTTACAGGATGCTCAGCATTTACAAGAAGATCATGAAATTCATGGATGTCCTGAACTACTTTACCACAAAAGAGTGGCAATTCAAAAATGATAATGTGAATGCTCTTGCCGATAAACTTCATAATAAGGATAGGAGCTTGTTCTACATGGATATGCGTGATGTTGACTGGGATCTCTACTTCCAGAGTTATATCAAAGGCATCAGAACGTATCTAATGAAGGAACCTCTGGACAATCTTCATGCTGCGAAAATCAGGTGGCGAAGGTAAACGTCACTTGATGTATTTCTAGATATTCACCTCATTGCAATCTTACATTTCATTACTTGTTATGATTTCTTTGGGTTCTTTTATTTATTTGAAAATTGAAGGGATAGTCTCTAGTAATCAATAAATTATGAAATAAGTGTCAGAACCCCTATATATAGGCATTAATGTGAAAGATTACGAAAATTAAATTATTTCTCGTAATTAAAGCCGAAATTTTTTTTTAACCATTATGAAAAATTAGATAGACAATAGCAACCGAAAACTCTAATTTTGTTTTACACGACCGAAAGTAATGATTTTTGATCGATATTATTCAAGTCAAAATTCGTAATTTTTGATGATATAAAGTAGCAAATAAAAACTCTTAATTTCTACTAGCCATGGCACATTTTAAAAATAAAGTAAGTAGAATTCTTACTAGTACCTAGATTTTCTAAGAAATTAGTCATAATTTAAGATTTTTTACATTATTATCTAGTGATGAAAGACCTATGAGATAGTTTTAACACTTTTTCATAAATTGTAGTTTCAAATTTTAGGAAAATTAGTGATCTCGTACACTGACTCTATCCTCATAAATTCAATATTAGAAAAGTCATCGAAAGTCACCAGTAAACAGTGTTTTTACTAGAATAAATTTGCAAGTCAAATACGCTGTTTTAGATGAATTATGGTTCATATTTTCAAGTTGTTATTTATGACTTCACTTATTTATTGCTTCATTTGAGTTACTAAAAGATATTGTTTTTTTTTGGTAGTAAAACTCCGACATATGCATTAATTGCCTACTACAAAGACTAGTATTCTTCCATTATCCGGCGTGAAATCGAAACGATCGCGTTATTAAAGGAATCAGTAAATTTAAAAAATTGAAAGCATAAAGATTTAACTGAGTTCACGAAATATCAGTTTCACTATTTTTTGACGGTTTATAGAATTTTGTGCTGTGGCTGATAAAGTTTTCAAAGTATAATTTTGAGTTGACGCAGTTGTTAGTTTCTCCGCTAGATAGCGCCAACGTTCACTTTTGATATGTTGTCAAAAGTGATTTATACTTTATTTATTTATTTATACCGTCAATAGCATTCATGTTTCCCATTCCAATCAGAACTCATAGAATTATCAATTAATCTTTGAATTTTATTTTTTTCAGAATGTATTGGCTACATCAAGCGACGAAAGCCCTCTTCGCCTATGGCGCGTTGAGGTTGAGTTGGTTCGCGTTGAAAACCGTCTACTATCTAGTGCTTTAACCATCTCCGGAAGACAAAGATATTTCTTTTTATTTTGCTGAAACTTCTTGTCGCGACAACGTGGTCGCGTCAAAAAATACGTGTATCGTCGGGTGTAACCCAACATTCCATCCATCCGGAGACATCGCACATTCGATCTTCTTCATTTGTATTTTTATTTTACATAGTTCAGCTTCAAAGACGAATATGCGTTAATTGCATTTTTTGTATGTGTTGGAAGACGAGTAAAGCTGACAGAGATTGCGAAAGCCGTGTTTTAATCGGCGATTCCAGAGCAGTAGAATCACTTTTTAAACGTAACGGTACACTTTTTTGGATTTTTTTCCTTTTACATGATGTTTTCTTGTGCAAGAAACTATTACCATGTTACGGGATGCGTTTTTTTTTTCTTTTTTTTTTAAGACGCGGTGTAGTGATATTTGTAGTTTTTTTCTGTACATGGACTATTTATATTATACTATTAAACGTAACCCCTTTTTATAATGAAATCTTTTGTTTAACTTTATTTCAGTATTTAAAATCATGTTCAAACGGGAGCTCATAATTCGTAATCGAGATATCTGACATTATTCTCATATTTTGTTTGCGACCATTTAATGGATCGGGCAAATTCTTCTTTGCACAGCATTGAATAATAAAATCCATGTAAAGGTCAAGATTGTTCGTATGCTTACTAATAATGACCTACTAGCGCCGAGCACCGCAGTCAAAATCATGACGCAATCTAATCAAGCAACTATGAATTTTTTACAATAATGCTGCCGCAGGTAAGTGCAGACGACATAATCGGAATCGTAAAAAAGTAATTATTTATTTGCACTGAAGTATAATCAATTGCGATTTGTAAAGCGAGTAAATAAACATAAAACGACAACGAGTACCGTTGAAATAAACCGAAATCGCGTTCGCAAAGCCATTGCGCCACTGATTACGTATGCAATGTAATTTCCGACTCGTTCGAAAGGACTTGCGAGCTCGGAAGCTAAACGTACTTTCGTCAAATGCGAATGGTAAGGATCGTCTTATATAACCGAGGCTACGAATTCCAAAATCGGATGTACCTCCATTCGATGTGTCTTCGTTCTTCTTTCTCTTTGAAAGTTTCGCTTTTTTTTTTACTTTTATTTTCGCCAGCAGTTAGGTGCGCAATGCAAAAGTTGCTCTAATTGAAGATTTTCAAAACGATTTCAATTACTAATCGAAGACTCAACGAAAACTCCAGCCATCTTGCGCACGTGACGATGGACTGCTCGGCGTGCCGAACACGTACTTGGATAATCGATGGAATTTTGTTGCATTGAGAATTCAAGGTTTTTTGACGTATGCAAGAAAATTTTGCATTTCGATTGCTGAGAAGGTAAAGCTTTGTCTGGTAACAAAAAGTATTTGAAAAAAAAAAGAAACATTCTAAGAATTATATATTTTATTCATGGGTAAGGCATTGTGATTACAAATAAATAAAAGTTTCTCTTACATTTCAAAATAGTAGATTAAAAAGTGGAAAAATAACCTTACGAAACCTGTTCGTAAATTATTAGGATTCTAGTTCGCGCACGAAACGAATCACAAAACGTTCTAGAACAAACATTTCTTGCCAAGGCTGATATTTAAAAAGTCACGCAATTGCATAAAGAATCTATAACGTCAGCAGTGCAATATAATTTGTAAAAGGAAGTAAACTTTTTCAGGTCGTTGACACTTGCTACACAGTTAATAGGTACTTCCATTAACAAGTCGCGATGGTTTCTCTGAGTTCTTTTATATTTCTCAGCATGGCATAAGACGACTTCACAGGATTTTCATAGCTTGGTGATGATAGAGGTTTAAGAGACGACTGTTATCATATCAAAATCATCATAACGAATACAAGGATTATTTCTTAACCATTAATACTTGGGCATTTTTGTAATTTTTGAAACTAAAGGAAACCATTGATGATATGAACGTTCTTCAATTTTTTCTATACAAGAGGAAGTACAAGGAATAACATTTTACGATATTACAGTTGTGGTCAAGGCCATTACTTTAATGCATGATATATTTATTATGCAGATGCATAATCTATTAAAACATTTTAAATAATTTTTATTATTTTTCGGCACGAGAACAATTTTTATTTTGATATTTCTGTTAAGACATTAAGTTGATGAGTATACATTTAAAAGAGATCATGCATCCACAGATATAGTTCCGGAAACGCATTCGAAGACACATTCTGAGTTTTGATTTATTTTAGGTGAATATTTCAATTGTTTCATCTTATTTTGTTTATCCTACTTTGAACTATTTTATAATTTTCTTTTTCAGAAATCCCACACAGCTCAGCTTATAGATCAATTTTGAACTCATTTTATAAAATGTAAATTATAAAATCCATTTATAAATGCATAACGAATTATTTGGAAAATAAATCATACTACGTATTGACAAAACTTAACTGCAATGACACATCTTCTGGATCAAAATTTTAAATATTACATAATGACGTCAATTATCTTAAGGAAAATACTATAGTTTTACATACATACAAATATAAATAAAAAGCAGTTATGTCAACTACATAATCGATTTAAATTGCTTTACAGAACCAATGAGTAAATGCTTTAACGTTGCCATTAAATAAATTACTAAAATGTGACTAAAAATAAGTGAAAGTAATATCTGTTTCAAACGTTTATCAAAATTTATATATTATCGCCATTGAAATACATTCCGCGTTATACATAATCGGATTTACATCGTGAAACTCCAAATAAAATTCCGGTTAAAGTTAAAGTCAACTTCCATATAAGATTTTTGGGTTATTCAAACGATAATTTAGATAAAAAGTAAACAACAGCTATTGCCTCATACACGTGATATTTTTAACTTTACAGTGTTATTTTCACGGTCAACAGAGCCGTGACTACCTTAAGGAAGTAAAAAGAATGAAAAACGAAGACGCTAAAATGTCTTATCGAATAAATTAGAATTCCGAATTTCTACAAGTGGGCGGCTTGTTCGACTCATCTTTTTTGCGTTTTGTGGTTAATGGACTATACAATCTGCACTCTTTCTTCTCTTGCAAGGCTGGGATTTAACAAACTGAGCGGAATTTTAAACGAAGTTGTAGATTGCGCGAATTACAATTAAATGAAGCATCGATCTTTCATTGTTTTAAATCTAAGGAAACTATTTATGTATATAGTAAACAATACCAATGCTTTTTTAAAAAATACTTACTTTATTATTGTCAATAAGAAAAATCGATTCATCATATATTTAAATAACATAAGCGATCCTAATAGATACAATATACAACACTCAATATTATTTTCGTGACTGATTATACATAAATAGTAGTCTTTCTATTATTATAACTAAAGTTTTCTGTTAGAAAGTAGAAAAATTTTGAAATTAATTAATCTTTGAATTTTATTATTAGAATAGAATAATTTTAACTGAAATTTGATACACTCGCAGGAATCATACGTAATATTTGAAAAGCTCTTAATCAGAAGAAATTGTATTTTGTAATGGAATGCAATAAAGATAACATTTGTATGTTTATAAATGAAGAAACCTAAAGTCTACTTTGAAAGAGAAATATATTCTTTTATTTTTAGTAATTTTTTTTATTATACTGAAGATTCCTTTCCTTCTTTTCATTTACATATTAAACCAAAAAGCTTTTCTGATATAATGAGAAATATTGCACTCCAAATAAGATAAATCTCTCTGAAATATAAACTTTTTAATCTTATGCCTCTTAAATTAAAAATATCGACCATTAAAACTATTTTTGTACAAAGATCTTCAGAATTTCTCTCTTTATAAAATGTTAAGTCATTTATATCCAGTATTACGATTAGTTAATACGTAATGAGTAGGATAAACGTTTAGTAGTAATTTAACCCGTATAGTGAAAAAAATTAAAAGATAATTTATAGCAATTTTCGATATGATAAATTATAGATTTGGAATACAATTCGAAAATCCACCTTTAAAGAGAGAGAGAGAGAGAGAGAGAGAGAGAGAGAGAGAGAGAGAGAGAGAGAGAGAGAGAGACGTTTATTAATTTTTAACACTGAGTGTTTTTACACTGAGTATATTTTCGATAGGTGTGATATTATTTATGTAAATCACAATTGCAAATTTCTTGTAATATTAAAAAATAACTACAATTGAAGAGATTTGTCTTTTTTATAACTGTCACGAAAAATCAAATATATAAGATAAATAGGTGCAAGTATTGTGCCAACGTCACGATGACATTCAACCTCAGAAATAAATGCATCCTATTAACGGGGCTATAAGGCAAGCACAACGGGATGATTTGTCTCCGGATTTTAGCGATTTTTGGTTACTTATGGACGTGCCAGTTTTAGTTGAATGTAATGGCTGTAAATTAGCTTTTATCACAAACTGACATGTAACATGGATTGTTAACGGATTTTTGGAACTTTGGGTCTATCTTTTACAAAGTCCTTATGCAGACGAGATTGTGAACAAATATTGTCCATTTAGCATTTAGTATGTGATTGTGCACTGCTAACGCTAAAAACCTTTAAAAACGATTGTTTCTATTTTTTAAAGACCCATTCAATAATGAATCCAGAGTAATTCTTGATTATTTATTGATTGGATTTTTTCTAATATTGGTTTACATAATATCTTTAGAAGTTAGAATAATTTTTGTATAATTTTTTGAAAATAATAATTCAACAATTTCTACTTTTAAATTACAATAAAATAACAAATAAAGATAATTTAAACTTAGTTATCAAATTTATTGATCGGTGGTCGTAAGTAATACACTCCTTTTGTTAAAGTTAGTTGTTAATTCTTAGTATAATTCTTGGTAACTTTCTAATTGACAACTTGTTTAAACTCATTAACTTGTTAATTTATAAGCATAACATACGCGTATAGAACTATTATTTTCCAGTGTAATAATTGGTCGATATGTCGATAAATAAATACGTATACCAAATAACGAAGTGGTTCGTTTTCTAGATTTCAAATACTAAATTGTTAATATTGCTAATTTTGTTCCTTCTCGAACCATTCTAATGCTATATTAAGCAGAGCATATTTTTCATCATTTTGCAATAATCTAACAGCGAGAAAGATACATAATTATCGATATAAATATCGATCATTAATGAAATATTTTTCACTTTATTAAAAAAGCCAGAATTCACAAATCCAATTATAGTAATGCAATGGAATTTTTATTCCTTAGATAGGTTCCTGAAATATTAAAAAATATAAGTTAAAGGAAAATCAGAAATTAATTAGAAAATTCCATATTAATAGCGTGGCAACTTTGTTGTTATATGGTATGGCTTGGTTTAATTTACAACCTTTCCTGTGAAAATTGTTGACCTTGTTACAAAATATAATACTGAAACTTGAAATGTTTGAATTTGAAAATAAATCAAACGATTAAAATGATAAAAGAATTATTTGAAAAAGTATTTACTGCAGATTCGCGTACATATGTAAAGAACAATGAAAGAAATATCTGAATAGGTTAATACAAATTCCTGAACTATCTAAATGTCTAGCGTTGTCAACAGTCGAAGCCAAAAGCAAAGAGAGCATTCGCTATGTATATATATATGTAGGTCTTTGCCACAATAGTGAAGAAGAATTCATCTCCCCCCTCCCCCAAAAATGACTACGGACTTTGCTACAAGTAAAATCCCCATTCAGCGCTCGTATAAGAAGTCAGAGTGAGGCTTGGCAAGTCTTGCATTTTGTCGTTCGGTATCGTACGTGCTTGAGCTCCCGAGTTGAGAGAATAGTCCAGTGTTTTCTTGTTTTTACAGTGAGATAGACGCAAAGTGAGAAACAAAGGACTTTCACTTTCCAATTCGAGAGGAAATCGGTGAGCGATCGTTAAAGCGAGAAATTTTTCTTTTGCGCCGCGAACAGGTGCTCGATCATGAATTATTGTGCTTGTTTTCTCAATTTTCACGAGAGTCCTTGTGCTCTATACTATCGCGTCATAAAATTAGCGTATCCAAAGTGCTTCCTCTTGCTCGGATAGAAATTTAATGAAACACCGCGATAATGGAGTTTCGAAGCGTGTGTTTACCCATAGTGACAAGTATCATCGGATACTGAGTAACGAGATATTGACAAATAGACTTATCACGCTTGATAGACAGATGGTTCAAGATTGTTATGACTAACGAGTTTTGAATGTTAGTCTCATTAATGTAAATTATACCTGAACAATGTTTTTCGATTTTTCAATGCCATTCGTAACTAATGGTGAATTCTATTTCATAGTCATCAATTTTCTTTTTGTAACTTTTAATTGGAAAGATATGTTCGCGTAATTCTTGGCAATTAAATTGTAAGTATATGCGTTGTCACGGGTAATTTTACTTCGATGTGCAGAAGCCATTAACAGATTGTTTGACTGAAGGGTATAAAATTTGATTAAACAGATTTATTCGGTTTACGTAGTTTATTAGTAACGTCATACGATACAACTAGTAGTTGAAATTTAAATTCGTAAAAATTTGTTTGTCAAATAAATATTTTCAATATATTTCGTTTATTTTTTCAAAAAATAAATCTATTAAAACTATCGAATGTATGCATATCATTGTTTGATAAATTATACTACTACTGCGTACTACAATACGTAATGCAAACGTAGACGTTTTTTTATTTGTTAATGACATTGAAAGACGTCATAACGTTTAAATGGTAGGGTAAATAATTTAAAAGAAGTTTTAATGCCCACTGATTTGTAATATGATTTCAATATAAATGGATAAAATCCGAAACTTTTTTATTTAAAAGTTATTTCTAAATATGTTGTTATATTTAAATTGAAATAACCAAGAGCATATAGAAGATATTTAACAGATAAAGTTATGGCCCACTGAATTTTTTATGCTATCCTTGACGTGTTTCATTTCCGGATCCTCACAAGAGAATACCGCCTCGTGTGGTATTACGGCAATTTTATAGATCGATAAATATTTCTTTTTTAACGAAAAAATGTCACAATTTTCGATATATATTGTGTCTTCTATATATCGTGTAGTTGAAAGGAATCACGTAATTCAATAATTGTCTATTATCAAACATTCAAATGAGTTTTTACTCCGAAAAGAATATAAAATTCTATCTAATTTCAGAAGGTCTCTGAGACTATATCAGAAAGTTTACATATGTGTTAATTTTTATGTTATCTAAATCATACTCGCTAAATTTTCGCCACTACTATTTTTATAAAGTTAAAAAAGTAATCCAAAAATTGCAGTTCATTTATGATTGCTATATTGTTTAAAAAGATTCTTTCATTATTTCTAGTTAAAAAGGAATTCACGTTCAATTTAAGAAGTTTTCTTAGAAGGTTTTTCTTGCTTTCTCTGAAAGTACAAGAAAAAAAATGGCAGTTTCTCTGTGTTATGTCATGACATATTTGAAATACTATGACTTGAATGGCTTTTAAAATTATCCTACATTACTTAAACCTATGTATAATAACCTCGAAGACGTAAAAACTTGTAAAAATGTTCACGTTTGCGTAGAAACGGCCTTGACCTACTTGAAATGCCTTGCAAAAATAATTAATTTGTTTAAATGTTAACGCATCAATATTCTTAAGAATTTGTTTAATAAATGAAATGAGCCTCGGTATTTATAGAAATGAAATATGTGTATGCGATTATCGCGCTACAAACAATCTAAAATCTTTATCTTATCTAATGATCAATTAATACTAATAATTTATATTATATTTTCCAGATAAACAATGACAGTTCTAAATATGGAACTGGGGTCTGACTCCAAAACGCCTCTACAAAAGTTTTACGCTGGCCAAAATGTTTTAGTGACAGGTAAGGTTTTAAAAACAAATAAATGTATTTAAATAAGTTTTGTGATTTTTTTTATTTAAACTACATTATTAAAAAGACATACCACTCATCTTATAATTTAACAAGCGTTTCGTGCAACAAAATTGACTAAATCATATTAATATTATTATTATAGATATTGTTCAAATATCTGATTACAATATACTTTAAATTTTTCAATATTTGTCCATTTTATTGTTTGAGCTTTATCCAACTGTTTTTTCAGTAAATACTTTTTAGATGATTTCGTTTTCATAATGAGTATTTGAACATACTTTTTCATGTCCTTTTTTACACTACTTTTGAAGTCGTAATCTTCACTTAACTCTCGTTTAAATAACGATATTTTTCTTTTAGTAGTTGTTGGATTTTCAAATCTTCGATACATCTTCAAACAATATTTCTTGAAATCTTCTAAGGTCGGCCAACGTTCTTCAATAGCTTCAGCAAATATTTCTCTTAAAGCTGGTTTTGCAGATTCTTTTGCTTCATCCAGTAGAAAATTAACCATAAATTCCATTTCCGATCTTTTTTTCAATTCCTGATTAATATAATCTTCTAAATCATTTGTACTGGCTGATCTTTCATATTCAAACTTTTTGCTCAATTTTTTAAACCTCATTATCTCATCTTTATCAGGGAAAAACTGATTGTATACAGCTGCATGAACCGCTGACCAGCCAGTTATTAGAACGGCTAAAATTCTAACAGTTATTACTATTATTATTGAAAAATGTAAAACTTTTTAGGCGTCAGTGTAATTGAATCTCATAATGTAATCATACTCTAATCAATCATTGAATACTTACAAAATAAAATATTTCATGGTAAGCCTCGATCTCAATTGTACAACGTAACTGAAGTAATTCTTTTAAATGATAGTTTATATACGCAGAAGAGCTCGTTACGTTTCACTGATAAAAAATAATCGTCGGCTTGGGTATGGAATTCTATCAATTCCGCATGTGTATCATCGCAGATAGGAAGTGTTAATGTTATATTTATAACGTAGTCAGCCATTTGCGTTTGAATGAAATGGAAAAGCCATTCAATTAAAATAAAAGAAAATCGTTAATTTCAGGAGGAACGGGCTTTTTGGGAAAGTTGCTAATTGAAAAGTTGTTGAGAAGTTGTCCGGATCTATCGTCAATTTTTGTCGTGATTCGTCCAAAAAAAGGCCAAGATGCATACCATAGGTTGGATACTCTGTTCGACGACACGGTAAAATTCCGTTCATATATGTATTTTAAATATACCTACAATCACCTTAAAATTTACTCCTTTTGTCTAAATGCTTACTATTTAGATTTTCGACCGCCTGAAAAAGGATATGCCCAAGTTCCGCCACAAAGTGACTGTCATAGCTGGTGATTGTTCGCTACCTGGTCTTGGAATATCGCAGTCCGACAAGCAACTTATCATCCGCGATGTCAATATCGTTTTCCACGTTGCTGCGACTGTAAAGTTCGACGAGAAAATCAAACAGGCCGTCGCTATCAACGTTAGTGGCACCAAAGAGATGCTTGATTTGTCTAGGCAGATTCAAGGCTTAAAGGTAGTGATTTTATCTTATGCCACTTTCAAAAGATTTTCTTAATTTCACGACGTTTTTTGTGTCAGTATCACAAAGCTATTATAGACGTTATAATCATGTCTTCTTTCCTTTCCTTCTTCAAACCGTTTCCGATTTCAGATAAAAGCTACAAGTCACGAATAGTAAAACTAACTGCGTCTGAGGACAAACGTGCAATTAATCTTTAATCTTGGAAAACAAAATTTCACTTATTAGAGAAAAAGTAGTCAGCGCAGGATTAGTTATTATTTTTTTAGGACATACATATCTAATTACGAACGTTTTTGATCTCATAGGTAATAATTCACGTGTCGACGGCATACAGCAATTGCAATAGGATGCATATAGACGAGAAGTTTTACGATCCGCCGCTTTCAGGTAAACGGCTATGTCACTATACATTTGGTTTAGTTTTTAGCAAATGTGTGACATAACATGAACTAATTTTTATACGGCACAATCTTGATATAGGGGACAATGCCATCAAACTGGTTCAGAGTTTGGACGATAAAAAACTCGATTCCATTACGCCAATTATACTGGGCGATTTCCCAAACACTTATGCCTACACAAAATGCATCGCGGAACAGGTAGTGCAGCAGTACGGCAGAGATCTACCAACCGGAATTTTCAGACCTGCCGTTGGTGAGTATCTTTACATCTTTCAATTTCACACACGCGCCGCTCTTCGATATACTTTTACTAGGCACATTGACACCCGTCTGTTCTGGTTGTTATTGCAACAGTCATACTGCAAATTGCTTCATATTTGCTTTTGAGAAAAATATGAAAGCGAGCTTGTTTTTACACGATTTCTTTCATAAACGAGCTCGAATTAGTTACACTTCGAAAACTTTTCACCAAATAGAAAGTAACTATCCCCGTGATAAATGTTATCTCACTACTTTTACTAAATTTTAAGAAGAGATCTTTGAAATGGTTTTAGAATATATTTTGACACGTCAGTCTTTTTGACTGAGCCGAATAAATAATAATAATAAAATTTCTTTTCTATTTTATTACAAGACGTAATAGTCGTAGAGTTTGTTTTCTAAAAGAATCTTATATTGTAATATATATAATATAAAAGAATTATAGTTTCCATGTTTAATTATTGCCAATGATAATAACAATTAAATAAACCAATACCTCTTGTTATTTCATAAGTAATTTCAACGTATCACGAGCCAGTCGCCGGTTGGATCGACAACATTTACGGGCCAACGGGTGCACTAGTGGGTGGAGGAGCTGGATTAATCCGAACGATGAACATGGATGGTGAATGCGTTGCTGAATTGATACCAGCTGATTTGACTGTGAACGCACTCATCGCTACAGCTTGGGATGTGGCAAATAGCAAGTAAGATCCCGATAATAATTTTGACGATAAATTTTGTAAATCCTTCTCATCTCGCTGTCTTTGTCCGTACAGAAATGAGGATTCTGATCCTCCAATTTACAACTACCACTCGAGTTGGTCAAAAGGCTTGACTTGGAGAAAATACGTTGATCTTGCATACAAGTACGGAACGAAGAAGCCGAGTATACGCAGCATTTGGTGTTATAGTTTGACAGCCACAAAGAACGTCTATTTGTACTATATCTTGTCGTTTTTACTTCATATCGTTCCTGCATTCCTCGTTGATGTTGGTTTATTCCTTACCGGAAAGGAACCTAAGTAAAAAAATCGATCATCACATCGAATGATATTTGATATAGGCATTTTATCATTCTTAAATGTTTCTTGTTTTTAGAATGTTAAAAATTTACAAGAAAATTCACAAATTCTCGGCAGTCACCACTTACTTCATTATGAGGAAATGGGAATTCACTAATGATAATATGGTTCGTTTGTGGGACAAACTAAGTTCCGATGACAAACAGATATATTACTTCTCGATGAAGAACATCGATTGGGATGACTACATGCAGAAATGTGTCGATGGATTGAGACTCTATATTTTCAAGGACGATCCAAACAATATCCAGATGGCTCGAAAACGAATGGCAAAGTAAAAGAGACAAATTTATTGAAGCGATTATCTTACTTAAGTATTACAATAAAGCTAAAACAATTATTTTTTCTTCCAGGATTATCATTTTACATAAGGTGATCAAATACACAATAATGGCTTTCTGCGTTTACGGATTCTTCTTGCTCATTTCCTTACTTTTTTCGATAAATGTCAGCACGGTACTTGCACCGATCAGTGAACATATCAGTATTCGGTAATGATCTAATAGCAGACAAATTTTTATGTAGTGTAAGATTGTAAAATTGTGTTCATTTGTGCGCGGATATGTTTGCTGAACAGATATTGACAATTTGTTGTTGTTAAGTTTTATTAGATATCGCAGAAGTAAGTGAATAATATTTTGAGGATATTTTTTTTTTATTACTGGCAATTCAGAGTTTTTAAATTCATTTTTTCTTTTTTATGAGTTCAACGGTCTAATTATAAACTTTTCTATATATATATATATGTACGAAAACTATTTTAAGATTGCATAATAACTATGTTTGAATTAAATGTTTCAACGTACTAATAAGTTTTTATCCATTTCAAATTTAGATTCGAAGTTAGAAAATCATTTCATTTTTCTTTATGATGATTATATATTTGTAAATACTTTATATGCATATTTACTTTACGTATTGAGAATATTTCGTAAATAAAATTTTTTTTTTAAATCCCTCAGATTGCATTAGATATTTCTCCAATAAACTTGTTTAATTTGAATTATTTTTACAATTTTTAAGCTCAATACTTTTAAGGAAAATAAACAATTATCTTATATTAGTCTACTGCTTCATATATGATAACAAAGTAAACAATATTTACGTTATAGACTATATAGGATATACATAAAACCATTATTTCCAAGATTGTTTTATCAAAACAAAGCAAATATATGTCAAGATTTGATAAAAAAATTGCATGAGATGTATATCTATAATATGATTCGATTATATGCTGCGTTTCTAACTTAGAATGTACATATTAATTCTTTTTATATTTGATCATAACATTTTCGCAAATATCGAAATATGATAGTTTTTAACTTTTAAAATCTTTTTAGAAAAAATTGCTATATGTTACGTAAAAAAGACTTATAATGATGTGCATATAAAAACGAAGTTAAATATGAAATAAAAATTCATAATCATGTAAATTTAAATAACTAACATAACAAAAACGATCATGTAAGTTTAAATAACTAGTTATAAAGCGTTAAAACAAATTGGTTGAAAGTTAAAATTTAATATTACATCTTTTTTTATTTCATTCTGTTTTCTGAATACTTTTATACAAAAAATATTAGATTTTATAGTCAATTACCGTATTGTAAAACAAATATAATATTCGGTAAGTAAATTGATATCAGCAAGTACATAGTTATTATATATTAAAAAATTTTAATAACTACCTTTTCTAATGCAGTCGCCATTTTTTGTTCTAGTATTATTATAAAATCATCATAGGTTAATAAAATTACTTTTTAATAAAAAAGTACAAATAGAATATATCATCTAATAAAACAACATCATATGAAATAATTTCAAGAACTAACTCATAACAATAATTTTTAATATGATAAAAGTTCGTCCACTTTATTTCCAAAATTTCACCAAGTTTTTCTTTCAAAAAAGGCCTATGAGCTTGATTAACATTAATGCTATTTTTTCCGATCGTCCATTTAGGTAATAAGCTCTACATGTCCTCTTTTTTTTTAAGATCGTTGCCTTTTCACTGTTTTGCTTAAAAAATTAAATAAACTTGTCACAAAATTTTTCAGATTCTTCAGATATTGAATAAAATTCTTTGGTATATCATCCTTTGTTTTATATACATATATATAATGAATTCTGTAATTTTTACTATAAGATAATATAATCAGTGTCGGAAACGCCTATAGTTTCTATTATTAAAATTATTAATTAACTGGTACTTCAGGATAGGAAAGTGAATTTATCTTGAAAGTATAATAGATAGATATTCAAAAAGTATTATTATAAGAATAAACTAATAATTAATTTATTATTTTACTTAAAATTAAGTTGACTCGTAGATCGTCGGGCTAAGTACGATTGTAATGATGTCGACACATAATTTGTAACAATTTGCAATTTCGAAAAAAACTTATCCATTATTCTTAGAAATTTCTGTGTAATATTTTTATCGTAAATAAAAAGATATCACATCAATTCAGTATCGTACATTAAGAATAAATCAATTAATTTTGTAATTTCTTCTCAGTTTGTCATCAAATTGATTTGCAAGTATTTATTGCTATCTCAATAATTTTAATGCGTATTTTAGTACGCATATAGAAAGCAAATAACAATGTATTTATAATATAATCAATAATCATAATAGGACACGCAATATTTTCCTACTTAGCATATTTAAAATATCCTTGGAAATATTTATCAACAAATATAATGTTTTAAGCATAATTTTATTTTAGTTATTGTATTGTTTTATTAAACAACCAATCTTTTATTGTTCTCACTCTATGTTCTGTTGATAACAATGGATTGGTTGAGCAAGATCAGATTATTAATCAACTCCTCGACATTTTTTTATAAATAAGGTAACAATCATAACAAACACGAAAGATTTTCATTAGCGTGTGCTTTTCGGTCTTGAACTAATCAACATTAAATAATAAATAAGATATCGATCATGAGAAACACGGAAGAGATTTTTATTCTGTCTGGGTCGAGCTAATCAATAATCTGAAGTCGCTCATGAACAACAGAAGATTTCACGTTTACAATGCATGCATGAACGTATGTATGATGGGCATCGAAGTGCGCCTTAATTATTTAAAATTTGTATGACATATTTTTCTAATAAAAAATGTCAGTGAAAAAATATATTTCACGTAAAAAATGTGATCATAGTTAAATAGAAATCGTTGAAATTGAATAAAAGAAAATGAATAAAGATGAGTAATTTCGTATTATATAATTTTTAACTCGACATGAAGAAACCACAAGAAGCAATCAAGTAAGTTCAATAAATACAGTTATTATATGATATTTGGTTTTTTCACTTTTGTTTTAAACAAAAATTTTCAGAGTTAGTTTCTAATGATAATCAAAATACAACTTTCAGTATATTGAGAGATAATTTCTTCCTCTATTTCTTCTTTTTCTTTGGCATTATCATGTTATAATGAGTTAAGGGGATAGCTACGTAAAAAGACTAAACATTTTTAAATAAAACTGTACGAATATTAGTATTAAATTTTAACAATAGTTTGATAAGACTTTGAGTAAGCGTACGAAGGAATTGAATTAACTCAAAATCATTTAGTAAAAACACAGATTTTTTTCATCGTTTCATCTTGGACTACTTCCGTTAACGCTTCCCTTTATTATATTCCGAAATTTAAAAACAGATTAGTTTTCACGATAATTTTACACTACTTGTACGACTACTCAATCTACTTTAATTTGATTTTTGAAAATCGATAAACTCTTCTACTGCAGAGATTACGTAAGTGAAAATCGTTCTCCAAGCTCTGATTATACATTCAGATCAGCTGCATCACAATGTTTAGCCGCTTTTGCAACAAATCTCGTAAAGTTTACTTATGGATCGTTTCATGGTATTACAACGATACTTTTAGCAGAACTATACAAGAAAAATGCAGAGATTGAAATTTCACTAAGTGAATTAACATGGTTTGGTCAGTGTATATAACTGAGTTGTCTAATGTCTTATGTAACAATAATAAAAGAAAATTAATTCGATACTTTGTAGGTAGCTCATGCTTTATGGTGCCAGTAGGCTCTATATTATCAGGCCTATTGGCTCAAACTATAGGACCTCGTCGATGTTTAATTGTGACGTCGCTTCTGTTCATCGTTTCTTGGATCTTATTTTATTTTGCGAAAAATTCGGTTATGCTTCTAGGTGCGCAAGCTATTGCTGGATTAGTTGCACCAGCAATAATAGGACCTGGAACTACCTACATTGTTGAAACAGCTGAACCATATTTGAGAAGTGCCCTCATGGCTTCTACAAACCTATCTATAATCATTGGCGTATTTTTAACGATTCTTTACAGCAACTGGCTTCACTGGAGAACGATTGTTTTAATTAACCTTATTTCTCCGACACTCGGATTCTTGTCCATGTACATGATCCCTGAAAGTCCGCACTGGCTTGCAAGTAAGATATAAAATATATTCCACCGTCCGTCACGAAAAAATAATTTTTAGAATCATTATTTGTAAAAGATTAAAAATATACGGCTTTGAATAACTTGACCTTTCTCAGGCAAAGGGAAATTGAAGCAAGCAGAAAGTGCTCTGTCGTGGGTACGAGGTTGGACTACACCAGAAAATATTTTTCTAGAATTCGATTTGTTAAGGAAAACCTATGAAATTCCAGATCGAAGCTCAACAAGAAATTCTTGCAAGCCTTTTTTCCGTAAATTATTTTTCCTTCCTCTAGCTTCAGTCGCTTGTATGTTCATTTTACACGCTTGCACCGGAGTCATGGCAATTGTAGCGTACTTGATGATCATATTTAAAAGTATTGATGCACCAATCGACAGTCACTTAGCGGCATCACTTTTTGACGCTATGCGCATCCTCGGAGCCATAGTTTGTATTCTATCGGTGCACTACACCGGGAAGAGGAAATTAATTTTCATCTCTTCTATCGGAGCTGGCTTATCATATATTACAATAGCTACGCTATTATTTCTAAAAGCACAAAGCGCTTACGTGAAATACATTCACGTTTTTAATTGGACTTCGACTATCATGCTAATACTTTCAACGTTTTTGACGTCTGCTGGCATCGATAAAGTTGTGTTTATGTACAATGCTGAACTCTTTCCAACAAAATTTCGAAACGTTGGCACAGGCATCGGCATATTTGTCTTCTCAGTTTGCAGTGCCGTTGTGAACAAATCATATTTATATGTGGTTGCAGCTGTAACTTTACCGGGAGCTTTTCTCATTTTTGGAATCTCTTGCTTCGTTTGTTGCATAGTATTTTATTTCCTACTTCCTGAAACTGAAGGTAAAACGTTGCGTGAACTAGAAAACCACTATGTAAAAACGATTAAAGATGCAAACCTGTAACCATATAAAATATACAAAAGCTTATAAGCTCGTAAATAGTAATATGTCATTTGAGCATTAACAACAATTGGAGTAATCATGCTGCCATACGGAAGTTTGGAAATTAGAGCTACTCGATTACAAAACGTGCAAACAAAGGAAGAAAACAAATGTTATACATAGCAAACATGTTGTCGCTTACAAAAGACGTTTCAATTTCTGAACATTAAGTTAATAAATCAACTTGTTGATAACTACAGTGACTCAGCTCTTATTTTCATTTACGAAGATACGCTTCATATGCTACTATATGCAATTCCTTCTTCATTCATTGTGTTTTGTACTTTATTTTCTACTTTAATGACGATTCTGCATTTATCAACACGAGATTAAAGTGGCAATATACTATATTAAAGTGTGCGTTATTAAAGTAATTACAATAGCATTGATTCGTGATCTTATAATCATATGCGAATTAACGATATTTTTGATCGGAATAAATGTTCAATCAGTTATATTTAAAATCAAGTTGAACGATGATTCAATTATTCTAAATTTGTTGCAAATTATTTATTTAGAATTTAACACATACTTCTATATGTTACACGTGGAATGTTCAATCCTTTCAATTAATTAGCTGTTCGCGCATTCTACGCTGCCTAGTTTTCTTCGGACGGACGAACGACCCTAGATGTTCCAACGGTAGCCATATCTGACCCACACGTTGGAAATATGGCCCCTAATCCCCTCGCTGAGCACATCCGCACGAATGTGGGAAACCCCAGCTTATCGACATGTGCACCGGAATTAGCCTGCAATGAATGGTCATCCTAGCGCCCTCCGCTCAGGCAGTGGATGGTAGACACGCTTCGCGTGTCACTCTCCCCTCGCCCCGATCGACTGGACCCTTTGAAAACCCAAAGAAGAGAAGGAAGGAAAACTCTCCGCCAACTTGTAGCCGCTTTTCACGAGGTGTACTGTCATTAGTCAGTTCTTGTTTGAACTGCTGGCCGTTCGCCAAAGGAGACCTCCGCGTCTTAGTCGTAACTCGCGCGCGATCCTTTGTGACAGCTACGAGCGTGCTGACGGGTTCTCCGCAATATCCGTCGTACGTACGTGCGTGCGTGCGTGCTACAAAACTACACAGTGTGTGCGCCTCGTGGACATCTATAAGAATGAATACTACTGAAGGAATAATGACAATTTACATAATTCTATTTATATGTTTTTTTTTTGTAATGTCGATTGTGTATTAACTTACATGATCGAGTACTGAACCATGGTGATTGTTGCAGCAGTGTGCGTCACTATAAATAAACCAGGTGATACAGAGCTCTATGTAGTCCTATACACGTACTCTGCATATATATGAGGTCATTGGAAATAATATTACGATAATTCCAAGTCATCATATTTTGATTTTGACTTGGAGAATTTGACGAGCAATGCGATATTACGCACGATTATTGTTATCATTATGGATGGAGTCACTTATTGGCAAACTATCATTCGGGATGTTATAAGACTACTAAAAATTTAGCGCACTAATGAACTGATGCTATTATTATAGTACTATTTTGATAACAATGAGAATACCAGAGAAAGTACAACTTTTGCCTTAAAATATGGTATTTGATTTTACGAATGGCGGCTCAAGGCCAATACGCAATACAATCATTATCAGGATAGTAAGAGAAATTTAAACAAATGTACGTAATTTCGGTACATTTCGATTGATGACAAAAGGAGATTGTAATGATTTATAAAATAATTATATGTCAAATATATTTAAATAAATCTTACTAAATTATTATATATTACAGATATTTCATAAGATATAATACCATAAAGATAACATTTGAAATTTTCTTGCAAATACATTTTTTTCTCTCTTACGAAATGAATTGTTAATAAATTGTTCAAATAAAAAAATAGTCTTGACTTTCAAAATGTTCACTATCAATTTATTACGGTTTTTGACGACTTTGCGGGGATAATAATGCTTCCGTCCAGGCACTCCAACAAATCAAGGAGCTTTATGCGCATGCTTGTCATCTCTAACGTCACTCACTAAAAGTAGTGATATCGCTACACTCTTTTCATCATTGGTTTTTAATGTCGTTGGCAGCTTTTTTTCGTAGTAGAATATGAAGAATTTTTCTTTTTTCAGCCCTTCCGTTGGTTGGATATAAAATATATCATTCATTTTTTGGTTTCTCTCGAAATTTTAATTTCGCTTCTTTATACAAATATTCGAATGAGAAAGCAGTTTTTTGTTTACGATGTTGATGGATATATAGAATATATGCAACATCTGCATGAGGAAACTTTGGTGATAATCACATAATATGCTGTCAGCAATTTAATACATGTACGGTATTAGTAGCGTTCATCGAATTTTCCTTTTTCTTGAATATTCAAATTTGTAGTTAGTCTATTAATAAAATCTGTTATTTTTTATGATTTCGATTTGACTATATAATACGATGTATTTAGATGATGTGAATAAACTCGTAGGTCAATAAGAAACTGCGTTTATCAAATATTTTATAAATGCCTTTACAAGTACTTTAATAATAATCTTTGTTTATAAATTATCATTCTACTGCTTCTAAATCGTTATCTGTATTTTCAAATAAATTAAATATGTCAGTTTGCACTTGGGATGCGTATTTATCGATATTATCTCCTAACACTTTTTTAAAAACGTATTCAGTTTCTAACAAAAAATCGATGTAATTCTCGTATTCTGTGTTATAAATTTCTTTAAACTTTGCAAATAAAGCTGATTTGTAAGCCGGAGGGGCTATTCTAAGCAGGATGCTCAGACTAATCGATTTGAGAAATTTATCAGCAGAGAGCTTCTTGAGGTCTTCGTCGTCACTATCAAGATCAAAACTACGTTTTATACGAGAAACGTCATCGTTGGTCTTTTTCATAATTTTTTTAACAGCGGATTCTACATATTCTGCAAATTTCTCGAAGGAGTTCCAATGCTTATGTTTAGCTTCATGCAATATATTTCTGTAAGCAGCTACGTCCTGAGGATTCTCGTACAATCCTTCCGCAGCGTCGAATCCCAATTGAATAAATTCTTCAATATTAGCATTATTTTCTACAGAATTTCCATGTTGAGGTTTCTCGTGGTGTGCATGGAGGCTCTTTGCGAATACCGATGAATAAAACGTTACAGCATATAATAAAATTCTGTAACAATACAGTCACGGTTAATATTGTCATATTGCACAATGAAATTTTGGTTAATCTATGTTTTCTAGTAGTCGCTTATTTCACTTCGAGGCATAAGATACAAATTTTTTTAATAAACGCTTTTTCGCATTTACATGTTATGTATCCGAATATTCTTTCTTATGTGATTATTGCTATTTTCATCTAATCAAATACTATTAATAATTTATATTAATTGATACATCTAAATTGAACATTATTTTATAAATTTCGTATTACAACGTATTTAGTTAACAATTACATTTCGTCGTACAAAACATTTTTTACTATGTAGTGAATTTTATTTTGTTAACTTCAACAATAAAATGTTAAAATACAGCTATCATTTAAAATTTTTATTTAAATAGATTAATAATATGTGTATATGTATACAAGAGATATCTGTAAAGTTTCTGGCCTAAAAATAATTTCGTAAATATGTGAATATATTAACAGGAATTTTAACTACATTTAGAAAGGCATGTCAAGTTTAAAGTTGATTAGTTAATTAAAAACTATGCAGTATTTGAAAACAAAATTTTCTTTCTATTACATTTAATAAAGTTAATTTTTATTTGAAACGCTATAAAAAGTATCCTAATTAACCCATTAACTTTAAACTTGGCATGACTTTCTAAATATAGTTTAATTTAATGTGTATATCAAAATATTTATAAAATATCATCGGACCCGAGACTTTTGAGCCGATTATTTTTACTGTCACATTTGTAATTTTTCTCCATTTAAAATAGCAATCAATAGTAAATTTTTCTTTTTTTTTTGAAACGCTATAAAAAATTTTCCAATCAACTGATCAACTTCAAACTTGACACGTATTTCTGAATATAGTTAAATTTATTGCCAATATATCCAAATATTTACGAAATTACTTTTATCTTCATCAGATCGGAAACTTTTTAGATAATTCTCGTATATAACTCTAAAATATTCTAAGATCTAAACACGCATCTTTATATTAAAGAAAATAAGCTAAAGATGTGATTTTAAAAGTAAGGAAATGTAAACTTATGGATAGCAATACTTACGCAGTCAAATACTTTGCCATGGTTATACAGCAAATGCTACAGTTATAGTAGAACTAATAAAATGAGATAATGATGGCCTTTTATATAGTAAGTCGAGCTCATCGATACTAAAGCTTTCGTATTTTCCCATGACGTGACAACTGTATAAAATATAGAGCTAAATATACTTGTTAATGAATATGAGTTATCATTTACAGGAAGTTTCATTAAGATAAAATTTGACAACGCATCCTGTAATCATCTCTTTTGACCAAAAAGTTAATTATTGACAAAATCAAGCAGTCATTATTTAGCTGAACTTAATAACAATCTGCGAGATTCAAACCAGAGTAATCAAAATACTACACAAAAGGATACAAAATATGATATTATCCATGAAAAGTAGAAATAAACGGATAAACAAATTAATATTTATCTTTTGAAAATTCAATAATTTTAAAATATGAAATTTTATTACTATCGAAAGACGAAATTTGTGATTTGCTTATGAGTATCAAATTGATAATTTATATAATAAGCAAGCTTAAAATACAATATACAAAGTATAATAATTACTTATCAGCAATAAAATCATTTTTACGATAAATAAAAGATTTACTTACAAAATTAAGAAAATGAAATATCGTATTTTTCTAAAAAATTTTTGTCGGATAACAACTATTGTAGTTTTAATTGTTTGATATAGCAAGTAATAATAAAAATACCGACCCATGGTTATGCTACTTGAAAGATGGATTCAATTAAATTGGTTGTAGATGCTATACTTTGAACCTTTGGACTTGAAATTTTAATTTAGCTTAAAACTTGATTGTTAACTTGTACGATAATTTTCAATACATGCAAGAAAATTGATATTATCGCCAAATTAAAATTACTATAATGACTACGCGCTCCAAAATACCATTTACAGTACGAATGATGTATCGAAAATAAACAATTTTTAAAATCTTTTGAAAGTCGTGCTAATTGTATATTCTCAGAAAAGCAGCTGCATGATATATTCCACGAAAATAACTTTAACGTGATTTTGCGGCACTAAATAGTTACTGAAACGACTATTATAGTATGCAAAATTACGTATACACAGCGACGTGAAGAGAATTCAATAGCTATAAACTGAAAGAAGTATAAGCAATTCCACGCAAGAATATCCATCAATTCGACATTGCTTGATCAAAAGTTTACATAGCGCATTCGTAATATATTAAGCCCGTAAGCTTAAGAGCTTACATTTAATTTTTCATTCTCAAATGTATGATCAATCTACTATGTGTTCCCATTGCATGGCATGATCTCGATATCCCGTTTTAATTTACATCGATAAAAGTAAAAACATGGATTTTTATTGATTTGCTAATCAAACTTTTGATGTTTGCAGAGCTGTGATACTATGAATTCCGCTGGAACATATTCTTAATTTGGTAGTTTTATTAGCAACGAGGATTTCCATGAAGTGATACGATTATCAAGGCTTGCACGTTGGAATTCCGAGCGGAAAATAAATCAAAATATAGTTCAAAAAAGTCATGACCAATCATTAACTTCTTCTTTAATGGGTTTTTATTTTTTAATTTCGGAATTTTACGAAATCGAACCAAATAGATCAAATTTGCCCATGGAATTGCTGATAGCAAGCAGCAGCTTAAAGTGCACAAGAAATATAATGAATGTTTCAATTTACGTGCATTGACGCGAGTAAATTAGCGTTTGAACGTCTAATTACGTGACAACGTAGACGGATAGGTATACACGTTCATTGGAAGGCAGTAATCTTCAATCATTACCTCTTGAATTATTCGCGCGCGACACTGCGCATCTCAGAGAAGCACGTACGTGGGTGAGTGCCCAATTGGTCCACGATCATGGATTGGAGATTCTCGCTCGACCACATAAACGTGACGATACGCGACGATAGATTAAAAATTCGGCAAACGAAGAACGACGGACACAGTGACGCAAAGAAATAATCTACGGGAGGGAGAGAGAAGATAGGCGAGCGTCCGAAAGCTATTTCAATAATAATAGAAGCCCGCGTGCGCGCGTTTTCGATCGCTTCCTCGCTATCTCGTACGTTCGCGAGATTGTAACCGCTAGCGAAACGAGCGAGACTTTTAAACTTTCACGTTGTGAAACGACACGAGCTAGATGCGACGATGTCCGTGAGTCTGCGCCCGCGCGCACACTTTCTTTCTTCTCGTGTGTATATATATATATATATATACATCTTGAGCCGCGAGCGAGACGTACAATTGTATAACGCGCGCCCGAGATGTGAGAATTAGCATTGCGCAACTTTTTTTGGTCTATTCGAGTCACCCCCTTCCTTTCTTGCTTTTACGAGGACATTAGATGATCGATTATTTTCGGATTTAGCGTTACGTCGGCCGAGCCTCTATCCCCGCCGATGATTATGCAATTTCCCTTTCGGACGGCCATGCGTTGTATTAGCCACTTGCCTCCACTTTTTCCTCCGTCGCGGGCGTTCCGCTAAATTCTCGAACGCGAAAGATGCTCTCGACTCGTGATTTTTTTCGCCTCGCCGATGGCTGCAATACCTTCAGCGGTGACGATTGCGGCGGTTTGCCGCGATCATTAGCGTTGTGTTTTGACGCTTGTATTTCCTGCGACGTATGTGTATGGTTTGTCATCAACCGAGTTGCCGTGTTCGCGATGTCTCTCTGCCACTGATCGTCAGGTGGAATATCATGGAAACGCAACTTTTACATTTCGAAAATACTACGAATCGCGTATTTCCTCCACTTGCTCTAGAACGCTTTACAATGATAAATTTTTCAAAGCAACAATTCAATGTTTCGCAAGCGTTGTTTTTTTATTTGCTGCTTAACAAATGTAGCGTCGACCCACATTGCTAAGATAAGCCTAGAAATTTCGATGGTGTTATTGATATTCGCTCGGTCGATCATCGTATGTAGAAATTCAGCGAGCCAAGGCTATATTCGTGCAAGATCCTTTATGTATTGAATATCAATTGCCACGGGTATAGGCATGCTCGTATGACTTTTGCGCTGATTCGCCGTCACACGGTCACTCTTCGCTCTTCGCTTTTAACACTTTCAAAGGTGAGCTCCGATGCTAATTGGGCGCTTCTTTTCGTCTATCAACAAACAGCACTACAACAAAAAGTTTCAACGTGCCTTTATTTACTTTTTAGCTTCGGACCGTGGCTTGTCAATGACGGCAGTTAACACACTGATATGCAAAGCAGTTGCTGCTTATGATTCTTTGGAAAAGAATTGGCACGTCAGAGCATGTACTTTATTTTTACGTAAATTCTGGTATACCATAGTAACAAATATTTCAATTATTCAATTTGAGGACTAATCGTATACATCGAGTGCATTGATAAGCTCACTATCAAATGTGTCAACGAATATCAGAAGCGTGACTCAAGCGTTTTTTTTCTTTTCTTTTTGGCGGGGATGAAAACTGCATTCTTCGTTGTCCTGAATTATCGTCGTGAAACGTAAGCTGTATAGCGTGCACTATAACCTACATATTAAAAATCTTTGGTTATTCGGAAAGTTTATCGGCTCGGACTAGTTCCATTGTAATTTTCACAAAGAATAAACTGGAACTATTTTGCATAGAGACCGAGGAAAAACAGTGGAACGGAAAAAAAAATTGCACCTGAGTCAGGTGTTTCCGAGAACTAATGCCTACGCCTTATCGCTTCGGCAGAATTCCCGCGCGCGAGTGCTAATATTTGAGATTAAACAGCGCCGCGTGCTAGCATGCCGCGTGGAGAATGACCGCCGACAACCCGACCGCGAGACAGACGGAAAAGAACAATAAAGAGAAAAAGAGGTGAATTAGACTCGACACGTACAAAGTGTGCGTCACTTGAAAATATCGAAGTGCAGAGTGGTTGGCCACGCGGTTGACAAAATCTGATTGATCTTAGGCCTTAATCTCGAGCAAGCAGAACAACCGTTATAGGGTCGATGCTCCATAATTTATAAAGCAATGTTCTACTAGGAACCGAAATTGATCGGATTGGGATCTCAACGTGGATATACCCGTGATAAAGAAATGTTGCAATTCTGTTAACAGGCGACACACTTTTCAAGGAAATTATACCGACAGAAGTCGATGCGTTTCCTTCGCATCCGCATACCAATTGGAATTGGGAAATTTTACAAATTGAATTGTCAATGATATAATGTCGCCGCTTTATCAGTGTACACTGCATTTCTGACGTAAAACTAATCGTATCAACTATCATCAGCGATCATCGCGCATTTTGACCACTTTGTTGCGTGCCAATCGACACCACCGCCATTCGCACTAGCATTCAGAACACGCGGCGTTGCGAACATCGCGGGATGCAATTGCAAACGCCGAAATGACTTTGATTTCGCGCTACGTACGAATAAATCGAATCGATTCCAGCGCGTGTGCGTCGACTTGGAATTTGTTTAAAAATTGTCAAAGCAAGCGGCAACGAAGGAAAAACAAATCGGGAAACGACGTCACCGCGTCTCAAAACAAGAGAACGTAATTTCTCGTTACATCTGCGAGACAGTGCAGCGTCTTGCGCACACCAAAGCAAAGCGAAATTGCGCAAGTTCTGCCGTTTGTGTGTACAATCGCGGGAATGCAAAAATGTTTATCGAAAGTGAAATTGAAAAGGAGAGCTCGCGACAATGTTCTCGAAGTGACTTTTTTCAATTTTCCTCGACGTGAGAGCGAGAGCAAGAGAGAGAGAGAGAGAGAGAGAGAGAGAGAGAGAGAGATCGGGCAGGTAGAAATGAATTAAAAGTGTGCGTTGAGGGGATATAATACAGTATGTCTACCAAGCGCGAGGGCAAACGCGCGCGCTCACCTGGCACCTTAGGCCGCAGTGTTCAGTTTTCACTCGAGCAGCTTTAGTCACTCGTGCGCCAACTCCCGAACGCGTCGTGTGCCAAGATGCAGACGGTAGTGTAGTACCGAAACTCACGAGAACGGTCCTTCTCTTCTTCTTCGTTAGGACTCGGCTGCTCTTCCAACGTTTTCTTTTACACTTCTTTGCGCTTTTTTTTTTTTTTTTTTCTTAATTCGAACTTGTCGTAGACTTGCAAGCTAGAAGCAGATATGTTGCTGGACATCGATCTTCCACCTGCCAGTGTGAGTAACTGTTACTGAATTTTCCATTTGAGACGAACCATGAACCGTTTCGTTCGCGAGTGCGCGCGTTGCGATATATACATAATGTACATTGTTGAGTGTGATCGGCTTTGGTAAACATTCGGTTATGCGTGTTTATTCCACTTGCCTCTCGATCGAGCATCTTATATCAAAGTGTCTTGATATCCAAATGTCGTACCTCTCGAGCATGCTATTCCCGGCTAAATAATAATATCGACCTAGTTTTATGCAGGTACCATCACGAATATGAAGACGTCAAAAAACCATTGGACTGCGCGAACACAGACGCGCGCATTTACGCCCACTAGCTAGCTCAATTGTAATCCGCGCTCGCGAGTCCATTACACAGCTGACGTTCATTCAAGCTACGCGGATCAATTATTACGAGAGATGGGAATATCTCCCGACGTTGAGCAAGCCGCCTTTCGCGGTTTTGAATTTGCAAATTGATTGCCATGAGGCGAGAGGAGCTACGCGCTCGCGTGAGAGAAAGAGCAGTGAAATTTCTCTTTCTAGCCAAAAACTCGTTGGGTCTCGGCGCGCGTTACATAAAGTGAAAATTGCGTCGCGCGCGCTTCTTTTCGAGAAGCGCGAAAAGTAAAAAAAGAACGTACGCGTGCAGCGAGCCGCGCCAAAGCTTGCACTAGGCGCAACACGTTACATATTAATGAATAAACATTACTCAATGGATCAGTTTTTTCGTCACGGATTATGACATTTCATCGACGGTCTAGTTCGCGTTACAAAATCGCACGGCAGAAGTTTAGCTCCAGATTGTGCGTCGTTGGGCAATCGATTCTCCTCGTCCTATCCACGATCGAAAAAGAGAGAAGACAATTGCACGGACGCACCGGCTGAGCGCAACACGCGAGCGTCATTGGGAAGCTGAGAAAAGCTGCTTCGCGAGCGTTACGGGACCGCGCCCGGGTCTCTCCCTCGGCGGAAAATGGTTGCATAAAAATTTTTTTTTTTAAATCTCCACACGATGTTCCGGCCGTGGGCATCTTCGCAGCTCCGACGCAACGGCTTCGATTTGACGCGCGTTAGAACCCGACCGGCAGGCGTTCCGAGCTGGTCTTCCACGAAATCGGTGCATCCTGTCGAGGAGACAATTTTTCGGGTTGGGCTCGTAACGGGGAAAGAAAATGTAGCATCACGCCGTGAGACGAACGACGACGATGATTATCTGGTTCGGGATTAGATAGGCTCTTGGAAATAAATCGAGCCGTTGTACTTTGGAAAATTTTCTTCGGCTCATTTTTTTTTACATCAGGTTTTTCGAGTGGATGGGGATTCGAAGCTGTCTTCGATACACCTAATCACCATCACTGAGGAGTTTCTTTTGCGTAGATGGGAATGTACCGATAATACAGGTTACAGTGATCGGATGGTTGCGTTGTTACTCAAGATTGCGTTAGACAATAACGCTACTGGAAATTATTCCATGACTTCGGACGATTTTCCGCGACGTTCGGAGAACTCGATCGCGCAGAACGAGATTATGGTAGTGAATACGGCGCTGCAATTGACAACGAGGCTGAAAAATTATCAAAGCCATTAATCTCGAGATCGTAAAATTAACAGCGCCGGCGGTGTTACGGCGATAAGGTTTCTGTTATTCGGAAGCGACAATCGGGCTCGCAATCGAGAGTAAACTAGAAAAACGCCTTTTGCAACATCAACGCCGGAATCATTCTGATTTTCAAGAAAAAAATAGGTCAGTGGCGCACGCTCAAGTGTATGCGCGAAAATATGTCAAGAAAGCGGATGAATCCGTTACGCGGGCAGCAGTTCATTGCGATTCGCAATGTAACTATGGTCGGAGTAAACCTAACTGTAAAAAACCTGGCCTCTCACTCCTCTAGACCATTTGGTCTTCTGACGTTGCCGTTTGAATTACTCTTTTATGATTCTCGTTCCCATTCTAACGACCTTTCGTGTAGGCGATTTGGAAAAGAAGAAAGAAATTATTGAAGACACCGCCGACGCTCCAAGCAATCAATCGGATTAGGTGAACAGTTGCAGGCTTCGAACGGTTTTTCCTTATCTTTAATGGGGATACAAAAGAAAGACTTTGACCAATTACTTTTCGAGACAGTTTCGGGCAACGCTGAACTTTTTACACGGTTGGCATTCGAATTGCAGCTCGGAACTTTGTACGTATAAGGATGCGCAAGGATCCACTTATGAATCCATAACGTCCTTGCGATTTACGGACAATTACCATAAAAATCGGCGAAACACACGCGAATGAATATTCTCACAGAACGAAAGTAAAATTCCGAAAAAAAACGCATGCACACACGCAGGCGCAAAATCGGTATTCACCGCGCGAAAATCCCATCTGCGTCCTTGACACCAAGACCAACATACTCAATCGAGCTGGTTTCGTCTGGAGAGCAAAACTGCATCATTAAACGTCCGGTGTACGCATATTATTATTATTATTATTATTATTATTATTATTAACCAGAGTATAGTACAAAATATTACAACAAGTAGTAATAATTATACAATTATACATTACAAATTTGTAACCCGGCAGAGGATAAACCTGTTCGCTGGTCTGGTATTTTAAAACTACTAAACACTTAAAGAAAATTAAGAAAAAAAAAACAAAAAACTTAAAACTAAGAGTTGGTTTGTATAATAGATTATACTATTTCACAAATGAAGTATGGCTTAATATTGGTAGCAAGAATGCTTCCAATAAAAGCTTACTTCACTAATATCTTAAATTTTGTTCTTCTATCTCCAATATCTGATTAACATTTGTCTGGCCGTTACGATTGTCGTCATTGATGCTTTCATTTTTCTTGCATATGATATTCTTTCATATGTATTTAGTCTAGCTGGACAAGTAAGTCCTGTAGCACACGTGACTCTATAATGAGGGAATAATTCAGTATGTTGTTTATGTGAATCGCATTTACATGTTGCTGTGAATACTATGTCATCTAAGACTATCAAATCTTTATATTTAGGTTGTTGTTCCAGTGAGTGCAATGAATTAGTGAAAGTTTGATATCCTCTGATACCTCTATAAAAGTATAATAATGCTTTATTGTTTCCAAGATAATTGATGTCTCCATAGGTCATTCGAATATTATTTGTTTGTTGAATCGGTTTTCCTGATGTATTTTTTGGTTTACTTGTTTCTATTTGCATACTATTGTTGTCTGCAATGTCATCTATTTGTTTAAATACTGTTTCTATGGGTTTATATCTTACTTTATCTATATTTGGTTCTTTGAGAACTTCTTTGTTTTCTTCTTTTATGAAATGTATATGTTTTTTACCAATTAATTGTTTGTATGTGCAGTATTCACATTTATTAATGAAATGTATGTTGGTTGTATCTGTTTTTGTTAGAATGTAAGTTTCGTTTCTTTTTCCCTCTTTGAATCCGTTTTTTGTTTTGGTATTAATAGTTATCCGTTGTGAGTTCCATGCTATGTCAATCACATTTGCAATTGTTTCAATTATTTTTCTGTAGTTATCTGATGCTTTCATTTTTTTCATGTTATATTCAGACATTCGACGATGAGAACGATTTTGATGAAGTGTACAAGTGCCTTGTGAACACAAATATGTCCTTACATCCAAGAGAAACTTATCCTTATCCTCATCCACATGGACTTCCAATGCTGAATTTAGACTATCAAAGTTCCCTTGTTGCTTTAGTTTGTAATAGATTTGTTGTAAATTGTTGCAGTGTATTTTGTGGTTCATTGTATTCCTGTATCTAGAATCTAGTATGGATGGCCTTTGATCCATTTTTTTATTTTGTCCTTTATTGTTTTTATATTGCTGTTTAAAGTTTTGAGGTGAGAAGGTAGTTGATTGAAGGTGGCTAAAGCTCTTGTATAGCTATCTTTAATGCTGATTGTTAATTTTCTTTTAAGGGGCTGTATAGTTTTTTTCCTTGTTACGGAATTTTTCTTTAGGAACATATCTTGCAGGTTGACATAGTGATACACTAGAGATTCCATGGTGAATGTTTGATCTATGTTTAGTGGATTTTTTTCATTTATAAACTTGTTTTTATTTATTATTTGTAATAGTCGCGTTTGTAGAGTTTGTATATATTTGAGTCTTCCAATGTATGCTCCACCCCATGCTATAATACCATAGGTTGTTATGCTATGGAAAAGTGCATAGTAAATCATACGTAGATTATCTGTGCTCATTATCCTAGATAATTTGTGGAAAATATAAGTTAGATATTTTAGTCTATTGTATAGCATGTTTGTATGCAGGTCCCATCTCATATGGCTATCGAAATGCACTCCAAGGTACTTAGTATTATCAACTTTTCGAATGGGTGCACCCTTTATATTTATATGTAGATATGTTGAGTTGCTATTGCAGTTATTTCCAAAAGCCATATAAACTGTTTTGTCAATGTTTAGTGACAGTTTATTCAATGCTAGCCAAATGGATATTTTGTTTAAGTAGAAATTCATATTGCTTTCGACTTCATGCCATGTTTCGCCTTTCACGATAATTACCGTGTCATCAGCAAAAGCCGACACACAATCATTTGGTAGCAATTGTAACATATCATTTATATAGATTATGAAAAATAAAGGTCCCAATATTGTACCTTGTGGTACGCCAATGTTGACTTGTTGATATTGACTATATTCACCATTGATTTTAACTCTTTGTTTCCTATTACTTAGATAGCTTTTGATAAGTTCATACGCACTTCCTCTAATTCCATATCTATAAAGTTTTTTGAGTAGAATTTTGTGGTCCACAGTGTCAAAAGCTTTCGCTAGATCCAAGAAAGTTGCTGCTATTGATTTACTTTTGTCTAGTTGATTGTATATTGAGTTGGTTAGGTAGTATAGGGCATTTTTGGTGCTAAGACCTTTTCTAAAACCAAATTGTTTATTAGAAAATAAATTATGTTTGTTGAAAAAACTTGTAATCCTGATTTGTATTAATTTTTCAAAAATTTTGGCAATATTTGATATTAAAGATATAGGTCTATAATTTGTTGGTAGATACTTCTCTTTAGTTTTATAGATAGGAATAATTTCAGCACTTTTTAATTCATCAGGCCATATTTCTTTTTGTAAGCATAAATTAAAGATATAGGTCAACGGATCACTTATGTGATTTATTATTATCTTTAGTACCTGAGTGTTGATGCCGTCAGATCCTCCATTTTTGTTGCCCATTTTTCTTATTGTTTGTTGAACTTCTATTCTATTTGTTAAATGTAGAAAAATACTGTTGTTGTTCATAGATGGTAGAGTAATGTTACTATTTATTGGTTGTCTAATATTATCACATATCTGTTTGCCTACTGTACTGAAAAATGTATTCATTTGTTCTGCAATGTCGTTTGAGTTTGTAATTTTATTATTACCTATTAGTAGATGATTTATGTTATTGTTTTTATTGGTTTTCGTCCCAATTTTGTTGTTGATTATTTTCCATAATTTTCGTGGATTGTGTTGATTTGTTTTGATTTGATTTTTTTCATATTTTTCTTTAGCTAGATCTATGGTCTTTTTTAAAGTTTCTACATAGTTTTTATATTTTTCTCTTTTTATTGTATTATTGGGATCTTTTTTCCAATTATTATAAAGTTTTTCTTTGTGTGCACATGATATCATTATTGCTTTAGTTATCCAATTACTCCTTGGATTCATTTTATTCTTATTGTGTTTATTGTTTTTAGATGATGCCTTGATACATGTTTGTATTTTTTCTATTAATTTGTTCGTTGCTAGGTTAGGGTCTTTTATTATTTGTATGTCAGCCCAAACAGTTCTTTTGGCTTTATTTTTTAGTTTAAAATAGTTTATTATTTTGAAATGGGTTTTTTGTGTACATTTATAATTATTCCTTAGACTCATCATTATTGGGTAGTGATCATTGAAGGGTATGTTGAGGACGTAAGTTTTATATTTGACTTTTTCTAGCCTAACAAAAAAATTATCTATACATGTACCTTTGTTAATATCAATATTGGATGGTCTTGTTATGGTATGTAGACCTGGGCAATATCCATTTTCTAGCAGTACTTGTAGAAAATCTTGATCTAGTATTTCTTCTCTCAATATATCAAAATTAAAGTCTCCCATTAAAATATTGTTTTTATATTTTTTATTTATTTTCAATAATTCTTTGAGATTCAAAAGGAATTCAGATTTAGATAAATCATGGGATCTGTAAATTGCAGACAGCACCAAATTTTTGTTGTTTTCTAGTGTAATATTAGAGTTAATTATTTTTAATTTATCTATTTCAAGAATTTCTGTAATTTCGATGATTTCTTCTTTCATGTACAAAACAACACCATCTGATTTGTTTATTTTACTTTCATTATAATATATTTTATAGTCTGGAATATTGAACATTTCATGATTTTCTAAATACCATGTTTCTGTGCATACTATTATACATGGTTTTTTATCGAGGTTCTTCAGAAATACTAGCAATTTATTGTAATTTTTTTTTAGGCTTCTGATGTTTATACATAGAATGATATTATTTTCCTTACATATATATTTATTTAGATCATCAATATTATCTGTTTTATGTTCATTTTCAAATATAATATCATATAAATTGTTATCCATATTGTAATATTGCAGAAAACTATTTAGTATTTCTGGTTTTATTACCTGTTGGACTTGGTGTAGATAACGATGATAACGATAAACTGTTATTTATTCTCGGACGGTTATATATCTTGCGGGTGTTTGTTTCAAAGTTTATTCTACCAAAATATCTTTGATAAGTTGGTTGAATTGGATAATCTGTCATTTCAATATACCTTTTTATTTTCATTTTTAAAACTTCACACATTTCGCTGTCGATTGCACTATGGTTTACGTTGTAGTTTTTACTATATGTTTCATTGTGGAAAATGCAGTTTGGACATTGGAGTATGCTGCTACTACACATTTTTGCTTGGTGCTTGCCTGCACATTTATAACACGTTGGCTCTTTTTTTGCTTTTTCACACTTTCCGCCGCCGTGGCCAAAACCTGAGCAGTTATAACACGGATATGTATTGATGACGTCGAAGATTCTGCAGTTTTGACAACCAATAAATAATTTATTACTATTGTTTTTTATATGTTTATATAAAATAGATGGAACTTCTACTATTGCAGTTACTGTTTTATTTTTTTCATTTGTAAATACATGGTTTACTTTGCATTTTTCTTCGTATTGACTAAAATTTCTTGCATTAATATCAGTTTCTATATCTTTTACATTTGTTGTGAAAGCTTTAGAAATTCCTACTACTTTAATTATCGGTTTACGTATTTCTTCTTTTTGAACAGTAAGTGCCGGTAGTTTTTTTTGTAAAGTTTTTTCTAATACTGTGACATTTTCTTCGGTCATGCAGTTGACAATTATTGTGTCAGTATTTTTAACTTGTACACTTTTTGTTTGTATGTTTTTGTCTTTAATTAAGTAATGTGCTACTTGATTTTCTAAGTTTATGTTATCGTTACTCTTTTTCTTTATTATTAGTCTTGGTATTCTTTTGGGTTTAGGTTTTGGTAGTGCAATTGTTTCAGCATATGTTTTTCTCATAATGTTAGTATTTGCATTTTTATTTTGTTTTTCTTTAATTAGTAGTTCATTGAGCAATTCATTTTTTTCTTTTGTTTCTTTGTACAGTTCTTTCAATAGGTTATTTTCGGCTTTTAATTGTTGTAATTCATCCAAATCACTGATCTGTGTTACATCCATATTAACATCGTTTTCATTTAAAATTTGCTTTTCATGCACAAGCTCATTTAATATTTCCTGTTTTAATTGTTCTCTACTTACAAGTTTGAATTGTGTTATAAAAGCACTAGCTTGTTCACTTAAGTCCCCATATGGCAAGTTTGATGTTAGTGCAAAATTTGGATGCTCCTGGCATATTATGAATGAGCTGTTTATTAGTTTGATTGCATTTCCTGCATTGATTTTTGCTACTATTTCACTTG